>NC_088304.1:0-1200000 GCF_032854445.1 Liolophura sinensis
CTAACCCCTAACCCTAACCCCTAACCCTAAACCCAAACCCTAACCTAACCCAACCCTAACCCTAACCCTAACCCTAACCCTAACCCTAACCCTAACCCTAACCCTAACCCTAACCCTAACCTAACCCTAACCCTAACCCTAACCCTAACCCTAACCCTAACCCTAACCCTAACCCTAACCCTAACCTAACCCTAACCCAACCCCTAATTAGGGACATTTGCCCTCCGCACCACTTTACAAGGTCACAGGTTTCTTTGACCTCTGACCCTTGGGTTTTTTTTTAAGAATTTCGAGCCGCGTTCTCGTATTTTCTCGCGCGAATTGACGTGGTTTTGCATATAACGCTACCGGATATTTAAAATTCTTTTAAGTTTTGGCTGGGCACATCATTAAAATTTTGTTTTTTGCTTAAAATACCACTAAGATTTTAATGTTTTTTACTCCTTTTTACTCGACTAAGGGTTTTACAAAGTGCTCTTTAATCTAACGCCAAAACGCGGCGGATTTGCGACAATTGGTTGTAAAGTTGGTGCGGTAGCGTGGTTAGAAGGATTTTGAGCGCACAAACGGCGTTCGATGTTTTTCATAGACTACACCTTAAACCATTTAACTTTTCAGGAAAACATTTGCACATTTCATACCCATTTGTAAACCTGGTGCGGAGATGTGTAAAGTTGGGATTTTCGTGACTATTTTTCGCACCAGGTTTACAAACCTCTGCACAAGTTTACCAACGTGGATTTTTTTCATTTCAAACTACTTTTCCACCTTCCACTGTTACAAAAATGTCTCTCCACCACTACCAACATCCCTCTAAGTCAAATTACTTCCAAATTTAACTGTATGTATGTATATATGTATGTATGTATATATGTATTTATGTATATATGTATTTGTGTATATATGTATGTCTGTATTTATGTATGTATGTGTGTATGTATGTATATATGTATTTCTGTATATATGTATTTGTGCATATATGTATTTGTGTATGTATGTATGTATTTATGTATGTATGTGTGTGTGTATGTATGTATGTATGTATGTATGTATGTAAGTGTGTATGTATGTAAGTGTGTTTGTATGTATGTATATATGTATTTGTGTATATATGTATTTGTGTATATATGTATGTATGTATGTATATATGTATGTATGTATGTATGTATGTATGTATGTATGTATGTATGTATGTATGTATGTATGTATGTATGTATGTATGTATGTATGAATGTATGTATGTATGTATGTATGTATGTATGTATGTATGTATGTTTGTATGTATGTATGTAAGGATATGACAAGCATGTTTTGGACCCATTTTCCGGTTAAAACATAGGGCCCATGTTTTTAGATAGCCCCATTGTTAAAGCAATGGGGCCCATGTTATTAAATAGGGGGTCAGAAACTCTTTTTCCCTGACTGACCTCAAATTTTAATACCAGGGGTAATTGAGGTCGTAGATCACGAATCCGAGGTCAGAATTGAATATTACTTCGACCTTGACCTTCAAAATGACGATGGAATCATTCAGACTTCATTTTCGAAGTCAAGATTGATTTGAAGTTTAAAAGCAACCTCGGATTCGTAATCTACGACCTGGATTACCTTTGGTAATAAAGTTTGAGGTCAATCGGAGACAAAAAATTTTCCCGCCATTTTTAAACCATAAGGTTAACATTGGGTCAAAAAATAGGTGCATCACTTTTTTTCTCCGATTGACCTAAAAATTTCATACAGGGGGTAATCGAGGTCGGAGATCACGAATATGAGGTCAGTTTTGACCCCAACCTCCATCTTTACTTTTAAATCGGCGGTCAAAATTTGATTTCGAATTCGAAAATTTTTTTAAAAATCCCTTCTTAACCTATGACCTTTATCTTTTGATATGTCATGACCGCATGACCTTGACATCGATTCATTACCTTTTCAATGACTTTTAATCCACCATCTACTTTGCAGATAGTACATTCCAAATGCACTGTCTAAAAAGTATATCAGAGGTCAAAGGTCAATAACAAGGTCATGTTTCAACGAAGAGATTACGTCGTCATCAGGTGTCAAAAGGTCAAGATCCTAACTTTATCGGCAAATTTTTAAAGAATTTTCAAAGTGGGATTTAAAATTTTGATCGAATTTTTAGAGGTCAAGGTCGAGGTCGAGGTCGGATCCAACCTCAGATTCGTCATCCTCGATCTCGAATACCTTTCAGGACATCACGTTTTTGGGCAACTTCCGGGGCATTCCCCTTTCCAACACAAACCCTAGCTCTATCCCTAGGCATGTACATAAAAAGGGGTCGTTGACCTTGATCGCGGCGACCCCCGACCTTGACCTTCGAATATGTTTGGTCCTTGACTCCCATGGGTGTCAGTACCAAATTTGGTCCAAATCGAACGGTAAATAAAAATTTTGGATGTTTGGAGTGGCCTTTCAGACCGACCCCTTGTTCACGGGCATATTAACAACACTGTCTTGTTTGTCAGACTGGCACTGTGAGACCAATTTTTGGTCGATCCGGCCCAAATTTTACACACACCTAGATCTCGGTGAGAGATTTCCAATGGTACCAAATTTCACCGGCTGAGTCCAATTTTCGGCCATTTTTGGGCGGGTGATCTTTTTTCAGGTCGGCCATTTTGAATTTCGGCCTTTTGTAATGGGCGGATCGGACCGGAAGTGGATTCTACCTTTGGGTAATCGAGGTCGCAGCTCTCGAATCCGAGGTCAAATTTGACCTTGAATTTGACCTTGACCTAGAAATTCAAAGTTATGCCGTTTGACCTAAAACGAATCGTGTGAGAAGTGCGTGGAGGTCACGCTCCTAGTTACCAATGGACGCCCCAATGACTTTACATTCGATCTAGACTTTGATCTTTGATCTGTGTGCTATACTTTTTTTTTTAAATGGTACATTCGGAATGGGATATCCAAACAGTGGGTCAAAGTTCTCAGATCAGCAAAGATGCCGTGGAACGACTGCCAGGTATTCAGGCCATCACATATTCATACATAAAGATCGTCAGTGAAATGGACGATTTTATATGATTTTTTAAAATCTGTGATAACGTTGACTGTACCAGAGTTGTCTCCCTTTCTGTGTTAAGAGATAGGCTGAATGACGGCAAGTGATTGAACGGTGATTAGGGCCTTAGTTACCCATGGAATTGGTTGAATTTTGACAGGTTGAGTGAGTTTGGTAGAATTGCAAGGAGTTGAAACTGAGTATGAACTAATTTAGTGCCGTTTCTGTAGGAAATGAGCTATATATTCAGGGGTGGATAAAGGTGGGTGGTGTCGTGTCGAGTTCCGTATTCCGTTAATTCCATTCCGATGGTGCTGAAATTTAACAGCTAAGTAGACAACTAATTGTGCCAGATACCTACGGAGTGCTATGGAACTGAGATGAGCAGATGATGAGTACAGTGTGTTAGAATGTGAATATGTCGGGAATCTGGAAATGTGGGGAATGTGTCGAACTGCCAATCCCTCTTCGCCTATGCAGAATACGGGGAAGTGTCACAGATTTGTGACCGAAGAGTGATTATGATGTATGTGTGGGTGTTGAAGGTTGACTGTAGTGGAATTTGTGGCTAGTGTGGGAGTAGTGTAATTTGGCTGTCGGGAATTTGTGGCCGATGTGCGACTTGTGGTGTGTGAATGTATGGTAAAGTGCCGCTGATGTGCGACATATACTCTCGGAATTTGGGGAATCGGGGATGTATGTACGTATGTATGTATGTATGTATGTATGTATGTATGTATGTATGTATGTATGCAAGTATGTATGTATCTATGGATATGACAAGCATGAAGTTGCAAAAGTGCATCCCTACATGTGTAGATATTATGTAAAAGAGGTGGCGTGATACCCGGATCGAATCCTGCCTTGGGATGTGTACCTCTGTTTTTGCAACTTGAAGACCTTGGTGTCCAGATTCCCCACATATTCACATTCTAACACACTGTACTCATCATCTGCTCATCTCAGTTCCATAGCACTCCGTAGGTATCTGGCACAATTAGTTGTCTACTTAGCTGTTAAATTTCAGCACCATCGGAAAGGAATTAACGGAATACGGAACTCGACACGACACCACCCACCTTTATCCACCCCTGAATATATAGCCCATTTCAAACAGAACAGCACTAAATTACGCCAATTAGCCCCTTCAACTCATTGCAATTCCACCAAACTCACTCAGATGGTAGAACCCTACCTTTGGTAATCACCTGTCAAAATTCAACCAATTCCATGGGTAACTAAGGCCCTAATCAACGTCAAATCACTTGCCGTCATTAGGCCTAGCGCTTAACACAGGAGGGGAGACAACTCTGGTACCGTCGACGTTATTATTTGCACATCCACTATTCCATTTATTATTTCATGACACCCTTAATTTTACACACACAACATTCAAAATTGACATGCTTAATAAGCAATGTATGTAGATTATTCACAACCAATCAGAAGTTCCATAACAAAATTTGAAAAAAGTATTTGGTGGGGGAAACTATGTGTCATACCTGTATTTTAAGGTTGAGGGGTGCACAGGTAAATTCAGATCTGGAGATGATCCCTTTAAATTCACACACACGCCATTCAAAACCGGCATGCTCAATCAACAATGCATGTACATTACTCCCAAACAAACAGCAGTTCGATAAGACTTTTAGAAAAAATTTTATGGAGGGACAAGTATGTGTCCTACCTCCATTTCGAGGTTGACAGATGCAAATATGCATACAGATTTGGACACAATTTCTTTATTTTCACACACACACCATTCTAAATTCACATGCTCAATCAGCGATGCATGTAGATTATTCACAAATAACCAGAATTTGGATAAAAAATTTTTAAGAAAATATTTGTTGGGGGAAACTATGTGTCATACCTGTATTTCAATGTTGAGGCGTGCAAATCTGCATTCAGATTTGAATACCATTCCTTTAATTTTACACACACACTATTCAAAACTGCCATGCTCAATCAGCAATGCATGTACATTACTCCCAAACAAACAGCAGTTCGATAAGATTTTTAGAAAAAATTTTATGGAGGGACAAGTATGTGTCCTACCTCCATTTCGAGGTTGACCGATGCAAATATGCATACAGATTTGGACACAATTTCTTTAATTTCACACACACACCATTCTAAATTCACATGCTCAATCAGCGATGCATGTAGATTATTCACAAATAACCAGAATTTGGATAAAAAATTTTTAAGAAAATATTTGTTGGGGGAAACTATGTGTCATACCTGTATTTCAATGTTGAGGCGTGCAAATCTGCATTCAGATTTGTATACCATTCCTTTAATTTTACACACACACTATTCAAAACTGCCATGCTCAATCAGCAATGCATGTACATTACTCCCAAACAAACAGCAGTTCGATAAGACTTTTAGAAAAAATTTTATGGAGGGACAAGTATGTGTCCTACCTCCATTTCGAGGTTGACCGATGCAAATATGCATACAGATTTGGACACAATTTCTTTAATTTCACACACACACCATTCTAAATTCACATGCTCAATCAGCGATGCATGTAGATTATTCACAAATAACCAGAATTTGGATAAAAAATTTTTAAGAAAATATTTGTTGGGGGAAACTATGTGTCATACCTGTATTTCAATGTTGAGGCGTGCAAATCTGCATTCAGATTTGTATACCATTCCTTTAATTTTACACACACACTATTCAAAACTGCCATGCTCAATCAGCAATGCATGTACATTACTCCCAAACAAACAGCAGTTCGATAAGATTTTTAGAAAAAATTTTATGGAGGGACAAGTATGTGTCCTACCTCCATTTCGAGGTTGACCGATGCAAATATGCATACAGATTTGGACACAATTTCTTTAATTTCACACACACACCAGTCTAAATTCACATGCTCAATCAGCGATGCATGTAGATTATTCACAAATAACCAGAATTTGGATAAAAAATTTTTAAGAAAATATTTGTTGGGGGAAACTATGTGTCATACCTGTATTTCAAAGTTGAAGGTGCAAATCTGCATACAGATTTGGATATGATTCCTTTAATTTTACACACACACCATTCCAACTTGGCATGCTCAATCAGCAATGCATGTAGATTATTCACAAATAACTAGAAGTTGGATAAAAAAATTTTAAGAAAATATTTGTGGGGGAAATCTATTTCTCAACCTAGGCCTTTAATGTTAACGGTTCACAATGTGCAGCACTAAATTACGCCAATTAGCCCCTTCAACTCATTGCAAATCCACCAAACTCACACAGATGGTAGAACATTACTTTTGGTAATCACCTGTCAAAATTCAACCAATTCCATGGGTAACTAAGGCCATAATCACCGTCCAATCACTTGCCTTCATTAGGCCTACTGCTTAACACAGGAGGGGAGACAACTCTGGTACAGTCGACGTTTTTATTTACTCATCCACTTTTTCTTTTATTATTTCATGACACCTTTTATTTCACACACACAACATTCAAAATTGACACGCTCAATCAGCAATGCATGTAAATTATTCTTAACTAATCAGAAGTTCTATAACCATTTGTAAAACATTATTTGGTGGGGGAAACTATGTGTCATACCTGTATTTTAATGTTAATGGGTGCAAAACAGCAATTAGATTTGGACATAATTCCTTTAATTTCACACACATACCATTCAAAACTGGCATGCTCAATCAGCAATGCATGTAGATTATTCATAAATAACCAGAATTTGGATAAAAAATTTTTAAGAAAATATTTGTTGGGGGAAACTATGTGTCATACCTGTATTTCAATGTTGAGGCGTGCAAATCTGCATTCAGATTTGTATACCATTCCTTTAATTTTACACACACACTATTCAAAACTGCCATGCTCAATCAGCAATGCATGTACATTACTCCCAAACAAACAGCAGTTCGATAAGAGTTTTAGAAAAAATTTTATGGAGGGACAAGTATGTGTCCTACCTCCATTTCGAGGTTGACCGATGCAAATATGCATACAGATTTAGACACAATTTCTTTAATTTCACACACACATCATTCTAAATTCACATGCTCAATCAGCGATGCATGTAGATTATTCACAAATAACCAGAATTTGGATAAAAAATTTTTAAGAAAATATTTGTTGGGGGAAACTATGTGTCATACCTGTATTTCAATGTTGAGGCGTGCAAATCTGCATTCAGATTTGTATACCATTCCTTTAATTTTACACACACACTATTCAAAACTGCCATGCTCAATCAGCAATGCATGTACATTACTCCCAAACAAACAGCAGTTCGATAAGATTTTTAGAAAAAATTTTATGGAGGGACAAGTATGTGTCCTACCTCCATTTCGAGGTTGACCGATGCAAATATGCATACAGATTTGGACACAATTTCTTTAATTTCACACACACACCAGTCTAAATTCACATGCTCAATCAGCGATGCATGTAGATTATTCACAAATAACCAGAATTTGGATAAAAAATTTTTAAGAAAATATTTGTTGGGGGAAACTATGTGTCATACCTGTATTTCAATGTTGAGGCGTGCAAATCTGCATTCAGATTTGTATACCATTCCTTTAATTTTACACACACACTATTCAAAACTGCCATGCTCAATCAGCAATGCATGTACATTACTCCCAAACAAACAGCAGTTCGATAAGACTTTTAGAAAAAAATTTATGGAGGGACAAGTATGTGTCCTACCTCCATTTCGAGGTTGACCGATGCAAATATGCATACAGATTTGGACACAATTTCTTTAATTTCACACACACACCATTCTAAATTCACATGCTCAATCAGCGATGCATGTAGATTATTCACAAATAACCAGAATTTGGATAAAAAATTTTTAAGAAAATATTTGTTGGGGGAAACTATGTGTCATACCTGTATTTCAAAGTTGAAGGTGCAAATCTGCATACAGATTTGGATATGATTCCTTTAATTTTACACACACACCATTCCAACTTGGCATGCTCAATCAGCAATGCATGTAGATTATTCACAAATAACTAGAAGTTGGATAAAAAAATTTTAAGAAAATATTTGTGGGGGAAATCTATTTCTCAACCTAGGCCTTTAATGTTAACGGTTCACAATGTGCAGCACTAAATTACGCCAATTAGCCCCTTCAACTCATTGCAAATCCACCAAACTCACACAGATGGTAGAACATTACCTTTGGTAATCACCTGTCAAAATTCAACCAATTCCATGGGTAACTAAGGCCATAATCACCGTCCAATCACTTGCCTTCATTAGGCCTACTGCTTAACACAGAAGGGGAGACAACTCTGGTACAGTCGACGTTTTTATTTACTCATCCACTTTTTCTTTTATTATTTCATGACACCTTTTATTTCACACACACAACATTCAAAATTGACACGCTCAATCAGCAATGCATGTAGATTATTCTTAACTAATCAGAAGTTCTATAACCATTTGTAAAACATTATTTGGTGGGGGAAACTATGTGTCATACCTGTATTTTAATGTTAATGGGTGCAAAACAGCAATTAGATTTGGACATAATTCCTTTAATTTCACACACATACCATTCAAAACTGGCATGCTCAATCAGCAATGCATGTAGATTATTCATAAATAACCAGAATTTGGATAAAAAATTTTTAAGAAAATATTTGTTGGGGGAAACTATGTGTCATACCTGTATTTCAATGTTGAGGCGTGCAAATCTGCATTCAGATTTGTATACCATTCCTTTAATTTTACACACACACTATTCAAAACTGCCATGCTCAATCAGCAATGCATGTAGATTATTCACAAATAACTAGAAGTTGGATAAAAAAATTTTAAGAAAATATTTGTTGGGGGAAACTATGTGTTATACATGGATTTCAATGTTGATGGGTGCAAATGTTTATTCAGATCTGGACATGATTGCTTTAATTTTACACACACACCATTCCAACTTGGCATGCTCAATCAGCAATGCATGTAGATTATTTACAAATAACTAGAAGTTGGATAAAACAATTTTAAGAAAATATTTGTGGGCGAAATCTATCTCTCATCCCATGCCTTCAATGTTAACGGCTGACAATGTGCATATGAATTTGGAAATAACTTCTTTAATTTTACACACACAGCTTTGAAAATTGACGTGGTGAATCAGCAAGGCATCAACTTTATTCACAAATAAATAAGAATTGGATTAAAAAATTAAAAAAAAAAAATATTAGGGCTAGTGAGCTATCTGCCTTTTTTTGGTTTATGTTACCATCCCTCAAGATCGCATTTTGAAGGTCAAGGTCGAGGTCAAGGTCAGATCTGATCTCGGATTCGTGATCTACGACCTCGATTAGCCCTGGTATCAAAGTTTGAGGTCAGTCAGGGAAAAAGAGTTTCTGACCTCTATCTAATAACATGGGCCCCATTGCTTTAACATTGTAGCTATCTAATAACATTGGCCCTATGCTTTAACCTGGAAAATGGGTCCAAAACTTTTTTTTCTCGATCAACCTCAAACGTTGACTCAAAGGGTAATCAAGGTCGTAGATCACGAATATGAGGTCGGTTTTGACCTCAACTTCCATCTTAACCTTCATAATGGAGGTTGAAATTTTGACCCCAACTTTGAAAACCTTTCAAAAACTCCCTAACTGACGCACGACCTTGACTTTTTGATATTTAATGCCCCAGGGACCTTTAAGTTATTTCCTGACCCTGGATTTGATTTTTGCCCTCTGGCCTTTGTTTTAGATAGTACAATCGGAATGCACTATTTGAAAACTAGGTTAAAGATTGGAGATAAAATAAAAGGGTATAATTCGACTGTAAAGTCATTGGAGCATTACCTGTCAAAAACTCAAGGTCAAGGATCAATTAGGGATTTGGTTAGAAGTGTTCAAAGTGAAGGTCAAAATTTCGACCGCCATTTTGAAGGTCAAGGTCAGTGTCAAGGTCAAAACTGACCTCATATTCGTAATCCGTGACCTTGATTACTCCTGATATCAAAATTTGAGGTCAATCGAAGACAAAAAGTTTTCGACCGATTTTTCGCCTAAGGGTACCCCCCCTTTGACAAAAAAATTGGTCCCAAACTTTTTTTCTCCGATTGACCTGTAAATTTAATACAGGGGGTAATCGAGGTCGTAGATCAAGAATCCGAGGTCAAATTTGATCTTGATTTCGACCTTGACCTCCAAAATGACGCTTTACAGATTGAGACTTCATTTTTGAAGTCAAGATTTAGGCAGAGTTCAAAAGTGACCTCGGATTTATGATCTACGACCTCGATTACCCCTGGTATCAAAGTTTGAGGTCAGTCAGGGAAAAAGAGTTTCTGACCTCTATCTAATAACATGGGCCCCATTGCTTTAACATTGGAGCTATCTAATAACATTGGCCCTATGCTTTAACCTGGAAAATGGGTCCAAAACTTTTTTTTTTCGATCAACCTCAAACGTTGACTCAAAGGGTAATCAAGGTCGTAGATCACGAATATGAGGTCGGTTTTGACCTCAACTTCCATCTTAACCTTCATAATGGAGGTTGAAATTTTGACCCCAACTTTGAAAACCTTGCAAAAACTCCCTAACTGACGCACGACCTTGACTTTTTGATATTTTATGCCCCAGGGACCTTTAAGTTATTTCCTGACCCTGGATTTGATTTTTGCCCTCTGGCCTTTGTTTTAGATAGTACAATCGGAATGCACTATTTGAAAACTAGGTTAAAGATTGGAGGTAAAATAAAAGGGTATAATTCGACTCTAAAGTCATTGGAGCATTACCTGTCAAAAACTCAAGGTCAAGGATCAATTAGGGATTTGGTTAGAAGTGTTCAAAGTGAAGGTCAAAATTTCGACCGCCATTTTGAAGGTCAAGGTCAGTGTCAAGGTCAAAACTGACCTCATATTCGTAATCTGTGACCTTGATTACTCCTGGTATCAAAATTTGAGGTCAATCGAAGACAAAAAGTTTTCGACCGATTTTTCGCCTAAGGGTACCCCCTTTGACAAAAAAATTGGTCCCAAACTTTTTTTCTCCGATTGACCTGTAAATTTAATACAGGGGGTAATCGAGGTCGTAGATCAAGAATCCGAGGTCAAATTTGATCTTGATTTCGACCTTGACCTCCAAAATGACGCTTTACAGATTGAGACTTCATTTTTGAAGTCAAGATTTAGGCAGAGTTCAAAAGTGACCTCGGATTTATGATCTACGACCTCGATTACCCCTGGTATCAAAGTTTGAGGTCAGTCAGGGAAAAAGAGTTTCTGACCTCTATCTAATAACATTGGCCTCAGTGCTTTAACATTGGGGCTATCTAAAAACATAGGCCCATACATACATACATATATGTTACAAAAATATTTGGGGAGAAAATCTATCTCTCAAGGCATGTCTTCAATGTTGATGGGTGCAAATGTTCATTCAGATCTGGACATGATTCCTTTAATTTTACACACACACCTTTCAGACTCGACATGCTCAATCAACAATGCATATAGATTATTCACAATAAGCAGAAGTTGGATAAAACACTTCTAAGAAAATATTTGGGGGGGAAATCTATCTCTCAAGCCATGTCTTAAATGTTGATGGGAGCAAATGTGCATTCAGGTTTGGACCTAATGCCTTACATTTTCCACACACCCATGCAGAATCAGCAATTCATGTAGATTATTCACAAACAACCAGAAGGTGGATAAAACACTTTTAAGAAAATATTTGAAGGGGGAAACTATGTGTTATACCTGTATTTCAGTGTTGATGGGTGCAAATCTGCACTCAGATTTGTATATAATTTCTTTAATTTTACACATACACCATTCAAAATTTACATGCTGAATCAGCAATGCATGTAGATTATTTACAAATAACCAGAATTTGGATAAAAAATTTTTAAGAAAATTTTTGTTGGGGGAAACTATGTGTCATACCTGTATTTCAATGTTGAAGGTGCAAATCTGCATACAGATTTGGATATGATTCCTTTAATTTTACGCACACACCATTCCAACTTGGCATGCTCAATCAGCAATGCATGTAGATTATTCACAAATAACTAGAAGTTGGATAAAAAAATTTTAAGAAAATATTTGTGGGGGAAATCTATTTCTCAACCTAGGCCTTTAATGTTAACGGTTCACAATGTGGGGCACTAAATTACGCCAATTAGCCCCTTCAACTCATTGCAAATTCACCAAACTCACACAGATGGTAGAAATTTGCCTTTGGTAATCACCTGTCAAAATTCAACCAATTCCATGGGTAACTAAGGCCATAATCACCCTCCAATCACTTGCCCTCATTAGACCTACTGCTTAACACAGGAGGGGAGACAACTCTGGTACAGTCGACGTTATTATTTACTCATCCACTTTTTCTTTTATTATTTCATGACACCTTTTATTTCACACACACAACATTCAAAATTGACACGCTCAATCAGCAATGCATGTAGATTATTCTTAACTAATCAGAAGTTCTATAACCATTTGTAAAACATTATTTGGTGCGGGAAACTATGTGTCATACCTGTATTTTAATGTTGAGGCGTGCAAATCTGCATTCAGATTTGTATACCATTCCTTTAATTTTACACACACACTATTCAAAACTGCCATGCTCAATCAGCAATGCATGTACATTACTCACAAAGAAACAGCAGTTCGATAAGACTTTTAGAAAAAAATTTATGGAGGGACAAGTATGTGTCCTACCTCCATTTCGAGGTTGACCGATGCAAATATGCATACAGATTTGGACACAATTTCTTTAATTTCACACACACACCATTCTAAATTCACATGCTCAATCAGCGATGCATGTAGATTATTGACAAATAACCAGAATTTGGATAAAAAAATTTTAAGAAAATATTTGTTGGGGGAAACTATGTGTCATACCTGTATTTCAATGTTGAGGCGTGCAAATCTGCATTCAGATTTGTATACCATTCCTTTAATTTTACACACACACTATTCAAAACTGCCATGCTCAATCAGCAATGCATGTACATTACTCACAAAGAAACAGCAGTTCGATAAGACTTTTAGAAAAATATTTATGGAGGGACAAGTATGTGTCCTACCTCCATTTCGAGGTTGACCGATGCAAATATGCATACAGATTTGGACACAATTTCTTTAATTTCACACACACACCATTCTAAATTCACATACTCAATCAGCGATGCATGTAGATTATTCACAAATAACCAGAATTTGGATAAAAAAATTTTAAGAAAATATTTGTTGGGGGAAACTATGTGTCATACCTGTATTTCAATGTTGAGGCGTGCAAATCTGCATTCAGATTTGTATACCATTCCTTTAATTTTACACACACACTATTCAAAACTGCCATGCTCAATCAGCAATGCATGTACATTACTCACAAAGAAACAGCAGTTCGATAAGACTTTTAGAAAAAAATTTATGGAGGGACAAGTATGTGTCCTACCTCCATTTCGAGGTTGACCGATGCAAATATGCATACAGATTTGGACACAATTTCTTTAATTTCACACACACACCATTCTAAATTCACATGCTCAATCAGCGATGCATGTAGATTATTGACAAATAACCAGAATTTGGATAAAAAAATTTTAAGAAAATATTTGTTGGGGGAAACTATGTGTCATACCTGTATTTCAATGTTAACGGGTGAAAATCGGCAATTAGATTTGGATATGATTCCTTTAATTTCACACACACACCATTCCAACTTGGCATGCTCAATCAGCAATGCATGTAGATTATTCACAAAAAACTAGAAGTTGGATAAAACAATTTTAAGAAAATATTTGTGGGGGAAATCTATCTCTCAACCCATGCCTTCAATGTATGTATATATGTATTATGTATGTATGTATGTATGTATGTATGTATGTATGTATATATGTATTATGTATGTATGTATGTATTATGTATGTATGTGTGTGTATGTATGTATGTATATATGTATTTGTGTATATATGTATGTATGTATGTATGTATGTATGTATTTTTGTTTGTATTTATGTATGTATGTATGTATGTATGTATGTATGTATGTATGTATGTATGTGTGTATGTATGTATGTATGTATGTATGTATGTATGTATCTATGTATGTATGTATGTATGTGTGTGTTTATGTATGTATGTATATATGTATTTGTGTATATATGTATTTGTGTATATATGTATGTATGTATGTATGTATGTATGTATGTATGTATGTATGTAAGTGTGTATGTATGTATGTATGTATGTATGTATGTATGTATATATGTATTTGTGTATATATGTATTTGTGTATATATGTATGTATGTATGTATGTATGTATGTATGTATGTATGTATCTATGTATGTATGTATGTATGTGTGTGTTTATGTATGTATGTATATATGTATTTGTGTATATATGTATTTGTGTATATATGTATGTATGTATGTATGTATGTATGTATGTATGTATGTATGTATGTGTGTGTGTGTGTATGTATGTATGTATGTATGTAAGTGTGTATGTATGTATGTGTGTATGTATGTATGTATGTATGTATGTATGTATCTATGTATGTATGTATGTATGTGTGTGTTTATGTATGTATGTATATATGTATTTGTGTATATATGTATTTGTGTATATATGTATGTATGTATGTATGTATGTATGTATGTATGTATGTATGTATGTAAGTGTGTATGTATGTATGTATGTATGTATGTATGTATGTATGTATGTATGTATGTATGTATATATGTATTTGTGTATATATGTATTTGTGTATATATGTATGTATGTATGTATGTATGTATGTATGTATCTATGTATGTATGTATGTATGTGTGTGTTTATGTATGTATGTATATATGTATTTGTGTATATATGTATTTGTGTATATATGTATGTATGTATGTATGTATGTATGTATGTATGTAAGTGTGTATGTATGTATGTGTGTATGTATGTATGTGTGTATGTATGTATGTATGTATGTATGTAAGTATGTATGTATGTATGTATGTATATATGTATTTGTGTATATATGTATTTGTGTATATATGTATGTATGTATGTATGTATTTATGTATGTATGTATGTATGTATGTATGTATGTATGTATGTATGTATGTGTGTTTGTGTGTGTGTATGTATGTATGTATGTAAGTGTGTATGTATGTATGTGTGTATGTATGTATGTGTGTATGTATGTATGTATGTATGTATGTATATATGTATTTGTGTATATATGTATGTATGTATGTATAAATGTATTATGTATGTATGTATGTATGTATGTATGTATGTATGTATGTATGTATGTGTGTGTTTATGTATGTATGTATATATGTATTTGTGTATATATGTATTTGTGTATATATGTATTTGTGTATGTATGTATGTATGTATGTATGTATGTATGTATGTATGTATCTATGTATCTACACCAATCTAAGCGCGGTGAACGTTATTCTGCAAAAAAAATCTAACCCCCGGTTTTGGATATTTTGCGTTAGATTCGTCAATTTTTACAGAACACCCACCATGTTTGGCATGTGCGCATGTCATGCATTCCTGCTAACCCTAAACGCAGAAATCTAGATATGTAAAGTTGGTGCGGAGGAGTGTAAAGTTGTGCGGAGATGTGTAATGTTGGTACCAAGCTGCGGTTAGGGTCACATCCAATCTTGTAATCTTGGTGCCGAGATCTGTAAACCTGGTGCCGACGACCAACACTCTAAGCACCAGGTTTACAGATCTTGGCACCCTTACACATCTCCGCACCAAGTTTACAATCCTCCGTACCACTTTACAGATCTTCGCACCTTGCTTACGCATCTCCGCACCAAAATTACAAATCTCCGCACCAAAATGAATTTGGATGTAAAGTTGGTGCGGAGGAGTGTAAACTTTGGCACGGAGGACTGTAAACTTGGTGCGGAGGGTGAAATATCTCTAACCCTAACCCTAACCCTAACCCTAACCCTAACCCTAACCCTAACCCTAACCCTAACCCTAACTAACCCTAACCCTAACCCTAACCCTAACCCTAACCCTAACCCTAACCCTAACCCTAACCCTAACCCTAACCCTAACTAACCCTAACCCTAACCCTAACCCTAACCCTAACCCTAACTAACCCTAACCCTAACCCTAACCCTAACCCTAACCCTAACCCTAACTAACCCTAACCCTAACCCTAACCCTAACCCTAACCCTAACTAACCCTAACCCTAACCCTAACCCTAACCCTAACCCTAACCCTAACCCTAACCCTAACTAACCCTAACCCTAACCCTAACCCTAACCCTAACCCTAACCCTAACCCTAACCCTAACCCTAACCCTAACTAACCCTAACCCTAACCCTAACCTAACCCTAACCCTAACCCTAACCCTAACCCTAACTAACCCTAACCCTAACCCTAACCCTAACTAACCCTAACCCTAACCCTAACCCTAACCCTAACTAACCCTAACCCTAACCCTAACCCTAACCCTAACCCTAACCCTAACCCTAACCCTACTAACCCTAACCCTAAACCCTAACCCTAACCCTAACCCTAACCCTAACCCTACTAACCCTAACCCTAAACCCTAACCCTAACCCTAAAAATCCTAACCCTAACCCTAACCCTAACCCTAAACAAGCTCGCGTGGATGTTTATTCTGATATAAAACAAATGCGAAGCCATAATTTTTCTTCACCGCCACTCTGATTGAAACATGATTTGTGAAACCCAGACGATTTAGTTACAAACTAAATATCGACCGCTCGGTGCGCAAAGAAACAAGCAAAAATCTGCGCCCTCGAAAAGTGTGATCCATATGCGGACGCCCCACTGTTTATTCCGCACGCCACATGAGCCGTGAGCACGGCCTGGCTAATAAAGAATGAAGACGAGGAGGGAGGAGCGACAGACACTGGAATTGCCCTCTTTGCAAGGCACCTGTTGTAATAGTAGACAAACATCTTCAAAATACCTATCAGTTAAACGGGCCCGATTATATCGGTTAAACGGGCCCGATTAGGAGACAATGGCAAAAGATTTTGTGGATAAAGCAGTTACGAAAGATCCCGTTTTGCGCCTGAAACAGTCGTGGCGGAGCACAGCGAAAGAAATGCGACGGCTGTAAAGCTCTTGGAGGCTTTCAAACAATGGCTCGAAGATTTCGACGGCGGGGAGAAAACAAAATCCACCGTTCATCAACATGTGCGGCAAGTGCTTGCTGTGTGGAGCGCTATTAGCCCGGGACACGATCTTGAAGGTTCACTGGACTCTTCTCGCGTAAATCTTGGTTGGCTCATCAGCTTAACTGGAAAGAACTTACTGTTAGAACGATAAAAAGCTACTGGTGCAGCATGTCTTGATGGGCGGATTTTATGGCCGGTCGCGGACATGCTTCCGCGTTACAGACCAACATTCGATCTTGGACCGTGTCTCTGCGGAAAAAGGCAAATAGGCAAAAAATCGAAAAGGCGGAAGAATGTGCTGATTCTAAACTAACACCAGAAGAAGGGGCAAAACTTGACGGATGTGAAACAATAAAATCGACAGAAGCCATTCTCGCCGATGTCATAGCGGGAGGAGCGTGACGGCCACGGAATACAGAAACCTGCTGCAACTTTTTTTATCCGCCTTTTAATTAACACCGGGCAACGAAGTGGAGCAGTCAATATGACTGCGGCCAAACTGAAGCGCGCCAGATGTGTGGAGGGAGACCAAATAATAAATGTGTTAGAACACAAAACGCGTAATGATGGGCCAGCCGCACTTGCCATCTCCGGGCATTTCTACCAAGAACTTCTTTTTCATCGTGAAAAATTAAGGCCCAAAACGAATCATTTGAACTTATTTGTAAAATTGGCATCGGGCCGACCTTTTTCACAATCCGAAGTATGCACGCTTTTAAACAATCGCCTCAAAGCGCTTGTTGGAAAAAAAGCTGTCCGCGACTTTATTTTGAAAAACAGTCGCAACGAGAATGTGGGAAACACACCCGCATATGCGAGGAGAACTTGCCCGGGCGATGTTGCATCAGGAGGAAAATATTATGCACAGTCTCTCGATGGTCTCTGCGCTAGTCGTGTTGTAAAAGCCATACGGTTGTCTGTTCGCGGACTGCCGCCAAAGTCTGCCTCCATGAGGAAGAAAGAAAATAACATTTTCAACAGGCGAACTGGACGCGACCTTAGCTCTCGCAAAGACGTGGTTGGAGAATAACCGACCTATGAGCACAAAGGAAGTCAGAGCCGCACTAAACTCACAGATGTGCATAAAAGAAGCTTTACGAGATAAAACAATAAAACAGTGGACATGGTGCGTTCGGTATACGCGGCAAACAGCGGTCTTTTAAAAAGGGGTCTTTCGAGAAACTTTTATAGAAACCAAGGCAAGAAGTTCCTCAAAAGATTAAGGATATATATCCCCCCCCACCCAGACCAACGTTCCCAGCTTGTAACACCTAACTAAACGTACTATCAGAGAATCCTTAAAAAACAGGGCTTTAAAAAATCCTGGGAGAAAAAAATACTTATCAAAGTTCAAATTCGTAGTCCGTGAATGAGTTCCATGTCAAATAACAAATAAACAAGTATCTCAGTCGCGCT
Organism: Liolophura sinensis; assembly: GCF_032854445.1. Lineage (NCBI taxonomy): Eukaryota > Metazoa > Mollusca > Polyplacophora > Chitonida > Chitonidae > Liolophura > Liolophura sinensis. The sequence continues at coordinate 18,604 of NC_088304.1, forward strand.
TTAATTGCAACTGTTCATAAAGGCATCATGCTGATGTAATTACCATGGCTACCTTTACGGCCCCTAGCCCCAGTTTAACCGGTATTAGATATATATATATAGTTTGAAAATGACGAGCGTTACAGACCCTAACCGATCAGATTGTGATTCAAAAGTAACAAACCATTACGTCTTTCCCGTTAATATGTAAAGATCTCATGCTACAAGAGGCGCCATCTATGATGTTACACGACATACAAAATAGACGGCTACACTGGGCAACCAGCGCCATCTATGTTGTTAAATACCATGTACGTGATAGATATGTACATAAAGATAACAGCGCCGTCTATATGGTTGATCACAATGCAGATCGCCAGAGATTCTCAACGCTCTGTCCATACCTGCCAACGAGAGTGTTATACTCACTGTAAAATTTAAGAAACTTAGAATGAAGGCGTTTGATAGAGTATCCTTGACAAACTAATTTTTGAACTAGCAACTTGTGACGCAGATTAAAGTCATCACAATTAACGCAAGATCGGACAAATGCTACAAAGCGAGATATGTATACGCCATATGCAGGACCCTTTGGTATATTGCTATCTAAATAAGGATAATTTACAATATCAAAATTGAAATTATTCCTTTTGTCGCAAAGGCGGCGTGAAAGGAGACCTTGTTCGTCTTTCTACAGATATAGATCCAAATAAGATGTACCATCAGGACTATCTGTTGTCTCCTTTAAATCCAATGAAGGCGGATATATTTTCTTCGCGGCTTCAGCAATATGGGGATTATTTAACGCCAGTAGATCATCAATATGCCGTTTGGTAAATGAAAAGGATCGAGCTTTAAAGATATTACTTTTAAGTAATTTCTGCATATAGTCGTATTCATATGAAAACAGGTATAGGTCTGCCAAAAGAGGCGCACAATTGGTACCCATTGGAATACCTATGCACTGTTGGTAAATGGTATCTCCGAATTTCCCACAGATGTTATTATTGAGAAATTCAAGTAATTCAATACATAATGTAACATCCCATGAGTGGTAACCTTTATAAAGAGTAGAACTAAAGAAAGCCTTATTACGTCTGACGTTAATGTAACGGTGACCTGTTTTAGTCAATACCGACACAATTAACGACGATATTCTTTCAATAAGATCTTTCTGAGGAATCGTAATATAGAGAGTAGAGAAATCCCATGTGGATACGTCTTTGTACGGTATATGCATATGAGCATCGAGTTGTTCTGTAAGACGTTTGGAGTTGTTAAGAATTCACATGCAGTTGACACCTGAAGTTTTTGTTATGGCACAACAATACTTATTCCAAAATGACTTTACTTCTTGTAACGCTCTCGTAAGTAGGGTTGACAAGAGTTTGGTGGTACAGCTTCTTGAACCTGCAATAAATAGAGCCTTGTATGGGGATTTATGCATTTTAGGAAGGTATATTTATGCGCCTTTCTTAAAGAAAGGTTTTGTGTTCAATAAATAATTCCTCCAGAGTACGTGTAGTAGCATGTAGTAGCTAATACGTGGGTGTCGTTGTAGATCTACATAGCCCTTGAACAAGAATTTGATAACAATTATTGCATATAAAAAAAATATTGTTATAAGTCTTGTCTGCTACAGTGATGATAAATTTACTATGACGGTTAAGGAGTGTTTCTTACATAGTGGGATACTTCAGAACCTGTTTAACTGTAGGTAGAGCATCAATGTCTATACGGTGTATAGCTAAACTAACCTTCTTTTTGGCAATCTCAAGCCAGTCGTTAAGCACCGAAGAATCCACTTTCTCCCGTTTGGGACACCTAGCCAACCAGCCCTTGCTCTAACTGCGGAACGCCAAGCGAGGCAGCAGCAAGCACCACTTTTAACATCTATGGTATGACCCGACTTTGGGTATGATACCAGAGGCGAACGCTCTAGCCATGAGACCACCGTAGCAGTGTCGAAAGGTGGAGTAATAATGATTGTGGTAGTCTGAACTGCTTTCTATAACACGTAAAAAATTGCGGTGTCTAAAATTCGATATGAACGCAATTATTTTCTGTCCTTTCCATTTTTTTTGACCTTACTTACGAGCAGATGGCATAAATGGCGTGTGCATTTCTTGCCTTCTAGCATTTGCTAGATACTGTGTGATATGTGACGATTTTAATCAACGTCACAAGTTATTACTGCAAGAAAGTGTGTTAAGATTATTCCATCAAATCTGCCTTCATTTTAAGATTCTCAAATTTTATAATGAATATAATTCCCTTTCAATAAATATGGACGTAGCGTCCAGACCCTCTTGCACTCTGTTTCATGAGTCTGTTTAATTCCGCTTAACCTGAAGCTTGGGGTAGTCTTTTCATCGTGTTGATATAGATCGCCACATCGGATATATAAACATGAGCAATCAAAGGGATACTGAGATACATATCAATATTTATTATCGACATGCTATACTCTAGCATGGTACACGGATTGAATATTGATTGCATTCAGTCCTCTAGAACATACTTTACGTCTTTCTTACTTCACTGAAATTTGTTGACTGCTTCTCCTTGCATGATTCCGTCCTGTTTTCGTTTTTAATATACTTTTAGTTCTTTGGTGGTTTATTGTTAACGTCATTTTGGTAATTGGCCTTGCGATCATTGACCTGAAACGTCCTTATTGGTTGACAGCTGGTATACGAATGTCCGTTTCGACGCATAGATTTACCCATTGATGGCGTGTACCAACAAATGACGCTGTACTTTGCAACGTTCGAATGCACTTTGCATTATATCTCTCCTGAACCATGTACGACTCGATTCTGGTGTGTCTACAAACATTCTGGCTGGACGTGTCAAAGAGAAAGCATAATAACTTAGCTTCGTAAAATAGTAAATTATCTTTTAATAATCATTTCTTTTTATCCAGTATACAAAATGACAAGACAAACAAGCAAATTTTGAAGGAAGTTGTCAGCATGAAGTACACTACTATTATTTACCAGGTGGTCTGCTGGCGATTGGAAAAAATACACGCTCGGTCTGCCAGCAAAGAGATGTTAAAACTGGAAGAGCACACGTTATAGACTGTACCTCGTACAACGAGAAACTAGAAAAATGACGTTTTCATGCTTTAAATTCATTTCTTTAAGAATTCCACAACCCTTAGAGGTATGAAGCGTACAGAAGTGATGTAGGTGAGTGCACGCCTCGTACACACCTCAACTTGAAGCATTGATAATGTGTCTATATCATCGATAATATTTGAGTGGTACCGTATCTTACGTGCTTGTATACATTGGCTGTGTTTATACACACCTCAGCAACTTTTTGAATAAGTGATGATGTCAACCACCGAGAAAGTTATAAAATATGACATTACACATGATAGTTTGCTTCAATCTAAACGGTGAAAAACAAAACACAAACTTTAACATATCTTTGAGCGGGAAGGTAGAATATAATTAAAGAAGTACACCATAGAGAGTAAGACCAGAGCAGCGACGACAACGTCATAGCTAGCAAATGGTCACATGTAACCGGTGAAATATGGTCTCTTGGAAATTTACTCACTCAGGGTTTTATTCTAATTGCTATTCACTAGACCGTCGTTACGAAAACAAAACTGTTTTTCGAAATGCGCTAAATTTAAAATAAAACAAAGGCTTTTTCTGACCATAATGAGTTGTCTTTCATTTCACAGAAAAGAATGTATTTTTCTGCACAAGTAAAGGTTCGTTTATAAATGCCTTTTCCGTTACAGTTTTGTATAAAAAAAATCAATGTTTAGTAACTACGGAGGTGCAGTTATTATAAGTAAACACGTAAATGTTCAAAATATACATGTGGTGGATATTTTCAATAAACACAAATAGCCTGGAGAGCATGAGTTGTGTACAGTGTAAAACATACAAGAGTGTTCACTGTTGTAAATATGTGACGTGTTTCCAAATCATGACGGGTTCCCAAATCTATAACAGATAATGGGCCGAATTCATAAAAGTCGTTTAAGGTGTGTGCAGTTGAAACGCGCTTATCTCTTACACGGAGGATAAAACACTATTGTTCGCGGACAGCTAAACGACTGTCTAAACGATAAGTCAGGAGCTTCGATGATCGTCCGTTCAGCTGTCCGCGGATTACTTGTGAATGAATGCCTGTCGTCTCATAGTTCGGTACGGTATGTGTGGTGTAAGACGTCATAAAAGTAAATATAATACAAATAGACAGCGGGAGTGAAACATAGTCAAACAGCGCCAACAGTGTGATGTTTGAAATATGGTCACACTAAACCGACGATACCACGCTGAATGTACTGTGCATTTCCAATTCATCCAAAATGTCAGGAAAGAAGAGAGGGGAAAATTTTTCCTGTGAGCAGCGAATGGGTCTCATTGAGATAATTAAGGTCGACCACACTGTCGTAGAAGCTAAGAGTTGTGACACATCAGCCAACAGAAAGAAGCAGGCAGCATGGGAGAAAATCTCCAAAGAAATGTCTGCTAATTTTCCCGAGCGACCAAAATCGTCTGCGAAGGATCTACGAGAGTTGTGGAGGAGGATGAAAACAAAGGCAAAAGCGATGGTTCGAGCGAAAAATATCGATCTGCACAAAACTGGTGGTGGAGCGGCTGATGTTGGTGAACTTGGCCCTGAAATCATGGCTATCTTGGCAATCATTGCTGTGGATCTGGAGCAAATACATAACGATGTAGATGATGATGCAATACCAATGTTTGAAGGATTGGCACAAAGACAAACAGACATCGATAATGTTACAGCATCGACTAACACGGCGGACTTACAAGAAAGGTATTTCAAAACTTTTCATCGCAATGTGGTATCTTGATAATACAGTGATTATTACAGCTTTTATTTTCTGACTTATCCAGCAACGGTTGTGTGTCTCATAGAACTGTCTGCAGTATAATTTTCGCTGTAAACCGGACCTTATGTGCAGATTGTATGGTGAATCAGGAAGGAAAATATTCCAAAGTGTTTAATTCCGAACAATAAATGGGCACCATAGCAGGTTTTTCTTCTTAAAACATTGTTATTTATTCTTTAAATAATCAAAGTACATATATCATTGTTCTATTACAGGGCAAATCGAGAATATTCCGAGAACATTTCTTCTGCCGAAGAACACGAGGAACTAGAAGGTCGTGGCGCCCTTGATATAACGCAGAATACCCAACCATCCAAGCCTACCCTCATATCAACTGGGTAAGATGTGTTTCTTAAAGGGTTGCACTTTGCACTTGAGCTGCTGTCATCTACATTGTTCATATGTATTCCTTATTGCACTTTTCAGGAAAAAAAAGACATCCTCAACAGCTACACGTCATGAGTCGGGACCGGTACTGCAGAAGACGACTGAAGCATTGACTTACCTAAAAGAGGAACATGAAGCAAAGATGGCGTTGATTGAACTTCAAAAAGAGGCAGCAATATGCAAACGAAAAGCGTACGAAGCGAAATCTGATTACTACAAAGAAAAACTTAGACGCAAGCGTATTGATTTGTAAAATGATTTCTATCTTTGAATTAAATAAGACATTGTCCAGAAACTGTTTGCTTTGTTTTGCTCACTGATTGAAATATTGCACAACGAATCTCTGTCGAAATAGGTTGCCTCGTAAGTCCGCTTCAACCGCGTTCAGTGGTCGAATTGGTTCCTCAAGGTTTTGTCTCGGCAGGTCTGGCTCAGGCTCATGCAGAGGATCATGTCGTCATCTTGCCAGGTGATGTAAGCAGGCAGTTGCAACTATAATAGCCATGTTGTGATCCAGCTGAAATTGAAGCGGCCATTAATGTACACGTATTGAGATCTAAGTACTGTATATGAAATAAAGCTGAAATAAAAGTGACTTATGTGAGGGAACGTTATTATTTTAGTGTCGTCAGAAAATGTTCTACGTCACACCCGACTAAACCACCGTATTATAATGGATTCTACTTTGAAACAATTTTAGAACTCCTCTCATTCAGGAAAATATTAAGCAAAAACGGATAGTATTTTTTCAATGATTTCCAAACAGTTTCTGCGGACAAATCGTTTATTGTGGTTTTGTGAAATAAACTGACATTGCATTTACTTACTGAACACCTCAGATGCATTCCCTTGGAAATGCATGGAAATCTTTTCTTCCAAATCTCAAATGCTCTTTCAATCACTCCCCTTGTTCTTCTCTGAGCAGTATTGTAACGAATTTCTGCTGGTGTCATCGCATTGCGAATAGGAGTGAGCATGAATTGGCGACACGTGTATGCTGGATCCCCAAGGAAAATACCTTGGTATTCTCCTGTCTGGAATTTACGGAATAGTTCCGACTCCTCAAATACCCGAGAGTCATGTGCTGAACCATACCATCTGGCAACAACGTTCGTGAAGATAAGTTGATGGTCACACACAAGCTGACAGTTGAGGTTGTAATATCCTTTCCTGTTTATAAACCGTAAAGCATCCCTGCCACCAGGATTTACAATTGCTACATGGGAGCCATCGATAGCGCCAATAACACCAGGGAAATGCGTAATCTCATAAAACCCTGTGCAACTACTCGTCTTTCTTGCAGTGTGTCGGGGAAATGAATAAACTGCCTTTTCCTGGCACAAATCGCGGCAGTGACACGATCAATAGCCCTGCAACACGACGCTTGTGAAACTCCACACATGTCCTTTAACATCCATCTGAAACGATGCTCTCGCATAGAATGGTAATGCAACTGTCAACTGTTGAAGAGGAGTTAGTGCATAATTCCTCCTGGTTGCGGGCAGCAGGTCATCTTGTAATAAATTCAGCAGCCAACGAAACGATTCTTTGGAGATCCTGTAACGTCTGATGAATTTTGTATCATCGTATTTCTCTAAGGGATTTATTCTATTCTCAAAAACCCTGACGGCATGCGCATGATCACAGCGCATCTGTACCTCTTCCCCTGCCTCGTCCTGAGCAAACTCTAACACTGCTAGGGCATCCATGTCAGCACCGTTCTGCACTAAACTTAGAGCCATTCCCTATGTAAAGTACTTAGTCGGAGCAGTTAAACATACCCCTCACTGACGATTAAACATTCCTTTGTTGTTTAGACGCGTGTGGTTAAATTTTGATCGGGTGTCATTTAATCACATCTTGTGAATCGGCGACTAAGATTAAATAGGTGATGATCGCATGATTAGTGCTTTTACACGCGTGTAAACTTTAAAACACCTTTATGAATTCGGCCCAATGTGTTTAGAACTGGAAGACTTACACTTAGTATCTCTGATTACTCCAACATAGCTGCCCCTCCCTTCTCCCAACAACAGTGTGCATGTTACTATTTGAAAATAGTACCCTGCCCATTCATTTGTTTAGCTCCGGTTCTAGAGGGCATATCTATCTAGATGTCTTACAACATAATGTGTAAAGCCAGGCAACAGGAACTGTTACAAGTTCTATACATAGGGGTTGTTTATTGCCTGCAGAAATTTGCAAACACACATAGAATAACACATCTTCAAACGACATGAATGTAGGCTACAGAAAAACTGTTCACTTCTGATGTATATATAGGCAAAAAATATTGAATGTTGTTAACATAGAAATTAATTTCTATGAAAATAAAACTGGGAGCAAATAACACGGAGGTATACACCATGCCTTTGAATATGACTCAGGCATCCACTTTATGACATATAGTCTCGACAGGGTATACATCAGCTGATGAGTAATTAAATTGTAACTTGATGACCGGTTAATACTGACAGTGCCTAAAATAAACCACAGATACATGACACAATAAGATATTGTACACCTTGGACAGATTTTAAACATACCTCAAAGAACACTTCATTCAAAAAGGGAACTTTAACATGGTAAATAATTGTCCTTACTTGACTTGTTATTCATTGAAAGTGAATAATTCAGTCATTCAATGCATTTAAAAACAAGTAAAACAATGTATCATTTCGATTTTTTGAGCCTTTTAACACGATACATGTGTAATGTTTGCTTACTTAACCCAACTCTTAATATTATTTTCCGACCACTGTCTTGCAAGGTATTAATTTGCCTAAATGAGTGAATAACGCCTAAAGTGAAAAGAAATGGGTTGTTTTGCAAATTTTGTTTGCTTCAAGAGTAGGTAAAAAGTCGCACCCGTACGGGTATTTCTTTGACACTTACCCGTTGGGTGACAAAGCCTTCACAGGGAGACAAGGAAAGACATAAAATATAAACATTTACCCTTGAACAAAGCTCGTGTACGGCGTAAAACACCAATCAAATAAATAAATAAAATTGTACAAAGCTCAAGGATCTAAGGAAACAAGTATGAGAATGACAATGCTATTTGGTTTAAACGTACACCGTGTTAAGCCGTTATAACGCGCATCCTCGATTGAATTTTGAACTAATCCACTGCCGATCTCCACCAGATTCTCGTCTACATTTGTATCGCATTATTCTTTGTTTTTTCGTAAATTTTTCATCCCAAAAGTTACGTGTCCTCTCCTAAAACATACCTAAGTTTCGTCAATATCTGACTGAACGATTTCGCCAAAAACGAAACTTTTTGCTAAGAATAATAATAATAATACACCAATCAATTTCCATAGGGTTTTAAACTGAAAGACTTGAACTTCTAATAAATACATTTACCCTTGAGCACCATGACAAAAACCAGCCAATAAGAAGTTCCGGATCAATAATCGCAAGACGAATTCCAAAAACGACATTTAACACGAAGTATCAAAAAACTAAGTACGAAGATAGGACGGTTTTCAGCGATGTAGGAAAGACGCAATTTATGTTCTAGGCGACTGAGTGAAATCAGTATTCAAACCGTGAACCATGGTAGAATATAACGCGTCGATAATAAAGCGTGTATCTTGCTTTGTAGCTGTTTATATATCCAAAGCGACGATCTCATCCAGCACATGTTTGAACAAAAATGGCTACCCCTCGTTCGGTGGTGAGGTAAGTGGGTTATTAGCATGTCGATAGACCGGTCATGGAGAGAGTTTTTCTCAACAGTTTTATCGGTGGCTCGTCAAGGCTGAGAGTCAGAGTCGAGCCGTAATCATGATCATAGTCGGACCACATAGTGGCTATTGTACGGCCGATTTCAGTCTGACTAGCCGAAAAAGCATTCCCCAGTAGAATCCTCTTTTACAATTTATTTCCTAATTAGCATTTCTTCTTTAAATAGCTGCAAACTACATGATCAAAATGCTATATATATTTTTTCTAAGAATTTCAAAGTATTGTCTATACACATGCTAACTAGCAGAGCCAGAGTAAGTAATCCCTACAACACAATATATTTGCTAGTTAGCACTTTCAAAGTATTGTCTAAATAGATGCTAACTATCACGGCCAGGACCTTGATATTGTCACAACACAATTGCACTCAAAGCGGAAAAGAAATACACATTTGGATGAACGACAGTTTATAAACTAACATGAGTTCTTTTGGAAATTGGTTTTGCGATTATTGACTTAGCACGCCCCTTCCTAGCCTACGAATGTCCGAAATGATGCTTAAATTCACATGTTGATTTTATAGTCTTCACGCTGTTTAAACCCTGCAGGATGTATGAAACGTTTGGTTTGTATTTCTTAATGTGGAGTATATGATGTGTTTTTGCGATTATTGCGGTTTTGCAATTATTGCGTTTTTGTGATTATTGACTTAGAACGCCCCTTCTTGAAATACGAATGTCCGAACTGACGCTTAAATTCACAGCTTGTGGATTTTATATGATGTGGTTTAACATATAGAAATACAAAACGCTGCTCATCTTTCCAGTTTTTGCGTAAAAATGACTTTAAACTAGTTTTCATGCGGACCCAGCGGTCTGCCCCGGCTAATACAGAAAGTGTTGTGACATTAAGGCTTTAGGTATCAATACAACTTTGTAGTCATGGTAGTGGAGGGAGGGGGGGGGGGGGGGGGCGCAGAATTGAAGGGACGGGAGTGTTAAGCAGGTCTGACGTTCTCAACATATTCATCGATGACATCACTTCTGAATACGCATAAAAAGAGGGGTTATTCAGAAATATATAAAATATGCGCCGGAAATGAAAAATTTCTGTCGTTTTTTGGCATATTTTTGTCATTTCCTTAAATCCAAACTCTACGTTTTCTAATACCTTTTCATTAACCTTTTAAGAGAAAAGAGGGCTAAAATTGAGGAAAGCATTGTCACAGAGACAAATAAATCTATGTGTACTTTCACTTATAGATTTATCATTTTTCTACGGATTTTTTAAACGTATTTCAATGCGTTTAAATATCTGAGTTTTGAGGTGAGCTTTATTCATCTTACTGACAGTAAGCCCGGTAATCGTACATAATTATGGGCGGATAACATCTAGGCTGATGATTGAAGTGACAGATCTGTTAACGCGTTACAGGTTTTTTTTATTCTTGATGTATTTAGAAACAAAAGCCTTCGCGCGTGATTGAACATCAGCCGGTCATTAAAGAGATGAAAAGGTAATAAACACATGTAGCACAAGCTAGGTGTATCCAATTAACACATGGAGCTACCTAGACATAAGCGTGGGGATAGTCCTACTCAGAGTGAAGTTAGCCCTACACGTATATTGCCTAGTTTTGGGTTTTGGCTGCCCCAGTGGTCGCCACATATCGCTGGATTTTACTCGGCAGGTCTCATATAATCAGCACATCTGTAATTATAGACCTACAGTAATGTCTTTGCTGTTGTTGCAGTTACCCAGAGTATAAAAAAAATAACATGCTAACTCCCATTTCGAAGTAGTAGCTTTGCTGTCTTTGTGTGGATATCTTGTCCCCAAACAGTGAGCCTTTGATATCTTCTTGGTAACCTTTGGCATCTTCCAACAAGTATGTGCTGTTTTTGGAGAAAGAAACACCGTTAAGATGTTCAGGGGCAATAACTTTTACTTGCTGGAAAGCTTCCACAGGTGGCGCTTTCTAGCTGAAATGGTTTCTGGCGGTATCCAGTCTGTGGATTAATAGGTACTAAACCGGTTTGACCTCTTTGGTTAATAACGTGTGGAAGAAATCTTCAAACATATACGTCTTAACAGACATTCGTATACCAGCCGTCAACCATGTTCTATGTTCATAACTCCCAAAACGAAATTTAACACAAATCACAAAAAGAACACAAAAAGTATGTAAAGTAAAAATTAGAAGGGAATCGTGCAAAGAGAAGTCAACAGTTTTATTGTTGCGAGAAAGACACAACGAATGTTCTAGCCCAACGAGTGAAATCAGTATTGAAATCGTGTACCATGCTACCATCTCGGTTGCGATTTCATTCTTCGTATATCCGACATGGGGATTTAATTCAAGACAATAACTATACAGCCCTTAGCCCCGGGCTAAGTTCAGTTAGGCACAATCACGAAGCAGAGTACCACGAATTCTGGACGCTGTGTACATATTTATTTAAAAGGAAATAATACTCATTCTAAATTTTAAGACACTTAGAGTGTATTTGTTTGATAGAATAACCTTGGCGCTCTAGTTTTTGCATGAACAACTTGCGACGTTATTGCAAAAACTATGACTATGAAATAAAGCTCAGCTAAATCCACGAACATTATCTTTCCAAAGAAAGAAACACGTTACGCAAAATAACAAGACGAACAGCATAAGGCGTCAAACCAGAGCACTGACGACAATGTGATAGCTGATAAATGGTAACACGAAACCCATGAAGTAGGCCTCTTACTGTACATGTTGTCTTATTCTAACGCTTCATGTCAAGCATATTCAAAAGGCTATGTTGTCTTGATATTTATCATGTATACAGTAAACATTTAAACACATAACGTAGACGCCAGATGTGATCGTCAAGTAGCTTCAGGTGCTTGTTTTATGATGTATGACTTCCTCCCTATGTAACTCACAGCGTATGTAATAAAACATCATTGCATATTTCTGCTTAAGCCATGGTACTAGGGGGCGTGTGAATTGCCACTACTTATGCATTTACCTGAACAGTCAGAATAAAACCCTGACTGAGGTCAATTGACAACAGGCCGTTTTCCACCAGTTACTTGTGACCATTTGCCAGTTATTACTGTCGTCGCTGCTCTGGTTTTTCTATCCGTGCTGTACGTCTTAATTATATTTACTGTCCTGCACTGAACTAAAGCACTTTAACTCTGTGAATATTCATAAATGTGTGTGTGAGGGCTTTTGTGGCGGGCACACTAATAGTATCTCATTTTTTTTTATTTGATTGGTGTTTTACGCCGTTTCAGGTATACGACAGCGGTCAGCATTATGGTGGGCGGAAACCTAATGAACATCTCAGTGTAAATTACAAATCCACCTTACAAGTGTCACAACTAGAGTGCGATAGCTGACATAAAAATTACATAAAGAAAAAACATAAAAATTACATAGAGTTCAGATGAAACAGAGTGAAAAGTTAGTTGTAAATGTGGTAAAGAGACAAATTCTTAAATATTATGACAAATCAGGTTAAATGCATGTAAATTTATTTGAATATAAACAACAAATTTACAAATAACTAGGCATGCATCACATCCTTACTTAAAATCTTATGTTGAAGACGATATATCCTAAGAGATGGTCCAAAATACCCGCTATAGACACACTATTTTTAATAGCCCTTTCTCCTGAAAGAAAAAACTTCGGGAGTAATAATTCGTAGCGAATAGCCCATAATCCATCCACGAGCGCTGAATCAGAACACGTGACCTTATAGCGACCAGCAGCTTTACGAGGACGTAATTACCATGACAACCAGCACAGTAGGTATGGCGTCGGTATGGAAGTTACATCTCATAACCGTAACATGAAGTATACGTCAGATGAAAAACCATTAAACAATGTGGCAGAATGTAGTTAGATTTATTGTTTTGGATTTTTTAAAGTCTAGTGAAATTAATTAGAATCTTTAGATTCTGCAGTGGCTTTTTATGAAGACAATGGGATCAGTGACGCTCCATCAGGTGTTTGCTGCTTAACGCAAAAAGTTTGCAACATTTCATCCTTCAAGATATATAGACACATACATAACTTGAATTTTACGCCGTATTCAATGGTGAGAGGAAACCGGGCGCAACCACAGGGAAACCCACGACCATCCGCCGGTTGCTGTAGGACCCTGCTTAATTAGTTCCAATCGAGGACATCAGTTGTGAGGTTAAGACTAAACGAGCTGAAGTGCGTCATGCGGGTTCCAAAGGTCAAACCAGTCTAGTGGTGGCAGTGATGTGAAACAAACGTAGGTAGAGACGCATGCGCTGTAGGGTGTTCGGTAGTAACTCTAGGGGATGAGAATGGAAACAGTAAACTGCAGGAGCACCAGTTAGTCATGAGCCTGAGAGAAACATATGCTGCATTCAACGAAAATAATCACGAGACTCGTGGGTGCTCTTTTGAGCTCAGAAATTCCACCCAATGTATGCACAAACATGTACCATATTGCTTTAAAGTGTAAAAACATGCTATTTCCCTTTAAAAACAAGCGTCAAGTCCGACATTCCTATACTATTCGTAGTCCTTAAAGGGCGTTCCAAGTCGATAATCGCAAGATCCATTTCCACAACAACGTGTAACACTAACTCCCGAAGACAACGGTATGTAAGAAATTATACAAATCAGAAATAAAACCGGTAACACACAAGAGAGAAGTGACTATCAGTTTTCAATGATGCCGGGCAGACAATGAATATTCCAGGCATGAATTCCATATCAAAGTTCAAATTCGTAGTCCGTGAATGAGTTCCATGTCAAATAACAGCTAAACAAGTATCTAAGTCGCGCATTAATTGCAACAGGTCATAAAGGCATCATGCTAATGTAATTAGCATGGCTACCCTTACGGCCCCTAGGTTAAGCGGTATTAGATACAGTTTGAAAATGACGAGCGTTACAGACCCTAACCGATCAGATTATGATTCAAAAGTAACAAACCATTACGTGTTTCCCGTTAATATGTAAAGATCTCATGCTACAAGAGGCGCCATCTATGATGTTACACATGGCATACAAGAAAGACGGTTACACTGAGCAGCCAGCGCCATCTATGTTGTTAAATACCATGTAAGTGATAGATATGTACATAGGGATAACAGCGCCGTCTATGTGGTTGATCACAATGCAGATCGCCAGAGATTCTCAACGCTCTGTCCATACCTGCCAACGAGAATGTTATACTCATTGTAAAATTTGAGAAACTTAGAATGAAGTCGTTTGATGGAGTATCCTTGACAAACTAGTTTTCGAACTAGCAACTTGTGACGCAGATTAAAGTCATCACAATTAACGCAAGATCGGACAAATGCTACAAGGCGAGATATGTATACGCCATATGCAGGACCCTTTGGTATATTGCTATCTAAATAAGGATAATTTACAATATCAAACTTGAAATTATCCCTTTTGTCGTAAAGGCGGCATGAAAGGAGACCTTTTCCGTCTTTGTACAGATATAGATCCAAATAAGATGTACCATCAGGACTATCTGTTGTCTCCTTTTAATCCAATGAAGGGGGGCCTCCGTGGCTCGGTCGGTTAGCGCGCTAGCGCAGCGTAATGACCCAGAAGCCTCTCACCAATGCGGTCGCTGTGAGTTCAAGTCCACCTCATGCTGGTTTCCTCTCCGGCCGTAAGTGGGAAGGTCTGTCAGCAACCTGCGGATGGTCGTGGGTTTCCCCCGGGCTGTGCCTGGTTTCCACCCACTGTAATGCTGGCCGCCGTCGTATAAGTGAAATATTCTTGAGTACGGCGTAAAACACCAATCAAAAAAAAAAAAACCGCTTCAGCAATATGGGGATTATTTAACGTCAGTTGATCATCAATATACCGTTTGGTAAATGAAAAGGATCGAGCTTTAAAGATATTACTTTTAAGTAATTTCTGCATATAGTCGTATTCATATGAAAACAGGTATAGGTCTGCCAAAAGAGGCTCACAAATGGTACCCATTGGAATACCTATGCACTGTTGGTAAATGGTATCTCCGAATTTCTGAGAAATTCAAGTAATTCAATAAATAATGTAACATCCCATGAGTGGTAACCTTTATAAAGAGTAGAACTAAAGAAAGCCTTATTGTTTCTGACGTTAATGTAACGGTGACCTGTTTTAGTCAATACCGAGACGATTAACGACGATATTCTTTTAATAAGATCTTTCTGAGGAATCGTAGTATAGAGAGTAGAGAAATCCCATGTGGATACGTCTTAGTACGGTATATGCATATGAGCATCGAGTTGTTCTGTAAGACGTTTGGAGTTGTTAAGAATTCACATGCAGTTGACACCTGAAGTTTTTTTGACAAGAGTTTGGTGGTACAGCTTCTTGAACCTGCAATAAATAGAGCCTTGTATGTGGATTTATGCATTTTAGGAATCCAGTAAAGTTGTGGTATTTCTGTGTGACGGGTAGGTATATTTATGCGCCTTTCTTTAAGAAAGGTTTTGTGTTTGTTAAATAGTTCCTCCAGAGTACATGTAGTAGCAGAATACGTGGGTGTCGTTGTAGATGCACATAGCTCTTGAACAAGAATTTGATAATAATAATTCTTGCAAATAAAGATGACATTATTAGGAGCCTTGTCTGCTACAGTGATGACAAATTTACTATGAAGGTCAGCGAGTGCTTCTTGCACAGAGGGATCCTTCAGAACCTGTTTAACTTTAGGTAGAGCATCAATGTCTAGACGGTGTATAGTTAAACTAACTTTCTTTTTGACAATCTCAAGCCAATCGTTAAGTACCGAAGAATCCACTTTCTCCCGTTTTGACCATTTTTTAACATACTCCTCAAGTGCGGAGATGATAGTTTTTTGTTTGATCGAATGTTGACATTACTCTTTTCTCTATACTTAGGACCCCTCACAAAGAGATTTCTTTCTACACTAAATATTCTTCTGCTACCTTTTTCTATGAACAGTGGATGAGGCTTGCTGATTCAGTGAATGTGGATTTGATTTTTTTCACGATTTACCAGATGATGAAACTCTCCAAAATTTGCAGTGAAATAAATGGTTTTTTAGGATATCAACGGACGACTCAGCAAACAAGTGGATATCTGCACTGTGGTAGATCTCCATGCCTATCTCTGCTTAATCATGCTGAAACTCTTGCAGCACTGCTGTGTCCAAAGAAAATTGTACGTCAATTGATATATATATTTTTGTTTTGTTTCTACAGGTGATGCAGTGTAGATATCTGAGGTGATCAGGACTTGTTTACCAATGGTTATTGGATGATAATGAGTCTATGCAAATTAACCTATTGCAGATAGTTTTTTACCAAGTCACTTTTTGTTCATGCTAGCCCGGTAAATGTGGAAGAGTTGAAGAGTATAGATGTGTTCATATACTGCGATTTCTTGTGGCAGGGTCAGTCCACTGCCGCCTCTGAGGTATCATGCCGAAGACAATAGACATGACACCTCACAGGCACATTATACTGACACTGAGCCAACCGACCCTGTTTCCTTGCTTTAACCTCTCAGTGCTGAGCGCATTGCGTCATTTTAAAACCCTTTATTGTGACCCTACCCGAGTTTGATCCCGGGTTTCTCGACGAGAACTTCGGATTATCTAACAATTCGGCCAAACGTCACGTATAATATATATATCTGTAAACAATTTAACAGCCAATGTTTATTGGCTTTGTACATTTAATAGCATCAGTTTACTATTAAGTAGTTTTATTAGTGTTTACTGGAAATATCAACCATATTACAATGTAAACATTTCACATGTACAGGATCATCAACACATTATAATGAAACACCTACAGCAAAGACAGTAAAGGCAGAGCAGCGACGACAGTGTGGTAGCATCACTCCAGTTAACAGTTTGGTTGCATGGCGTGCAGACATGCGAACTATACTATCCAAAAAAAGAAACGCATAGGTGTTTTGTTTTATTTTAAAATGAAATAAATACATTTTGTCTTCATTTCATGAGCAAAATGTGTTTTAATATTGTTAATAGTCACAGTTAGCACACATTTTATTCCTCAAAACATTTCTTAGTTGAAAATGTTGAGTTTGGAGGCCGTTTTTGGAAGAAGTAAAAAATACAGCACCACACTGCATCACGTGCAGTCTTACACGCCAAACTTACGCATGGAAAGCATGCAGTGTGTGACTATAAAACGGCAACTTCGGGCCGGAAATCGGCGTCTTTCAAGTGGTGTTTTCAAGCTGATTCAACACGCCACGTCTTGACACTGTCACAAGAAATATTGCCATTGGAAGACCGAGCTGGAGAGTCCCAATCGTCCATTTCTAGGCGTCTACACGTCAGCCAGAGCACGATTTCACGGCTTGTGTCCCGCTACAACAAAACTGGGACAACAAATGACCGTCGGCGTTCAGGTCGACCACGTGTCACTACAGCAGCCCAAGATCGCTACATAAGGATCCTCCATTTGCGTGACCGTTGTGCTACAGCTGAAAGCACAGCAGCCAGCATACCGGGACTGAGGAGGATATGTGGCAACTAAACACCAGTAATCATGAGTGAATTTTGCTTGACAGAGCTCGTGGTCTTCTATCTTTAACTTTCCTTGCCGTGTGTCATATGTAGCGCAGTTGTAAGACTGAAAGTTACGTTGTTACTTATTTATTGGACTGGTGTTTAACGGAAAGCTGAAGAATTTGTCTGACGTGTTGCAGTGATTTCACACACTCTACAGTGCCTAATCCAAAACAGATATTTCAGTATGATTGGAGCTGGTTGCTATTTTTCGATGTTGTGACATATACATCGCTTCTGAGCGGGTTTAGAGGCTGCTTGCCAAATAACATGAAAAGTGGAGTAAACAGAACTGACATGACGGAGGAATCAAGTGGCCTTCCAAACAGCTGTCAGTCATATCTATAGTCTGTTTCGCTTCTCGAGGTTCCCAGTTTCTTGCACTTTGGCCGATTCCCCGCCTTACCATACCATCTCCTTACTTTTTGCAGATCTTTTTTCAGACGACCTTGTTATAGTAAATATGATCAACAATGGTTGCCTAACATTTTAGACAGGTGACATGATACAAGACAGACTTGTTTTAACTTCAGCGATAAAAGAGTTGGAATTTGAAACACCTCTGTCGAAGTGTTTTAAGTCGTTTGCGACCAACGGACTAATAATAAATATACAATCTTGTGAAGAACCGGATGTATAACACTTGATCCATAACTCACTATCCATCACCTACAGCTGCATTCAAAGACGCCGCCTGAACAATAAACTTTGACATTCCTTGTGCCTGTGTGAAGTTCATGGTTTCCTTCAACGGTAGGTCCACTGTGCAGATAGACAGGGCATTTTGCGACAGTCGGGGATAATCTCTCTCACCCTCCATACACTGTTAATAACAGATGTACTGTCCTTTTCAACTGTATATTTATTTCATGGTCCATTCTGTGCAAATATCTTCGTTCTGTAAGGAAGGGATACGCCTGAGTTGAAAGTTTCACACACACACACAAACACACACACACACATATATATATATACATATATATATATATATATATATATATATATATATATATATATAATATATAACCTGCGACGGGGTAACTTAAAAGAAAAATCTATCTTTCGACACCTAATATTCACCTTATCAGAAGTACAAAAAAATAGAACAAAGTGCATCAAAGCGTGCTATTATATACTATCCAAAAAAAGAAACGCATAACCCGGTTTTTTGCGGAGGTGATGCAGTCTTTTCAATTATGCATAATTAAATAAGAATTGCTATTCTGCAAATATTTTTTTACACAGATTAAGGAAGGGTCCATATCTAGACAACAAGGCCATCAACTTGAGGTAAGACACTCACAATGAGTCTCCCACTTGAGTGGAATGTCAGTATCTGTTGTGACCACCACGGGCACGAATAACAGTTCTGACACGCCTTGTCGTGGACTGGATGAGGTGCTGGATAGAGGCCTGGGGAATGTTCTGCCACTCTTCCTGCAAACATGCAACTTGCTCTTGAAGCGTTTGGGGTTGAGGTTAACGTTGGCATAGACGTCGATCAAGTTCATCCCACAGATGCTCAATTGGGTTAAGATCCGGGGAACGGGACGGCCAGGGTAGCACATTTCCATTATTTTCGGCGAGGAAGTCCCTTGTGACACGTGCCGTGTGCGGTCTGGCGTTGTCCTGCTGGAACAACTCCCGCTGAACGTCAATGACAGGTAAGAGGTGTGGCTGCAGGATGGTGTCTCGGTAGCGTACGGCCGTAAGATTTCCCTGAACGTGGACAAGATTTGTACGACCAGTATACGATATTACTGCCCACATCATCACACTCCCTCCACCAAATCTGTCCACTTGGCGTACGCAGTTAGGGGCATAACGTTCGTGAGCACGTCTGTAAACCCGGTTTCTACCATCACGTCTCTGCAATAGGAATCTGGACTCATCACTGAACCAAATGCGTCGCCAGTTGCGTAGATTCAGGTCAGACAGTGCGGAACAGGCTGAGGGAACATGGACTGAGAGCCAGGAGGCCCTATGTTTGGGTCGTGCTGCGTACTCACCATCGCGCCAATCGCCTCCGATGGTGTAACAACGTGACTGCATGGAATCTACGCAACTGGCGACGCATTTGGTTCAGTGATGAGTCCAGATTCCTATTGCAGAGACGTGATGGTAGAAACCGGGTTTACAGACGTGCTCACGAACGTTATGCCCCTAACTGCGTACGCCAAGTGGACAGATTTGGTGGAGGGAGTGTGATGATGTGGGCAGCAATATCGAATACTGGTCGTACAAATCTTGTCCACGTTCAGGGAAATCTTACGGCCGTACGCTACCGAGACACCATCCTGCAGCCACACCTCTTACCTGTCATTGACGTTCAGCGGGAGTTGTTACAGCAGGACAACGCCAGACCGCACACGGCACGTGTCACAAGGGACTTCCTCGCCGAAAACAATGTAAATGTGCTACCCTGCCCGTCCCGTTCCCCGGATCTTAACCCAATTGAGCATCTGTGGGATGAACTTGATCGACGTCTACGCCAACGTCAACCTCAACCCCAAACGCTTCAAGAGCAAGTTGCATGTTTGCATGAAGAGTGGCAGAACATTCCCCAGGCCTCTATCCAGCGTCTCATCCAGTCCATGACAAGGCGTGTCAGAACTGTTATTCGTGCCCGTGGTGGTCACAACAGATACTGACATTCCACTCAAGCGGGAGACTCATTGTGAGTGTCTTACCGCAAGTTGATGGCCTTCTTGTCTAGATATGGAACCTTCCTTAATCTGTGTAAAAAATATTTGCAGAATAGCAATTCTTATTTAGTTATGCATAATTGAAAAGACTGCATCACCTCCGCAAAAAACCGGGTTATGCGTTTCTTTTTTTGGATAGTATATCATAAAACGTAATGATTTTTTCACGCCGTTTGTATCACATTGTGGTATTACATTCTACCCCGCTGTCAGTTGCGGGCCGTGTGCAAATATACATATTAAAGAGAGATATACATAAGACGTACAGCATAGAATAAAACCCGAGCATCGACAACAGTGTGGTATCTGACAAATGGTCGCACATACCCGTTGAAATACGGCCATTTGTCAATTTACCTCAGTTAGGGTTTTATTCTAACTGATGGTGTAAATGCAGAAATAGTAGCAAATTACACGCCTACTAGCACCATGGCCTAAGCAGAATTAGGTAAGAACAATGCAGTGATGTTAACTGCAATTTATTAGACGTCACTGGTCTAGAATTATTGAAAATGCTTTGTTGTCACATTTAACATGCAATAACGTTAAAACAAATATCCTTTTCAAACAACATCGAGTGTGTCGCGCAACACACCGATCGGTGCATTTAAGTCCCCGATCAATATCATTAACTGTTTATGTCTACAAGTAAAACAGTTTGAATTTGTGTACTTAATAGATTTGTTTTTGTGATTTATATAAAGGTGAACTATCGGAATTTCAGAGATAAAAGTGTTATTTCGCACAGTTTTACCGGCCCCGATAGCAAAGTTGGTAGAGCGTCCGCTTCAGGAACGGTAGATTCGGGGTAAATAGTAGGTCGGTGTCTTACTTGCCTTTGGTAAGGCGTTTCAATGAAGCAGCACTAGATAAAAGAGCGGTGGGAATTCGTCCTGCAACAAGGAGGCACATTACATTCACTCCAAGGATTCTTTTGTTGTCATATGACTGAAAAATTGTTAAGTTCGACGTTAAACCTCAAGCACTCACTCACTCACTCGCACAGTTTATAGATATGGCTTCTGTTTTTTTTTTTTTGTTTATATATTTTGCACGCTGACACCATGACGTGGAAAAAAAACATTTGTTTCATGACATCCTGTTTTTGAGGTCAGCGGTATGACGTCATAATACATGTACCGTGCAATTACATTACTACGTCTCGCAACAATACGACACGACGTCATACACATACATAAAAATACCATTTTTGCCACATTTTCACACGGAAGGGGGGGGGGGAATAGACTTTAACACCGTCGCTTTGGTGTTTCTTGTCTAACCCGGATACCGCTGAAGTTTGTTTCATTCTCGGGATTTCAGTCGGTAAGAAACGAAGTTCAACGCACTCAAGGGATTTGTCAAGGGACGAAACAAGGTTCAGCGGCATCGGGTTACACAACAAACGAAGGTGTTAAACCCTTAAATATGCTGTGTCCGGAAAATTTTGAACAAATGAAAGTGGATATGCAAATTTAAGAGGATTGCACAAACTAATACAGAAACATATTAGAAAGCATAAATAAATTCGGCTATAAACTTCGTAAAGCATTGGAAACGTTTTCACCGCTGTAGAGCGGTTCTGTCTGCTAATTATCCTTGGACTACGAGCTTGAAATTTAAACTGGAGGCCCGCACAGGTAGCACTGATAATTGATGAATACTCTTATATATGTTATTAGTTTTATTTATTGTTTATATATATTTCTTAAATACTGATGTCTGAAGTTCTTTTGGAGATGGTTAAAGCTCAAGCATGGTTGGCTGGGTTACAAGAGGAAAATTCGGTCTATAGATTGACATAAACCAAGATTCCGCTGGTGACCTAAGCATCCCCCTTCAGACCTGGTCTTGTGATGACAACACAGCATTTCCTGTAATTCTACACCACTTGCCTCTGTTAATTTCTGTCTATCATTTTTTCATATTTCTTTTGGCATACTTGTGATTAAATCGTGGAGCTATAACTTGTGACGTAAATTGAAAACACCCAATTTTACACAAGATCGAACAATTGTTACCAGGCCAGATATGCACGCAATGTAGAGGACATTTGGTGTATTTAGTGTAAACAAACTCGACGATAGTTTGTTCTCGCCTCGTGCATACGCGCTCTTGACGTCCCGCCACTCGGGAACTTCCTCGACCACCACTGCGCCCAAACATACAAATAGTAATGAGCCTTACTTATTGTGTAGTGCGAGTGCACTGGCTCCTGGTTCAAGGAGGAGCCTTAGACTTATTAGTTGGACTTAAGTATTATTGCTGAACTTCGATTTGAACGTAAACGCCGACTTGTTTTTTTTTTCGTTTTTTTGTTATGAAAGATTGAAACAACATAATCAATCAAATCAACCCTTCTTCTTACTAAAGTACCGGGCAAAAGAAACGTATAACCTTGTTGAGCACCACAAGAAAGAGAAAGAAAGACAGACAGTATCAACATGATAAGCATTATATTGCAATAAACCATTTTCCAAGTTCTGTTCAAAAATTCAAAGCCATATGGATATTACACTTGCTGTCAGGCCGAGTAAAGAAGGCATGGGGTAAATCTGAAAAAAATACACAAATGCAAGTAAAGGGACTCCCTTAAAAGGTGTACCTAATGTCCTATCATGTCATAAGACAGATCGTTAGTAGCGTGTGTGAGCACCCATTGCATCAATTAAAGCCAAAATACGTCTTCTCATGGAAGTCGTCAGCCGCCGGATGACGTCATCAGGAATTCTGTCCCACTCCTCAAATAAAGCCTGTTCGAGCTGTTGCCTGTTTTGTGGGGGAGGGACGCGTTGTCTCAGACGTCGATCAAGATGATCCCACAGATGCTCTAAGGGATTCATGTCTGGCGATCGTGTTGGCCAAGGCAGTACGTTGACATCAACGGTGTCCAGATAATTTAGTACAACTCTGGTAGTATGAGGTCGTGCATTGTCCTGCTGCAAAAGGATACCCCTTTGCTGTTGATGCACGAATGGCACCACAACAGGTTCCAATATTTCATCTCGGTATCTTTGGCCAGTCAGATTTCGCTGGATGATGACCAATCTCGTTCTCACCTGTCCACAAATTCCGCCCCATACAAGCACCCCACCAGCACAAAAAGGGTGGACATTCTGAATGCAGTTTTGTGCCAATCGCTCTCCCCTGCGTCGACACACACGAATTCGACCATCATTTCTGAAGACGTTATATCGACTTTCATCAGTGAACAGCACCCTTTCCCAGTATCGTCGCTGCCATCGACGTACAACTCTTGCCCAACGCAGCCTGTTTTGACGGTGTAGAGGAGTCAATGCCATTCCACGGAAGGGGCGATAGGCTGCGATACCACTCACGCGGAGTCGTCGTAAGACTGTGCGTCTGCTGATGTGTGTCCCAGTGCCGTTTCCGCCGTTTCCGCCGTTGACGTCGCCGTCACAAACCGGTTACGCAGGTGGATTGTGGGGATGTACCGTTGTAACACTTGGCCTGCCCGATCTTGGACGATCTTGTGTCCGGCCTGTTAGGCGGTAACGACCCAACAGTCTGTTGATGGTGGCTTGACTGAAATTGAATGTTCTGGCAATGTGGTGTTGGCTGGCACCAATGTCGGCCATACCAGTGGCTCTATCACGTTCTGTTTGTGTGAGTCTCGGCATCTCTTAGATGTTTTTTTTATGGTATTGCACCCTTACCATGTGCTACATCGGTATTTATACGGCGGTCATTATCGACAATTTTCAACAGGGCCCGAAACTCTGTTTTTCCGACTTTTCATGATGTCTTACACCAATTTCAATGAATCTCGTTAAAAAGTGACGTGTACACAGGGTGCTTATGTACAAACGTATTCGCACAACGTTCAAACTTATTCAACTTATTTTTCCATAGAAAAAAATGCATTTAAAAGTTATACGTTTCTTTTACCTGGTAGTTTATTACTCAGTAACAGGAGCTCAGATTGATCGGGAATACATTATCTCTACGGAGTGTACTTTAAAGGCAGGTCAGTTTGTTTTCTTCCTATTACCTATTCTGTAGAGAGGCGTCCTGATCCGACGTGTAAGTCCGACGTCGGGGAATACAATTATAGCACGGAGAACTTATTAATAAAGTATTGAGGGATGTGTTTTCTTATTCCATGGGGTGGGGGGAGGGTGCATTTTTGAGACGTAAAACTGAGGAAAACGGGTGCTAACCAGGCAAGCCCTACTGCTTACACGGAGTTGTCTCCCTTTCCGGTTTTTTTTTCCGGCCAAGAAAATAAAATCTTTAATACAATTCGTGTCGGTAATGAAGTTCAGAGCCTTCCGTCGTTGAAAGAGGGTTAAATGAATCGATGTCAATTTGTATCAATATTATTGCTCCCTGACTGTATAGTACATTTACTAAGCATCAGAGCTGTCACATGTTTCTGTCAGTTGCAGCGGAGTTACGCCTTCACAGTCACTGAACAGTTGATTTAGGTCAGTTATGCAAGGTCAGGATTAGTCCTCATGAAATTAAAAGCACCAAGAAGATGAGACGACAAAATACGGTGATGGGTGTGTTTTTAATTTACAGTATAAAGATCAACGTTAACCAGAAAAATATCTTTACGGAAACTTCCCTGTGTGTATCTCTACGTGCTGTTGAAGTTTCATTTTGGTTAACAATTGTTTTCATGGGTAAAACAAGCTTTATAACGTGATCAGTTTTGTTACTTTTGGAATGTTTTATAATCTGTATTTCTGCCGTAGTCTCTCAGGCTTCCTTCATAGTACAGCGTAC
Organism: Liolophura sinensis; assembly: GCF_032854445.1. Classification (NCBI taxonomy): domain Eukaryota; kingdom Metazoa; phylum Mollusca; class Polyplacophora; order Chitonida; family Chitonidae; genus Liolophura; species Liolophura sinensis. Next base: position 43,551 of record NC_088304.1, read on the forward strand.
AGACGAAGGGAGGTAGATTCCTTTTGAGGGCAGGGTTTATTTTTCCCTTGGTGACATACATTTTTATCAGATATAGGCTGTCTTGCACTGATTACGTGTTATCATGAATCAGAGTAATTGTTAAGCCATGGTATTACGTAACGTTTGGCACTTATAGTGAAATCATGCGTGAATCCTGGTTGAGAGCACATGTGGTCCTCTAGCTATCATTAACATGTTATGCGTAGAGGAAGTAGAAGGCTGAACATTTGTTATATATGTATTTAATTGATTGGTGTATAACTGCATGCTCAGGAATTTTACAGAAAGTTACATTTCTGGTGCAGTGATTCTCTCCACTCTACAATGCCTAATGCTAAAGAAAAAAGATATTTCAGCGTATACATTGCTTTAATGCATGCTTTCCATATAACACGTAAGGAAAATTTAGGCAGAACTAAAAAATAGCCTCACGAGCGTGTCAGCAGCAGTCAGTCACAGCCATAGTCAGTTTCGCTTCTTGCACAGTTTCTTGCACTGGGGCCGATTCCTCGCCTTATCTACCACATCAGGTCCTTTCTCTCGTTCACGACTAACACAGTGATATTGAGATCAACAGGCAAGGGCGAAACTGATTGATCTGTGTCCTGACACAGCAGCATGTGAACGGTGATTTAACTCTATGTAGGAATGATGAAGACATTCAAAGGATGAAGATTTGCCTCAAACCAAGGCAAAAGTGTCTGAGGATTTTACCGGATGTTTTTTACTGTCCTTTTCATCACGATAGGAACAAAAATTATCACAGCATGCTCATTAGATGTTTTTCGTATTTCTACAATACCACTTGCCAATTTTGCCACATTCTCTTTATCAGAGTGAAACAAAAAAGGGTCCTTTTTCCGACGTCGGTCATGATTAAAGCAGACGACAGCAGACGTTATATTTGTTCAGCAGACGTTATTTTTGTTCAAGCAAAGTTTTCTCCCTTTTTGTTTTTTCTCGCTTTGACTCCGAGGATATATCCGCGCGCGATGCCTTCACTCCGTTGGTATATGGAAACTGATGTACACCCGGAGACCCGTCATATTCGATATGGTATGTTTTGTGTTTCAATCAATCAAATGAAACAGAATTTTCTCTGAATGGCGATAACATTGAATATATGCCTTGTATATGTAGACTGTTAAGTGTGTCTTTTCTAGTGACGTCTAATACATTGCAATTAACATGACAGCAATTTTGTCTTTACTTGATTCAACAAAAGCCATGGTGCTAGGGGATTTGCCTGTTGGTATTTGGGATTGATGAACTAGGTAAATTAACAAGAGATTTTGTCCGTTGTATGTGACCATTTGTCAACCATCACATTTCCGTCATTGTTTTGGTTTTACTCTCTATGCAGCTGGCCTTTAAATGTAACGAATAACTATAGTTTACCGTTACGCCAACGTGAAGTCGTGCATCCTATTCAGCCCTGAACCCCAAAGTTTCCTCATCACATTATATATGATGAGCATATATATATATATATATATATATATATATATATATATATATATATATATATACAGTCCTGGAAAAAAGTTTGGAATATTGGTGAATTTCACACCATCTCCACAAAGAGCGTGGTTCGTTGCGTTCAGGTCAATAATCTGTCGATTGGTTTCACTTGGACTAGTCTCTATGATGCATTATCAATAGTTTCCTCAAACCAAAACATTTCTAAATGTTATAGGAGACGAGTTTTTCACGATATTCTGAAAGCGCCCCAAACAAGTGCAGAAATTCAGTGAAACCCATGTATTTTATTACGAGCTGTAACTTTTATTCGATTGGAAATATGTCTACAATACTTGGTAAGTTAAATATGCAAAACACTAACAATACAGAAAATTAATTTAGTACTTGGTGTGCCCACCCCTCGTATTGTACAATGCGCGCACACGTCTTGGCATACTGGCAACTAAGGAAGTCAAAGTTTCTTCCGGTATATCTCTCCAGCAAGTGAGCACAGCACGAGATAGTTCAGCCACGTTCGTTGGGGCTTCATCCACGTTATTCAACCCACGGGAAACTTCCGCCCACAAGTTCTCAATTGGGTTCATATCCGGTGAAATGGCTGGCCCCTGCATGTGCTCAACACCCTCCTGTTCCAGAAAATTCCGTATCAGTTCGGTCCGGTGCGGCGTGGCGTTGTCGTCCTGGTACACAAAGTTTGCCCTGAATTGTTGCCGAGCAAATGGGAGCATTATCGTTTCCAGAATCCGTTGATATTGGTGCTGGTTCGTGTGTCCATCCAAGACGTGCAGGTCGCATTTACCAGTGCTATGAAAAGCGCCCCAGACGGTGACCCCAACGCCCCCGCCTTGGACTCTGGGCATGATGCAATCTTCGTTCAGAGCCTCGTGAGCCTGACGACGCACCATCACACGGCCATCTTCCCGGTAGACGACAAAACGAGACTCATCACTGAATATCACGTGTCGCCAGTGTCCCACCTGCCAGTTCAGGTGTTCCCGCGCCCAGGATAAGCGTCCCTGGCGGTGTCGACGCTGTAGCAAAGGCTTCCTCTTAGGCCTCCTTACCAAATACCCAGCAGTCAACAGTCTTGATCGCACTAAGCGGCTTGACACAGGAGTATTGGTAAATCTCATCCAGTCAGCGCGTATCTGGTTGGAACTCTTCGTACGGCCATTGCGGCAGTCTCACCAGATACCAGTCCTCTCTTTCGGTGGTCTTTCGTGGCCGACCAGACCTCGGTCTAGGCGTCGGCACACCCGTCTGTCGTTGTCGCTTAAAGATTTTGGAGACGGCTCCCTGAGTGACACCAAGAGCTGCTGCAATGTCCTTCTGTTTTGCTCCAGCCAGGCTCATACCAACGATACGGTTGCAGACTGCAGCACTCAGTTGACGTCTCATGATCACAGCAGTATTGTTGGAAACACTCTGGAGCACTGGCATGCCTTAACCGAGCTTTTATAAGAGTTACAAGGTTAAATTATAATCATGTCTGCGTACATGACTTTTTCACTGAGAAATGGATGGTCATGCTTTGTCCCAACTGTAATTTTGCTCAGGTGACACAAGCAATAATGGTGTGTATGAGCTGAAAGGGGACATAATCCACTACATTTTCCACCCAAACAAGAATGTGTGCTTTCAATGTAAGGCGCACAAAAGTATGTTTCTGGTAAATGCTATCATCAGTGAAAACAATATTCCAAACTTTTTTCCAGGACTGTATATATACATGCTCACAGTCGCCAAGCCCCTTCCTCCAGACAGAAACTGAATATGCGTGTCAGCATATCAAATTCTTCCAGTACGGCTTCAGAACGTTAGGATCTATGCGTCGAAACAGAAATTCGTATACCACCTGTCAGCCAGTAAGGGAGTTCCGGGTAAATAATCTCCAGGCCAACTACCAAAGAACTAAGAAAGCATAGAAAGTAGAAAAATAGGACGGTATCATACAAAGAGAAGCAGTCAACGGTTGTCAATGATGTAGGAAAGACGCATGGTGTGTACTAGGGGACCGAATGAAATCAGTATTCAAGCGATATACCATGAAAGAATATAGGTTATAGCTTTTACTGAAGTGATAGAAATTGAAGACTTAAAAAAATTATCATATAAAAATGTTGTAATGTAACAAACTGACACTCTTAACGATGTGTTCCGCATTATCAAGGTCACAAATGTATTAATGTCATATTATGTGGCATCAGTCGTCAGGTGGCATAACATTTTAAAATGTAGGAACTCGCATTTATATAATACTCCCTGACAAATCATATACTAGTATAATCCTGCTGTTAGCCGTGGTTATATATGACATTGTTTGTAACAACACAGCTCCAAAAGGAGCGCCTCTAAACTATCTGTGAGCCAGATCTGAAGGTCCCGGTGAAGCGCTACTGTTTTCACAACGTTTCAGTGGAAAGCGATTTAGTCGAAAGCGAATGGACTGACTGCACCTATATAAAGGCAGCACCCCTGAAACACAAGAAGCCCCTCTGGAGCGCACAGCTAGCCCCTCTGGAGCGCACAGTTAGCCCCTCTGTACAACAAGAAGCCCATCTGGAGCGCTCAGGCAACTCCTCTGAACTCACAGTGACCGCATTGGTGAGCGCATTGGTGAGAGGCTCGCCGTACGTGGGAAGGTCTCCAAGCATCCTGCCGATGGTCGTAGTGTACCTCCGGGTTCTGTTTGGTTTCCTCCCACCATAATGCTCTCCAACGTCGCACAAGTGAAATACGGTTCAGTACGACGTAAATTCTTCGTTTTTAAATTATCAAATTTGATCACATTTTCATGGACAAGTGATATAGCGAATTGTTACATTTATTTATTCCTCAGTGAACCTAGAGGTAAGGTATACTGGGATCACTGTTTTCCCGCCTTATCCGTCCCTCAGTCTGTCTGTAGACACGATTTTTGTCCATCCATCTTCTCCCAAACTACCACGCCGATTTTCATGAAACTTACCATCTGTCTGACTTGTCTTGCCCATCTGCCTGACTTGTCCCTGTGAACTTAACTTGTGTATGTTTAAGTTTAATTATAATCGTGTAATTATTTTCATAGTTACCACCGTTTAGGCACTTAGTACAATAATGGATTTTCATGTATAGAGATTTTGTCCATGTAACTCCTGCTAAGGCTAAATGTTGAAGGACGGAAGGGGGTATTTAGTGATGTGCTGTTTTTAGTCAAACTGATTAAAGGATTTCGTCATATAAAATGTTAATAACTGAATTTTGACCCTATTGTATAGATCAAGTTAAGGCACTATACTTTTTATAGGAGAAAAATTGTCTGTTGAGCGCCTCGGCAGCCTCTCCTACCGGGCTGCTTGGCAGAAAGAGTTTCAAAGCGACTTTGAAACTTTAGAGGAAGTAGACAAATTGTTTAAGTTTGTAAAGCCGCTCAAACAAGGCTGCATGGTAGCACAAAAATGTCTACGTCTATGAAGCGACTCTAAACCTCTTACTCCTAGCGCTTTGCCGGATAAGGAAAGAGCGCTCTAAGCCTGTGAGGAGCGCCTTTGGAGCTGGCGCGGAACGCCTTTGGAGCCCACGCGGAACGCATTTAAAGTAGGGGATTTCAGCCAGAGCGGGTGCTACTTTTCGGCTAGGGAAGTATATGCTCTTGCTTGCCATATATAGTGCTCCTGATATCGTTATATAATGTTTTCTGTACATGTAAACGTTTGGTTACCGTATACATAGATAATGCTTTTTGTACCCATGCATAATAAATTTTTAACCATATATGGCACTGCTGGTAGCCATATGTAGCACTGCTGGCAGCCATATACAGGACTACTTGCAACCTTGTGTAATATTACTTGTACACACTATAGATTCTAGACTAGCCATTGGTAAAGAGCAGTCACGTGTAGTGGGGACGAATGTTCATACAACACTCGCGTGAACCTACCAAACGGAGCTGTTAGGCCAGTTTGCAAGTCACAATAATTTCAACATCTAGACGAAAATAAAATGTGCGCATGTTGCCAATGTCATCAAAAGCAAGTAAAACATTTCAGTATTTTGCAGCATACTAACGACTTAGTCCGAGAAGGAAAAGTGCCAGAATTGTGAATTGCAGTTAAACGCAGCAGTTACTGGTACCTCGACCTAGCTCTGCACAGATTACTGACTCTTCTTCTGGCGACGCAGTAACATCGGTGATGGGACTTACATGTTTCGGCCTCAGCAAACCCAAATTAGTCCAGAATATAAGCGTCAAGTCCGACATTCCTATACCATTCGTAGTCCGTAAAGGGCGTTCCAAGTCGATAATCGCAAGATCCAACAACGTTTAACACTAACTCCCGAAGACAAAGGTATGTAAGAAATTATACAAATAAGAAATAAAGGCGGTAACACACAAGAGAGAAGCGGTCATCAGTTTCCAATGATGTCGGGCAGACAATGAATATTCCAGGCATGAATTCCATATCAAAGTTCAAATTTGTAGTCCGTGTAAGCCTCGCATATCCAACAGTAATAATTGCAACTTGACCTAATTTCACCGTATCAAATGGACACAACGACCTCTTTTGTGATTTTTGCAGTCTGTTCCAATTTCATCTTTCAGGTTTTTTTGTTTTATAGTTCAGACTCGCAAATCCTCTTACATTTATTCTTTAATGGCTATGTACTAGTCTCTTCGGTTAGTCTTGAAGGTTAGCCGCTCTTGGGTTACAGGATATTTTAGGTATCACTATACAAGCACTTATGAAGTTTTCCTAAGCAGTTTACATTCAACCCTTCTGTAATGTCTCAAATGTCCTTTTATTTCATGGTAATACCACTACGCCGTGCGTTTGTGAAATATACCAATTCCTTAGAAGTTAATTCCTAAAATCCAATCAATGTTTGTCCGAAATCAAGATCATGTGCATTGGAGCCCACATTTTAGCGCGTCATCGTATACTGGTGACACTGCGATCGTTTGGTATTTTCTCCAGGAAACACGATAAACTTCGCTATCAAACCCGCAGGGTAACTCATAATCTCACAGTAGGCCAATGCATCTGAAGACTCAACGGGAAAAACGAGTGATGTCAGATTCTGAACATTTTGAGGAAACTGAATTTTTAATTTTGAAACCATAACATCATACTACTGGATGGATTTAATATTGTTTTGATACATGGATTTGACTAAGCATGGGATTGGTAACAAATATTCTGCTAACTGGCAATATTTGTGAAGCTTTTACCTTTGTGAAGCTTCGCATTGAGGTAATAATGCATACCTGTATGGACATCTCTCATTTTTCCCCTGGAACACAGGAACTCAGAGGTTTTAGGATGCATAGCTAAGCTTACCTATTAAATAAAGTGTTGTAAACCCCAAAGGTTCCATGAACTGATTAAAGGAATACTGTCAAGGTCTTATGATCATCGGTATTTATTTAATAATTACCTCATAATCCCTCATTATAACGAACCTGGATGTTTGTTTACCCCTGGACTCGCTTCCCACGGCGATAGTCGGCTCTCACGCTAGGGAGCCGTCAGCCAGAGTGGAGTTAATGAGGTGCCCGTCACGTGATCCCAGTGACGTCACCGTAAGAACGGGCACATACTGAACAACACTGTTTCACATACCACATACGATCTTAGGCGCGAAAATACCAAAATAAAATAATGTCAGACTGTGAAACGGACATACTAGAAATTCCAATGTGTATACCACCTATAGACCCGTACATGTATGATCCTATACGAACGGATTCAGCGCGTGGAACCCATGAATTCAGCCCAGTAAACCGTTCCCCTCACTCATCCGACAGCGAGTCTGACCACGTCGACAGCTGTCAGAAACCGGAAGATTTTCGGACCGACAATTTGACCTGGTGACTACATTTTATCTCAGTTAATTCCTTGCTATTTTCCGATTTGCTGGCACTATATGGCCTTATGCTGGCCGCCGTGGCAGAAATGAAATATTCTTGAGTACGGCTTCAACAGCCTATCAAATAAATTGGTCGCAGGTATCCTGGCATTTTCAAAATATCACGGGAGTTAATACAGACCTTTAAATCACAGCATTTTAAGTGCAAAACTAGGTTTTGTTGAAGTTCACAAACAGAAAACGATAAGCATACTGTAATTTCTGGTTACTAGGCCTATAAGCCGTAGCTCTCAAATTATGGCCCGGTGTTTGTCACTTTTCTTTCCCTTCCTGTGTTATTTATCACTTTGTCCCTGCCGGTGCCTCAAGCAGGTTAGTGCCCTAATATCCTCGGCTTTGAGGTAATGCCTTGATTCAGAGGTCTGTGTTAACCCACATGTCAAATATTACGATTAAATCATAAGATTCAGTCTTTTGAGATTCACGTAAACTTGGTCTAAATGTCCGAATATGTAAGTAAAAATTTATCGAGGTGCATATTTGTACAACAGCAAATATGTTACGCCGACAGCTGAAGCTTTGAATCCGCTTCTCATCGTATCAAGGAATCTGTACCAACATATGTATGATCTTCTCTGAATATCAAATCTGTTTATTTTCAGGTGTGATTGTGAGAACTGTGATATTATGCCAACTAACGTAGAATGCCTTTGCTGTCAGGAAGTGCCAAGGATAATAGAAATGACTGACGAAGAGCAGCTAGATATAAATTGCATCACAGAACACGAAGGCTTTATTGTAAACTGTACAAACAGACATGTCATCCTAACGTCCATTTATGAGTTTTTGGAAGACTATGGCCCCACCGATGACAATGATCCACCACACAAGTAAGTGACATGGAATAAATTTCTAATTTGATAGCATTTATACGAATGCGTAGTACATAATTGCATGTATTAGACAAGAAAATGAACATCTAAAAATGAATCGAAGCCAGCATGATTTAATTTCAGAGCTCCTGGCAACATTACTCCATCACTGCTGTATCCGTGTGGGCTAACAATTTGATATCAGCTCAGTTTATTTGCATTGAAAAGTAGTTAGCAACTTTTGCTAAAAAAAAACATAAAAATAAAAAAAAAACTCAAGACAGGGTAATGATGAAAATATTAACACCAGGCCTGCATACATGCATAATCAAGTATACAAAATACAACAGATCTGTTTATTTTACCAAGTATATCAATTGTCTCATAGCACCAACCCCTTCTCCACCCCACATATACATAGATCTATAAATAAACAATTTTAGCTTTATATCTGCAAACATGTAAGATATTTGTGTCTTTTCTCATCCAGGTTGTACAGGTTTATCGCATACAGGAGATTTACACGATGGATATGGCACGAGCTAGGCAGAGGAAACCGAAAGCCAATACCATCGTGTGCCGTAAAGAAGATTCGGGAAGCCTTCCCCAGCCAGGAGTACTGCGGATTTCAATACCCCAAGTTTCCGTAGATTCATACATCATTGGAGTTTGTTGTCTTCGAAAATCGTGATTTATGTCTCTCTATAAGACAAGCTTTGTCCACAGGTACGAATCCTGACGTAGTAGGGGCAGGTACCGACAGGTAGCTACTGAGAGCCTCTGAAGCAACCTGGTAGGATGGTAGATCTTTTCTTCGCTGGACGAGGTTATGGATCAGCAAGTCCACGTATCCTACCATACATAGAAGGATATAAAAAAATATTTTAATATATTTAAACAGATCATGCTTATTCTGTTTTTCAATATTTCCTCAAGAAACTCCCATAAGAAGGTTGCATCAGACAAATTGTTAAAAATAGCACTGACTAAGAAGATTTCTTTTTTTTTTACTTATGTTAACTATTCTTTTACTTTTTTATTTTGCTGATTTTTTCACATGTATGACTTAATTTTTAATTCTAAAATTAATCAATAGCAGCATCTCAAGTCTGTCTCATAACAACCATGAGTGGCAAAAAACAATTCGTAGGTTATCTTGCGCAGAGCCCCTACGTAGTAAGCTTTTAATAACCATCTGACTTCCTGTGGGGTTAACAAGCGCCAGCTATTGCAAACCATTTGTCAATCACAGTTGGACCAATTACACTGTGTATTTTGCTTAGTTAGGCTGTGTTACCTGAATTGTTTTAATAAAGTATTCCAAAAAGCCGTACTTGCCTTTATATTTTATGATCACACATTTTAGTTTATTACTAATCATCTCATATCCTGTGTTTTCAACAAAGAACACTTGTTACATCTACGATACTGTCATTGATATACACACATTTTGACTGCTCAACATAAGTGTTCAATTTGTTTGTAAATATTCTAATCTGAAAATCTGTACTTGTCTGTCTACATTAGTTACATGTATATCACAAAACTTACCAAATGACGGACCAGTGCTAATCGGCTTCACTACAGCCTCCAGACCTTTCTTTGCTTTTGGATAGCAAAGCTGCCAACGAACTCTGCCATCTGATGTCGTGTCACGTGGCTTCCTGCTGTTCTCATTGTAATGTAGTCCAGCTAAGTACAATCTGAAAAACATAAATTTCACAGGTGAGTTACGAGCATTAACAAAATGAGTCTCATGTTTTTTAGTTGAGATATTTTATCGTGAGCCTACTGATTGTGTTTTTCTTACTATGTCTTTATTTAGGATATGGTGGGTTCATTTTCGGACAGCCATAATCCCTGTGATTTACTGGGGAATATAAAGCCCTGCACACCTAACATTTTTGCACATTTTGAAAGTCAAAGAAAACCTCATACCTGGCCAGCATGGATTCGAAGAAGAAGTGTGTACTCTTTGGTGCAAAATGGTTGACAATATTGTGGTACACCTCGAGACCATATGTCTGATGGAATGGAGACAACTTCTCGATGTCCTTCATTAGGAATGGGCTGGTGACGACACTACATAGGAGCTTGTATGGGCGGGATCCTGCAAACAATATGTTTATAAGTCAAAACATTCATTACAGATAAATATTTAAACAGGTTCATTAACTGACATTATTCATACCTACAATGATTACAGACATAAAAAAATGTTATCTTTTAAATTAGAAATTTAACAATTTCCAACAACCGACATTTTGCGCTATTACAAATCCCATAAAATTACTCAAGGGTAGATAAATAAATGCAAACCATCAAAACACCAATACCAAAACTACCAATGGAAATACATAAAAATGTATGCAGTTAAAGAATGTCAGTTCTGACATATACCTTCTTCCATCCAATTTCTTTGGTTATCCTCTAAAGGGCCATGTCTGCACTCCGGATACTTCTCACTAGGGTGTGTGTGGATGTTCCGGATATGGCGGGTAAGCGACTGCCACTTTGCCAGCTTCATCTCGCCATCATTGGCAGAGGTGGACGCCGCCCAGTATAGGTGTGTTGAAACACTTTTTATCCAAGGCTTAATAGCCTCTGCCCCCTTTTTCTTTGCCAAACCCTCTAACTTTCTCGATACACCTGGGGAGGTAAAACAGAATATCTAACCAACAATGACTTGTTTACAACAAATAGGTTTCACTCTAATAGTTTAATGCCTACCGTCAATCTTAGTATCTGACATTAGGAGCAAGTACAATCAACGCTCACAATAAGTGACATAGCTGACAGTCTTACCTTTTGCAACATGCCATACATCGAAGTTGTGAATAATCTCCTCTTCTCCTTTCATAAATTTTTTCACCATGACATGTCTGTCAGTGATGAGTGACTTGATATTCAGTCTTTCTGCTTTCAACTTTAGTAGCCCACGCTTCAGGCCCTCAAGCTCCATATGCGTTGAGCCTTTTACTTCATTACACTGTTGAAGAGAAGAAAAATAATATACATTCAAACCTTTGTGTGAAATGGAGGTATTTATTGAATAAATCTTTTATCAATCACAGGTAAGAATTAGAAACAAAAAAATCATCCGTAATCCGAAAGACACAAAAACAGTGATAAAAATTTAGAATTCTTTGAGGGGTTACCTGTATTACCTGAATGTCCAGAACTGTCTGGGAGTTTAGGTCCATGAGGCTATAAGACCCATACTTTGCACTGTATCCTGGGGAATCACATCGGGCATCACCTCCCAAGATCAGCTGCTTGCCAAGTCTCTCCACAACATTTCGCTGTCCCTCAAAGTTCCAAACTTCCACCACAGAAGGGACAAGGTAAGATTTCTGGATCCGGAAAAATGTCCGTTTGCTGAACGTTTGAAGCTTTAGTATCTCGAAGAGACGAATAACCTGTAGGCAGATGGAAATATGTATGATAAATTATTTCCGGTATTGAATGATATGAGTGTGTTCTTAGTACTCATCAATATCTATACTGTGTTGCATTCCTATTGGTATATAACAAATACATATTGCTTTCACATACCTTGGAAGCATTTGATCCACTGAAAAAATATGGCAGCAGCCGTAGTTAGGTTTCCCCAAGGAAGGCTGTAATGGGTTGACTGGCTCTTCCATTCCAACACATGACCAGCAGAACATGTTGACATGGTAGAAACCATCATGCCTTGGCAGTGATGAACCACTGTATCACAGTGTCTTCCACACCTCTGACAGGTCTTCAGCAAAGCACATAAAGCTGACTCAGACACCAGGAACTGTTTTTCGTCTGAGGGCCTTACAACTTCCCCAAGCGGGAAAGCAACTGTTTCGTCATCACTTTCACTGCCGCTGTCGTCTGGGTCACTTTCCACTAAAAAATCTGGATCATTTTGAAAGGTATCAACTTCATCTTCGTCATCGCTCATTTCATCATCACATTCTCTCAGAGGTGGCTTTGCAACCGGTTTGCCTTTCAATAAATCACACTGGATCCCCACTGTTCGCACTTGTGGCTTTGCTTGAATCCGCCGTGTCCTATAGAAATAGGTAAATAATATCACATCATTATTTCCAGTGTGCACTTGTTTTGAATCTTTGCAGCCATAGGTGATACAGTTCAGGTACAATAAAATGCACCTAGATCAACATACAAACTTTATCAAGAGAAGACAAACTTAAATGACACATTATTTACTGACATATATCTTTGGCCTAATAGCAAAAATAAGTTTTACATCATGTTATGTATGTATACACGTCATGAAAGATAGTCACCTCTTAGATATTGTCTTCAAGGGTGCCTTTCCAATTTGGGTTGCCACTGATCTAGTTACAGGTGCTTCTATAACAACCTTCTCTGTCATCACGTGAAAGCTTTCAGCTTCAGAAGGTAAATGGCTATTTTCTCCAGATGTCTCAGGATCAGCATTTTCCTTGTCTTTTTCGAATTCCTCCAGGAGTTCATCCAGTGCCTAAATAGTGAAATAAGTGTTTAAATACAATATACATAAAAAAATAATAATTTTATGAACTAATGCTTATTGATTATGTTGAACCACAGTAAAAAATATTCCACATATGGTAGCATTGTGGTAGCTTTAATACTAGGTAGAAGTGAACTGGTGAATACTATTGTTTCTATAAAAAAATGTAAAGATGTGACAAACTGTTTATAATTTAACATCTTCAGTCGCAGTTATACAGGGCTAAACTGAAAAACCATACCAAAAGTACATATAACTTTGCAGACACGCCGCAGGATTATTATAAATTAAAAATAACACCGTATACTACTTTTTAATAGTAACTGGACTACATGACAACATAGCTATATATAGGCCTATATATTATCATTATGTACTCTATACTTTGCTCTGAGACTTTTACTGTAGTTTTCAACAGTTTTATTGTTGAAAAAATTAACTGGGAAAATTCAGTTTTTTACAATATTTGCGAAATCATTTTGACACCTACCCTCTTCCTGTTACGTTTTGTGAAAGCTTTTCTGTGGGGTGTGCTGACAGGTCGAACAGACTGTTGTTGTTGTTGTTGTTGTTTCGGTACTTCAGACAAAGGACTCGATATCTCAATTGACAGGGGAATGTCCGGTACAGCACCTGTTGTTAGCCGTGCTACTGCATTTTCATAGCCCAGGCTCGCCAACTTCTCTGGGTCTCGATCAAACATGCATTTGGAGAAATGCTTACTGCACAGTTTGTGGTGGTACTTGAGATCGAAGTCCCTCTTGCAATAATGAAGCCAGACTTTCCTCGTGGTCGCATCTTTTGGAAAGGCAAAGAAAGAAATTCCACCTCCCTTGACAAGCTGACTGTTGCATCCGTAAGCTGCACAGATCACAGGCATAACTACCTTTCAAAAATTTCTCAAACAACAGCAAATTTGGGTCGAAATAAATGCCTTTTGGTCGCGTGTTTATAGCCTTCTATTATAGAACTTCTGCACGCATGGAGCCAGAGTCTTCTTACCGTGACGTCACGGGCTCAGCAGCCTCGCTTTGAAATTCACAATATGCATATTCAGCCGAGCGGTATTCGTCGCCGGTTGCATCAGAACGACTACAAGCAGGCCGTTTGTGGTTACAGGGGCCCAAATACTATCAATATGATCTTTTTAAACAGTTTGGAGGAACAAATAATTTATTTTCTTGACAGTATTCCTTTAAGTGAGTTCTTGTATGGTCTGCTAAGCGGTATTTCTGCTATATAACGGTACCAGTATCTCCGTCTTTAAAGGTGAGTTCATATCACTACACGCTAGTGTGCTCTCGTTATCAGAGTTTCACACCGAAGACACAAGACCAAACAGATAATGTATAAACCCATGTATACCGAGTGCTACTTCAGGACACAATGAGCCTAGTTTTTAAGTATAATCTAACCCAGAATTGAACCTGCAACTCCCGATTACGAGAGGATTGCTTAACAGTCCTATACTGGTTTGTTTGTTTGTTTGTTTGATTGGAGTTTTACGCCGGGCTCAAGATTATTTCACTCACATGACGCCGTGCCAGCATAAGTGTTGGAGGAAACCGGGCTGCGCCTGGGGAGGAAGCCAGAACCTTCAGTAGGTTGCTGGCAAACCTTCGCTCGTAAATCTGGAGGCAAAGCCAATGGCAGCTAGATTTGAACTCACAACCTCATTGGTGCTATGCTACAGCGTTCATTGTACAATGCACGCTAACCGCTCGGCCACGAAGGCCCCTTCTGTAATGGTAGCCGTCGTAAGTTAAAGAAAAAAAGGCAAAACAGTCAAATAAAACTGAACTTAATCATTTTATTGCAATGAATAAGAAAGAAGGTTACAATTTAACGGCATCCATAAGGGTGCTGCTAGATATTACAAAATGCAAGCTCACATAAATCAATGTTTGCCTTAGAAACAAAATAATTAAACCACTGTGAGAACCGCAACAGATCAGTTAGTTAACGCACTGCTAGATCATTCACTTTCTGACAAGTCACTGTCGGCCTCATGCAAAGGGGCAGCGCCTTGATCATTATTTACTTCTGTAGGTAGATTATCGAAGGAGACTTGTGCTTTGGTGCGACAGAAACGCTTCAGAACCTGGAGGTCTTTAAGCTTTGCAGCAGCAATGTTCAGCCTTCTGCTGTACAAAGGCTGCGGGTCACCCATCTGGACCCTCCAAACATCTTTACCTTTATCGCCACGACCAGTAAGAATAGCACTCTCGTGCGCACCATCCATGAATTTCTATACATCATCATCCGTGGATGTTGCTGTGTGAATTCAATATCTTTAATAGGCCGGGCTGCCACAGGACAGGTTGTTCGATATAAGGGTTTCAAGTAGGTTGTGAAATTGAAAAACATTGCTTGTTCCATTTGCACCACACAAAAAGGACTGGGAATTTTCCTGGCATTCTGAATTTGTGTTCTCCATTCATCAATGGTTTCCACACGTGCTTTTTGATTTACAAGGGCCATATCTCTATCGCATTCCATGTACCTATGGCCTCTCTCTGGACATGTAATATGGACATCTGTAAAACGCTTCTTCTTGTTTACCAAATAATGTAAGTATCTCAAGACAGTAAAATTCTTGTTTTGACCCGCACAGGAATCACAGAATAAATTCAAAACTTGCACATTGGGATTAAGATTATTTGTAATGAAATGATCAAGCATTGAGCAAACATCATCAGAGCCATTTTTGGCAATAGTTTCATCATAAGTGTAAAAATAAGCTTGATCAGAACCGAATACATGGATGTTAAATGACAAGAACGGTAGTTGACGTCTGTAGTACACATCGTTTGTACTAATATTTGGCACGTACAAGTTTTTTCTGGAAATCAAACGCCACAGAAACCACAGTAGGGTCAGTTTGAGAAGTTTTCGAGCATTGCTTTTTCTTTTGTAAAAAGAATCTGCCTTCCTTTTGTGAAGCTCATGTTGAGCTGACAGGGTTTCACGCTCCTTGAGCAAAGTCGCAGGTGTCGGGGATCCAGTCAGTTCCTTATCAATACTTTGAATCTTAGCAATGAAGGTGTCACAACTTGAACAAGTGTCCTTTCTAGGATAGCCAAATGAGACATTAGATTTTTCATTGAATATTTTCCAGTAGCTTTCATAACTGAGCTTATCTTCTGGATATGTCTCCATGTACATGACGTGCATTTTGGAAATGTTGAGTTCTTCAGGGAGATAGAGTTTTCTGGAGCGACTCAAAGCGTAGTGAGAAGTGCGTCCACGAAAGGAAGAAATGGGGTCTTTCACTTTCTGGATCTCTTCTTCCTTTAATCGATGGGGGCGATTGTTGTGCTTGCCTCTTTTGTCATGTGGTGGGTGACCTAAAACAGTGAAAATTAAATAAAATATATCTTGCACCTAGATATAAACTACAGGTGTGTTGACTTTGATTTTGTGTGATTTTAATTGGAGTTTTGCGCTGTGCTCAAGATTATTTCACTCATATGACGGCGTGCCAGCATTAGTGTGGGAGAAAACCGGGCAGTGCCTGCATGGGGGCAACCCACAACTTTCTGCAGGTTGCTGGGAGTATTTAAGCCATATAAAGGCGGGGGTCTCCTTTGCGCCTCTCACCTTCGTGGCTCAGTCGGTTAGCGCGCTAGCGCAGCGTAGTGACCCAGAAGCCTCTCACCAATGCGGTCGCTGTGAGTTCAAGACCAGCTTATGCTGGCTTCCTCTCCGGCCGTACGTGGAAAGGTCTCTCAGAAACCTGCGGATGGTAGTGGGTTTCCCCCGGGCTCTACCTGGTTTCCACCCACCATAATGCTGGTCGCCGTCGTATAAGTGAAATATTCTTGAGTACGGCGTAAAACACCAATCAAAAAAAAAAAAAAAATCCTATGCGCCTCTCAATGTCAGGTCAAAGACACTCAACATGACACCAAACCCAGTCACATTATACTGACACCGGGTCGTTGGTGTAACCCCATAAAGCTGAGCGTGAAACGAGGCAATGCAACTACCATTCTAAAGTCTTTTAAAACTACCGTTTTAAGTATGACCCGACCCAGGATCGAACTTGGGTCCACGAGACAGACGGAGTCACCAGGGCCAATTTATAATAAATGAAGGCTGGATAAAAGCATCTCTGGAGCAGACATTGAGCAGATACAAATAATAAATAAAAAGAAAGTGGAGTAGCAGATTAGAATCACCTGTTTGAGCAATGGATTTCCTGATGATTTCCACTCGCTTTACTGAGATTCCAAATATCGCCACAAAAGCTTTCAGACACACCTTGACTTCCCTTGATGATTGTTCCCCTGGAATACGTACACAGTAGTTATAGGAGCTATCATGCAGATTAGCAGTCATCTCTGGCCTTCGTCTTTGCACACCATGAATTTCTATAAGTGTGGAAAGATATGCATCTTGAGCATCTTTTGTTGTGTAGTTGTTGTTAAAAGCATTGACAATGTCTGTCTTTCCTCATCGGTTATATTCTCGAAGCACTTGTATCTTCTACACTTACAGTCAAGGCCACTAACATGACTACAAAGCCTGTGTCTTTTAGCTCTTCCTCTTGATCTACCTGTTTTCTTTCTTTTCTTGGGTTTATCAGTGGGATGAGGATGTGCACATTGATTGTCCCCCATCTTGAATCTTATGTTGCCATCCAGACGAACAGTCATTGGTCAGACACAGTCACTTGAGGCAAAGCCAAGGCACATGAGTGGACAACTCTCGTTTTTCCATACAAAGAATTGAACTGCACTCGTTCTTCCACAGTGATGTGTTTATACTACCCCCTCTTTTGTGGGGGCTACACCCGTTTTCCCGCATAATATTAATGTCAAAATATGAGTAGGAACAGAGCTACCAGACAGGGGCATTAACTCTAAATTTAACAAAATGTGACATCACTCGTTTTCCCCGTGGAGTCTTCATCTTCTACGTACTGTACAAACGGAATAATACTGACAAATCTTGAATCTCGGTGTAGTTAATCGTTTCCATTAAAGGAGAAGCACACTTAAAAACATGACACTATAGGCTGAAAAGAACACATTTTTCTACCTGGTGGTGCCTGCTGCATAATTTTGCGATTTTTCCTTAACATACACGTAAAGTCTGAAAACGGCAAAGCTGGCATAAATCGCTGAGTCCATTGCGTCCTCCGTCTTTAACACCCTGTAGTTTATGCTGGGGGTGTGTTGCCTCTCAGCCAGTGAGAGTCGTTAAAACTGCCGACTTGTTCGTGTAAACTCGAGTAGTATAGGGAAGGAGGGTTCTGGACCAACCTCCATTTGGCAAATGGAGGCCCCCAGCGGAGGGTCTGATGGCTATCGAAAATTCTTATCAGGTATACAGCGAATGCAATGAATAATCATGGGATCTCCCGCGATGGAAACGACCAGCCGGTCTATTTGGGCGAAGTTAGTCGGCACGGTGCAAGACTTGCGAGGCTACAAAGAAGTAACCCACAGCATGTTTGAAGACGGACGCGTCAACGCGGGCCGGCTGCTCGTGCTGAAGCTCTTCACCAACGACGTGTGCGCTTTGGTGGTGCATCCCGAGCCAATCCGGCAGTATTATGAAAGTCGGCTGCTGCCCGAGCTAAGGAGGCAACAACCCTAACCCCCAGAACATCATTCGGAAAGAGCGTTTTTCAGCTCTTGCAGAGCTAGTTTTCGGCCGCGATCTATAAGCTGTTTTTTCGTGCTTTCATCGACCTCTACGGAGTTGAATGTCTTACGAGACTTAGCGCGTATCTCCTGCTTCAGATCAGAGTTGTTCTGAAGATCCTGAACGTCTTGCCTGTACTCTACGTCCGAAATAACACCATCAGATAATGCCGTAGATACCTGCGCACGGATGCTGTTAAGTTTGGCCTCAGCCAACAGCCGTATATCGTTATGTTTCTTGGCCTTTGCGTGAAGTCGGCGGCTAACGAATTTTCCAGCGGCATTTAAGACACCGCAAGCTATGGCTGCAGCTTCCATAGCCAAGACAGCAGGGACTGCAATTATTGTTGTGAGTAGTACCGCGCCTGCAACCCCTAGTCTCAAACCGGCCGTGAGCATGGCCGAATCAAGGGCCTCGGCGGCTAAGACACCGCGCCAGTACTTTTTGTACAAGGCCCGGCGGAGATCTCGCTCAGATTCAAGCTGCCTCTGTATTTCGCTGATATACTGCAGGCGATGGGCGTGCGCCACGCCCTCTGGAGGGTTTTCAACCATCGGCGCGGTCGGGGTCAAGGGGTGGTCATCCGTCGGCTCTTCATCCGTGATCGTCGGGTACAGTCGTCACATATTGTTTATCCTATGAATCAATAACGTCAGTTACCTCTAAATTGTCCTCGGGGCTACTAACAAGAAAGCGGCGAAGGCCAATACCGCACTCTAAATTGATTGCATCGAGATTTAAAACGCCCCCTATGACGACTCGTATATCCTCGAGAGAGCTCCGGATGATTGGGTCGTCCTGGGCCTGAAATTTAATCATCAGTCTGAGATCCTTTGTATCGTGCTCCGCAGGCCACCTTATTTTAACCTCGGTAATTAAAGTGCAACGGCGTGGTTCGGCCGCGCCAAGTATGCAGTTGAAGATAAGTATAGATCCAGGGGTTAGCAGTAGTGAGCCTTTAAAATCGCTTTGCGCGGTAAGACGCACGGTCTCTACACCAGGCGCCGCAGATAGTGTGAAGTAACCTCTTCCACCCAAAGCTATATGACAGTCGCTGGTTTGTACCCACGACACGAAAGAGGCTTCGGAGATGAAAACTTTTTTCACCAGGGCCCTAGTGGCCTGGACCGTCATCGGGGTCACCTTCACATCTATCAACCAATCGGGGTCGCGAGTTCTGGCAAGAACAAAGCGGTCTTCAAAGCGAATTAAAGCGAGTGTTTGTTCTTCAATCACCTCAGATGGAGACCTGCGATCTTGCTCTACAGAGGATGAGACATCTTGAAGGGAAGCAAACGTGGCAGGTTCTGCTTGCCCCGTAATCTTTTTGCAGATGTACTTGCCACTTTGAAACTCGAAGGCGTAGATTTTACCTTCCTGGCCTTGAAGTTCGAACTTCGACACATCAGCCAAGTCGCTTAAAGACAGGCACGCAGACCTGGGACCGGCTGTGTCCACCAGACTTATTGTATTTCTAGGATAGCACTAATGTACCCTGCATTTTTTTTGAAAATATGGCGGACAGAGTTGTTGACTGGTGAAAAAGGTTTGGCTTCTCTGAGGCCGTGTGCAGGGATTTTACGCACTTAATAGGTCCTAAAAGTAGGTGAGAGATGCCCCCAAAAGACAAACCAACAAGCAGAAAAACTCAGGCGAGTACCAGAAGCATGGGTAAATCAAATAATGAAGCTGGAGACGAAGGAGAATCGAGGACATTATTTGCTTCAACAACAACTTCACCCAAGCCTGAGGAAACAACAACAACTGCCAGTGAGAATCCAAGCTCTGTCCAAGTAACACTTGCTGATTTACATGCAACTATCCTGACTATGAACACAGCCTTAAATCAGAAACTTCTTTCAATTCAGTCAGACGTGAAAAACATTAAACAGGATGTGAAACAGATAAACGAGAGGGTAACCAAATTGGAAGGAAAATTCTCGAATCTGCAGGACAGTGTTAGTATGTTAAGTGATAAAGTAGACGAAATCGAAAAGTCCATCCCAACCACAGAAAAAAAAGTAATGAATTACGTCGCAGAATTGGAGAAAAAATTACTTTGCCTGGAGATACATAATAGAAAAAACAACCTTCTCTTCTATGACGTTCCTAAAACGAGTGAAACCGAAAATACCCATCAGTTTATCAGGACATTTTTATCAACCGAAATGGGGCTAGATGCAGAATGGGCACAAAAACTGCAAATCGGCAATGTTCATCGATTACCAAAATCAAGTCATCCAAGTAATACCAACCCACATCAGCCCATCATAATGCGATTGGTGCACACAAGTGACAGGGACAAGATTTTACAGGCGACGTCCATTTTGCGAGGAGAGAAAATGTCAGTTAGAAATGATCTTCCACCAGAACTGAAAAGAGAACAAGGAAGATTGGCTAACGTTGCCTACAAAATTAGGTCCACTGAAAATAAACAGACACGAATTAGAGTGGTTGATACTGATGTTATCCTGGAAACTAGGCCTATGAACGGCATTGGTCCATGGAAAATAATGAGAGACTGAACCATCTGAAGACTGCACCCCTCAATCTGCTGCTGTGCATTGTTAGGTCATCTGTCAGGTGCCAGGGACAAAGTGAGTTCAGTTGACAAACAAATCAGATCATTTTGCTCCTTATACATGTGGTAATTGAACACATCCTTTCACCCACTACTGAACAGTGTCACGCAGACGTTTATCTCAGTTCCACATTTATGTACTTAATAATGATGATACTTAACTCATATCATTTACATGGCGTGTATTGCATTTCCTTGTTGCACTACATTTATCTCCCTTTGACCACCTGTGCGTGACAACTATTACAATTAATTAGATAAATATCATATATTAAATGCCACTGCCTTTATGTATTTGCATGTACACCCTGCTTGACCATACGTACAGATCTTGCATTTCAATATCTTGGTACTTGACCAACAATGAGAAAACCTGTTCTGATAGTATTCATCTGAATTACTCTTATTAATACCATGTGATACGTTAATCTCCCTTTGATCAGAGTGTCATTTTGTGTGTAACACAAGTAAATTGAACCTCAAACTTCTAAATATGTTAGACTTGAATGTCTCATCTGCCATACTGTAGTAATTCTGTCTTTTATGTCTTAGAGAATCTAAACTCCAGTAATCAATTATTATATTTTTGTTTTGTTTACTTATTCCTGTTTCATTCCTTTTTTATTCCTCTTAAAATCTTATCCCTGCACATGGCCTACAGGAGTCATCGATCAGCGAGGATGTACAGTAAGCGCTTTGATCACTGTGTATATGTTTGCACCTTTTTATTTCACTACTGTTGTTATATTACATGTATTGTGTATATTCAAATTGGGACCTTAAAGTATGTATGCCTCTCATCAGCCGTATCATTGAAATCTGTCTTGCAATATTATGGCTGATAATAACAACGATGAGGGCACATCGACTCTTGAACAGTTACCTTTTTATGATTGCATAGATTTTACTGACTCCACTGTGCATAACAATCCTGTAAACCCAGTGATAAAATCGACCTCTGCAGGTTTAGACCTTGACAATCTTTGTTTTAACCCAATACATATAAATGTAATCGATGGCACCCAGTATATAACTGAAGATTCCTCCGAGGAACAAGATTACTGGAGAGAGATCCACGATCACCAGGCTAATTATTTTCTTGAAGAGTCTTTTAAGACTTTGTCAAGACTTTTCTTAGATAGCAAAAACAAACCATTTTCTGTGTTACACTTAAATGCAACAAGTTTAAAAAAACACTACTCTGAGATTTTGCTCTACATCATAAGTCTAGATTATCCTTTTTCAATCATAGGAATGTCTGAGAGCTGGCTCAACCCAGGAACAGAACACCTTTATGATATCCCTAATTATAAATCGTTCTTCTCATCTCGCTCTAAAAGAAAAGGGGGAGGCCTAGTTGTTTTTGTCCATACCAGCCTGGGTGAATGTTTTATTAGAGAAGATCTCAGTCTTGTTGATGATGATGGCGAATATGAGAGTTTGTTCATAGAAACTACTCAAAAACAACATAAACAAATCATAGGTATCTTTTATAGGCCACCGGGTAAAAGTGTTGATTGTTGATCAACTGTCCTCAATTTTGCAGACCATCAAGCCTGAAAACAAACTCTGTACAATATTTGGTGATTTCAACATTGATTTATTCAAAGCAGACACACACCTACCGTCAAAGTATTTCTTAGAAAACCTTAAATCGTTCCTTTTTTTCCCCAAAATTACAAAGCCCACAAGAATAATAGGACTGCAACTTTGATCGATAACATATTTACGAATCATCACCAAAGTGCATTGACTTCCGGCATTCTCTTGACTGATATAACCGATCATTTTCCCATTTTCCATTTTAGCAGTCAGCCATTATATGATATGAACGAAAGCAAACCTATCTCAATCTATAAACGTCTTTTTTCTGAAAATAATAAGCTTAACTTTAAAGCATGTTTGAATAATTATAAATGGAATCACGTGTTTAATGAAAGCGATACCAATGTCGCGTATGACTCTTTTCTAGAGCAATTTAAATCCATTTATGATCAGTGCTTTCCACTTCGTAAATTTAAACATAGCAATAAAAAACAAAACCTTGGATAAGCTCAGCCATTTTAAATTCATGCAAAGAAAAGAATTAATTGTCTAAACTACACCTGAAGCATAATGACAGCACGATAAGTAAGCAATACAGAACATATAGAAATAAATTAAATCACACACTTCGTATTTCCAGAAAATCTTATTATGACAACCAATTTAATCTGGTCAACAATAACATAAAGGGCACATGGAAAATAATAAATGAACTTATACAGACGAAACGTAATAATGTACTACCTAAATCTTTTTATATGAATGATATTGAAGACAGTGATCCTCAGAGCATAGCAGACAATTTTAATGGTTACTTTAACACAGCCCCAACTGTTATTGCTGGGGAGATACCGCAGATGGGGCAAAATTTTGAAACTTTTCTCAAAACACCATCAGTACCAAATTTCAGTCTCGATCCATGTACCTCAGCAGAAGTTGTAGATGTTATCATGGGACTGAAGAATAGCTCTCCTGGCCTAGATGAGATTCGTGTTTCAGTTGTAAAGTATTGTGCCACAGCAATAGCGAAACCGCTGACCCATATAATAAACTTATCGTTTCAAACTGGAATATTCCCTAATAAAATGAAAAGTGCTAAACTCACACCAGTGTATAAATCGGGTGAAATGAAGGAGTTTAAAAATTACCGACCAATATCTGTCTTACCGTGTTTCAGCAAAATCATTGAAAAACTGGTGGTTAACTGTCTGACGACGTTCCTCGAAATGAACGATATTATATACAGTCAACAGTTCGGTTTCAGATCGCATCACTCTACTACACATGCAATAATTGCTCTATATGATAAACTAGTAACTGCTAAAGAAACAAATAAGTACAGCATCACTCTTTTTCTAGACCTTGCAAAGGCTTTTGATACTGTAGACCACAATATATTGTTGAAAAAACTCGACCATTATGGTGTCAAAGGTCTTAGTAATATATGGTTTAATGATTATCTGAAAAACCAATCACATTGCCTTTTATACAACGATTGCCGATCAACTACTAAATACATGAATATTGGTGTTCCTCAGGGCTCAATCCTAGGACCCCTTCCTAGACCTTGCAAAGGCTTTTGATACTGTAAACCACAATATATTGTTGAAAAAACTCGACCATTATGGTGTCAAAGGTCTTAGTAATATATGGTTTAATGATTATCTGAAAAACAGATCACATTGCCTTTTATACAACGATTGCCGATCAACTACTAAATACATGAATATTGGTGTTCCTCAGGGCTCAATCCTAGGACCCCTTCTCTTTTTAATATACATTAATGACATTAAAGATGTTTCATCTCTACTTGATATCATATTGTTTGCTGATGATACTAGTGCTGTCCTTTGCAATGATGATCCAGCACACCTCCTGGAAACTTTTAATCGTGAAATTGAAAAATTTACGATTGGCTATGTTGCAATAAACTGTCTCTTAATATTAAGAAAACCAAATTTATGTACATCGCTCCCAATCGCAGAATAAATAATCATGCTACTCCTTTTCTGGCTATAGCAGGCGTAAATATCGAAAAAATCAAGACCTTCAATTTCTTAGGTATAACTTTCAATGAAAGATTAACGTGGACAAACCACATAAATAATATCTGCAAAAAAATATCCCGTAATTTAGGGGTGATAAATCATATTAAATATGCCCTAAAGAAAAATACTCTGTTCATCCTGTACTATGCACTTATTAACCCATATATTACGTACTGCAATGCTGTGTGGGGAAATACTTATGAAACACATCTTTTTCCCTGATCCGTCTTCAAAAACGAGCATTACGCATTATTACCTCCTCTCATAAATACGAACACACCGCGCCTATTTTTACTGAGTATAATATCTTACCTGTTACCGCGGTTAACACCTTTCAGACACTCCAGTTAGTTCACAAATACTTCTACAATCCTACCATTACTCCATTATACACCCGTACTTACTTTACAAAACAGTCTGATATTCACTGCTATTCAACTAGAACATCATATTTTAACTTACACCGACCATTTCATAGAAGCAATCTATCCCTACACACTTGTAAAATAAAAGGACCGATCGAATGGAATAAACTGCCCTCCAATTTAAAAGAAATCACCTCTTTATCATTATTTAAATCGTCTTTGAAAACTTTACTCCGAGAAAAATATACAGCTGATGAAGCATATAGCTATAATCATTACTACACCAAGTCATCCACAATTGTACATACGTTTTGAATTAACTCAGTTGCGACACATAGTTGCTTGCTTAACGTTTTCTCTTGATAGTATATTGTTGTCGCCTTGATTGATATGAATATTAATACATAAGTGCACATGTGTGCGTGTGCATATTTGTACACATATTTACGAATGTAAATTCTCTTTACTGTCTGTATATCCTTACATTTAGGAGTGGGTGCTACATTAGTAACTACTATGTGTATGCATAATTAGGTACACGTGTACGTATGTGCAAGTGCTTCATTCCAACATATGAGTATTAACCAGTTAGCATCTCTTGTCAATTAAATTTAAACATGTTATGGGATACAATAAGCCCTTTGGGGTTTCTGCTCCCGCCAGAGTGCTATAAGTTGTATCATGTTGACAAACTGATGTATCCGTACATATGTAATTATGTGTGTGTGTATGTACCTGTTTGTATTAACCTTGATTAAGAAAAACCATTATTATATAGGCCTACTTATACTGTGCACATTACGATAATATTTAAGATGTATTTGTATGAATATACGTACATGTGCCTGTGTGTTTGCGGGTTTGTATGTATATGTATGTATATGTATGTGTGTATGTGTGTGTATATATATTTATATATAACCATGCGGATACAAGAGGTTTAGGTACAGAGAGGTATTGAGATGTTCTTCCTTTTCTACTTTCTTTCTGGTGAATAAATCAAATCAAAATCAAATCAAATTTATATCCAGGCCGTTTTTGTCTAAAAGTGATAAGGTCAAGTGCGTTATATTGCCGGCGGGCAAGGCTTTGTACTGTGGGTTGTGAAATAAAAACGTTTTATAACACTTAATCCCTAGATCAGACACGTCGATGGCCTGAAGTAGTGTGGAACCGCCCATGTATCCTAAGGTTATTCTCACGTTTTCTGAGGTGCTTAGTTCATCTAAATGCACGAACATTTCTTTTTGCGGGACCATTTTAGATGGCCCATCACCCTCCATAATCTCCCCTATAGGCGCAATCCCGGCGGAGAACCCTAAGATGGGGGCAAGTTCTTGGAGTATTATGAAGGTATTTTCTGGGAGGGTAAGAACTAAGCGGCCCGTAACTTCATTTACTTCCAGAGAAACCCCATGCGGGCGGAATATAACCTTGTGCAGCATACAGAGATTGTAGTCGCCCGTCGGCACTTCAAAGCGTTTACCATCAAGCAAGAAGCCCACTTCGGTGGGGATATTCATCAAGTTCGGGTAGAATGTTATCTCGCGAAGGGCGACTTTAAGGCGGCCGGCGAGGTTATTAATGGTATGAGAAAGCGTGTTATATAACCTAGTTTTAACGTTAGTAAATGTGATTATCTTCGAAGCGGTAGGTTTCCCGCAATTTTTTTGCGGATGTACTTACCACTTTGAAACTCGAAAGTGTAGATTTCACCATCCTGGCCTTTGAGTTCGAAATCCCACACAACCGCCAAGTCGCTTAAAGACAGGCACGCAGACCTGGTACCGACTGCGTCCTCCATACTCATTGCATTTCTAGGGTAACACTGAGGTACTCTACATTAATATACTTACCGTTTTTATCTAAAAGTGCCACGGTCAAGTGCGTTATATAGTCGTCGCGCAAGGTTTTGTACTGTGGGTTGGGAAATGAAACCGTCTTCCCGCAGTTTATCCCTTCACCAGTCACGGTGATGGCCTGAAGTAGTTATTAAGGATGGTATTGATCCTTCTATAAAGTATAAACAGCACAGATGGATAAAGTAACTGTTTTGTTTTGTTTTTATAATATCTTGTACATATAGCTTAACTTAGTATTGTGAATTATATTAAATAACCTTCTTGTCTCTTTTATCTATATCTTTGTCCATTTGTAGAGTTGATATATTCAATTAAGCTATGGCATCTGACACTATTGTTTAAATTGCTCAGTATGACGCTTAATTATTGCGCAAGGGTAACATCTTGGTCGGCTGGCAGCTGCAGACAGGCCTATTCATGTGTGAACCACCTACGGAGTACACCTGGCACTCGCATCTAGTAGGACCGGTTCTGGTTACACGAGAGGAACTACCTGTAGTTGTCAACCAGCTTAACCTAGACCGCCTGGACTGCAATGCATTGTTGGACAGTAGATAAAAACCCGAAGTCGAAACAGTACGTCAGATTAAAACTGACTGCTATAAAGAAATATATCTCGCTGATCCAACAATTCTGTGTTGTCCAGGTAAGCAATTTATCTTGAATATAATGCTACACGCATGTACTGTCGCAATGTGTTTTTTTATATGCTTGAAGACTGGAAATTAATAATAATTGGTTTCACTTGATTTTATGTATGTATTAGTACAACTGTACGTAACCTTGTTTTTGATATGCATGCTTATTGCTCTGTGGTGTGATGTATAACTGTATAGAACTTTGAATTGTAAAAAGAGATTAAAACTGACTGCTATAAAGAAATATATCTCGCTGATCCAACAATTCTGTGTTGTCCAGTTTTTCAGAAGGATAGAAACAAGAATTGAGTTATAGAAGGGTAAGGAGTTGAAACCTTTTCTACATAGTGTTGAACCCCCACCGAAATCTGAGTTTATTCTCACGTTTTCTGAGGTGCTCAGTTCATCCAAATGCACGAAGACTTCTTTTTGTGTGACCAAGTTAGGTGGATTTTCACCCTCCATAGTCCCCCCTATGGGCGCAATCCCGTCGGAGAACCCTAAGATGGGGGCAAGCTCTTGGAGTATTATAAAGGTATTTCTAGGGAGGGTAAGACTAAGCGGCCCGTGGCTTCATTCAATCTCAGAGAAATCCCATGCGGGCGGAATATATCCATATCCAGCGTACAGACATTGTAGTAGCCCGTCGGCACTTCAACACGTTTGCCCTCAAGCAAGAAGCCCACTCCGGTTTGGATATTTACCCAGGCTGGGTAGAATGTTGTCTCGCGAAGGGCGGTTTTAAGGCGGCCGTCAAGGTTGTTAAGGGCATGAGGCAGCGTGTGCTGTGTCCCATTTAGAATGTCAGACAATGTGATGAACATTTAGCCACAATGAACAGCGAGGCTTACAGGTTCAATAGAGAGGCCACTTACAAGGCCGGGGCATTTCATAGTATTCAAACCCAGGCAGAGCAGCTCATGCGATTTGACATCTATATCGATGAAAAGAAGGCCTTTCCAGTCCAGTTCACAGATGTGTTGGCTAAGTACCGGCTGCCACAGATAACCAGCAATGACATTGTTCGGGCCTGGAACACCAATCCTATGCAATTCTGGCAGAACCAACTGATCTTCGCGGTCTGGTGCAAAACCACGGGCTGCGGCGTCTCTGTAAAAGACCATCTTCTCGCCCCCGACAAACAAATAAGGGCCCTGTACACGTTCCATGTGTATTACCAAGTTAGGCGGATCTTGGAAGAGATCCAGGCCCCCCTGCCGCAAGACAGAGCGTGGGCAGCATCCAAAAACCCCCACGACGAGAGGGCCTATGAGAGGATTTGTAGGGAATTCCGTGTAGATAAGCACACAGACTGGAGGCGCACGGTCTCGGAGTGGCATAATACTATATCACGAGAACGGGTTACAGCCCCGTTGGCGATGGGACCTTCCATCCGAGCAGGATGTCGTTCTCTAGAAAGCCTACAGCGCTCCACGTCGACTACATCGAGCAGGACGCCAAGGAGGCTTGGGCGTCGTTCATTGCCGGCAAATCCCAAGGATTCACGCAGCCAGGCGTAGAGCGCCTAAACGATTCCATCCGGACATACGTGTGGGCTATTCTAGGCGCCCAAGCGCAAACAAGGGCGCGTATTCTAGGCACTGTCACAGCCTTCGACGCGCAAAAACAGTTTGCCGCGAACGTTGAAGAAGCTATTTCCTCTCCGATCGACCTTCCGTCTGCTATCAAACGCTACCAGGACGTGCTACAGTATGCCGGGAGCGCTGTAGACTTTGTGGCGACATGCTTCTGCAGATCGGCCATGTGGCAAACTACAACAACAAAATCGTCGTGGCCACAGAGGACCAGACGCTAGGCGCCAATGAGGGTGTGAACGCTAAAGTACCGCCCACTTTGCACAACCGCGCACCTTCCCACGGGATCGTTAAGCCACAAGAAAGCGTCCCACCACCTTACCACGGGATCGTTAAGCTACAAGAAAGCGTCCCACCACCTTCCCTAGTTGAGCCACAAGAAAGCGTCCCACCACCCACCGCAGAACCCCTAAAGGAAAAGAATCACGATGCGGAGAAGACAGCCATCGTCGTCGCTGGGGTTGGTATCGGCTTACTGCTCCTGTGGACTATGCGGCTTTCCCGAGAAGGTTCAGTAGCCAGGACACGATACTGCCAATAATACCCGGAATCGCAGCGGCGGCCTTCCTAGCCAGCTTGTCAAGGGCGCGCGCCAAGGACTGGAGATGCTTTTTCACACATTGTTTAAGACCACGCCCGTCGGATGGAGGTGGTGTTGGCTGGATGCCCCCGCCGGACCCGCCATTCTGCGCCAACTTTATCGCTAGCCCCATATTCGAGATTGCCATCCCAATTGCCGTGAGAATGGAGACCACGGTTATTCACTGCTCTCGGAAGAGGGTGCAGACGCGCTCGGCCAGAGTGGTATCCTTGTGTAGGATGCGATCGATCGTCTGCTTGATGCGGTGTATTTGCGTGCGCAGGGCTTCGCCCGTTAAAGAGGCTGCTTCGAGCCGGGCCACCCTCTCGTCCTCGAGATTCCTTATCCGGTCTTCGATCCGGCTCCGCAAGTCTTTATTATTATCATTATCATCATCAGGGACCTCCCCCAACTTCCGTTTTTCTTTTGCGATGTACTTATCGAGACAACAGCTTGGCGAGGTTATTCGCGTGTTCGCCTTCCGAGGTCTGCAGTGCCTTGTCAAGCCCCAGAAGTTCTCGCATGGGAGAGGAGGGTCGTTTATCGTTTCAAGAGCCCGCCCGACCTCACTATCTGTCAAGCTTGTTTCCAGTAGTGTGTGGATAGCATCAGAGGTCTTTTTCGCTGGTTGGTTTAAATCCTCCAGCGGTATGGTTTCTGACTCGGCGGCCGCGGCACCGAGTTCTGAACTCGCTTTCCCCAGGGCTGCGACTGCATTCGGATGCAACGTTGTCGGTTCACTTCTGTTCCAGTCTGTAAAGCCCAGGACCAGTCGAATAGCATCACCCCCTCCTTTTTTGAGGCGATTGTTGTGAGGGTTTTCGGTCTACCTGTTAGTTTTGTTGATGAGGTCCACCTCGGGGTAATCCTTGAGCCGCACTTTCCCTTCGCTAATCTCAAAATTCATGTAATGGCGTGTAGGACTTTGGGGGGTGAGTTTATACATCTCTTCCAAGTTGTTGTAATAATCATTTACGGCTTGCACTAATATCCTTCCTTCTGGGGATTTGAGGAACTCATCATCAAAGCTTTGTTGCTCGGGAACCACCCCGATCTGGACATCACCACCTGCACGGAAAGTGGTCTGCTCGTCGTAGGTTTTGTTGTCCTCTCTGACATCGTCTTGGGCGTTGTCCTCGTCGACATCGTCGAACGCCGGATTTTCAAAGGTATAGTCTGCCATAATCCTCGTATTGTACATTGCAAGGTATACCTTCAATACACACAAGGATGCATACTGACGCAGGCTAAACCCTTTCAGAACACTCCGTAAGCCTCGGGGGGTGCAAGGTGTACGGCAGTCCTTGGTCTTCACCAACAACCCTGTTAGAGGGCTGCTAGAATACCTTTATGACATGACTAGTAAAGTGTCTGCTCGCCTGGCAAATATCTACTACAGCCCTCGTGGGTACTGGACCAAGGCATAGTGAAGCGTTTCAACCGTACTCTGGTTGAGCGGCTCTTTGGACATCAGTACGCCCAGGAGATGCGCCTCCCTCCAGAACACCGGTCTACTGAATGGGCGGCACAGCTGCCCTCTGTTGTGGCTGCTCTGAATAACGAGACAACGAGACTGATCGGTAAAAAGCCGTCAAGGCGAAAGGGGTGCCCCATAAGCCTTCCTCGACGGTTCCAGGTCGTCCCGTTGGACTTAATGAGCGGAAGATCCCCGAGGGTGTTGGCGTTCGTTATCTCTATCAGCCTGGAGAGCTGGAGGGTGGCCGCCGTCGCACGACTGATCCTGTCTGGTCTCTAGAGATATATCGGCTTGGGCGCTCTGTCACAAAGCCCAATGAACCCGTGCTGTACTATCTAGACGATACGTCGGATGGCCTGCGACGAGGCTTCGTTCGTGAGGAGTTGCTTATAGTGCCTCCCGATACCCAGCTTCCCCCGGATGGGGTTCTATGGTAGTTCCTGGATGTCCCATCCTGCCGTCAAGGAGGCGCATGGCCATAAGTCAAGGTGTGGACACCATCTTCGGCGATCCAGCGCTTATTATCGAAGGGGGACAGTGACACCTTATCCAGGTGCTGCCCATAGATATGGTGGCCCTCTGATCGCAGCACGTCCATACCGTGACGGAAAGTCTTTCTCGAAGAGGGCCTCTTTATACTGCTTATGGCGAATGCGTTTTTCCACAACTCCCTTTTTCACGCCCTTAGCCTTCTTAATGTTGGCTCCACCTGCCTCCAGAATGGAGTACATCTTGGGGCGCAGACCAATGTATTCGGTGAACTGCCGCCCCGCGCACTCGTCCTTCATTTTCCCCAAGACCTTCATATTTGCTACGCTGTGCAGTGGGTGGTCTTGTGGGTAATCTGAGGTGTCGTACAGGTCTCAGCTATATCCCTATAAACATCCTCAGTCTGAATCTCGAGTAGCAGACTATCCGTGTCAGTGTAGAGGAGCTGGCAGCGCTCTCCGTACTGGGCCTTCATGTGGTTATAGTAGAAGTCGTACATCAGGTGCTCGGAGAGATCTAGAATGCTCATGCCCACGTAGATAGGTCGGTTTAGGACTAGACGGGTCTTGTGCATCTGAATCGCTGCGAGGTCATCATCAAATATGTTTGCCCGTGCAAAGCTCGGGCTAGCTATCAAGCGTCGGATCTTGTCGTCTTCTCCAGAGCGTACCAGCTTGACGTCCACACGCTTCCGAAGGTTCTCCATGGTTTTTCCGAAGACCGAGTTGTTCATTAGCTTGTACAGGTCCTTCTCGAATTTACTCGCGGCCGTTTTTCGGAGCTCGGTGTTCATCCTGATATAGGGTTCCATCCAAGGGGTCTGGGCGAATCTCAGGGCCCGGTGAACCTTTGTCACGCGCATTCCCAGAGATAGATACAGCTGTAGGTTCCGGTAGTGCAGGACGTACCGTTCCTTGTTGCGGAGGTTGGGGACCAGCTTTTCGACCTCGGTAGACCTGCCGAGAAGGCCGTGCTGATAGTCTGACATCCACTCCTTCTGGACCACCAGACGCTCCGGGGCTAATGGCCGTTCTGTGCGTTATGTAGGTCGGCCGGATACTCTAGGTCGACCTCGAGGATGTAACCGGAAGGACTGTCGTGGGGGTGGGTAGCAATCGTTTCACCGAGTCGCCGCGCATCATCTTCCCAATGGAAGCCGCCCGTTGGAAGGAACTGACTCATAGCCCAGCCATATAGATTATTGGCGTCTAGGTATTGGATGTAGCTGTTTGGACTTTCGGGGTTGTATCTCTCTACCTGCGGATTATTGGCTTTGGCGTATCGCTTACTTACCATGGAGATACCTCCTTGCAACCCCTTCTTAATGAAGAGATGTTGGTCGTAGTTTTAACAGCTCCAGCTCTACCCCGGTCTTCTTGAACAGCGCATCCCACGAGAAACCGGGACTCGTAAAGTAGTGAGCGGTGTCCAATCCATACTGCCGTGAACAAGTCTTCCGGAAGGCCTCAAACACATCGGCCAACACGAGCACGTCTGTGCGGCAGTAAAGGTCTGTGTAGTCTCCCAGATTGGTGCAGTCAAATACCTTCCATACCTGTTGAGCGTGGATGTAGTCATCGCTAATGCCTCCCACTTTGAGCTTACTGTAGAAAGCCTCTTTGGATGGGAGGCTGGACTCGTCGAAGCGCTCCCAGGAGACCTTATACTCACAGGGGTAGACTCCCTTGCGTATGAGTAGCTTTCGTTTTTCTTTGGCAGGCTCATACCGTCCTGTGATGTGGAAAGCCTCAGGTTTGTTGGCCTCTACCAGATTGTCAAGGGAAGTCGGTAAGAAATGAACGCTGCCCCAGCGAGAAGGAGATGTACTTTTCCGTGTTGTTGGGGATGCAGGAGATGCGGCCCTCCGCCTTACTTATGGCTTGCATCAGGAGATGCCCGTCGTAGTCCCGTAGGTTGTGGAAGACTACCGGTATGGCTGTCTTGGGGCCCAACTTTAGGTTGAATGCGTTGAGGGCCCCGCATCTGTATTTGCCGGTGATATGGCAGTGATCGCGCACAGAATCGGCACCTAGAGGCTTCTTACACACGTGGCAGGTTGCGGCGTTGTTGTGGGCCTGCCAGTCCTGGGGAGTCATCCTCATGGCTATAGGGTTAGCTAGAACATTTTTGATTTCCCGCTTCTCCTGTTGGAGAGCTCTGAGGAACTGTTCCGTCGTGTTAGGGCCTCTGTATTCCACGGGGCGTTTTGTGCGACCGTCGCAACGCACCACAACATAACAGTAACTGCAGGGCTCGTGGTGCTGAGTATTTTGAGTGCTGCTCTCTGTAGGTGACGGCGGCGGGCCTTCAATTTTTCTGGTCAGAGCCTCGAAGTCGGCATATACGATGAACGGAGCCGGAAGCTGTTTGTGGTGGTTCTGAAAGGTGAACTTGTTTTCCCCCTCCTGGGGCATTTCCACCCTCACTGGCCAATCCCTCGTCATTCCGGCTTATGCGCCTTGAGCAGATCCTCCCTTTTGTAACCGTGTAGGCAGCGCTCGCAGAAGTGTTTGCGATTTCGTTTCTTACTTTCTTGGAACAGGAGACGATCGAGATCTTTTATCCACGTATAATGGAATTTGCCTGCCTTCTCAATCAGCAGCAGATTGATTCGGGGCGTGTCGCCGGGCTTCTTTTTGAGGCGGTGCACGATCACGCCCTTGTCCCACCCGAACACGTTGATGGCGAGGTCGTTCTTTTCCTCCACTTTAGGGATCTGAAGACCATCATTGGTAGTGTACTTTGTTGGTCTCTGGGGTCCCGGGCGGCTGGAAATAAGGCAGATCGGAGTGCCCATCGGAGGCAGTCGTCGTCTTTGTTCTTCACATTGATGACTGCTTTCTTGCTACTCACGGCTGCAGGTAGGGGGATGTAGGACCCGCCTCTCAGTGGCTGATACCTTGCAATGTCAAGCCAGAGTGTTTGCACGCTGTTGACAACCCACCCTGACCCTCAATTTTTCTAGCATCTCCTGGATGGTGGGAAGGCCTTTTCTAGAGCCCGTCAATGTCACCAACCTCTAAGAGGGCCTCCTGTTTGTTGTGGAGTACTGGGCTGGTATACTCTTCACTGCCATCGGCGTTGTCCTTCCGCAACTGAACCCTGAGGCCTAGGTGGAACTTAACCCCGTTGAGTGCTATGATCTCTTCTTCTAGCTTTTGGCGAATAATGGCTCGAATTTCTTCTAAGAAGGCTACTGGGTCCGTCCAAACGCCTTCGGGTACGCCTATCTGCCAGACCCGGAGGAGATTCCTTATAGCCCGGCCGGTGTTAATGAATTCTAGTTTCTTTTCACCTAGCAATTCATCCAACTCCTGGTTACTGAGGAGGTCTTGACGTCTTTCTTCAACTCCTCGTTACTGACGTCTTACTTCAACACCTCGTTACTTCTTGCTGTCTTGCAGTCGCTTCAACTCAGCCACAGCCGTTTTATACTTGTCGAGGATCCCCTGCAGTTCTTCCAAGGCAATGCGGGACCGTGGGTACTTAGGCCGCACACCTAGGAGCGTCTCAAACTCCTCCCGTAGTGCTCGTGCTTTTTGATGATGTTTCATTGTACGCGCTGTTATAGCAACATCATCGTTATACCTATTGACAGTGATTCTCTAATAGGAAATTTCGATATCCGCCAGCTGTTTGAACTCGTCCAAGAAAGCATTGCGCCTCCGCTACCTCTGGACATTATAATATCCGCAGGCCCCGCAAAGCGAAATCGGTTTTTAAAACCCCGGCTACAGCTAATACATGGCTGGGTGCCAGGACTCTTCCACAGACGGGCTAGGTGAACCCCGCGGTACTCCCACAGACAACTCTTACCACAGAGCTCCGTGGAACCGATGAGAAGCCACTGGCTATTATTGCTACCCTTTGGCAAGTTGTTGTTGTATTCATCGAAGTGTATCTGGTGCAATTGGTATGTCTAATAGAACCCGAGAAGGGGCTGGGGGCCTCCATTTGCCAAATGGAGGGTGGCCCAGAACCCTCCTTCCCTATACTACTACTCGGAACCTACGTCCAACATTCCGGTTTCCCGATCGTCAAGCGGAAAACGAACTGTACTGTTCGCTACCTTCTGGGGAAGAAGCGTTCTACCGGAAATGTACGAACTGCACTTCGGCGGTTTCGACGGCAATTCTCCTCCTAACACCGAAGACTACAGGGCAAGTTCTTGGGCAAAATGGAGTGGCCCACCGGGGATTTTGGGGCTGACTTTATTTATAATTTATTAACTTGACGTACATATTAGATTTTTTTATGGCATGCACCCGCGATGAAATTTATACTCTTTTTAATGGTACTTGTTTGATATTTAAATTTTCTTCTCCTTTAAGGAAGGTTGTACAATTAAGGAGGGTATGGGGAACAACACGAGTGCAAAATAAAGTTCGAGATCGTATTTACACAGCAGAACGCAAGCCATTTTTACGAGGGAAATCAGTAGTGAGGTCATAAATTAACAAACCCGAGCGGACAAATTTATTACTTAACAGTTCTGTTAAAGTTATACCACACAGTGTTTAAGTTGAACTTAAATGGTGCTCTTTTGAGATATGAATTACCTGCATATATCGCGAGAAGGATCTTAGTTCTGTTGGGTCTCTTTTTCTGAATGAACCATGTTACAGTTTACTGTGTTGTACTTTACTGTATTAGACTTTACTGTGTTATACTTCTCTGTAATGTATTTGTTCATTAGTTCAACGATAAATATTAAAAAGGTAAATAAAATTCACATAAGAAATGCTCATAGTTTCCTCTAACATCTTTTATGATCCCTGTTTGTCTTCGCTTGTCCTGTTACCATGTGTGTCTATATGTGACACACTGTAATATTATTACGATAAATCCATGTATACTTTACATGCTTATGCTGGCTCCCTCTCCGGCCGTAAGTGGGAAGGTCTTCCAGCGACCTGCTGATGATTGTTGGTTTCCCCCGGGCTTTGCCCGGTTTCATTCCATTACAAGGCTGGCGCCGTCGTATAAGTCAAATATTCTTGAGTACAGCGTAAAACCCCAATCAAATAAATAAATAAATGTATACTCTATTCCATAACATTCTACATTCAATGGGATAGATCAATCTCTTATGAGCTTTCGGCTCGCCAAATGTATTCCACATGCATTCCTGATGTATTTTCTTGAAGATTTATGATGAATTAAATTTGAAATGGAATGAAAATATTAAATTATTTTTTCGATTGGATTTTTTACGCCATACTCAAAAATATATCAGTTTTATGACATCGGCCAGCATTATGGTGGGAGCACAGGAGAAACCCCTCCGCGGGTTGCTTGTAAACGTTCCCACGTACGACTGGTAAGGAATACTATTTGACGGCTTATAACAAATGAGCAGTAAGATATCGGTACAACGTCTTCAAGGTGCTACGATCTATTAAAGTTATAAGACACGGTGAGAACTTGGGGTGTAAACGTCAGATGGAGAGTGAGTATTAGAGAGTTTTCCGAATAAAATACCCGTGTCACAATAGGCGAGTTTGAAGTTCAAACTCGTTCATCCTTCGTGGTCACAAAATCTTATTTCCCAAGGGAAATAGGTGTCATTTGTGCTTCTGGAATACGCAGTGACAAGTGATCAGTAAATGAATTCAAGACATTGCCTAATATTTTTGACAAGTCACATGATACAGTTGAACTATTTGTGCCTAGGGCAACAAATGAGATCGAATGGCTGGGTGATGAAAATGCTCGTCTTTCCTTCGATAAGACTAAGACCCACTAGGTGTGGGTTCAAACCCAGGCTGTGGTAGGGGCTCTGTGGATGTGTCAGGCTTCTTTTTACGCCAGATACCCTGAGTCCAGTTCCACAGGGGAAAATGACATATCTGAAGTTTTTCGCCGAACACTTGGGCGCTATCTTATCAGTGAAGTTTTTTTTTTAAGTACGCCGATAAAATAAATAAAGGAAAATATTACGGGCGATTACATCTTCAACTGACATCGTTTATATTGTTGGTCTTTGAAGTTCTTTCAGAATCTGGGTTAAGTGTTTCTCTAAACTGGACATTTATCTACGCAGAAGGTGTTAAAAGTTGTTTATAGCCCTCTTATACAACGAGATGATGCCGGAACTTTTTTATTACTCGCACGTGATAGGTTGCAAGGGTGCACCAACACACCTCCCATGAACAAATTTCGGATTAGTATGTTATCAAGTACAAAACCGGTACACTTGTCGCGTCCGAACAACTTTGCATTCGTAATTATGTGTGTGTCAAGATGACCATCCTCTGTTTAATCTGTGTTGTCTAGCTCAGGTCTATTTACCACCAATGAATTAAACACAAACTTCTGAACTTTTTACACCGTGTTGAAATTGGGTTGATTGATTAGTTTGGAGGTCAAGGTCATTTGCAACATAATGGCGTAGACTAACCCGTGCAGTGGCGACAAAACCAAATCGGATTGACCATTGTTCTGTCGTAATATGAGAATACTGCGTTGACAATTTGTCATTCACATAGCCATAGGAATCAATAACAGCATTATATTTTTCATATGTCACATGATATAGTTGGACAGTTTTCTCCATTTATGACAAAACAGTTCAAACTAAATTAGTTACCTCCCGAAAAACGGAAGTTGTAATAGGGGTCTGTGTCCAGTATTACGATGGGCCAGACTGCTTTTTAGCCTGCTTTTCACAAACGCACCCCCTGTTTGGCATCACGTGATAGCCCGCATTAAGTGTCATTGATATAGCAACTGTGATGTTTATAGGTGTAGTATTAATGGAGCTATGGGCCAGACTGCTACTCAGACCCCCTTTTGTCAGGATCGGGAATTTTTGGCACGACCTCATAGCCCGCATTAAGTGTCATTATTGTACCAAGTATGATGTCTGTAGGTGCAGTATTAATTGAGATATGGGCCAGACTGCTACTCAGACTGCTATTCACAGAAGCGCTCCCTGGTGTCAAAATCGGGAATCATTGGCATCACGTGATAGACGGCATCAAGTGTCATTAATGTACCAAGTATGATGTCTGTAGGTGCAGTAATAATGGAGAATCAGCCGAATATATAACTGATAAAAATTAAGGACTTGTTCCCGTTGCATAGCGAACCGTTAACTTCACTTACGCTCATGAAACCTCATACAAAACGATTGGTCACGGTTGTTAAACTCTGGAGACTTAACTGTTTCTTTCGTATCTGTGTAAATATTTGCTGTCTGTTTCGTTGGGTCCTTGAGCTTTGTGCAAGGGCGCGAGGAATATTATAAGTATATTCTAACAAGTATTCTTGGTATTCCTTAGATCAAACCTTTTGAGATTCTATTTCTTTTTTTTTTCACCCAGCGCACTCGGATCCATTTTTTAATTGTCCATTGTCGAGGTCTCTGGAAAAGTTTTGTTCAAAAACTAGGGGCCATTTATTTATGAGAAGGACGAAGTCACCTTAAAGCCTACAACGTGGAAATACATACCTGTTTTTGCAACATAACAAACTGCTTTCATTAAAACTTAGCTCACCAGTGGTTCTGTTAGAAATGAGGTAACTGCTTTTGTTTGACATGAGATCACTGTTTCTAGTGTAAATGAGTTGAAAGACCTTTTGTTATCATGGGCAGCAGACATTCCAGTCTGGTTCTTAATGACTTTGGAGCTTTGTTTCTTTTAGTGTCAATAAACTGGGTGTGCCAAACTTTTTTTTATATCTCACGTACCCAATCCACTTCTTCCTTTTGGTAACTGTGCAGTCTTTCATGCATTACACTTTCTGATTGGATTTTGATCCTATGACGCGTTTTGACGGAAATGTTTTAAACAGAAATTCGACATTTTAATGTCATTCTGTGCAGTGATCGTTGTTTCTAAGCGGCACAGTCATTTCATCAGGTCGGAACAGTGTCTCTAGACATGCGACTGTTTGTGTTGACACTTTGTCTTTTGGCTTGTCTCTCTGTGAAGGCTTTGTCACCCAGCGGGTAAGTGTCAAAGAAATCCGTACGGAGACGACTTTTTGCCTACTCTTAAAGCAAACGAGAGTTGTAAAACAACCCATTTCTTACAAAACATTTTTTTTGTCCTAACACCATTTTCACAGTTTTTTAAAGGCTACAAAAATCGAAATGGTACATTGCTTTGTTTGTTCTTAAACGCATTGAATGACTTAATTATTCCCTTTGAAGGAATAACGAGTCAAGTAACAACAATTAATTACCTTGTTAATATTCCCTTTATGAATGAAGTCCCCTTTGAGATATGCTTAATATCCGTCTAAGGTGTACAATATGTTATTGTGCCGTGCATCTGAGATTTATTTGAGGAACTATGAGTATTAATTCTTCATCTGAAGTTACAATTTAAGTACACATTAGTTGATGTATACAATCGCGAGACTGTATCATAAAGTGGATGCCTGAAGTCTTGCGGTAGGTATAGCTGAGTCATATTCATAGAATGAGAGCAAATATGCCTTCATGTTATTTGCTCTCAGTTTTATTTTCATAGAAATTAATTAGACAACATTTAATACAGGGTGACTACATATACATCAGAAGTGTACTTTTTTGTAGCCTGTATTCCTGTCGTCTGTAGATGTGTTATTCTTTGTCTAAATTTCTGCAGGTAATAAACCTGCTGCCTGGCTTTACACATTCTGGTCTATGACATCTAGATCTTTCCAGGTGCCTGTACAAACATCGATAGATTTGCCCCCCCCCCCTCCCAGAAAAAGCGTAAAATAAATGACTGGACAGGGTTGTTTTCAAATAATAACAAGTATAAGTCTTGAATTTTTCCAAAACACATTATCTGTTACAGTTTGGAAACGCGTCCTGATTTGGAAGCGCGTCACATATTTACAACAGTGAACATTCTTGTATGTTTATCGGATTTTACACTAAATATATACACAAAGTCATTCTTCCCAGACTATTTGTGTTTATTGAAAATATCAACAACATTAATATTTGAAAAATTTACGTCTTTATTTGTAATAACTGCACCTCCTTAGTTACTAAACATAGATTTTTTGCGCAAAACTGTAACAGAGAAGATGTTTACAAGGGAACACTTTTTTGTACAAAAAAAATGCATTATTTTCTGTGATATATCAGTGTGTGCCAAATTAAAGACAACTCAATATGGTGGCAAAAAGGTTTTGTTTTATTTAAAATTTAGCGCATTTCGATCAAAACAGTTTTGATTTCGTAACGACAGTCTAATAAATAATAATTTGCATCGCTGGATATTCCCCCCTAATTCTGCTTAAGCCATCGTGCTAGGGGACTTTATGCTTTTACAGTTAGAATAAAACATTAACTGAGGTAAATTTCCAAGAGGCCAAATTTCAGCGGTTACGTGTGACCATTTGCTAGCGATCACATTGTCATCGCTGCTCTGTTTTTACTTTCTATGGTGTACGTCCTTAATCATATTTTACTCTCAAAGACATACTAAAGTTTTTGTAACTTTTGACCGTTTAGACTGAAGCAAAATGTCATATGTAATGTCATATTTTGTAACTTTCTCAGTGGTTGACATCATCACTTATTCAAAAACTCTTTTTTTCAAGAAGTTGCTGAGGTGTATGTAAACATAGCTAATATATGCACGTACATAAGTTATGGTACCCCTGAAATAATTTGAATAATGTGGACACAATCAGTGCTTCAAGCTGAGGTGTATACCCATCTATACCTCATTTACATTACCTCTGTAGATCTTATACCACTAAGAGTAGCACAGTTGGTAGAGCGACCGCCTCGGGAGCGGTAGATCCAGGATCAATCCTGGGTCGAGTCACACCTGAGACCTTGCACGAAGAAGTTGTAGCTTCCTCGCTTGGCGTTCAGCATGAAGGGGATAGTGCAATGACTGGTTGACTCGTATCAGTATAATATCTCGGGCGGGGCAGCTTACTTGCTTTCGATAAGTCGTCTCAGGGAAGCAGCACTAGATAAAAAAGCGGTGGAAATCCGTCCTGCAACAAGTAGGTACATTACATAGACCCTAAGGATTCCTTCGTCGTCATTTGACAGAAAAATTGTGGAGTACGACGTTAAACCCCATGCATTCACTCGCTCACTTAAGTGTTGTGGGTCTCGTAAAGACAGTGTGGAAGGCATGAAAATGTCATTTTTCTTCTTTGTGGTTGTACGAGGTAAAGTCTGTAACGTCTGTGCGTTCTTCCATGAAAGGATGAAAACAATTTTTCCACCGCTTTACCGTACGTGTTTTTTCCCTGTCCCCAGCAGATAATCTGGTAAATAAATAGTTCCGTACTTCATGCTGACAACTTCCTTTAAAATTTCATGCATGTTTGTCTTGTCTTTTTGTATAATTGATAAAAGGAAAAGAATACCAAAAGATAATTTTATTTTTGTTACGAACTTAAGTTATTTGTGCTTTTTCTTTTGCACTTCCAGCCAGAATGTTTGTAGACACACCAGAATCGAGAGGTACACGGCCAGGGTGAGCTATTATGCAAGTTGCGGATGGTGGAGTAGATGTACACGTTACAGGTTAGTGAAAGAGCACTGAGACCAGGGTCCGATTCTTCAAAGGCATTTCTCATTTAACTTAAAGTATGATTTCAGAGCATATATTTGAGTCATGAAAGTAAACATTTTGACCCCCTTTACCGGAAGATAAACTCGTAAAAAAGTATAAATTTCAAAACTTGAGAACTGTGAGGATTGAAAATTTCTGTTTAAAGGGAAACTGGGAGGAAATATTAAAATGATAGAAAGAAAATCCTAATGCAAAATCCGATGAATAACATCATTTAAGTCCTAAAACCGAAAACTCCCGAGAAACGCAGTTTGCGTTAACATTTTCCTGGTGCTATATGGCAATATTCGTTATGTGGCGTTGAATGAGCTCGACATGACGTCGAGGAGTGCATTTATGGAAAAAACGTTTCAAAGTACAGCGTCATTTGTTGGTACACGCCATGGATGAGTGAATCTATGCGTCGAAACAAATTCATATACCAGCTGTTAACAAATAAGGACGTTTCAGGTCAATGATCGCAAGGCCAATTACCAAAATGACGTTTACAACAAACTACCTAAAAACTAAGAAAATATATTAAATACGAAAATAAGATGGAATCATACAACAGCATCGCTTTAATTGCAACTGTTCATATATCCAATGCGGCGACCTATTTCAACATGATTATATACTACCCCAAGCTGCAGTTTAAGAGGAATTAGATGCAGTTATGAAGCAGAGTGCCGGAGATTCTGGACACCTGTGTCCATATTTACTTAAAGTGAGTGAGAGAGTGAGTGCTTTGGGTTTAACGTCGTACTTTTAACGGGGCAGGAAGTTCAAACGAACCACCTTACAAGTCACTGACGAACTTTTCTGCGTGTGAGTGGCTGAGTGAGTGTTTAGACTGCATGTAATATGCCTCCTTGTTGCAGAACGGATTTCCATCGCTCTTTTATCCAGTGCTGCTTCACTGAGACGACTTACCGAGGGCAAGTAAGCCGGCCCGAACGAGGCATTAAACTGATACGGGTCAACCAGTCGTTGCAGTATCCCATTACACTTAACGCCAAGCGAGGATTTTACAACTTCCCCTTTTATTGTCCTAGGTGTGACTCGACCGAGGATTGATCGTGGATCTATCGCCCCCTAAGCAAACGCTCTACCAACTTATTTACTGAGAAGAGAATTATATTCATTGTAAAACTTAAAAAAAACTTAAAATGAAGGCCTTGATGGAATAACCTTGACACAATTTCTTGCAGTCATAACTTGTGCCGTTGATTGAAATCATCATATACCACACAGTATCTAACAATAGCTACA
The DNA here is from genome assembly GCF_032854445.1 of Liolophura sinensis. Taxonomy (NCBI): domain Eukaryota; kingdom Metazoa; phylum Mollusca; class Polyplacophora; order Chitonida; family Chitonidae; genus Liolophura; species Liolophura sinensis. Next base: position 86,898 of record NC_088304.1, read on the forward strand.
AGGCAAGATTTGCACACGCCATTTATTCCATCAGTTCAAGAGTCACGTCACAAAAGTGCAACCGACAGAAAATTTTTCCGTTCATATCTTCCTCTGAAACGCTCAATATCGAATTTCCCCGCAATTTTTTACTTATTAAGGAAAGCAGGTCAGACTATCCCTATCATTATTACTCCATTTTTCGATACCATGCAGTCGGCCTTATGGCTAGAGCGTTCTCCTTGAACTCGGGAGATCTGGGATCAAACCCAAAGTCGGGTCATACCAAAGATGTTTAAAATGGTACTTGCTGCTGTCTCGCATGGCGTTCCGCGGATAGAGCAAGGGCTCATTGGCTAGGTGTCAGTATAATGTGACTGGTTGGAATGTCATATTTGCTGTCTTCGCCATGACACTTCAGTGGCGCTATGGGATCCGCCACAAGAAGACTCTTTATATGTGCACACCCCTAATGACTTCTCGTCGTCATTTGACTGAAAAATGGTATGGACTACTTTAAACTCCCAAGCATACATACATACGAACATATATACATACTAAAGTAGCCGTTTAAGCCAGGAGTAGTTTTGTGTAGGTAGAACTAGAATGACATGAGACTGAACTGCAACAATGACAGTGTGTGCAGTTCAAGGATTGTCTTTTCACACGAAACACACGTCTGTGCTCTAATAATACCCCAAGCAACAGGCGGCCTCTATAAAACCAGACATGATGTTTAAGTACATGGAGATCACCACTAACAGATAGGATAGCATCTACAGTACTGACAAAGTAAATACTTCAATGACTGGGCGTTGAACTAGGAACAGTGTGCCGCCAACCCTTTATGACACTCTGCTGACATGAATTTTTTTATTCTAAGTAAACATTATAAAAACAGGGTTATTGTGTTCATAAAGTATTAAGGTCGTTACTGTGTTTCGTGCGAACGACGTTAACACTGGTAGTTGTGGGATATTTCAGACAATTAGGATATAGTGTTTATTAAAAAAAACAAACGTCAGCCTTAAAGGAGGGATCTCCTAATTGTTGGATATTATTACAAGCTAACATGGACGCTACACTTCCTAGCTTCTCTGTTTTCTGTTTAACATGAAGATCTTAAAGTTCCTCACTTTCTGTTTGACGAGGAGTTTCTAAGCCCCCTTTTTCCTCTGCCAAGACGATTCTAAGTTTCCCTTTTCTGCCAGCATGATGTTTACAAACTACTTGTTGCTGTTCTTCTATTTCACAAGACGTTTCCAAGCTTATGTTTTTCCTGTTTGACAAGCATTTTCTAAGCTGCTTGTTTTCTGACTTGACAATAAATTTTCAGCCCCTCTTTTCCGTTTGTAGAGGTTTTTAAGATCCTCTTTTTCTTGGAGAAGATAAGTTTGCAAGCTTCTCTGTTTCCGTTTAACAACGGGTTTATGAGTATCTCTTTTTGTTTGTTTGATGAGAAGTTTTCAAGTTACTGTGCTTCCGATTGACGAGAAGTTTTTAAGCTGCTGCCTTCCCGTGTGTCTACAAGTTCCTAAGCTACTGTTCTTCTCTTTGACAAGACATTTCTCATCTCTTCGTTTTCTGTTTCGCAAGACGTTTCTGGGTTGCTCTTTTTCTATTTGACAAGAAATTGATGGGCTCCTATAATGTTATACGACAGGAATTTCTAAACCGAATTCAGTTTCTATAAGTACATCTTCTTCTGTTTGACCAGAGGACTCTACGCTCCCTTTGTCCCGTCTGATGATACGTTTCGGAGCTTTTCTGTTTGAGTTTTGCTAGGCGTTTATAAGCTCTGTTTCTTTTTTATCTGAAATTCATATCTAGCAGCGCTGGCGAAATTAGATTTCAATGAACACCTATTCCTAGCTCAATTAGAAAACAACTGATCTCATTGGTACTAAGCTTTTCTAGCTCTACTTTAAAAGCAGTCAGGGCGGGATGGATGCAGATTAACATTAAATCTAGTTTCCTGCAAGTTAATACAGACAGTGTTTGCGTGATCGAACATAGGAGTGATTTTTTGGTCATTTCAATATCATGTATTTTCACTTGTGTCTCAACACGTCTACACGTATCAAACGTGAAACCTAGGGTCCTGTTCACGTATCTGGTGTGAAGTGTGATGTAATTTCAAAGATCATCTAGTCTTTCTGACGTTTACCTCTAATGCAGCTGGATGTTACAGTTAATAAACCTGTCTTCTTTCTTGCCATGCAAGTTAGAAGCTCCTGTATAATCTTATTTGATATAAATCTACTGGACTTTTTATGTCTCTCTTTCAAATATGATCTCAAAGTTCCTACATGCTGTTTGACGTGGCAAGGATCCTCATTTTCCTGTTTTACATAAATCTATGCGTGGATACAGACATTTGTAAACAAGCCGTCATTCAATAAGGACGTTCCAAATCAATAATCACAACGGCAAAAACGTCGCATACCACAAACCACCAAAGAACTAAGAAAGTGTATAATGTAGGAAAATAGGAAGGAATCATGCAAAGAGAAGCAGTAAACACTTTTCATGGATGTTGAAAAGACGCAAGATATGTTCTAGAGGACTGAGTGAAATCAGTATTCAGATCGTGTCCCATGCTAGAATATAAGTTTGTCGATAACAAAATATGTATCACATGTCTCTCGCGATGAATATATTGCTCCTAGACCCGGGTTAAGCGGAATTAGACACAATCATGAAAAGCATCATAAAGTCCTGGAACATCCCTAATGAATGAACTAATTGGGCTTAACATTTTCCATATCATAAGATGAGGTTGGATTCAATATATTGCCATATATTATTGCTAAATTCGTAGGTACGTAGTTCGTACCAGAACAGCCGTGGACTATAGTTGTTGCTCAGGATGGAACAGTGCTGACAACATTCATTGTAAAAGAGGTAAGATTTTATTTTTATACGCCAAATACACAGATGACGATGTGTCGGGACTCATATTTGTCCATTTTTGCGGTTGTCATGGAAACCAGAAAACTACTTTCCTTATACATGTATATACTGTATAAATACATATTGTTTCATGCTCGGGCTATAACTCCAACAGTTTTCCTCATATAGTTTTACTTTTTATGGAAAACCTATGACGATGTGTCACGACTCACATTTGTCCATATTCGCGGCTGTCATGGTAACCAGGTAGCCATTTTCCATATATATACTATGAACATAGACATGATTTTCTCCGGGCTACAAACTCAACTGTTTTCCGCATGAAGTTTTCCTATTTTGTGAACACAATTGTCCTCTTGCGTGGTTATCAAGGTAACCACATACCTATCATCAACACCCTTCAATATTCCCCTCAGAGTTTATAGTTACCAAAATCCTGCTGATATTCTATAATACATTTCAAACAAATGGATTTGTTGGGACGCATGTTGTGTTCATCTGAACTCTTGTTTATAATGTAATTTAATTTTATTCGTAAAGTAATTTAATTAAGAGTGCTAGTGGGTCGGTTATTTGATTTGCCTCCTCCTCTTTCCATAATATCTTTGGGAGCAGATTGATATAAAATTGAAGACGACTGTATGCCCTCACCAAAAATATAAAATCAAGCAATCGTCGTTTGAAACCATTCTGTTACGTCTGGAAATACCACTGGTGGGAGACTCTACTTGGAGGGGAAAACTGTCTCCATGAAAAAAGAATCTTTTTTGTCTGAACAGCTGATAATCAACCAATAATAAATGGTTCACTTGTTTTCGGTAAGTCGTCTCTGTGACGCAGCACTAGATGAAAGAGCGGTGGAAATCAGTCATGCAACAATGAGGCATATTTCCTGCACTGATAAGGACTCCTTCGTCGTCATATGACTGAAAAATGGTTCAATTTGACGTGAAAGCACTCACTCAATCACACACTCGTAAAAAAGTTCGTCAGTGACTTGTCAGGTAGGTGGTTCGAGCTTTCTGTCCCATTAAACCTGACTGCCATCGTGTGTGTAAAAATTCTGGATTATGGTGTTAAACAGTAGATATATAAATGATGGATTTTGGTGTTAAACAGCAGATATACAAATGCTGGATTATGGTCTTAAACAGGCGATATATAAATGCTGGATTATGGTGTTAAACAGCGGATATATAGAAAAGTGGTTTTGTGATATGACTGTGTAGCTTAACCTTATTATGCAAAGCCATATGCAAAATTTTTTTTTCTTTGTTACCGTTACCAGCGATGTGTACTGGATCCGCCCCAGGAACTTGTCCAAACGGAGGTGTTTGCGTCCGGCCCACAGTTTGCTCATGCAGGAGGGGATTTGGCCAGCCTAAATGTGTAGGTGAGGTAATTGTAAAACAAGAAAGTATAATTAAGACTTAAACAAGAAGTAAGCAAATAATGGACTAGAGTATGACTAGAGTGTGCTCGATGTCAGTAAATGGTCGACGCGATATCGATCCGTCTGTTGTTATTCATACATTTTTCTCCTCCTCTTTCCATAATATCTTTGGGAGCAGATCGATATAAAATTGAAGACGACTGTATGCCCTCACCAAAAATATAAAATCAAGCAATCGTCGTTTGAAACCATTCTGTTACGTCTGGAAGTACCACTGGTGGGAGACTCTACTTGGAGGGGAAAACTGTCTCCATGAAAAAAGGAGCTTTTTTGTCTGAGCAGCTGATAATCAACCAATAATAAATTGTCAGACACTTGTTGTTTATCACATGTGATGAAAACAAAGCATTTTGACTATTTCTAAATAAACTGCAATTACTGCTTAGTGGTAAGATGCATTAAGCCACGTTGCTAGGGAGCGAACCCGTTGCTACTTTCTAAGGATTTGTCTGAACATTTAGCATGATACACTAAGTGAGGTAAAATGACAACAGGCCAGATTTCACAGGTTACACCTGACCATTCGCAAAATATCACACTATTACTGTTGTTGGTACTCTAGTTTCATCCTTCATACTGTAGTATTTTATATTATATTACGTAAACCAGAGTTTTGCGGTTTACCTAAGTATCCAGAGGGCTGGTCCCGGTTTCATGTGTTTGCACCATTTTTACGGAAATTTGAGTATTTTTAGTCAGTGACATCTCACAAACTGCAATTGTCTCCACTAAACATTGTTTACCAAATTCGGCTTTATCCATTGTTAGAGATTGTATAACTTGCTAGTTTTCCACCAATTACCTGAACAGTAGGAATGAAATCCTACTTGAAGTATACTTAAAAGAGACCATATTTCACCTGTTACGTATCATCATTTGCCAATTATCACCCTGTTCTCGCTGCTCTGGTTTCCCCGTCCTATAGCCTTTATATTGACTGTAGATTATGTTACATCAGTTGCAACTATTTTCAGCGCAGCAGAATGTGGAGAAACATCTTCTGCCTCGTAAATGTCGAGAGATCTTTAGTGAGGGTTTCACTTTAATTTAAGTGAATGGATTAAATTAAACTTATTCTGCGGTTTCCACATTAGTTTAAAAAAGTCAAATCTTAACTTAAAGGTAGGTATCCAACTATCTGGCGCGATTTTCTGAGGTCACACCTATTAAGAGCTTCTTCCTAAAACGCGCGTTTTAAATGGTACAGTGACGTCAATGGAGTTAATCAAGTCCGGCATTGTTCCATTAATCGCTACAGATGAAGGGGACAATAATGTCTATTTCCCACCTGTTTCCTAACTATTAGTATGTGCTTGACAAAGGATCGTGTTAAAAACTCATGAAAACCCCATCCGATCCACCTCCCATGGTGCTCTGACAGCGCGTGCCTACATACTTACACATGTAAATAAGCTTGGGTGTCAGTCGGCTCTTGATGGGAAGACTGTATTTGTGTGCAATGTTTAAAAAAAGCACGAATGGCAAATAAACTAAGCTTTGTTGTTCGTGCTGCTCAAAGTCAAAGCGCCCCGTGCTTCATTTTTTATCTGGAAGATTTCACACTTCTATGAGCCGTACACCTTACATACTCCTTTAACGAGGTCAAGGTCACTGAAGTTATGGGGATGTCAATCTATGAGTGGAAAGAGACGTTTGTATACCAGCTGTCAACCAATAAGGATGTTCCCGGTCCCAATAATAGCAAGGCGAATTCCCAAAACCAAGAACGAAAGAACTAGGAAAGTATATAAAGTACGAAAATGGGACGGAATCATTCAAAGAGAAGCAGTCAGCGGTTTGCAATGATATGTTCTAGGCGAGTGACTGAAATCAGTATTCAAATCGTGTACCGTGCTACAATATAAGTTATCGATAACAAAATATGTATCTCAGTTGGGCTTTGATTGCAACACTTCATATATCTAATTCAACACGATGAATATATAGGCCCTAGCCCCGGACTAAGCGAAATTAGACTCAGTCATGAGGTAAACTTAACTGTGTGTGCAATGTACGGATGTGACATATGAAAACTGATCTAGCATATTGGTATGTTGGAAAACTATAATGACCGGTGCATAGAGTGTTAAATTATTTTTTTTTATTCCAGATATCAATGAATGCTCACTAAACACAGATGGCTGTCAGCAGGTTTGCGTGAATACCGTCGGGTCGTTCAGATGCAGCTGTAGAGCAGGTTATGGACTTTTGGCTGATAGGAAGAACTGCAAGCGTAAGTTTAAACAACACCAATAATCACCAATTTGAATGGCTTTGTATAAATGTACCATAATCGGATGTTGAACATGTGCAATAGATATGAATGCCCGCTATATGTGAGTAATTATTCCTCTGTACCTCAAGAGCATTCAGCCTATAAGGTCATGTGTTTTATAAATAGTAACTTAAAGGCTAGGTCGTAGCCTTGCGTCAAGTATAGTGTTGGAGACATGGCGATAGTGTATAGTTGGCTTTCTGTTTACCCCCGTGACTTCCACATGTAGTTAAGTCTGGCATGTGCGAAGTACCAAGTCAAGATTTCTCCACTCCCCGCTCTCTTACGTCACAAAAATACCTGACCGCCGCCATGTAAACGATATGAACCCCAGTACGATGTCATAGTTATTTATTCATTTGTTTGTTATTTAATGTCACAATGAAAGAATTTTGAAATCATAAGATAGCTGTCATTTTTTATGAATGGGGGAAACCGCAATGCGTTGGGTGAACCAAAGACCAAGATACTGTCAAACTCCCCCACGGGTGAGGAACAGATATGGACACTATAGTCTTAAACAACAAGTGGTCTTCAAGGTCGCACGAACAGTTAGAACTGGGGGTCGAGTCCTAGTTTGGCAATTTTAAAATCTGTATATCCGACGAGATCTGTAAGGCAACCTTCATAATACAATGATCTAACCAAGCGATGCTCATTTGATGTCCTGAACTCTGGTAAATAAATATATTCCAAACGGGAAAAAGAGTCACTATGGTCAAAAAACATAATTTTGTGTGAGTAAAGATATAGGCCAACTTGTATTAAATAACTCTTATCGTGAACTAGAGTTGATAATTGTTAGGGTATGCCAATATGTAACATGTGGTAACTAATCTGGAATCATAAGTTTGATAATTAGGCAGTATTACAAGGCTGGAAGTTATACGTTGTTATGTACCCGTATTTCTTTATTTGATTGTTATATGAGGTGAAGAATATTTTAGAAACTTACACTTGTGGTAAAATGATTTCCCCACTCGACAATGTCTCATGCAAAAAAAGATATTTTCGTGTGATTGGAGCAGGCCACTATTTTTCGGTTGTATGACATATACACATCCCAAGCACGCAAAAAGACTTTTCTCCGTAAATGTTTGGGAGCTTGCTCGTCATATAACAGGTAAGTGGAGTAAAATACAACTGAGAAAGGAATTGGCCTTCCGAAGGTGTCAGCAGTTGTCAGTCGTATCGATAATCTGTTTCGCTTTTTGAGATGCACAGTGCACTGGGATCAATTCCCAGCCTTGTCATTGCAGATCCTTTTGAACGGAAAATACTAAGAAATTTTCCATTATCGTATGGAGGCGAAGTAGGAATCCCTTGATTCATTATGTGCGTATTGTTTAGTTAGGTCCATTTTATTGCGCAGAGTTGTACTGGGTCATGTTGCATAATGTGGTTTAGCCACGTGTAAATCAAACAACAACTTAAAACTAGATACTTTTTTGGCGTTTTGTAACTCAAAGAGCATAGGCATGAATTTTGAAACAATGAATACATAATACAAAGCGTTTATAGCAAAATTAACTTTACAGGCCTGAATTTAAATTAATTCACAATTGATTTACTGAGATCTCCTTCGTTTTTTTTTTCATAGCGGTGTGCAACGGCCTTACCCCGGGTATATGTGCCAATGGGGGAACGTGTGTACGACCTGGCGTTTGTCAATGTCGGACAGGATACGCTCTGCCTCGATGTGACGGTGAGTGTACTTTATAATTGTTCGCTTTAATAGACCAGTTTCCAGTTGTGCGTGGGGGTAGGTTTGCCGGCAACTTGTGTAATTCTGATTGCCGTCGTATAGGTGAAATCTTCTTGAGTACAGCCTAAACCACCAATCAAGTCAACAAATATCCATAGGACCTAGTACAGTAAGGCGGACAATCGGCTGCAGAGAAATGCGATAAGAAAGTGCAATTTTCAAAATCCCAGCACAGTTTGTAAATTTCCAAACCTGAAGTACAAATCTTGGTCGAATCATGTTATATGACCATAAAAGAGATGTTTGTTTCGTATTAACTGGCCAAAAAATACGCTCTCGATAGTAAACGCCAATTTTTCGTTGAAACAAAGGAGATCAACGTTAAGCAGAAAAATATCTTTACTGAAAGTTTCATTTGTGCGCGCTATCAAAGTTTCTTTTGTTTAACGTTTGTCTTTATATGTATAAAATAAACGTTATAATGTGATATATATCATATTTTGGTATGTCCACTGTGGCAGTCCATGGCTGTATCCAATGTTGTACACATTAGTCCAGGTTTCCAGGTATCTCAGGTTGGTTGAAGTGAATCCTTATAAAATCAGCCGGGGGCCTCCGTGGCCGAAAGGTTTAGCTCGCCAGTGCGGCGCGATGACCAGGAGCCTCCCACCAATGCGATCTCTATGAGTTAAAGTCCAGCTCATGTTCGCTTCCTCTCCGGCCGTACGTGGGAAGGTCTTCGTGGGTTACTCCTGGCTCTGCCCGGTTTCCTCCCACCATAATGCTGACCGCCGTCACAAAAGCGAAATATTCTTGACTACGGAGTAAAACACCAATCAAGTTAATTAGTTATAAAAATTATAGGCTCAACCAATATAGTTCAAGTTCAGGCAACAGGACATTCTATTCAGTCAGTTTAATTCGGAACAACATGATGCGCGGAACTGGCGCAAACACACAACTTGGTGTACACGATAGCGTTGATGTGATTGTGTGTTAAATGTGATGATAACACAGTATTTTGAGTAATTCTAAACCCTTGACGTGTAATTAATTGCAATTTACATCATTGCATTTTTTTACTTAATGGTGTTAGGGGTCGTGTAATTTGCTACTATTGATGCATTACATGAACAGTTAGAATAAAATCATACGATAAACTGACAAGAGGCCGTATTTCACTGCTCAGGTGTAGCCATTTACATGTTACATGTATCGCACCCTTGTCGCTGCTCTGATCTTACTCTCTATGCTGTACGTGTTTATTTATATTGAAATGATTGTTGGCTGTCCGCACCAACAAACGTCACGTCATTTAACGCACCCCAAAAGCAATTGTTTCTCAGGATAATTTATTATTGATTTTTCAGATGTAAATGAGTGCCAAATAAAAAATGGTGGATGCAGCCAAACATGCCAGAACCTCCGAGGATCTTACCGTTGCGGATGTAGGAGTGGCTACGCGTTGCTAAGCGATGGGAAATCGTGTAAACGTAGGTTAACTTTTTTGTGACATTTGTTCTAATATGGTAAGTCCCAGTTAAATGAGGATTTGATCCCTAAAGGTTTAAAATGAAGATAAGCATTGTATGTTAAGTGCTACGATTGTTATTTTTGAGGGAAATGTTTTATGTCAATTATTTACACATTATTTATTTATTCAAGCCTTACAACTTTATTTTTTAGATGTGAATATTTTGTCAGCCTCTTTAAATAGAATAGTAATTGTAAAAGGAGAAAAACAGCACGTTCTAAACTGCAGTCGGAATACAAACACTTAGAAATGCTCTTTCGTTATATCTATTTTCGTTCTTATCTTCCTTGGTGTCATTCAATAGCACATTGTCACGGCGCTCCGATTGGAACCTGTCAAAATGGTGGAACCTGTGTTCAGCCCGACGTTTGCACGTGCCCAGTTGGTTTTGCAGCCCCCAGATGTGATGGTAAGTCAGCTGACGGTTTGAACAGACGAATACATTTAGAACATATATTTTGACATTAGATCGTGTCTAAAATCTTTGCCGTGGAATAATGAGACCGTCAGATGGCACGATAGCACGAGGCGTCTCAGAATGCCGGCACGATAACACGAGGCGTCTCAGAATGATGCACGATAGGACGAGGCGTCTCAGGATGATGACACGATACCACGAGGTATCTCAGGATGATGGCACGACAGGGTGAGGCGTCTTAAGATGATGGCACAAGGCGTCCCAGGGTGATGGCACGATAGCACGAGGTGTCAGGATGATGACATGATAACACGAGGCGTCACGGGATGTTGGCACGATAGCACGAGGCGTCTCAGGATGATGGCACGATAGCACGAGGCGTTTCAGGATGATGGTACAATATCACGACAGCACAAGGAGTCTCAGGATGACGGCACGATGTCACGATACCACGAGACGTCTCAAGATGATGACAAGAGGCATCTCAGGATGAAGGCTCGATAACGCGATAGCCTGATGATAATACGATACCGAAATAGCACCAAGGGTCTCAGGATGATGGTACGATATCACGATAACACAAGACATCTCAGGATGATGGCACGATATCACAAAAGCACGAAGCGTCTCAGAATGACGGCAAGATAACACGAGGCGTCAAATGATGATGGCATGATAGCACGAGGCGTCTCAGTAATGACAGCACGATAACAAGAGGCGTCTCAAATGATAGCACAGCAGCACAAGGCGTCTCAGGATGATGACACGATAGCACGAGGTAGCTCAGAATGATGACACCACAGCCCGAGGCGTCTCAGGATGATGGCTTGCGGCACGAGGCGTCTCGGGATGATGGCACGATAGAACAAGCCGTCTCAGGATGATGGCACGACAGCACGACGCGTCAAAGGGATGATGGCACGATAGCACGAAGTGTCTCAGGAGGATGGCACGATGGGACGGCAGTAGGCCACCAAGCAGTGATACCAGGGCACAGAGCCACACGATTGTACAGAAGTGTTGTATGACAGGAAGAAAGAATAGTGTGACAGCATAAACGGATTGTTCGATGGTAGAAAGCAATGACACAAAGACAAGAACCGATGCCATGGTGGTATCGTCATTTTCGACGGCCACATTCAATTTTTTGGCGAAAAAGAATGTGCCAGAAAAATAAACCAATGGTCAAATCAGGAACAACTATTGACAATAATTCCTTTTTAGTATCAGTAACCGATCAGTAACCGATTTTCAAAGAGGTGAATGGCGCTGTAACTGCAAGTGTTCAAAATGAAAACACTTACAGAATAGAGTAAGAGCTGCGAGGACATAATGTGATAGTTGAGAAATGGTCACACGTAGTCAGAAGTGAGAAGATTTGTCAGATACCTGCCGAGAGCAAGAACATCCTTCTTAATAGCAAGTATGGACATATGTCCTGTGTAGATGTAATGCAGTTGACCTGTATTTACCCGGAGGACTACTTTTTCAGATATCGACGAATGTAACACGAGTAACGGTGGCTGTAGTCAGACGTGTATGAACACCCTTTCTGTGTGGGAAAGTCTGCACCAACCTGCGGATGGTCGTGGGTTTCCAACAGGCTCTGCCCGGTTTCCTGCCACCATAATGCTGGTTGCCGTCATATAAGTGAAATATTCTTGAGTACGGCGTAAAACACCAATCAAAAAAATAAAAGTTTGAGAACATAAGCACATATTAATTAGGGCATATTTGTGATTGATTATGTATTTGTTACAAAGACCATCCTTGTTTAAGATATAAACGAGTGTCTCCAAAACAATGGCGGATGCTCGGGCACTTGTACGAACACAGAGGGATCCTTCACATGCAGCTGTGGCCATGGTTACCAGCTTGCTGCGGACATGCGCACCTGTAAAGGTATTGTGGGAATTTTCTGTATAATGTACCTAGTGAACTCGTGACTGAGGGTATATACATAGTGTACATATAGAACTTATCAAGGTGTCTGTATAATCTACTTTGTGGACTGAAATATATTTAGGCTTTAATATCTGACTTGCAACCTTCAAACTCTCAAAACATAGGGCATCAAGTACCTTGACTACTGTATAAAATTCGAAAACAAATGTTATAATATTGTTAAGCAATATTAATGCAAAGGAATTCGTAACCGTCTAGTAAGTAAAGGAATGTTAGATTTATCCAAATAGGAGAGGTATAAGTAGCCCTACATGTGTATTGTCACGGACAAATGACAATGGTTGTAAGAAAGGAATCATTCGGCCAGTCTGAATCCTTTATTACTGTTAAGTTGCTTAGGCTTATACGTGAACACATCTGTTTATCAAATTCCTGCGAGTAATGTACATCTACAAGAAAGCAACTTACCGAAAGGAAGAGGCAGTTAATTTGTTAACCTATCATTATTAATAATCATTTCAGCAATCTGCCAGGGACTTCCAGCGGGCACATGTCGCAATGGTGGTACTTGTGTTCAGCCAGATGTGTGTGAATGTCCGGGTGGATTCTCTGCGCCCGCGTGCAATGGTAAGAAACTGAAGTTACAATTCTGTTATGAAAAGTGACTAAAGTTGCAGATTTGCGTTGAAAACTCAGCTCTCAAATGCAGAGGGGACATAACTTTAAGGACTCAGAATTATAGCTATATAGTTCAAAGTCTGCCAGAGAATATTTATGTATTTATTTAGTGATTGATTTGATTGGCGTTTTACGCCCTATTCAAGAATATTTCACTTATACGACGGTGGCCAGCTGTATGGTGGGAGAAAACCTGGCAGAGCCCGGGGGAAGCCCAAGGCCATCCGCAGGTTGTTGGCAGACCTTCCCACAAACAGCCGGAAGAGAAGCCGGCATGAACTCACAGCAAACGCATTGGTGAGACACTCCTGGTTCATTATGCTGCACTATCGCGCTAATCAACTGAGCCACGGAAGCCCTTTGCCAGAGAATAGAATCGGTTACAAATATATTTAAAATAGGCAAAGCGACCAAAACTGGAAGTTGGGCTGTAAATTGTTTTAGTGAATATTTGCCAACTTTCAGTTCAAGAATAGGATATTATAAGAGACGTACGGCATACAGAGTAAATCCATATTAGCGACGACAGGGTGATATCTGGCAAATGGTCACACATAACCGGTGAAATACGGCCTTTTGGGCTTTGAAACAAAGCGCGGAAAGAATCAGTGTCCAAGTACAGTACGAATAGTTATAATTTTGTTGAAAATGGACTAAACTGCCTCAAGCACGAACTTGGCCTGCCACACGGGATGGGATCTACCAAGTTTCATTTTTTGTAATGTTCTGTTTTTCACAAGAAGTGGAAAAATATTAATGATGATCTGTCGGGGGGACAGACGAAGTGTAAATGTGTATTTATACCTCAAAACAGATTCGTATACCAGCCGTCTGGTCAAAATTCACTTCGACAATTCACAAACCGACGTATAACACAAACCACCAAAGAGCTTAGGAAGTATATAAAGTACAAAAATCGGTCGGAATCGAGCAGAGACAAGCATTCAACAGTTTTCTATGATGTTGGAAAGACGCAAGATATGTTCTTGGCAAAAGTAACCTGCGGATGGTCGTGGGTTTCCTCCCGGCTCTGCCCGGATTCCTCCCACCATAATGCTGGCCGCCGTCGTATGATTGAAATATTCTTGAGTACGGCGTAAAACACCAATCAAATATATAAATAAAAGTACGTCTGAATTTACCGATACATCGATTCAACACAACACCATACCTATACCATGGAGGTTGAATTATGTAATCTACCTCCATGCGTATTCAATTAAAGTCATCTGGATAAGCCCAGGTTTAGTTAATGTTGAGTATTATGTAGTTTTAAATTCACTTGAAATTGTTTAATTATTACTTAAACCAGTACACATACATTTAAACAAAAAGTAAACCTTTACTGAAGGCGGTGAAGCTACTTTTCAGTGACAGTTATCACAAAATATTTGGCGGGTCACAGAACAAAAGAGCTGGAAGTTTAGGCGTCAGAGTGACATTGTTTCACCAGCCTGCCACCCGAGCAATTGTACTGATACGGTCAACTAGTCGTTGCACTATCCCCTAATGGTAAACTCCATGCAAGGAAGCTACAACTTCCTCGTCTAAGGTCTTACGTATGACCTAACCCACGATTTGCCCAGCATGTCCCACCCCCGAATCGGACGCTCTACCAACTGATACAATCTAAATACGTATCTCAGTTGCGCCGCGGTTGCAGCTGTTTATCTATCCAATGTGGCAGTCTCATTCAACACGAATATACGCCCGCTGTGGATAAAGCGGGATGAGATGCAGTTATGAGGCAGAGTCTTAAAATTTACATCAGATAATCCCAACGTCCATTTTCTAAGTAATCATTACAGCTAAGGACACATTGCAAAAAAGTAAGTACCAGTAGAAAGCAGAAATAGAAATTTCATTCACATACAAAAATATAATACTTGTAATATTAAAACTCTATCAAAATAACTTCATTTATGCATTTTGTAAGATTTTATTTTCACTGAATTGAATAAAGTGAACTTTTGAATTGAAGGGTGGTCTTTATAGGCCTTTGAATTTTGCACGTCGTCAATGTCGTCTGACCGCCTTTTCTTTATAGGTGAAATAGTAAATTAATTTCAGACTCGGTTCTCGGTGCATGAACGCAGATTACACGAGCAAAGCTCACAAAAAATTGACATATGAACATAAATGTGTAGAAAATGTTGTGTATTGATATTGTTCATTAAGCCCATCGTCCAACCCAAATAATTCACTGAATTTATATTTAGATACAGTTTTTACGGCCTTTTTATCGATGCTTACGTCGTTGTTCTGATTTCTTTCTCATTAACAGATATGCCCCTGCAAATATCCTACGCATATAAATCTTGACAGTTAAAATCACAAGAGTAATAGTTCTGTAATATCGTAATACCTGGAAAAAGTTGTCCCTAGCCCTCAGACAGAATTGAAAAGCTCAGTGTCTTAAATGTTTAGCTTAAATGCAAACTATATGTATCTTAGTCGCGTTTCTGGGCAATGGATAACTGCTCCAAGTAAAACATGTGATGCTAACTCAGCGGCCACCCCCGTCCATCACCACCACATCTCTTGGTTAAAGTAACCTATCCCAATAAAACAAAATCGTGCTGCAGGTAAAGGACCGCATGTTTTCAGTACAAAACGTTTTAGAATCATCCGCGTGTCTACAAAGGAACGTGCCATTTTCAAAAACGCTCTCAGTAAATCACTCTCTTTTTCAAAATCACCATTTTTATTTCAGATACCAATGAATGTCTTTCCGGTAATGGCGGATGTGACCACCAGTGTGAGAATACAGAGGGCTCCTTCCGGTGCAGATGTTCCTCTGGATACCTGTTGGCTGAGGATGGAAAGGCGTGCGCCGGTAAATCTGATGAGTAATCCGGAATCTGGGGGGAAAAAAAGAAAAGAAATATTTTATTATACCATAGGTCCTTATTTTCTATTACATTTCGTCATGCCTCTATCCGAGAGCAGTATAATGACCGACCAGCGGGAAAGCCCTAGTTCAATCGGTGGTTGGCTAATCCACCGTAACTCGGACTTGAACAGTCGTGGTATTCCCTGGTTTGGCATTTAGCATGAGAGAATGGAAGAAATAAAATTCTATAAGATATAACACCGGAGACACAATGGTCTAAATTTTATCTCTGTCTTGCAGATATTGATGAATGCGTAGAGGGTACTTCCGGCTGCAGCAATTTTTGTGTCAATGATCCCGGGAGTTTCCACTGCAGTTGCCCTCTGGGATACCAGCTTGGAGTAGATGCGCGTCAGTGCCAAGGTATATATCAGGAGGTATTGATATGATTTAATGGCAAAGGTGATACTCAGTTATGCTGGTCTTTCATTTTGGATTGATCTCCTTTTAATCCAGAAATCTGCTAATATTTTATTCTTGTGACATTCTTTCTGTTCTGTTGGGATGTGTTCCAAATATCTAGGTATAAATCTCCATTTGCTGATGCATTTGTCACCCGTCACTCGCCATATTAAACTCTTGCTAAGTCTCATGACAAATGTAATTTTGAGTATTCTACGGTTTGAATGACTTGTAGACTTAGACGAATGCCAGGCAAATAACGGTGACTGTACTCAGACGTGTTCCAACACTGAGGGTTCTTTCGCGTGCTCTTGTCGAGATGGTTTTGTCCTCGATAAGGACAAGAAAACGTGCAGAGGTAAGATCACTTGTGACACCAACTCAGACACTGGAAAACTCGTAGAGGTAAGAACACGCGTCACACCAACTCGGACACGGGAAAACATGCAGAGGTAAGATTACGTGAGATCCATAGAGACACAGGAAAATGTGCCGCAGTAAGAACGCGAGTCACATCAACTGAGTCCCAGAAAAACGTGCAGCGGCAAGAACACGTGTAACACCAACCGAGACACAGGAAAAAATGCAGAGGAAAGACCACGCGTGACACCAACTGAGAAACAGGAACACCTGCACAGATAAGATCATTAATGACACCAGTAAAGACACTTGAAATGTTCTGAGTGACAAATGTTTGTAAAAGTACGTCCGGCCGTATGTGGGAAGGTCTGACAACAACCTGCGGATGGTCGTGGGTTTCCTCCCACCATAATGCTGGCCGCCGTCGTATGATTGAAATATTCTTGAGTACGGCGTAAAACACCAATCAAATATATAAATAAAAGTACGTCTGAATTTACCGATACATCGAATCAACACAACACCATACCTACACCATGGAGGTTGAATTATGTAATCTACCTCCATGCATATTCAATCAAAATCATCTGGATAAGCCCAGGGTTTTAGTTAATGTTGAGTATTATGTAGTTTTAAATTCACTTGAAATTGTTTAATTATTACTTAAACCAGTACACATACATTTAAACAAAAAGTAAACCTTTACTGAAGGCGGTGAAGCTACTTTACAGTGACGGTTATCACAAAATATTTGGCGGGTCACAGAACAAAAGAGCTGGAAATTTAGGCGTCAGAGTGACTTTGTTTCACCAGCCTGCCACCCGAGCAATTGTACTGATACGGTCAACTAGTCGTTGCACTATCCCCTAATGGTAAATTCCGTGGAAGGAAGCTACAACTTCCTCGTCTAAGGTCTTACGTGTGACCTAACCCACGATTTGCCCAGCATGTCCCACCCCCGAATCGGACGCTCTACCAACTGATACAATCTCAATACGTATCTCAGTTGCGCCGCGGTTGCAGCTGTTTATCTATCCAATGTGGCAGTCTAATGCAACACGAATATACACCCGCTGTGGGTAAAGCGTGATGAGATGCTGTTATGAGGCAGAGTCTTAAAATTTACATCAGATAATCCCAACGTCCATTTTCTAAGTAATCATTACAGCTAAGGACACATTGGAAAAAAAGGAAGCACCAGTAGAAAGCAGAAATAGAAATTTCATTCACATACAAAAATATAATACTTGTAATATTAAAACTCTATTAAAATAACTTGATTTTTGCATTTTGTAAGATTTTATTTTCACTGAATTGAATAAAGTGAACTTTTTGTATTGAAGGGTGGTCTTTATAGGCCTTTGAATTTTGCACGTCGTCAATGTCGTCTGACCGCCTTTTCTTTATAGGTGAAATAGTAAATTAATTTCAGACTCGGTTCTCGGTGCATGAACGCAGATTACACGAGCAAAGTTCACAAAAAAATTGACCCATGAACATAAATGTGTAGAAAATGTTGTGTATTGATATTGTTCATTAAGCCCATCGTCCAACCCAAATATTTCACTAAATTTATTTTTAGATACAGTTTTTACGGCCATTTCATCGATGCTTACGTCGTTGTTCTGATTTCTTTCCCATTAACAGATATACCCCTGCAAACATCCTACGCATATAAATCTTGACAGTTAAAATCACAAGAGTAATAGTTCTGTAATATCGTAATACTTGGAAAAAGTTGTCCCTAGCCCTCACACAGAATTGAAAAGCTCAGTGTCTTAAATGTTTAGCTTAAATGCAAACTATATGTATCTTAGTCGCGTTTCTGGGCAATGGATAACTGCTCCAAGTAAAACATGTGATGCTAACTCAGCGGCCACCCCCGTCCATCACCACCACATCTCTTGGTTAAAGTAACCTATCCCAATAAAACAAAATCGTACTGCAGGTAAAGGACCGCATGTTTTCAGTACAAAACGTTTTAGAATCATCCGCGTGTCTACAAAGGAACGTGCCTTTTTCAAAAACGCTCTCAGTAAATCACTCTCTTTTTCAAAATCACCATTTTTATTTCAGATACCAATGAATGTCTTTCCGGTAATGGCGGATGTGACCACCAGTGTGAGAATACAGAGGGTTCCTTCCGGTGCAGATGTTCCTCTGGATACCTGTTGGCTGAGGATGGAAAGGCGTGCGCCGGTAAATCTGATGAGTAATCCGGAATCTGGGGGGGAAAAAAAGAAAAGAAATATTTTATTATACCATAGGTCCTTATTTTCTATTACATTTCGTCATGCCTCTATCCGAGAGCAGTATAATGACCGACCAGCGGGAAAGCCCTAGTTCAATCGGTGGTTGGCTAATCCACCGTAACTCGGACTTGAACAGTCGTGGTATTCCCTGGTTTGGCATTTAGCATGAGAGAATGGAAGAAATAAAATTCTATAAGATATAACACCGGTGACACAATGGTCTAAATTTTATCTCTGTCTTGCAGATATTGATGAATGCGTAGAGGGTACTTCCGGCTGCAGCAAATTTTGTGTCAATGATCCCGGGAGTTTCCACTGCAGTTGCCCTCTGGGATACCAGCTTGGAGTAGATGCGCGTCAGTGCCAAGGTATATATCAGGAGGTATTGATATGATTTAATGGCAAAGGTGATACTCAGTTATGCTGGTCTTTCATTTTGGATTGATCTCCTTTTAATCCAGAAATCTGCTAATATTTTATTCTTGTGACATTCTTTCTGTTCTGTTGGGATGTGTTCCAAATATCTAGGTATAAATCTCCATTTGCTGATGCATTTGTCACCCGTCACTCGCCATATTAAACTCTTGCTAAGTCTCATGACAAATGTAATTTTGAGTATTCTACGGTTTGAATGACTTGTAGACTTGGACGAATGCCAGGCAAATAACGGTGACTGTACTCAGACGTGTTCCAACACTGAGGGTTCTTTCGCGTGCTCTTGTCGAGATGGTTTTGTCCTCGATAAGGACAAGAAAACGTGCAGAGGTAAGATCACTTGTGACACCAACTCAGACACTGGAAAACTCGTAGAGGTAAGAACACGCGTCACACCAACTCAGACACCGGTAAACTCGCAGAGGTAAGAACGCGCGTGACACGAACTTAGACACGGAAAAACATGCAGAGGTAAGATTACGTGAGATCCATAGAGACACAGGAAAATGTGCAGTAGTAAGAACGCGAGTCACATCAACTGAGTCCCAGAAAAACGTGCAGCGGCAAGAACACGTGTAACACCAACCGAGACACAGGAAAAAATGCAGAGGAAAGACCACGCGTGACACCAACTGAGAAACACGAACACCTGCACAGATAAGATCATTAATGACACCAGTAAAGACACTTGAAATGTTCTGAGTGACAAATGTTTGTAAAAGTACGTCCGGCCGTATGTAGGAAGGTCTGACAACAACCTGCGGATGGTCGTGGGTTTCCTCCCGGCTCTGCCCGGTTTCCTCCCACCATAATGCTGGCCACCGTCGTATGATTGAAATATTCTTGAGTACGGCGTAAAACACCAATCAAATATATAAATAAAAGTACGTCTGAATTTACCGATACATCGATTCAACACAACAGTATACCTATACCATGGAAGTTGAATTATGTAATCTACCGCCTTGCATATTCAATCAAAATCATCTGGATAAGCCCAGGGTTTTAGTTAATGTTGAGTATTATGTAGTTTTAAATTCACTTGAAATTGTTTAATTATTACTTAAACCAGTACACATACATTTAAACCAAAAGTAAACCTTTACTGAAGGCGGTGAAGCTACTTTTCAGTGACGGTTATCACAAAATATTTGGCGGGTCACAGAACAAAAGAGCTGGAAATTTAGGCGTCAGAGTGACATTGTTTCACCAGCCTGCCACCCGAGCAATTGTACGGATACGGTGAACTAGTCGTTGCACTATCCCCTAATGCTAAATTCCATGCAAGGAAGCTACAACTTCCTCATCTAAGGTCTTAGGTGTGACCTAACCCACGATTTACCCAGCATGTCTCACCCCCGAATCGGACGCTCTACCAACTGATACAATCTAAATACGTATCTCAGTTGCGCCGCGGTTGCAGCTGTTTATCTATCCAATGTGGCAGTCTCATTCAACACGAATATACACCCGCTGTGGGTAAAGCGTGATGAGATGCTGTTATGAGGCAGAGTCTTAAAATTTACATCAGATAATCCCAACGTCCATTTTCTAAGTAATCATTACAGCTAAGGACACACTGCAAAAAAAGTAAGTACCAGTAGAAAGCAGAAATAGAAATTTCATTCACATACAAAAATATAATACTTGTAATATACTATCCAAAAAAAAGAAACGCATAGGTGTTTTGTTTTATTTTAAAATGAAATAAATACATTTTGTCTTCATTTCATGAGCAAAATGTGTTTTAATATTGTTAATAGTCACAGTTAGCACACATTTTATTCCTCAAAACGTTTCTTGGTTGAAAATGTTGAGTTTGGAGGCGGCTTTTGGAAGAAGTAAAAATACAGCACCACACTGCATCACGTGCAGTCTTACACGCCGAACTTACGCATGGAAAGCATGCAGTGTGTGACTATAAAACGGCAACTTAGGGCCGGAAATCGGCGTCTTTCAAGTGGTGTTTTCAAGCTGATTCAACATGCCACGTCTTGACACTGTCACAAGAAATATTGCCATTGGAAGACTTCAAGCTGGAGAGTCCCAATCGTCCATTTCTAGGCGTCTACACGTCAGCCAGAGCACGATTCCACGGCTTGCTGCCCGCTACAACAATACTGGGACAACAAATGACCGTCGGCGTTCAGGTCGACCACGTGTCACTACACCAGCCCAAGATCGCTACATAAGGGTCCTCCATTTGCGTGACCGTTGTGCTACAGCTGAGAGCACAGCAGCCAGCATACCGGGACTGAGGAGGATATCAGGTCAGACAGTGCGGAACAGGCTGAGGGAACATGGACTGAGAGCCAGGAGGCCCTATGTTGGGATCGTGCTGCGTCCTCACCATCGCGCCAATCGCCTCCGATGGTCTAACAACGTGACTGCATGGAATCTACGCAACTGGTGACGCATTTGGTTCAGTGATGAGTCCAGATTCCTATTGCAGAGACGTGATGGTAGAAACCGGGTTTACAGACGTGCTCACGAACGTTATGCCCCTAACTGCGTACGCCAAGTGGACAGATTTGGTGGAGGGAGTGTGATGATGTGGGCAGCAATATCGTATACTGGTCGTACAAATCTTGTCCACGTTCAGGGAAATCTTACGGCCGTACGCTACCGAGACACCATCCTGCAGCCACACCTCTTACCTGTCATTGACGTTCAGCGGGAGTTGTTCCAGCAGGACAACGCCAGACCGCACACGGCACGTGTCACAAGGGACTTCCTCGCCGAAAACAATGTAAATGTGCTACCCTGGCCGTCCCGTTCCCCGGATCTTAACCCAAATGAGCATCTGTGGGATGAACTTGATCGACGTCTACGCCAACGTCAACCTCAACCCCAAACGCTTCAAGAGCAAGTTGCATGTATGCAGGAGGAGTGGCAGAACATTCCTCAGGCCTCTATCCAGCGTCTCATCCAGTCCATGACAAGGCGTGTCAGAACTGTTATTCGTGCCCGTGGTGGTCACAACAGATACTGACATTCCACTCAAGTGGGAGACTCATTGTGAGTGTCTGACCTCAAGTTGATGGCCTTGTTGTCTAGATATGGACCCTTCCTTAATCTGTGTAAAAGAATATTTGCAGAATAGCAATTCTTATTTAGTTATGCATAATTGAAAAGACTGCATCACCTCCTCAAAAAACCGGGTTATGCGTTTCTTTTTCGGATAGTATATTAAAACTCTATCAAAATAACTTCATTTATGCATTTTGCAAGATTTTATTTTCACTGAATTGAATGAAGTCAACTTTTTGTATTGAAGGGTGGTCTTTATAGGCCTTTGAATTTTGCACGTCGTCAATGTCGTCTGACCGCCTTTTCTTTATAGGTGAAATAGTAAATTAATTTCAGACTCGGTTCTCGGTGCATGAACGCAGATTACACGAGCAAAGTTCACAAAAAATTTGACCTCTGAACATAAATGTGTAGAAAATGTTGTGTATTGATATTGTTCATTACGCCCATCGTCCAACCCAAATATTTCTCACTGAGTGTATTTTTAGATACAGTTTTTACGGCCATTTTATCGATGCTTACGTCGTTGTTCTGATTTCTTTCCCATTAACAAATATGCCCCTGCAAACATCCTACGCATATAAATCTTGACAGTTAAGACCACAAGAGTAATAGTTCTGTAATATCGTAATACCTGGAAAAAGTTGTCCCTAGCCCTCACACAGAATTGAAAAGCTCAGTGTCCTAAATATTTAGCTTAAATGCAAACTATATCTATCTTAGTCGCGTTTCTGGGCAATGGATAACTGCTCCAAGTAAAACATGTGATGCTAACTCAGCGGCCACCCCCGTCCATCACCACCACATCTCTTGGTTAAAGTAACTTATCCCAATAAAACAAAATCGTGCTGCAGGTAAAGGAACGCATGTTTTCAGTACAAAACATTTTGGAATCATCCGCGTGTCTACAAAGGAACGTGCCATTTTCAAAAACGCTCTCAGTAAATCACTTTCTTCTTCAAAGTCACCATTTTTATTTCAGATACCAATGAATGTCTTTCCGGTAATGGCGGATGTGACCACCAGTGTGAGAATACAGAGGGCTCCTTCCGGTGCAGATGTTCCTCTGGATACCTGTTGGCTGAGGATGGAAAGGCGTGCGCCGGTAAATCTGATGAGTAATCCGGAATCTGGGGGGGAAAAAAAGAAAAGAAATATTTTATTATACCATAGGTCCTTATTTTCTATTACATTTCGTCATGCCTCTATCCGAGAGCAGTATAATGACCGACCAGCGGGAAAGCCCTAGTTCAATCGGTGGTTGGCTAATCCACCGTAACTCGGACTTGAACAGTCGTGGTATTCCCTGGTTTGGCATTTAGCATGAGAGAATGGAAGAAATAAAATTCTATAAGATATAACACCGGTGACACAATGGTCTAAATTTTATCTCTGTCTTGCAGATATTGATGAATGCGTAGAGGGTACTTCCGGCTGCAGCAATTTTTGTGTCAATGATCCCGGGAGTTTCCACTGCAGTTGCCCTCTGGGATACCAGCTTGGAGTAGATGCGCGTCAGTGTCAAGGTATATATCAGGAGGTATTGATATGATTTAATGGCAAAGGTGATACTCAGTTATGCTGGTCTTTCATTTTGGATTTATCTCCTTTTAATCCAGAAATCTGCTAATATTTTATTCTTGTGACATTCTTTCTGTTCTGTTGGGATGTGTTCCAAATATCCAGGTATAAATCTCCATTTGCTGATGCATTTGTCACCCGTCACTCGCCATATTAAACTCTTGCTAAGTCTCATGACAAATGTAATTTTGAGTATTCTACGGTTTGAATGACTTGTAGACTTGGACGAATGCCAGGCTAATAACGGTGGCTGTACTCAGACGTGTTCCAACACTGAGGGTTCTTTCGCGTGCTCTTGTCGAGATGGTTTTGTCCTCGATAAGTACAAGAAAACGTGCAGAGGTAAGATCACTTGTGACACCAACTCAGACACTGGAAAACTCGTAGAGGTAAGAACACGCGTCACACCAACTCAGACACCGGTAAACTCGCAGAGGTAAGAACGCGCGTGACACGAACTTAGACACGGGAAAACATGCAGAGGTAAGATTACGTGAGATCCATAGAGACACAGGAAAATGTGCAGTAGTAAGAACGCGAGTCACATCAACTGAGTCCCAGAAAAACGTGCAGCGGCAAGAACACGTGTAACACCAACCGAGACACAGGAAAACATGCAGAGGAAAGACCACGCGTGACACCAACTGAGACCCAGGAAAACGTGCACAGATAAGATTATTAGTGACACCAGTAAAGACATTTATAAAAAGCTGCCATAAAACACCTTTAAGTCTTTCATTTTTATGAGAGCTATATGATTCTGGCGAACGAACACAATACTCAGACACAATCCTTTATATGCCCAGTAGATTAAACAGTGGTGCTTAACCTATTCCTGGCTTAAAGGGTCCAAAAACGTTTGGAATTCGCGGTTTCTTCTCAGTCCCTGTTTTGGGTCAGGGTTTCGGTATCGAGGGTGAGTTCGTGAAATCTGACGCTCATTTACGACGCTGTGGGGATTTAGTGGAAATCTACGATTACGTGAATGGAGAAGCAGCTTGGCGAGACTTCGGAGTCATTGATGGATTCAAGGTTGGTCTTGCCAGTGGTAAAGCATCCAGCGGAGGGAAAATAACGAGTAAACTTTGGAGTGCACTTCCTGTGAAACTAGGATTTGGTTTCGGACTCGCCTTGGGCAGTGACAGCAACAACTTTGTAGGACAGCTTCACACCCGTTTGTATTTCTTTGGAGCCAAAGCCAGCGCAGATCTCTTCGTCACGAACAAGGAGATCGCCACGCGGTCTGAAGTTAACATCTGGGATATTTTCAGAGCCAGGCTAACGATCCGGGCCACGGTATTTGTAAATGTTGCAGACTGGGCTTTGCAGATTCGGGGTGAATTTATTCCTAGTGGTGACCCTAAGCGCCAGCAAGGAAATAACGTTCAGGACAGCCTAGGATATGCCATTCGAAATTTTGTGAACAGGTTAGATAATGAGGTGGTAAATGGATAAGTAAAGCCCAAGATGCGGCGAACAAAGCAAAGGATAAGCTTACAAGTGCCCAGAAATGGTCGGATAATCAAAAAAGCCGAGGTGGACAAAGCTAACGTTGTCTTTGATAAGGCTATAGCTCGTTTAGAGCGAGCAAAGCAGAAGTTAGAAGCTTCAAAGGGTCCTTTCCGCAGAGCTTTTTCTAAACTGAAAGCTGCACAGAAAAGAGTCGATGACTTATGCAAAATCAAATCATGTTCAAAGTTTTGTATTCTGGTATAATGTTTAAAATATGCAAATGGGGCTGGTTAAGGTTCCCTTGTCTGAAGTTTACAAGCTGTATGTTCAAGATGCCAAACCTTCTCTGTGTGTCCGCGAATTGGTTATGCCATGGCCTTTGCGGCCTTAGAAGTGGCTGTCGCACAAGTTGATAAATCGCGTGTTTTATTGGAAGATGTGGACGTTGCCAAGGGTGTTCTAGAAGTGTTTAGTTAAAATCTTGCTCTAGAGGTGGTAAAATTTGCCGTGCGATCCGTGCAATATGCTATGAACATCATTTTGAAGTATGGCTTACAAAGTATCATCGACATTGGTAATTCTGTGTTTGAGATTGAGTTATCCACAAGAGACTTGTTTGAGTTCGAAATATTTTGGGATGTTAATCCATTTAGTCTGGGCTAGCGAACCTTGCGTTTCCGTTTAAATTTTCACAATATTTTGGGTAGCATTTGGAATGAAGCAAACTCATTAGTCAATAGCTTTTTCGATTCTTTAAAGAATATGTTTGGGCGTCGAAAGAGAGAAATCCATTACGATGCATTCGCAAGGCGTTCCACTACAGAAGGCAGGTGGGAAATGGACTTAAAATGGAAAAAATACTTACAAACACAACCCGACAGAGTGAAATTCAGTTCTGGACAGAGCAATGCTCTCGTTTTTCCCCAGTAATAATTTCTTGCAACAAAGCGTTGCAGAGTTGAATAACGTCGCAAATGAACTGGGAGCTTCCATGGAAGAAGTTTCCAATCGTGGTTCAGAAACAGTAGAGGTACGAAACTGCATTATTAACATAAGTGTTAATGACTCTGAAGTTGACTATACCGTAGCCGAAGAAGACTTCAACGTGACAAGAGAACAAGTTTTTAACGTTTGAATAGCGTAAATGCAAAGATGCAAGACAATGATTTGGTAAAGGAAAGCAAATTTGCAACCTACTATGTCATTCGAGGAAACGAAGAGGCACTGAACAGTTTTGAGAGGGCGGAAATCTTACCTCTCTGGCGGGAAAGAATGGAAAATATTACCCTGGAACTATTGTCTACTGACGAGTGCTCTGGCTTTTATGACTGTGTGGTTTGAAGCTTTGGAGAAATATACCAACCCACAGCTTCTTTCAAGATCTCAGCAAGATTTACCCACCTATAAAAACAGTTTTACAGCCTATTTGAGAATGACACCAGAGCTCTACAGAACTGGAAGATATAACGGAAATCTTAAACGAACTGGGATTGTTGAGAGCTTATGAGATCTTCTGTGGTACCGTACCAAAAATCACAAAGGGTCCAAGAAACGTCACTATGAGATCAGGAGAAAGTGTCACGTTGACGTCCTCGGCTTCAAGCGTTCCCTAGCCCAGCTACTAACGGTTCTTGAACGAGGAAATGCACTGGTGGGTCTCTAACACTGACGGTTGTGACGAGTGACGATGCCGGAGAGTAGGTTTGTATGTCTGGAAATCACGTGACCAACGTAACGTCCGAACCAGCTATTGTTACAGTTATTCCCCCTCTTAGAATTCTGTCTCAACCTGCATCCCGCATTGAAGTTCTTGTCAGCGACAAAGTGGTCATTGTGTGCAATGTTTCCGTTTCACCGGAGGCAAACATAACATGGCGTCTGGTCTCTGATGATGCCTTTAAAGTGGAAAATAAATCTCTGGTGTTTCCTTCAATTCAGGAATCAGGTGCTGGGGCTCACAGAGGCGAAGCTGCGAATGAACACGGGAATGTTTCAACTAACGAAATGGCGCTTGAGGTCTTGGAAGCTATACCTCTTTGTCCCACAATGACATTGAAGTTTGGGTTTATAACAGCCGAGCCGCGCACAGTGAACGAAAACGAAACATTACTTCAAAAAGGTGTAAACAACGTACCATTACAGACAGCTTCCCGGGAGACCGTGACGTTTCTTTCAATGTGACGACTTTACCAGTCACCGCAGATGTCCGCATAACGGCGTCACCACCAAACGTCGCCGTGTTGTCCATGACGGCCGGCTGTGGAGAAGCGCCTCAGACGTGTGTTTCCGCGATCTGCCAGCAGATTTACAGTGATGTCCATTAATTCCTTCAACAAACCATCACCAACCTTCAAGAAGTAATCCTCTCTGACAGACCATTGTTCATCAATCACGCAAAGGCATTTTATTTCAATCACTCAATTGTAAACGTACCAGAGGAGTAGAACAACTGATCCAAAGGGTTTAAGGGGCCTCCGTGGCTCAGTCGGTTAAAGCGCTAGCGCAGCGTAATGACCCAGGAGTCTCTCACCAATGCGGTCGCTGTGAGTTCAAGTCCAGCTCATGCTGGCGGCCGTACGTGAGAAGGTCTGCCAGCAACCTGCGGATGGTCGTGGGTTTCCCCCGGGCTGTGCCCGGTTTCCACCCACCATAATGCTGGCCGCCGTCGTATAAGTGAAATGTTCTTGAGTACGGCGTAAAACACCAATCAAAAAAAAAACCAAAGGGTTTAAGGAAAATAACGCCCAGCTATGTAAAGAGTGGCAGATTCCGTTTATTTAGAACTTAAATCTGACTACGTGCTTCAAGTGGTAGTTCCAAAAGTAGGTTTCTTAAACCATATTTCCTCTTGTGCCAAAGTGAAACTTCTAGTTGAAACAATAACAATTGTTTCATTTTTTTTGTCTTTTTAGCAAATTTCGGCAGTTAGATTCAGATGTATATGTCATCATATAATTGTTATGACAGAGCGTTTAAATGACTAAACACGTGTGAAATTTTTGGCTGAGGGAAGAAACTATGGCGGTTTTTTCTTTGGGGTGAAAACCAGGTGCTGTTTCTTTTTGCAGTGAATTTGAATTTACGCATTTCTAGAACCATTCTCTTCGGCCCGGTGACAACTTTTATTCTAAACTGGGATTCTCCAACAGAAGCTGACGGGATTGTCAGCCAGCTAGGTGAGACAAATTTTCAGTGTCAGTAGTTGCCAAATTTGGTTTCACTCTCATGTGCTTGCGGTTAAGAATTACTCGAATAAAAATCAAGTTTATCCTCGCTTTACATTCTGCAAAAGGTGATGGACTAAGTCGTTTATATGTATATTGTGATTGAGTTGGGCGTCATGTCCCGTGTCTTCAGCGTCTTGTTCCAGTGAAAGCCTATCACAAAAAACTGTTGTCAAATGACCGAAATTGCATGCACAGTAGTTCTAAATTAGAACCAGAAGAACATTTAAAAAATTATAAAGAACAAAACAAGAAAAAAGTGTCTTTTTCGCATTAAGCACGTCCCTTGTCATCATGAAATGGAAAGTATTTCGCTTTGACTAACTAATGTTGGATCCCATTCTTCAGACTATATCTCTTTTTGCCATGCAAGTTGGTGGTATATAGAAGTTTTGAATACAGATGAATACAGCGATACACTCAGTTGACGCTTAACTACGACTGTCATAGACGTTTGCTTAAGACTATTTACCGGGGGCATTCTTTGTCGAAGTGCTTAACATGCCAGCGCGACGCAATGGTCCCTGAACTTCTTACCAATGTGGCCTCTGTGAGTTTAAGTTCAGCTCTTGCTTCTTCTCCGGCCGTACTCGGGAAGGTATGTCAGCAACCTGTGGGTGATCGATTTCTCCAGGGCTCTGTCCAGTTTCCTCCCACCACAATGCTTATACAAGTGAGTTATTCTCGATTATGGCTTTAAACTCCAACAGAATAAATAAATAAGACTGTTGCCCGTAAGATGAATATGTTTAAGGGGAATGTTTTAAATAAATATGTATGTTGGTTTTCCCTTCTCAAGGGTACGTTGTGGAAATTTCCAACTTAATGTACAACCCAGCTAGTGTACAGAGGACGTTCTACCCGTCGTTTGGTAGCTTACTTCAAGCGAAGGATGGCGAAACTACTGTAAGAGTGAGGGCAGTTCAGGAGAATGGACTCAGTCCTGCGGCTGAGATTGTCATCCCTGCTGTCGGCGAAGGTGGGTTTCTTTTTATTTAGGTAAGGTGTACTATCTGTAAACATGTAGTAAGTGACGCTCTATAACTGTGTACTGCAAAATATAGTAGCCTCAGCAAACCGAATGTAGCCATCGTCAGTCTCATTTTTGAATAAACACTCAAGGTATTTTTAACCTCGAGGGGATACTTGGTCCGACCCTTCCTGAGATTTATCAAAATTTATAGAATACAATTAGAGACGTAAAACATAGATAGTAAAACCAGAACAGCGACAACAGTGTGCTAGCTGGCAAATAGTCACACGTTACCTGTGAAATAGGCCTCTTGTACACAATGGAGGATAAAACCAGAGCAGCGACGACAGTGTGATAGCTCGAAAATGATCATACGTAACCGGTGAAATATGGCCTCTTGTGATATGTGTACTTGTAATAGTTTACCTCAGTTAGGATGTCATAATTGATCATTTATAATAATGTTAATACAGTGGCAAATTATATTTCCCCTGGCATCATGGCTTAGGGAGATAAAAAATATAGTGACTGCAATTTGTTCGACGTCACTGATCCAAAACTGCTGAAAATATTGTCTGTCATACATTTAACGCACAATAGCATTAGTACATATCATTTGATCTGTAGCAATAACAGATTTGTGTAGTGCATAAACCAATTATTCTGATGTTTTCCGCGTAATGTATTAACAAACATTGAACGTTGATATCAAATCACATGTTTTTGTCTTTTGTTCTATGCAGAGAACACAGCCCCATCAGATCCCATATTTGCACCAGCGTAGGATAAGGGAACGCATAAAGATGATGCTTTATCCAAAGCTCAGAGATTCTCATCAATTTACATTAATGTATTTCTTTTTATGAATTTTCTTCTATTAACCGCTTTGTATGCTTCAATAAAGAGCATTTTATAGAATGTTTGTGTTTTGTGTTATTCTTTCTGAGATATTTCCGTCTAATTTCGTAGTTTATATAGTTACTGTGTTAAATCTTTGGTGGTTTGTGTTAAAGGTGGTTTTGGTAATTCGTCTTGTGATGATTGACCACGAACGTCCAATTCGGCAAATTCAACGCATGCATTACAAGACTAGCATCGTATTCTGGTCAGTTGGACGTAACATGTTATCGTCACAGAGTGAATGAAATACAGCTATTGACGTGTTTTAAGGATTTTTCTACACATGGATTAACATGATCGAAAATGCTCTTTTTTCAAAAGTATATTAGCTAATAGCGGTATGATGTGATATTTACATATTTATGAATTTACAAAACCCAGCAAACCAGTACAATTATACGGAGAGCAAATGGAACAGCAGTAGACTTAGTACATTTTGAATATACTAGTAGACAATCATTTTTGGACTCAATACAAAACTGAAGATTTGGCTTAAGGTTTAATCGTCCAGCTCTTGCTGATTTCCCCTCCAACCTGCGTATCGTCATATTTAAAAAAGAACATTACAGTAATACAAAAATGTGCCACATGAACAGTTTGTAATTTCCTTCAAATCGAATAAAAGCGGTCATATTTTTGCGCAGACACTGCTTCACATCGGTTATTTAAAGCTATCGGACCATCGATATATAGTCTGATGAATAAGAATGTTTTGACTGATTTATTTATTGATTGAA
Organism: Liolophura sinensis; assembly: GCF_032854445.1. NCBI lineage: Eukaryota > Metazoa > Mollusca > Polyplacophora > Chitonida > Chitonidae > Liolophura > Liolophura sinensis. Next base: position 117,997 of record NC_088304.1, read on the forward strand.
TTGCCGCTTAATGCCACCTTCAAGAATTTCGAACTTGATTATGTTGTTTATGTTGAATTATATTATGTAAATTTTGCATGTAGTTCATTTGAAAATTTTGCATCTGTTCATTTGAAAACATAGGTATAGATTTCCCAAACAAACCGCACAAGTTTTACCCATCAGAATAACTGAAAATATACACTCCTCATATATGGTTTCTGCGAATTCTTCATTTGTGATGACAAATTCAAGCCAGTCAATGACCAAATATAATTGGGATGTTGAGTGTTGAATTGACTGTCGAGTGGCAGGTAGCCTTTAAGGAATTTATAAAACTGTTGACGTCAAAAGATGAACAACGCTGGAAAACGTTAGCACTACATCACATTTTCATTTCAAAACCTGGATATTTTATTTCGGATATGATAAAATCTCTTGAATGTGGTAAACGTATGTCCTAAGTGGAGTATGTTGATTGATATGACTAACAGTTGTGTGTTATTTCTTCTGTTAACACAGCACAATGAAACAAAAGCCTCTCACTTATTCTGTCCTTGTGAGTTCAAGTCTTGCTCGTGGTGGCTTCTTTCTCGGCAATACGTAGGGAAGTACGCCAGCAATCTGCGGATGGTCGTGGATTTTCGCCTATCTCTGATCGATTTAAATTTCCGTACACTATAATTCTGACCGCCGTCATAAAAGTGAAATATTCTTGATTACGGCGTAAAACACTGATGAAAGAAATAAATTTATTTGTGTCAAGGAATACATGTCCATTTTGTACCAGTTCAGGGGAGATAAATATGAGCGACTTCTATGTATATGAAAGTCCCCATCGAATTGTACCTGGATACGCGATATCACACCAGATAAAGGTCTGCTCTGAATAAGTTTGATATTGATGTTTTCATTGCCAACAGCAATTTTATTGTGCAACTTTTGCTGCATTTAATTTCATCTGGCGATGGATGAAGAGGATCCCAATATCAAGATTGTTTAAACCCTGGAGAATAAGGTAGGCAAATATAACATAACCACATGGACAAGCTGTCTTTCCTTTTTCTTTACTAGGAGCGCATGGAGGAAACAAGACATCAGTAGGGATGGGGTCATGCGAGGGGCTACTATACCAGGAAGTCAAGCGAGTGTGCACCTACCGTCACGATCCCGGAAACTAAGGAATCCGTTCTACATATATCTTCATGTCCTGATATAGCCCAATGTAGGCAAATATATATGACATAATTCACATATCACATAAAAGCTGCTCACTTTGCTTGGATGTACCACTTCTGGATCAGATCCAACAATGTAAAAATATTTCCTGATATGCCTAAGTTAGTCGCGACCTATTCGAGTTAAATACGACACACGTGTATGAAATAGATCACAAAGCAAAATTACGGGGTCACCGTGGCTCAGTTGGTTAGCGCGCTAGCGCAGCGTAATGACCCAGTAATCTCTCACTAATGCGGTCGCTGTGAGTTCAAGTCCAGCTCATGCAGGCCTTCCTCTCCGGACGTATGTGGGAAGGTCTGCCAGAAATGCGGCCAGCGCCATAATGCTGGCCGCCGTCGTATAAGTGAAATATTCTTGAGTACGGCGTAAAACACCAATCAAATAAATAAATAAGCAAAGCAAACTGTACAAGTTTAAACTTCTGTGTTTAGTTTTACGATATCTGAATACTGGGCCATCTTTGCGTCGTTTGTGACATTAAACAATATTTTTAATCACGAGGCATTTCTGTCTGGCACGTGTACAACTCATACACCAAACTCACAAGAGAAGTAGACAAGATCAACGATATGCTTGCCCATAATGGGTTTCAAACTACTGTTGTTAACTAAATTGTTTCTGTTTCTTTGAAAATAACTTCAAAACAACCAAAACTTAAGCACATGTACTTTGGACCACAAAATGCAAAATCTCGATCAGGCTTTATTTAGGCTCTACTTCTATAAATTATTATTGTCGAAATACCTTTAAAGACCTATACCAGCAGTAGAATTTATATCTTTGTATACAACATGTAACATTGACTTATTTTTTAAATTGAAGACAGAGAGGAGGAAGCAATTTTGAGCTATCCCATCATTCACAGTAGCTCGAAGTCTTTTGTCCCTAACGGTGAAAACCGCCTGACCCTATCATGTGACTTGTAAAAAAAAAGTAAAAAATGTTAGGCAACCTTTGTTGACAATAATTTAACGATCTGTTTCACCTTGTTCTATGGGAAAAAAACGACACATTTTTCCTTTAGGATTTTTTTAGGATATTTTTTCCGTTCTCAATGGACTCTCATTTACCTTTTCCTTAACTTTTTGACGCCTTTAGTAGCCTAACATGTTTGTTGGGTAACAATGATACAACAGAACATTTTTCAACTTTAACGATTCAAGTTCGAACTAGAAACTCCCCTGCTATGGTTGGCAGGCACCATACTGCGGTCAGTGAAGGTATTGTGGCGCTGGGCTCCATAAATGGCCATGGTGGCACGTTGATGGGATATGTAAGCCTCAGGCCTTTCCCACTGCGGCTGCGCAATCTGCGGGCGGATAGCCCGTAGTGATGCGGTCAGCCGGTAAAATGATTTTGGAAGCGCGTTGATTATATGGCATGACATAGGCTGCCTTTTCTTTACTTGTCGCCTATGTCCTGCCGTCAGATAAATCGTTCACGCTCAAACCAAAATTGCCTTTCATCCGTGACACGAAACACTACAAGTTCTACATTTCGACATGTTAGACGTCTGTATCATTGCAAAAAAGAGGCGGTTGCAAGAGTTTGTCTAATTCTTAATGTTAAAGGAGAAGAAAAAGATAAATGAATCCATAATCAGGAGAAAGAGCGTCCAAAACGTATTTACAAGTATATTCTAATATATTTTTCAATTTTCTTTGGGAAAAGTGTATTTGAATATTTTTCCATGGTGGGTATTTGGGACCACATTTAGGTGCTTTGTACATAATATTTAATTTTCACATGGAAGTAATTTTTGCGTATTTCATGGTAAACAATTTACCGCGAAATAAATTCCAAGGAAAAATCTAATATTAAATAATATGTTCCAGGTGGTAGTATTATTGAATGAAATCTGTGCCGGGCTGGCAGGACTTGGGATAAGAAAGCCCAGCGGGTGAGGGAGAGAAGAAAAGGGCTTTGCATATATATATACAAACTCTGGTGCTAAGGCTTGGAGGGTATAAAACAAAGTGGGAGTTCATTCGTCTTGATTGATCAATCTTCGGTATGCCGGTGAAGTGAAGGAAAAGTAGATACCAAGACGTGCTGACTTCAAATGCATGTCTCTCTGTTAGAGGCTATCCCATTGGCTGTGTATCTACTGTGGACCAATGAGTGAGCGTCTAACAAACTTTGACAGCTACGGAAATGTTTGCGGTTTCCGATCGCCTACAGAAGACGATTAATCTCGAAGCAAAGCAAACCTAATCGTGTTGTTTGATTGATAATGAATGAATGACTGACACCGATAATGACAAATTCATCTGTTTTGCGTTGAACTCTTGAAAAAGTGAAAGGTCACTTTGCCACTTGATTAAAAATACTCATCAAAGGTTCCAAAAAAGTGACAATTCTGTGAATACTTCTCCCGGTAGGTGCGAAAGTAATTCTCTCACATAGCGATATTATTGCGTTAATCTCTGATCCAGATTACAACGATTAGCGACATCGCACGAAACAAAGGCGGATTAAAGCCACCCATGATGACACCCTTTTGAGGTTCTTGAGCAATTTCGGCCATATTATAACAACGAAAAATTATAATTGCTAAGATTTTTTCCAGTATTCCCTTGATGAAATACGCAATAAGTAATTCCCGCCAACATATTTTTGGAGTAAATGCTCGAAAATAAATTCCAGCGAATAATAAGCACTTTACAGTATTTATCGTCACTACAGAATAATCTTCTGAACAAAGATGTGATGCATGTCTATTAAATATATCTGAATGTAAATTTGTTGCTTGTATCCAAATATATGCAGACCACATTTACTGCTAACTTTTCGCACTCTTTTCTCTGAACTTTCTGCAATTATTATATTTTCTCCACTTTTAATTCCATTACCTAGTTTTCAAGACCAATACCTCCTTGTCTCGGTCGACGTCATAAATATTGAATGCACGTTGGTCCTCTATTCTCCTCTCTTGCTAACTTTCTCAACAAAGGCATGTTTGGCCTGGTGGTTAGTGTGCCAGAACAGCAATGGTTGAGCAGCTCTCCTTGCTATATAAGCAATGTTTAATAGTTTGCTTCACCTTGATCATATTTATGTAGCCTCATGTCACCAGCAGATGTGTAATGACCTAGCGTGACGACACCTGTTAAATAAACTACCTTATTTGTTTGCTCGACTGTATGAATAAGACACAGATGCCCAATATTTAGATTCACATCAGTTTAAGGCGATACTATGCTTTACTTGCCCTTGAATGACTTTCCTATCTTCTGAGCCAAAGATAGTTGAAACTCTCCTCGGCAGACATGTTCATTTTTAAAGTATGGATGTGATTACATGTAACTGCAGCCTCTCGCAAATGTTCTTAAATTTATGTCGCCTTGATCCGGATTACATGCGATTCGGTTTATGCATACATATGCCTCTCTCGTAAAGACAAGGGAACAAGCATATTTCGATCTAAATTTGAAAACCACAGGAATATGATTGTACAGAAAAAATACAACACGTAGAAGATGATAAATGTAACTGTATTCACATTACAGTGATTACAAGGCGGTGGATAACTACGGTGGCACTTACAATATGTAGAATAAGTGCGACGTTAAGACCCAAGCATACATTCAATTACAGAAGTAGATATGGCTAAACGCCACTAAATAATAACTTTTGATTACTGCGATTCAAACTATTACAACTATACGCATGGAGGCAACTGTACTTCTGATTAGGGTGACACATCTGATATCACTGGCACAAAATACAATAACATTTTTGATTACCCGGATCCTGGGTACAGGCAGACTAAGGATTATAGCTGTACTTCTGTCCAACACTTTTAACAAAAATATGGATAGGTACAAGGCAACACGAACAGTTTTAGTAACAATATGGACCGTGTCAACAGTAATAGGAACAGTTTAACAAACAATACAGATAGTTTAACAACAATACGGACCGTTATAACAATGAGAACGGTCACAATAGCAACAGAGACACTTGCAACAACAACTTGGACAGATGGAACAGCGGTAGGGACAGATTTAGCAACAATATGGACAGTTAAAGTACCAACGGACATTTTAACAACAATATATACAGTTACAATAGCAATAAGGACAGTTACAACAGCAACACGGACAGTCATTCGAGAACCTGAATGCAAATTTAAACTCTGCTTATTATTTGACTAAAGCAATGCTCTCTAAATATATAACTGATAAAAAGTGAATCAAAACGACCTTAGCAACTGATGTCGGAGTGAAACTTTCCATTTGTACGCAAATATGAGCCACAAAATACGTATAAGTCACGGTGTGACAATTGACATTTATCCACAAATAACTGGCACATACTGTCACAAATGACTTTCAAAATACAAACTCTTAACATTATAACAACTAACTTTTGGACTCAGAAACATTTAACGACCGTGTGTTAATTAGTAGTTAGCTCTGAGACACATGTGCATGCTATAGGTGCAGTACGCCCACATCACTCAAAAAGGGTGAAATATGATCACGTGTTCTTGTGATAATTATCACATACAATCACAGCATACAATCACACACGACTGCCGAAATACGACCAGTCGCTTGTGTGATATTTGATAAATAGACGCACATAACCGGTGAAATTCGACCGCTTCATAGTGTGTAAGTTGGTATAGGAGCAAATAAAAACGACAAATACAGCCAGATCAGGTGACAAATAAATAAAACAGGCGAAATACTGGCATGTTATCTGTGGTTGGACGTGGGGTTTGTCTGGCGTATTAAACATAGTGATATTATTGCGTTAATCTCTGGTGGCGTTTTAGGCAGGTGCCGGGCGTATTTCAAGTCACGGCGCGCTATATAACCAAATTGCTCTTACAAACATACAAATGTGTGCATGGGCAACAGAATCCATTTCATTACTGTGTGACGTGACCACCTACTAACCTACTGCTTTTGGCATTACTGACATCAGCGAAGGATGGGGTGAGAGGAGGGGGATAAAGTGAAAAACATGTTTTCGAGATTGTAAACTGAATAGCGAAATAAAATGTTTCAGAAAAACAAAACGTAGCAATACTGCCTGAGGGCATTCCAGCACCTGATGAAGTCTTTTTGTCAGCTTGCTCGTAAGTAATCTGTTACCACTGATTCATCAACGATATAGCATTAAACATACATACTCCATGATTTAGGGAGTTCAGCATATGCTGTGATCATATTTCTCATGGCTCCACATGACTATTCTGCTACCACTGATTTAGCAAAGATATGATATTACAGGAGAAGAAAATTTAAATATCAATCAAATATCATTAAAAGAGTATGCATTTCCTCGCAGGTGCATGCCATTAAATAAATTCTAATATTTACCTTAAGTTGATCAATTATAGATAAAGTCAGCACCAAAAATCCGCTTTGGTAGACTCCGTTTTGCCTAAGAATTAGTCCTGAAGTCTTGTGTGTCAGGAGGGGAATTGCCGTCGAAAACCTCCGACGTGCAGTTTGTACATTTCCGGTACAACTCTTCTTTCCAGAAGGGGGCAAACGGTTCGCTTTCCGCTTGACGATCGGGAAACCGGAATTTTGGAGGTAGGTTCCGAGTTTATGTGCTTTATTTCCTATTTGTAGAATTTCTTACATAGCTTTGTCTTTGGGAGCTAGTGTTAAGCGTTGTTTTGGAAATGGATCTAGTAATTATCGACTTGGAACGCCCTTCACGGACTACGGACTATGTTGGACATGATGCTTACATACATGAATTTACTCTGTGTAGGGGTTACATATGATTGTTACGAACATGAATGTCACCCAAAATGTTCTGATTATATAATGATACTCATGTTTACACACACTCCCGTTCACCAACCCGTATCCAGGCTCACAGCTGCACCGGTATGACCCTTGGATGTTTGTACACGTCTGACTGCAGCCACCGTCATTCGTGTTGCACATTCGTTGATATCTGAAAAAGTAGTCCTCCGGGTAAATACAGGTGAACTGTATTACATCCACACATAACATACGTTCACACTTGCTACTAAGGGTTGTGACAGATGAGGGAATATTTATTATATGTAGTCGTCTATAAACCAGCCTGCATAACAGAAGGCTTCATGCAGCCTTACACCACGGATCGACCTAAGACTATCTGCACGTGTTTGCACAGATAATCGAAGTGAAGTAATCGTTCACGTGGTCTACAAAGACAGGCGACCCAAATGATGATTGGCTACTCTGGCTTGACCTAGCCGTGATCCAGCATTTTGCCAGTGAGTAGAGTTAGACAGGCCAACTGGAAGAGTTAGACAGTGACCATCAAGAGGAGCAGACCATCGCTTTGTTTACTATTGGAAGTGACATAGTCTGTAATATACTATCCAAAAAAAGAAACGCATAGGTGTTTTGTTTTATTTTAAAATGAAATAAATACATTTTGTCTTCATTTCATGAGCAAAATGTGTTTTAATATTGTTAATAGTCACAGTTAACACACATTTTATTCCTCAAAACATTTCTTGGTTGAAAATGTTGAGTTTGGAGGCCGTTTTTGGAAGAAGTAAAAATACAGCACCACACTGCATCACGTGCAGTCTTACACGCCGAACTTACGCATGGAAAGCATGCAGTGTGTGACTATAAAACGGCAACTTCGGGCCGGAAATCGGCGTCTTTCAAGTGGTGTTTTCAAGCTGATTCAACATGCCACGTCTTGACACTGTCACAAGAAATATTGCCATTGGAAGACTTCAAGCTGGAGAGTCCCCAATCGTCCATTTCTAGGCGTCTACACGTCAGCCAGAGCACGATTTCACGGCTTCCTGCCCGCTACAACAATACTGGGACAACAAATGACCGTCGGCATTCAGGTCGACCACGTGTCACTACACCAGCCCAAGATCGCTACATAATGGTCCTCCATTTGCGTGACCGTTGTGCTACAGCTGAAAGCACAGCAGCCAGCATACCGGGACTGAGGAGGATATCAGGTCAGACAGTGCGGAACAGACTGAGGGAACATGGACTGAGAGCCTCTGTTGGGATCGTGCTGCGTCCTCACCATCGCGCCAATCGCCTCCGATGGTGTAACAACGTGACTGCATGGAATCTACGCAACTGGCGACGCATTTGGTTCAGTGATGAGTCCAGATTCCTATTGCAGAGACGTGATGGTAGAAACCGGGTTTACAGACGTGCTCACGAACGTTATGCCCCTAACTGCGTACGCCAAGTGGACAGATTTGGTGGAGGGAGTGTGATGATGTGGGCAGCAATATCGTATACTGGTCGTCCAAATCTTGTCCACGTTCAGGGAAATCTTACGGCCGTACGCTACCGAGACACCATCCTGCAGCCACACCTCTTACCTGTCATTGACGTTCAGCGGGAGTTGTTCCAGCAGGACAACGCCAGACCGCACACGGCACGTGTCACAAGGGACTTCCTCGCCGAAAACAATGTAAATGTGCTACTCTGGCCGTCCCGTTCCCCGGATCTTAACCCGATTGAACATCTGTGGGATGAACTTGATCGATGTCTACGCCAACGTCAACCTCAGCCTAAAACACTTCAAGAGCAAGTTGCATGTATGCAGGAGGAGTGGCAGAACATTCCCCAGGCCTCTATCCAGCGTCTCATCCAGTCCATGACAAGGCGTGTCAGAACTGTTATTCGTGCCCGTGGTGGTCACAACAGATACTGACATTCCACTCAAGTGGGAGGCTCATTGTGAGTGTCTTACCTCAAGTTGATGGCCTTCTTGTCTAGATATGGACCCATCCTTAATCTGTGTAAAAAAATATTTGCAGAATAGCAATTCTTATTTAGTTATGCATAATTGAAAAGACTGCATCACCTCCGCAAAAAACCGGGTTATGCGTTTCTTTTTTTGGATAGTATATTTGCATTCAACTTGTGTGTACCGGACACCGCTTGGATTTTCCATTGATTACGTGGACTTTACGCTAAAGTCTATTCACCTTGAGATCTGTGGATTTATGTACCAGGATTCTCATAACTGACTGTCTGGGCTATCTGATCCATGGTCTGGAGCACTTTCATTTGGACTGGACAATCGTGCAAGGACATAGGATCTCATACCAAGACTTCGCCTGTTGTTCAGGATTACTCGGGAAACGCACATAAAGATCTTTCTTAAACCAGGACTTTAGTTATTCAGCTAAGTGCTTTCTATTTGTATTGTTTGGGTCACCACAGCGTTGTGTAAGTGTGAAAATGGTTAGGTGTTATATTTGTTGTAGAAATTTATAATCATTTAAGATTTGTCATTAATTTAGACAGGCGTCATAGTTATCTGCGCTCACAGCTGCTGACTCGTATCTTCTCACTTCTGATTACGTGTGGCGCTTTGTCAACCATCACATCATGTCCTCGCTGCTCTTGCTCTATTCTGTAAGTGTTTTCATTTTGAACACTTGCAATAACAGCGCCATTTACGACTTGTATTTTGGAAAATCGGTTAGTTCTGTATAGGAATTATTGCCATTAGTTGATCCTGATATGAGCCTTGGGGTTATTTTTCTCGCATGTCCTTTTTTGGAAAAAAAATGAAATGTGAGCGTCGAAAATGACGATACCAACATGGTATCGCTTCGAACAATCATGTCATTGCTGCATGCAATCATGGCATCGTTTCGTACAATCAAGGCATCGGTTCTTGTCTTTATGTCATCGCTTTCTGCCATCGAGCAATCCGTTTATGCTGTCGCGCTATCCTTTCTTCCTGTCGTACAACCTTTCTGTAATCGTGTAGCTCTGTGCCCTAGTATCACTACTTGCTGCCGTACTGCCGTCCCTTCGTGCCATCATCCAGAGACACTTCGTGCTATCGTGCCATCATCCTGGGACGCCCGGAGCTATCGAGCCATTGTCGAGAGACACCTCGTGCTACTGTGCGTTCATCCTGTGACGCCTCGTGCCATCATCCTGAGACACCTCGTGCTATCGTGTCGTCATCCGGAGACACCTCGTCCTATCGTGTGATCATGTTATCATCCTAAGACGCCTCGTGCTGTTGTGCCATCATGGTTAGACGCATCGTGTTATCCTGCTGTCATACTGAGACGCCTCGTGCTATCGTGCCATGATCCTGAGATACCTCGTGCTATTTTGCCATCATCCTAAGTCGCCGAGTATTATTGTGCCGTCATCCTGAGACTTGTGCTATCGTGATACCGGTGTCATCATTCCATGGCAAAGAAGTAAGAATTTAGACACGATCTAATATCAAAATATACAGACAATGTTTTAAATGTATTCGTCTGTTTTCAAACCATTAGCTGACTTACCATCACATCTGGGAGCTGCAAAACCAACTGGGCACGTGCACACATCGGGTCTGACACAGGTCCCACCATTTTGACAGATTCCAATCGGAGCGCCGTGACAAAGTGCTATTGAATGACAGTCAGGAAGACAAGAACGAAAATAAAAATGCACATATCCAAATAGCCTTTCTACATTTTTGTATTCCGACTGCAGTCTACAACCTGTTGTTCTTATCCTTTACAATTACTATCATATCCAAAGAAATAATATCCAAAGAAATAAAGCTGTAATGCTTAAACTAATAAATAACATTAAATAATTTACATTAAATATTAACCCCAAAAATAACAATCGTAGCATTTAACATACAATGCTTCTCTTCATCTTAAACCTTAAATCTTTTGACTTGGACTTATTATATCAGAACAATTGTGACAAAAATGTTAACCTACGTTTACACGATTTCCCATCGCTTAGCAACGTGTAGCCACTCCTACATCCGCAGCGGTAAGATCCTTGGAGGTTCTGGCATGTTTGACTGCATCCACCATTTTTTATCTGGCACTCATTTACATCTGAAAAATCAATAATAAAACATCCTGAGAAACAATTGCTTTTGGGGTGTCTTGAATGACGTGACGTTAGCTGGTGCGGCCAGCCAACAATTGTTTCAATATATAATTAAAGACGCACAGTAGAGAAAGTAAGGCCAGAGCAGGGACAACAGTGTAATACATTTAACTGGTAAATGGTTACACATAACCGGTGAAATAAAGCCACTTGCCAGTGTAGCTCAGGGTTTTATTCTGTCTCCGGCCGTAAGTGGGAAGGTCTACCACCAACCTGCGGATGGTCGTGGGTTTCCCCCTGGCTATGCGCGGTTTCCAACCACCATAATGCTGGCCGCCGTCGTATAAGTGAAATATTCTTGAGTACGGCGTAAAACACCAATCAAATAAATAAATCAAATAAATAAATATTCTGACTGTTCATGTAATGCACCAATAGTAGCCAATCACACGCCCCCTAACACCATGGCTTAAGAAGAATTATGGAAAAAACATGCAGTGATGTAAATTGCAATTTATTACACGTCAAGGGTTTAGTATTACTCAAAATGCTGTGTTATCATCACATTTAACACACAATCACATTAAAACATTAACCCTTAGTCCTTTAGTCATATAAAATGTGGCTCTCAACTCTGTCGTGTACATCGGGTTGAGTGTTTGCGCCAGTTCCGCGCATCATGTTGTTCCGAATTAAACTCACTGGATAGAATGCCCTGATGCCTGAACTTGAACTATATTGGTTGAGTCTATAATTTTTATAATTAATTAACTTGATTGGTGTTTTACGCCGTAGTTAAGAATATTTCGCTTATGTGACGGCGGTCAGCATTAAGGTGGAAGGAAACCGGGCAGAGCCAAGGGAAACCCACAAAGACCTTCCCAAGTACGGCCGGAGAGGGAACAAACCTGAACTGCACTTGAACTCACAGAGATCGCATTGGTGGGAGGCTCCTGGTCATCGCGCCGCGCTTGCGTGCTAACCCCTCGGCCACGAAAGCCCCCGGTTGAGTTAATAAGGATTCATTTCAACCAACCTGGATACCTGGGAACCTGGACTAATGTGTGCAACATTGGATACAGTCTTGTTCATGCAAAAATATCACCAAAATGATCACATTACAGCATTTTTTTTACATATGAAGACAAACGTTAACCAAAGGGAAAGTTTGACTGCACGTAGAAATGCACAAGTGAAACTTTAAGTAGAGATATTTTTCTAGTTAACCTTGATCTCACACTGTAGATTAAACACACAGTCCTTCGATTGAACGAAAAGTTGCCTTTTTGATCGAGAACATATTTTTGTCGAGTTAATAATAAATAACCATCTCTTTTATGGTCATATAACAGTAGTATAGGGAATAGGGGTTCTGGCGCACCCTCCCCTGGGGGCCCTCCCCATAACAAATAGAGGCTCCCAGCCCCCATTCCCTTCCCTGCTTCTGGGGGTAGTATACACACTATAGGTTCTGGCGCACCCTCCCCTGGGGGCCCACCCCAGAACAAATAGAGGCCCCCAGCCCCTTCTCGGGTTCTATTATACATACCAATTGCATCAGGCATGCTTTTACACCAACTGTGTATACAACATGCCAAGGGGTTACAATAAATGCCGGTGGCTACCCATCAGCTGCACGGAGCTCTGTGGTAAGAGCTGTCTGGGGGAGTACTGAGGGATTCATTTAGCCAGTCTGCGGAAGGGTCTTGGCACCCAGCCATGTATTAGCTGTGGTCGGGGCGTTAAAAACCGACTTCGGCTTTGCATGGCGTGTGGATATCATAATGCCCAGATGCGGGAAAGGCGGCAGAGGCGTAAAGCTTTCTTGGACGAGTCCAACCGGCTGGCGGCTATAGAAATTTACAATTAGAGAAACAGCACCACCAACCAGATATCGGCGCTCGAAATTTAGAGTTAGAGAAACAGCACCACTAGGCTTACGACGCGTACAATGAACCACCATCAAAAAACGTGAGCACTACGGGGGAAGTTTGAGACGCTCCTAGGTGTGCGGCTCAAGTACCCACGGTCTCGCAATGCCTTGGAAGAATCGTAGGGGATCCTCGACAGGCATAAAACGGCTGTGGCTGAGTTGAAGCGGCTGCAAGACAGCAAGAACTCCCGAAGTAACGAGAAGTTGAAGCAAGACGTCAAGAAGACCCTCAGTAACGAGGAGTTGAAACAAGATGTCAAGAAACTCCTCAGTAACGAGGAGTTGGATGAATTGCTAGGCGGAATACAGGGTGAAAAGAAACTAGAATTCACTAACACCGGCCGGGCCATAAGGAATGTCCTCCGGGCCTGGCAGATGGCGTACCCGAAGGCGTTTGGACGGACCCAGTAGCCTTCTTAGAAGAAATTCGAGCCATTATTCGCCAGAAGCTAAAGAAGAGATCCCTGGCACTCAACGGGGTTAAGTTCCAACTAGGCCTGAGGGTTCAGTTGCGAAAGGACAACGCCGATGGCAGCCAAGAGTATACCAGCCCAGTACTCCACAGCAAACAGGAGGCCCTCTTAGAGGCTGGTGACATTGACGGGGCTCTAGACAAGGCCTTCCTCACCATCTAGGAGGTGCTGGAAAAATGGAGACAGCGATGGTCAGGGTGGGTTGTCAATAGCGTGCAAACACTCTGGCTTGACATTGCAAGGTATCAGCCACTGAGAGGCGGGTCCTTCATCCCCCTACCTGCAGCTGTGAGTAACAAGAAAGCCCGCCGCCGTCACCTACAGAGAGCAGCACTCAAAAGAATCAGCACCACGAGCCCTGCAGTTACTGCTATGTTGTGGTGCGTTGCGACGGCCGCACAAAACCCCCCGTGGAATACAGAGGCTCTGACGCGACGGAACACTTCCTCAGAGCTCTCCAACAGGAGGAGCGGGAAATCAAAAATGTTGTAGCTAACCCTATAGCCATGAGGATGACTCCCCAGGACTGGCAGGCCCACAACAACGCCGCAACCTGCCACGTGTGTGAGAAACGTCTAGGCGCCGATTCTGTGCGTGATCACTGCCATATCACCGGCAAGTACAGAGGCGCGGCCCATAACGTATGCAACCTAAAGTTGCGCCTGGGTCCCAAGACAGCCATACCAGTAGTCTTCCACAACCTACGGGGCTACGACGGGCACCTCCAGATGCAAGCCATAAGTAAGGTGGAGGGCCGCATCTCCTGCATCCCCAACAACACGGAAAAGTACATCTCCTTCTCGCTGGGGCAGCTCCGCTTCATCGACAGCGTTCAATTCTTACCGACTTCTCTTGACAATCTGGTAGAGGCCAACAAACCTGAGGCTTTCGACATCACAGGACGGTATGAGTCTGCCGGCGAAAAACGTAAGTTACTCATGCGCAAGGGTGTCTACTCATGGGCAAGGGTGTCCCTATGAGTATATGGACTCCTGTGAGCGCTTCGACGAGTCCAGCCGCCCATCCAAAGAGGCTTTCTACAGTAAACTCAAAGTGGGCGGCATTGGCGATGAGGACTACATCCACGCTCAAAAAGTATGGAAGGTATTTGACTGCACCAATCTGGGAGACTACACAGACCTTTACTGCCGCACAGACGTGCTCGTGTTGGCCGACGTGTTTGAGGCCTTCCGAAAGACTTGTTTACGGCAGTATGGATTGGAACCTGCTTACTACTTTACGAGTCCAGGTCTCTCGTGGGATGCGCTGTTCAAGAAGACCGGGGTAGAGCTGGAGCTGTTGACCGACTACGGCCAACATCTCTTCATTGAGAAGGGGTTGCAAGGAGGTATCTCCATGGTAAGTAAGCGATACGCCAAAGCCAATAATCCGCAGGTGGAGGGATACAAGCCCGAAAGTCCAAACAGCTACATCCAATACCTAGACGCCAATAATCTATATGGCTGGGCTATGAGTCAGTTCCTTCCGACGGGCGGCTTCCAGTGGGTAGATGACGCGCGGCGTCTCGGTGAAACGATTGCTACCCACCCCCACGACAGTCCTTCCGGTTACATCCTCGAGGCCGACCTAGAGTATCCGGCCGGCCTACATAACGCACATAACGGCCATTAGCCCCGGAGCGTCTGGTGGTCCAGAAGGAGTGGATGTCGGACTATCAGCACGGCCTTCTCGGCAAGAAACAGCCTACCGCGGTCGAAAAGCTGGTCCCCACCCTCCGCAACAGGGAACGGTACGTCCTGCACTGCCGGAACCTACAGCTGTATCTATCTCTGGGAATGCGCCTGACAAAAATTCACCAGACCCTGAGATTTGCACAAAGCCCGAGAAGCGACATCAACAACTGTTAGCGCGTACTTATACAGCTTCCGGCCTCGCTGATCATGTGGTAGAAATAGAAGATCGGCTTGGTGGATGTCATTCGGCGTGGAACATCGAACATAGGCCTCGGTATTTTTCGGGGACGAGACAGTCATATTTGCCAGATAGCCTGCTTTTTCAGCCAGGCCCGGACCACATCTTCGGAGACTTTAGCCGCAGTGGCAAGTTTCTGGATGATCGCGCGACCCTTCCAGTACCCACGAGGGCTGTAGTAGATATTTGCCAGGCGAGCAGAAACAGGATCCGAAATAATATTTGATGACAAGTACGCTTTGTGAAGAGGCACAGATTCAAATTTAGCAGAGGTTACACCTCTAATGAATACATTTGATCCAGAATATGACTCATCAGAAAATGGCAAAACATCTTGTAACAATAAAGGCTGAGAAGCTCCAGTATCTCTTAATACCCTGATCTTTGTATCACAAGACATGTCACTTTTAAGTGAGACTTTACCGTCACAAATAAATGGCTCAAAATCCTTCATAACATTATTCTTTGAATTCTGTGTACAATCTACTGGTGGAGTCTTAACATAATCGTTGTTCACTGTGTCAGATTTTTTTAGTAGTGACACACAAACCAGTAGGCTTGAAGCCACCCCCCTGTTCTTGCCTTCTCTTTAAAGCATGACATGACATGACCTGGCTTCCTACAATAATTACATGTAACCCTGCTAAACTGTCTATCAGTAAATGTATGGTCAGACCTTCATTGAGTAGTGTTAGAATTAACAGGGCTTCTTTGCTCACCTGATTTGTCAAAATTTTGAGTCTGTTTCGGTGGAGTTGAGATTGAGTTAAATGAACTGCTGGAAAAGGGTTGAGGCTTTCTAAATGTAGACGGCTTTTTCTGAAATGAGACCTTATGTGTAAGCGTATAAGTATCGGCCATAGTGGCTGCTGCTTCTAATGGATCAGCCTCTTTATCTTTGTAGTATCTTTGCCAAACATGGGCAAAGAGGATATATTTGATGCCGTGTTCAGTATCACATCCACCACACTATGGGGCGGGGCCTCCATCAAGAGAAAGACTGTGAGTTAGACGAGAATGCCCAATACGACACCTCGTTAAAACCACTTTACTAGAGTATACAAATTACAGACAAGAGTGGGGCGAACACCAGGCGATGAAAGGTCCCAATCACCCTGCCAAAGGTGATGAACATATGTTAGACTATTAGAACGAAAATCCGGAAATGGGAGTTTCCTCTTTTGATATGGATTTATTAGAGGCAGCTTTATCTTCTCTGTCTACGACTGTGTTTTCATGGATACCAATATGACTCTGTATCCAACAGAACATAATATCTTAACCTCTTTTAATTTGTTTTCAATGTAAAGCTTAAATTTCAAGAAATATCAGATTTTTAAATTTATAATACTGTATTGCCAAAGGGCAAGAGAGCGAGACACTGCAGATCACTGCCTTCAGGGAATGGTCAGAAGAAACACCTACTAAGGCCAGGAGTATAACCCTGATTTCGGCAGAGAAGATCGAGAAAAAGTATGGCAGACGATAAACAGAGACCCGCTGTTCTTAGACAGCCGGAGGACCAACTCTGCCACCATGCGTTGACCCATCAATATATATATAAATTCATAATCCACACAGTATGATGGATTGAAAACACAATCGTCGGCACGGTTTGTTAGATGAACTTTAAACTTAGTAACATATTGAGAGCTCAGCTTTATACATCGGTTATAAAAAGAAGGCTTATTTGTTCTACGTATAAACTCTCTACTGATGAGGTTCTAAAACAACCAAGGTGCTAGACAAGACCTTAATTACATCAAGAGCCTTTGTATAGCTTTAAGCATTTTAATATGAGGTTTTTGTTAGACAAAGCTATAACAGACGTTCGATATTATTCATATTTTTAGCACGGTAGAATTTAAGGAAATATTACACATATAAAGAGCCCCTGTGCTCGATGTCAAAGCTTTGGCTAAGTGCTTTATTTTGATTCTAACCAGAGTTAGTGATAATATGCTGCTCTGGGGTACACCATTTCCTGCTCATACGAGATAGCATCCAACCCGTATGACGATGAGATAAAAATTCAGATATAAATAGTGGTAAACGACCTTTGAGCCCCATATCTGACAGGTCTTTTAAAATACCTTATCTCCAAAAACGGACAGTCCTTAGAGAAGGCCATGTGATCTCTCCATGGTAACTGCAACACTTAACTGTGCTGATGCAGTCGAAACTATCATGTCCTTCACTGCCGCATCGAAAAAAAAAACATTTTATTTTTACATTAGCCCTTGCCGTGACCAAATTTCAGCAAATGAAATAAAATGTTGGATTTGGGATATATAAATCCACATTAACCCTATACGGACCAATATACGATGGTAGAGATGTACTATTAAAAAGATATGTATTTAATTTGAGGATGTTGCCGGCTTGTTTTGTTGTGAAGCGCTTCATTTTAGCAACACCCTGAAGTTTTAATTCTGTTAAGATTACTTCATCACATAAGTCAATAATATCACCATCCCTATCACGTATTATTCCATGACACCTGTTCAGGGAATGGTGAGGGGATGTATAAACAGATAAATCGGAAATCGGGCCAAAGTGGAGTGATGGGCGTGAGGATCTCGCAAGACCAACACGCCCCCAGCCACCAGGATGCCGTTCTCAGAGATTACCCGTCGCAAACCCACGGCATACCCAAATGAGATTAAGAGAGAGATTGCAATAGGTCATTTTTTCAAGACGGAACATAATGAACTTACTGCTTTCTTCAACGACCTCATACTCCGATTCTGAGGCTGGCGCAGTCTATCATCTGTAAGAACATCAGTCTGGTGCGGTCCATCATCAGTGAGAACATCAGCCTGGTGCAATCCATCATCCGTGAGAACATCAGGCTGGTCTGAAGGGAATGTTTATGGCTTTTCGCCACATCAGCCATATCAGAAGAACATGGACAAACTAGGAATCAGTATATGAGTTTCGAGGCAATGAGAACATACAAAGAAAAATAATTGTGTAGACGAACGTGTTTAAGTAGGGGATAAAGCACTCGAAACTGTGCATCGTTTGAAAATAATACACGAGGCACAAATCTGTAGAACGCTAAATCCATTTAATTCCGTTTCGTGGTCAGTAACTTATTTGGGATGTTGCGAGTGGATTATTTTCAAAGAATCCAGATTCGAGTGCTTTATTAAACTTCAACCATAATCAAAGCTGTGGGTTATTTTTCAGTAATCAACAGTTATTGTTCTTTTGTCCCGTTCAAAAATGCATCCCCTTTTGACCCAGGCGAGTACCTGAAGTCACCGCCTTGTCACAATGGAACACTTAGTTCGTTTCGCTTCATAGAAAGAACATCTGTAGAAATACCGACATTCCATACACTTGAAGTTGTAGGATAATGCATGGCTATGCGAAGAAGGTACCGAGGGAATTAGTTGAGACGCTTCATTCGAAACATGGAGAGCTCTGAGGATGGAGATATTTTTCTAACTCGAAATCGATTTTCACTCTACATGAGTGACATGGAGGATTGGACGGAAGATGACGTTGTTGAGCTGCCTGTGATAAAAGAAAGTGTTTACGAAAGTCGACAAGATCATCAGTCTTATACACTTACATGCTGAAGAGTTCTCACAACACGTCAATGATGTATAGGCCCCTCTAAACAGAAAATAACTGCCAATAACTTGCCTGCTTGTAAATACGAGGATATTTCCTTCGAAGATGAGATACCAGTGGCCAAACCATCGACTAGATTCAAACGACCGGAAACCGATAAGGAAATGGGCTTTTTCTCTCGCCGAAAGTACAGCTTTATTTCATTATCCATGCCATAATTAGGACAAAATTGGCTTGTAACTGTGATATAAAACTTTTTTATTGTATTTAAAAATATTTTGTTATTCGTTACATGGGATGTTTCAATATCAAAAGCCAAAGGTCTTTACCCTGTATGGTATTTAAAAAGGGACAGTGTAGCTTCTTGTGGGTTGCAAACGTGTAAACGCCATAAGTAGCGTGCTATAAAATATCTTTCCAGGATTGTCAATATTTACTCCAAATCCTGAAGTTTTAGAGTGTAGCAATCTGAGCTGTTTAGATATATGCAGTCAGTACGCAAATATTGTTACATGTACATGTTACGTAACTAATTTGATGTTTTTATACATTTCATTAGCTGAGCTGTTTAGATCCTGGCAACTGGAACGGAATCGCGTCGCGCAAATGGACTCTAGCATAAGTGCTATTAGGCCAGGATTTACGGAGGAAGACGAAATCTCTAATTCTGTTTCAGGATTCATGTGTGGAATGAGGAAGGCCACTGGTGAAGAATACCCTGGAACAACGCTATACGAGTTGGAAGCTAGCTTACAAGTGTATCTGGAGACGAAGGGCCAGATCTACAAACTGCTCTAGGACAATGAATTCCTTCAGTTACAGCACACCGTGGATCACGTGACGAAGGAACGAGCAGAAGAAGGAATAGTCAGAGTGAATCGTAAAGCTGAGGTAATAACTTTGATTGAGTAAGAGTTGCTATTATGGCAGACAGTTTTAGGAAGTTCAACTCAGCAGAAACCAGTAGATACCACGTTCCACCTGTTGGGCTTGAACTTTGCATTACGGGCTGGAAAGGAACACTGGCAGAGCAATCAGCTCTCCACATTGCAGGATTCACGTGGAATACGATGCCTATGGTAACGCGAGTATCTGTCAAAGGGTAATCATGGGGGTCGAAAACACCGCAAAGACCACCGTAAAGTGGTCCACGCATACGAAAACTGATACAACACAGAACAAACCCTCGTTCGACTCTTTCAGCTGTATGACAACACTGGTTTTTGTCCGACGCTATTACTAGCCTGTGTACTTTGTGTCCCGTAAACGGTATATTTTCAAACAGCTTAGCATAAAATGGACCTGGAAAAATCGTCACACGTATATAGTAAATCGAACACTTATACCAGTGGCAACTTCTTTCGATTTTTTCAATAAGTTGTGGAAAATAAGTTATGGTTAAGTGCTTGCCACTGGTTAAATAAACCTGCGGTAATAGTTTCCATATTTTTTCTTCAGTCCAAACGGAAAGACCGGCGTTTTATCTACGCCCACTTCATAAGGTGAACGGAAATATTTGGTTCTCCGAGCAACCTATAGATGTCAACCAACTTATCGACAATGTTGCGAGACTGTTCAAGTGTGGGCAGAAGTGGGCATTCATGGATTTCGGGCCACCCACTCGTTGCGGGCCACAGTTGTGACACGATTATATCAGCAGCATGTGGATGAACAGATAATATCGGAAATCACCGGCCAATGTAGCAGTGCTATACGGAATTACAAACGTACAAGAGACGATCAAATGCCTCCAACGACATCATTTGTGCAGCACCAATGCGACCTAGCCAGCGCACCGGAAACGTCTTGCCTTTGTCCCAATATAACTGTTAATGTTCACGTCAGTACCGATTAAAACAGAAATTGACGAGAACCTACTATTGATGGGTTTTTGTTGGACTATGTAATCTGAAGAACGATCAATCCATTTAATTCCGTTTCTTAGTCAGTAACTTATTTGGGATGTTCCGTAAAAAAATAACTTTTCTTTTGAGTTAGAACATCTGCATCTGTCAAACCCTTTGCACGCATTGTTTAAAATTGGTGAAGTTAACCATTTATCATGCATGTCGCTTGTTAATTTTAATCATATTAACACTGCGGGCTGTTGCTAACAGAGCCTGAATTTCACCAAAGGCTGATGTTGGGAAAAATAAACTTTCACATTTTGTGTTGCGTATGTTCAGTCCCCCAGCACTTCAATATACACGTAGGGTTTCGTGTCTAGTACTTTCCTCCTGTGGATTCAAAAAAAAAATAATCCACACTTTCTGAATTGTGTAACGTCACAACTGTACTTTAAAGCCAGCTAAAACAAATTTTAGTTAAAACTCGAAAATCACATTATTTATGAATATATAGAAGAAACATGACAAAGTCAACCCGTTGATTTAGCTTTCTAGTTTCACCGTATTATGACGGTTCTTCACAGCTTTTTTTCTATTTCAACATATCTTGCGACAGCTATATATACATTTAGGTAGATTAAGCCATTGTGATCAGTCCGTTACGAATTACATACAATATAATGAAGTTCGAATTTCGCCAGGGCATTATCCATTCGGAGGGATTATCTCCCGGTGTTTTCTCTGTTAAGTTCAGATGTTCATTTATGAATAAAGTACTGTTCTTTGATTATTCTAGTTTGAGCTTTATTCACAGATAATTTTAAGAAGGGTATTATGTGAAAGTTGGGCCGACTGTGTAGGTTACGGATACATGATGCGATATGTTTGGTTACAGGTAAAATCTGTATACTTCGCGGGTTAATTTGTTGCCTATGTGCCCTACATCGATTTCTTAATGTATCACCGGTTTCGCCTACATAGAATTTGTTACAATTACAGCAGGTTAATACATACACTATATTATGGAAATTACAGCTCATGTAAGCGTTAATACGGAAGTTAAAATTTGAAACATGAAACAAAAAATGACTACTTATTATTAAATATTCACAGCATTGGCATCGTGGGTTTCCACACTTGAAAGTTGTATAACTTGTGTCTATTCAGTTTGTAGTAAACCGAGTCTTTTTTAGAAGTCTCTTTAGATTGCCTTTTACCGTTTATAATTGTGATTTGATGAAAAGTTTAAACGAGATGATCATTTGATTCTAGTAGTGATCGGTTGTTGTGGAGAATGGGAAAGAAGTTGAAATTGTTAGAGTTATGAGTGCATATAAATGAAAGTGTGTCGGTGGTAGAAGCCAGTTTGCTGGTCCTTAAAACTGAAAGATCTATTTTGTCTGCTTTGTCAATATCGATGTGTATTACTTCTTTTGGATAACGCCCCATTAGTAGAAAAATCTTCCAGTCAGATAATCTGATTTGTCGGAATTCGTCTCGCAAGAGTAAACGGGACCTGATCTTTTGTGTGACGTGGGTGGCAGGATCTATAATCTAGGTATTATTTTGTATCGGTCGTTTTGTAGAAAATATCTGTGATTATCTCATTCCCTTTGCTAGTGACGAAAATCTCTAAGAAAAGTATTTTATCGTGACAAGTTCTTAACGTGAACCTGATATTTGGGTCCAAATTGTTTAACGCAGGAAAAAAGACCCATTATATTGCCCTTTCGCTGATCCCAAAAGATAAAACAATTGTCTAAAAACCTTTTGAATGACTGACGAATTTCGATATACTACGTTCGTAATTATTTTCAATTTCACTGTAGAGCTTTAGCTCTAAGTATTCTAATACTAAAGTAGCGTAGGTTGGTGCAACCTTTGTACCCATAGCTGTGCGCAAAAGTTGGCGATCATTTTTCTTTCCAAATTCGAATGCATTATTTTTTAAAATAAGTCGTATACCGGTCAGTGCAAATTCCTTGTAAAAACGGTCGTTGATATGGCCCGAATGTTTATCAACATTCAATGGCTGTAATCCAAAGTTCATGAGAGGTATTGCTGTAAACATTGGTTGCGCCTAAGGTACAAACTATTTCAGCATCGTTTATGGAATTGGGGGTGAAGTTTAGAAAGTCCAGATCATCTCGAATATATGATTGGACATATGGTTTTCACAGGATATCAACGAGCTAAATTAGGCGATGAGTGGTGCAGACTGGTCTCGTTATAATGGCCGGAATTAGAGATCGCTTGGGTTGTTTGACTTACGTCATGATTTTGTGAATTTTAGGTAGACCATATAATTGGCTGGGTTTTTTTTTGCTTTCAAAGTTTGTTAAAAAATTCTTTTCTGATTTTGTTAGGTTACTCCCGTGGTCCTTGGTAAGTTTTTTTTTAATTTTGCACTAACCTAGATTATCTATGTTCCTGTTTCATTGATTCCTATGTTTGATTGTAGTTAAGCGTTTCTTCAATTATTCGGTAGCTCAATTTGGTCATAACAATGATTGCCAATCATTTCTCTGCCTCTTTAATCACCATAATTGGGTTGGCTTGAAAGGCTTTTAGAGCTTCAAATTCCGACCTAAGATTATGTGCAGTTTTTTGTTTATATTTGGTCGAGGGCGGTGAGTGAGGAAATTAAGGAAAAGGTCTTTCTGTCCCTACCTGGTTCAAGCCCACTCCTGTACAGATTTATCCCTACAGTTCGTATCAACAAAAAATCACGACGTCTAAGTTTTCTACAAAAGTTTGCAATGTCTGCGTCAAGCCCATTCTCATTTCATGTCGGGGTAACTGTCACCCCCCTTAGTGGTAAATCCTTCTCGTCTTCAGAACGTTCTACTGTAGACAGGTTGATAACTTTAGGATCAACTTTTCACTGGCTGTGCCCTGCTGCGTAGGTGGGTATATATATATATATATATATATATATATATATATATATAATATGTATATTCTATATATATACTACGATTTAGACAAAAATTATATACACACGAATTAAATGCATTTTAGATATAGTTTTCAGTAGTCTTTTTCCTGATGTTCACATCATCCTTAAAGCGAAAGACCTTGTAAAAATGAGTTTGTGATAAGTGAAAAGGTATTTTCAGATATGTGTTCTAAATTATTAATTTCTAAAACTTGAGAAAGCATGGAAGTATTTAAGTAGGAGAAAAGTTGGGGGAAAGCAGCATTCAAACTTAATTATCATCCTTAGATGTTATAGTTTTTAATCATTTCAGGATTTCTTTCAAAGTGGGCGCTATTTCTTGCTTGGCTATCAACTTTTCCTCTTCCACTTTTCAAATTGCAGATTTGAAGTCCTCATCGCTTTCTGCATGCTTCCGTTTCTTTGTCCCATGTTGGTTGGCTAATGGAAAATAACAAAACGACTGATATGATGCACAAAAATAAAAAGTTTGGTCTCTACAGTGCAACAAAAGTAAGTCCCCTTGATATGTACCAGATCGCAATGAAATTTTGCACACACCATCCCAGTAATCCGGCGGACGTGGTATACGGGTCTGTGTGTGCCACAAAAAACAATGCTATTTTCTACTCTAGCGCGGATTCAACTTGCTCGTCATATAACTTAACATCAAGTTTGAATTTCAGCACCAGAGGTTCGAGATCGTGCAGGTGTCGGGGTAAGACGGTTGAGTGCCCAAACAATCGGGAGTGGTCTAAAAGCCGTCGGAGTACGTCCCAGGCGGCTAACTCAGAAAAGTAGAAATTTGTTGATAAGATACGATGGATGGGTTAATAAAATAGACTGGGCAACATCATATTTTTGAATCCTGATCAATTCTCTTCAGTTTCTGTGTTATGATTACAGACATGACAAAACAGAATACAATACAAATGTTTCGCAATTAGTTGAACTTACATGATATGAAATATCTTTAACCCTGTACTGAATTGTCCAAACTTTGTACACACTAAACTGCAATGATAAACTACATATATAGTCTGTTATGGAGCTTTGGTTGGAACACCCTTTTGTTACCATTTTAGCTGGCCTGTGAAATAGGGAGAACAAGACCTTAAATTAATGGTAGCAACATGCTAAATTATATGCAGTTTGTTTTTTAATCGATAGTAATCCTGTATGTTTACCTTCCA
Organism: Liolophura sinensis; assembly: GCF_032854445.1. Lineage (NCBI taxonomy): Eukaryota > Metazoa > Mollusca > Polyplacophora > Chitonida > Chitonidae > Liolophura > Liolophura sinensis. The sequence continues at coordinate 142,934 of NC_088304.1, forward strand.
TTCATGTATAAGGTGAGGTGTGTGGGGTTCAGAGAGCTTTGCAATCCTTGGGACTTCAGTTGCTGATCAGTGCTTTTAAAAATCTGTTTAGAGTGTGGATTAACTTATTAGGTAAATGATAGTATAAATGTGTATGTAGATTTGATGTTTTCAAATCAGTTGCATACTTATACTCAAAGATTCTTCGGTCCCTGGCTGGCCGTGGAACTAGCCTTTGCGCTCTCAGCTTTTGTTTAGTGGTCACCCAGTCTGAAGGTGGTGTGACATTACGTTCTGTTGCTCTTAGAGGCAGGACGTATTCACTAGCCTCTCTGTAAATAGCCTGTACATAGTTTAGTGCATTTCCGCTTTGTAATATCGTATCTATTTTGCACTCGGCATCCACACTGTTCCAAACACATAGTTGTGGTCACCTCTTTAGGGTAGTAGTTCTCGCCCAGGCCCACAATGTTGTGGGCAGGGCGAGTAAATAGACCCTTAAGCCTTAAGCTTGTAATACAGGGAGGTGTACAACCGGTTGAAGTATACAATCGGCTAAAGGAGTTAGTGGGGAGTGGGCCTAATGTCCTAAAGGGACTAATCAATGTCTCTAGAGATGTCTGGAATGTTACAGTGGCTACGCAAACTGTGAAGGAACAGCTGTTGGCTAGCGGCTTCTCATTTAACGGGGTAGATTGTCCAATATATGATGTGGAGGGGCAAAGGCTCCTGGTTAGATCTCGATGTCCGATCAGTTGGGAATTTTAGAATTTCTTTGTGGTACAGAGGTCAGGTCCGTGCCTGTCACATCTGTGATAGCGTAGAACATTTCAAGGCCGACTGTCCTTTAAAGGATAAATGCCTCAAGTGTAAACAAGCAGGCCACTTTCAAAAGGACTGCCCGCTGAGCGATGAAAATGACAATGGCGATAATGACGATAACGATTGCAATGATAATGATGATGATGATAAAGATAGTAATGTTTATGAAGTTGAAGGTGACAATAAACATGAGAATAAAGGTCGAGGATATGATGATGGTAATTATAGTGAGGGACATGGGAATGATATGGAAATTGGGGTTTCTGGCGAGTCTGTTCCTTCCAGTCAACAAAATAAAGGGACTTTGGATAACTCTGCTGCTGACAACGAGAAAGCTGGAGAGTGGCAAGTTGTCACTAACTCCATGTCCTCCAGCAAAAAGATTCGAAATAAGCGCATTGACGTACAAATAAGGTCAGGAAGTTAAGCGAATCGCCAGTAGTAGGTGGGCCCCAGAGCCTTTGCGAGGCATCTCAGACGTCAAATAGCCCGGAGTGGGTTGTCGGTATGAATCAAAACTCGAATTCCTCCTCACCCCCTAGATCGTCAGAAATTTCGAATACTACGCCATCCTGCATTAAGGAGATGCAATCCAGTGGCGTGATGCCCTCCAAAGGTGCACTTGGTGAGAGTCCGTCCTTATGGGGTAGGACGTTCAGCCCTGACCCGTCTACAATGTCACAGTTAGACACTAGAGATATAGCAGATTGCCTTGATCCTCAGGGAAGCTCTCAGCAATCTGATATGTTTAGGGCTGGTGGAGAATCCAGTATGGAGGAATCTCTTTCGGAAATGGATGCACCCGAAGACTTGCCTGCCTATACCAATGACAAGGGTGAGGTCTTGGTACCTGTCTCAACATCCCTGGGGTCGTATTATCGCACATTGCGACGAGACTAAAGTTGACAAGGTTAAAAAGCAGAGGAAGTTGATAACGTTGTCAGAGGAGGATTTTGCTGAGCGTAGGGCAACGATGTACAAGAAGTCCAGAAAAAAGAAAAAGAATAAATAAATATTAATAAAAGATCTTACAGTGGAACTGTAGAGGATTGAGGTGTAACCTCGCAGAGCTCCAGATGTTAGCTCAAGACCTCAATCCTGTAGCTTTTAGCTTGCAGGAAACTCTGATGACTGATCCTAGTTATCAATGTCGAGGTTATGTATCTCATCACGCTGTCTACGAATGGAAAGGCATCAAGGGGTTCTTCTCTTTTGATTAAGCAGGGTGTAATACACAATAGAATGGCACTGAACACCGATTTGCAGGCGGTGGCGGTGCGTATCACACTGGGTATAGTATTGATAATCTGTTCTATTTATATACCACCTTCTTCTACTCTTCACCAACAGGAGCTGCAAAATTTATGACCAATTACCTAAACCGTGTCTTCTTTTGGGGGACTTTAATGCCCATAGTGTTCTCTGGAGTGACTCTAAACGTAACCAGAAGTGCTCTGTATTGGAGGATTTTATATCTAGTAACTCTCTATGCGTCTTAAATGATGGCACACATACTTACCTTCATCCTGCAAAGGGAATTTATTCGGTCCTTGATTTAGCTCTGGCTGATGCCGGGCTAAGATCGGAATTCAGCTGGAGCGTCCATGATGATCTGTGCGGAAGCGACCACTTCCCCACCATACTTACCCTTGGGGAGCCGGTATCTTCCTCCCTTCTACGCTTTAATTATGATAAAGCAGACTGGCCCCGCTTTGCTGTTCTGTGTGGTGAAACACTTACTAGCGACCTTTTTCTTGATGCAGTTGATCCTATCCAGTTATTCTCGGATCAGCTAATCGATGTAGCCTCCAAATGTATCCCGAAACCTTGTGCGGTTCCTCGTATTAAGAAACCGTGGTTCACGGAGGACTGTAAACGAGCTAGGCGTTTCAGGAAACGTGCTGAGCGCGTGTACCGATGTAGACCATCTCCCAGTAATTTAGACGATGTTAGGCGTACTCGAGTTAAAGCTCGTAGGACTATCAAACAGTTCAAACGTGACTCTTGGAAACGTTATGTTTCTAAGATTAATCATCGTACCCCTATGTCAAAAGTCTGGAATATGATCCAACGCATCAAAGGCAAGTGATCCAATGTCACTGTCAATCATCTTAAAGACGGGAATAATTCTTTGACAGAAAAACTTGACATAGCCAATAGGTTGGGCGCTTCTTTTGCGCACCATTCGTCTTCAGATAATTACTTGCCTCAGTTCCAGCGTAACAAGGAACGGACCGAGGCAAGTCCTCTTGATTTTACATCCTCAAATGAAGAATCCTACAATGCTACATTTTCTCTGCATGAACTATCCGCATCCCTTAGCAAGGCCCATGACTCAACTCCAGGGCCAGATGATATCCACTATCAGCTTTTACGACACCTTCCAGAATCTTCCTTGAGGGTGCTTCTTGGAATTTTTAATACCATTTGGATTGCCGGGAATTTTCCTGCCTCATGGCAAAACGCTATTATTGTCCCCATCCCAAAGCCCGGAAAGGATTCTACCGATCCAAATAACTATCGTCCTATTTCCTTAACCAGTTGTGTATGCAAGACTATGGAGAGGATGATTAACGATCGCTTGGTTTGGTTTTTGGAGACTAATGAGTTGATAAGCGACATTCAATGTGGATTTCGAAAGAATCGCAGTACTGTTGATCACCTTGTTCGTCTAGAATGCTTTATTAAGAACGGTATCGTTAATCGTGACCATGTCGTATCTGTCTTTTTTGATCTGGAAAAGGCATATGACACTACTTGGAAATATGGCATTATGAAAGATATGCATGGATTTGGATTTAGAGGTCGGCTTCCTGACTTTATTCGTAAATTCTTAGACCATCGTCACTTCCAAGTCCGGGTTGAGGCTACCCTATCTGACTACTTTGAACAAGACCAGGGGGTTCCTCAAGGCAGCATTTCATCAGTTACTCTCTTTAGCATTAAGATTAATGGCCTTGCCAGAGTTTTATCTCCTAGTATGAATGCGTCCCTTTTTGTGGACGATCTTGGTATCTCTTGTCGAGGCAAAGGTATGCAGACTATTGAGAGACAGTTGCAGATTTGCCTTAACAAAATCCATGCCTGGGCACTGGAGAACGGATTTAAGTTCTCCAAGTCGAAGACTAACTGTGTACACTTTTGTCGGAAGTACTTCCCCCATGAAGACCCCAAGGTATTTTTAGATGGATCCCCCATCAAGGTTGTGCTGGAGGCAAAATTCCTCGGGGGTGATCTTCGATAAGCACCTTACATTTAAATCTCACATTAATTATCTTAGAGCCAGATGCCTAAAGGCGCTTGATATTTTGAAGGTTGTCTCTAGTGCTCGATGGGGAGGGGATCATGAAACCCTACTTCAGCTCTATTGAGCACTGATTCGTTCTAAGCTAGACTATGCCTGCAGTGTTTATGGAGGTGCGTCACGCTCCCAGTTGAAGAAACTCAATACTGTACATCACCAGGCCCTACGGTTGTGCTTAGGTGCTTTCCGTACCTCTCCTGTGGAGAGTCTGTATGTTGAAGCAAACGAGCCTCCCCTGGAGCTTCGAAGAACTAAACTATCATTACAGTATATCACCAAGCTTAGAGCCAATCCATCCAACCCAGCCTTTGATTGTGTCTTCCATCCGGAATTTGAAGACTTATATGCTCAGAAGCCATCCATTGTTCCTCCACTGGGTGTCCGCATCCAGGAACATGTGCAAGCAGCTGGACTTAGGCTGGATACTATCACCCCCATACGCATCCAGGAAGATCCACCGTGGTTATGTCCTGAGCCTCAGGTTGATACCTCGCTCTCCTCCCTGAAGAAATCTTCCACCAACCCTTTAGTATACCAGCAGGAGTTTAGTAATATGTGTTCAAAGTATCCATTTTATCACCGCATATTCACTGACGGTTCCAAGAATGATGATGGCGTGGCTTCTGCCGCTGTCCTTGGACCCAGAACCGTTTCAACTCGGTTTCCAAATTCCTGTTCTGTATTTACTGCGGAAACCAAGGCAATTTTGTGCGCACTTCGGTCCATTCCAGAGCTAGGAGGTAGCAGATTTTTCCTCTGTTCTGACTCCCTTTCCTACCTCCAGGCAATTCGGGCTAGTTCGCCTGTACATCCAGACATTCTGTCTATCAGGGAGATGTTTAAACGACTAAATGAAGATTTTATCATTGTCTTTTGTTGGGTGCCCGGGCATATGGGTATCCCTGGGAATACTGCTGCATATGAAGCCGCGAAGGCGGCTTTGCATTCCGTTACTACCCAAACTGACGTTCCATATTCGGACTTGCGTTTTCTTATTTGCTCCTATATCAAGCGCTTGTTTCAGACTCAATGGGATGGCCAGACAACCAACAAACTGCATGATATTCGTCAGTTTGTTGGTCCAGCGCCTTCCCTTTCACGGCATCGTCTCCGCTCTTGCATTTTGAGGAGGTGTCGTATCGGTCACACACGTGCTACGCATGGGTATTTGTTAAAAGGAGAAGATGCTCCTCATTGCTTTGCTTGTGATCAACGGTTCACAGTCAAGCGTATATTGCTTGACTGTGGCGACTTTGCTCCTGTACGAGATTCCTTTTATCACGTGAGCTCTCTTTCAGAACTTTTCAATTCTGTAGAAAGTGATACTATTTTTGACTTTCTCTCTGCCATTGGTATGGCAGGAAAGCTGTAATTTTAAACTACCGTCTGTGTTTGTTATGTGACTTCTGCTGTCCTTTTTGACTGAATAGTAAATGAATTATCCGTAGTAGATCGACTACTTGACGTTTTATTGTCGCGATAAAACTGAAATATTGTTGAAAACGACGTTAAAACTTTCACTCACTCACTCACCCTCACTCACTCAAAGATTCTTCATCTGGATTCACATCCTGATCCACTGCTGACAACATTGGAACGACTGCTCCTTCAGTCTCAAGAGTCTAAGGGCCGAATTCATAAAAGTCGTTTAAGGTGTGTGCAGTTAAAACGCGCTTATCTTTTACCCGGAGGATAAAACACTATTGTCCGCGGACAGCTAAACGACTGTCTAAATGATAAGTCAGGAGCTTCGATGATCATCCGTTTAGCTGTCCGCGGATTACTTGTGAATGAATGCCTGTCGTCTCATTGTTCGGTACGGTATGCGTGGTGTAAGACGTCATAAAAGTAAATATAATACAAATAGACAACGGGAGTGAAACATACTCAAACAGCGCCAACAGTGTGATGTTTGAAATATGGTCACACTAAACCGACGATACCACGCTGAATGTACTGTGCATTTCCAATTTATCCAAAATGTCAGGAAAGAACAGAGCGGAAAATTTTTCCTATGAGCAGCGAATGGGTCTCATTGAGATAATTAAGGTCGACCACACTGTCGTAGAAGATAAGAGTTGTGACACATCGGCCAACAGAAAGAAGCAGGCAGCATGGGAGAAAATCTCCAAAGAAATGTCTGCTAATTTTCCCGAGCGACCAAAATCGTCTGCGAAGGATCTACGAGAGTTGTGGAGGAGGATGAAAACAAAGGCAAAAGCGATGGTTCGAGCGAAAAAAATCGATCTGCACAAAACTGGTGGTGGAGCGGCTGATGCTGGTGAACTTGGCCCTGAAATCATGGCTATCTTGGCAATCATTGCTGCGGATCTGGAGCAAATACATAACGATGTAGAAGATGATGCAATGCCAATGTTTGAAGGATTGGCACAAACACAAACAGACATCGATAATGTTACAGCATCGACTAGCACGGCGGACTTACAAGAAAGGTATTTCAAAACTTTTCATCGCAATGTGGTATCTTGATAGTACAGTGATTATTACAGCTTTTATTTTCTGACTTATCCAGCAACGGTTTGTGCCTCATAGAACTGTCTGCAGTATAATTTTCACTGTAAACCGGACCTTATGTGCAGATTGTATGGTGAATCAGGAAGGAAAAAATATTCCAAAGTGTTTAATTCCGAACAATAAATGGGCGCCATAGCAGATTTTTCTTCTTAAAACATTGTTATTTATTCTTTAAATAATCAAAGTATATATATCATTGTTCTATTACACGGCAAATCGAGAATATTCCGAGAACATTTCTTCTGCCGAAGAACACGAGGAACTAGAAGGTCGTGGCGCCCTTGAAATAACGCATAATACCCAACCATCCAAGCCTACCCTCATATCAACTGGCTAAGATGTGTTTCTTAAAGGGTTGCACTTCACACTTGAGCTGCTGTCATCTGCATTGTTCATATGTATTCCTTATTGCACTTTTCAGGAAAAAAAGGCATCCTCAACAGCTACACGTCATGAGTCGGGACCGGTACTGCAGAAGACGACTGAAGTATTGTCTTACCTAAAAGAGGAACATAAAGCAAAGATGGCATTGATTGAACTTCAAAAAGAGGCGTCAATATGCAAACGAAAAGCCTACGAAGCGAAATCTGATTACTACAAAGAAAAACTTAGACGCAAGCGTATTGATTTGTAAAATGATTTCTATCTTTGAATTAAGACATTGCCCAGAAACTGTTTGCTTTGTTTTGCTCACTGATTGAAATGTTGCACAACGATTCTCTGTCGAAATAGGTTGCCTCGTAAGTCCGCTTCAACCGCGTTCAGTGGTCGAATTGGTTCCTCAAGGTTTTGTCTCGGCAGGTCTCGCTCAGGCTCAGACTCAGGCAGAGGATCATGTCGTCGTTTTGCCAGGTTATGTAAGCAGGCAGTTGCAACTATAATGGCCATGTTGTGATCCAGCTGAAATTGAAGCGGCGATTAATGTACACGTATTGAAATATAAGTACTGTATATGAAATAAAGCTGAAATGAAAGTGACTTATGTGAGGGAAAGTTATTATTTTAGTGTCGTCAGAAAATGTTCTACTTCACACCCGACTAAACCACCCTATTATAATGGATTCTACTTTGAAACAATTTTAGAACTCCTCTCATTCAGGAAAATATTAACCAAAAACGGATAATATTTTTTCAATGATTTCCAAACAGTTTCTGCGGAGAAATCGTTTATTGTGGTTTTGTGAAATAAACTGACATTGCATTTACTTACTGAACACCTCAGATGCATTCCCTTGGAAATGCATGGAAATCTTTTCTTCCAAATTCCAAATGCTCTTTCAATCACTCCCCTTGTTCTTCTCTGAGCAGTATTGTAACGAATCTCTGCTGGTGTCATCGGATTGCGAATAGGAGTGAGCATGAATTGGCGACACGTGTACGCTGGATCCCCAAGCAAAATACCTTGGTATTCTTCTGTCTGGAATTTACGGAATTGTTCCGACTCTTCAAATACCCGAGAGTCATGTGCTGAACCATACCATCTGGCAACAACGTTCGTGCAGATAAGTTGATGGTCACACACAAGTTGACAGTTGAGGCTGTAATATCCTTTCCTGTTTATAAACCGTAAAGCATCCCTGCCACCAGGATTTACAATTGCTACATGGGAGCCACCGATAGCGCCAAAAACACCAGGGAAATGCGTAATCTCATAAAACCCTGTGCAACTACTCGTCTTTCTTGCAGTGTGTCGGGGAAATGAATAAACTGTCTTTTCCTGGCACAAATCGCGACAGTGACACCATCAATAGCCCTGCAACACGACGCTTGTGACACTCCACACATGTCCCCAACATCCATCTGAAACGATGCTCTCGCATAGAATGGTAATGCAACTGTCAACTGTTGAAGATGAGTTAGTGCATGATCCCTCCTGGTTGTGGGCAGCAGGTCATCTTGTAATAAATTCAGCAGCCAACGAAACGATTCTTTGGAGATCCTGTAACGTCTGATGAATTTATTATAATCGTATTTCTCTAAGGGATTTATTCTATTCTCAAAAACCCTGACGGCATGCCCATGATCACGGCACATCTGTACCTCTTCCCCTGCCTCGTCCTGAGCAAACTCTAACACTGCTAGGGCATCCATGTCAGCACCGTTCTGCACTAAACTTAGAGCGATTCCCTATGTAAAGTACTTAGTCGGAGCAGTTAAACATACCCCTCACTGACGATTAAACATTCCTTTGTTGTTTAGACGCGTGTGGTTAAATTTTGATCGGGTGTCATTTAATCACATCTTGTGAATCGGCGACTAAGATTAAATAGGCGATGATCGCATGATTAGTGCTTTTACACGCGTGTAAACTTTAAAACACCTTTATGAATTCGGCCCTAAAAGTCCTGTAGTCCCACAACTTGGTCCTCAGCATCTATAAAATGTTAAGTAAAATACTCAAGGCCTATAATTAGTGTTTTATAAGATATTCATTTGCAAACATTGAGACTTACAGAAATAGCATGCCCATGGATACAGGTCGTAAAGAGGTTTTTTGTGTTTTTACCACAATGCACAGATAGAAAGTTAGTCGATCCTTAAATATACTGTACATTGCATGCTTCATGTCCATCCTAAATGTATAAATACTTAATTCATACATTCAACATTAAGATCGCCTGAGGTATAGAAAATTAGGTTTTCCATATTTTATATAAAAATATGTTATCTATAAGTACTTTATTAATTTAGTAGCCGTAATTATTCAGTGAAAAAAATGCAAACTAGTGAAGTCACCTATTACTTTTTATATTTAATATTTCCAGTACTTCACGTATTGCTATTGATATAAAAAATGAAATGTCAGGATTTTCGTCACTGGTGATGTTCCACATAGATATCACGTCTGTTATTACATTTTTATAGTCAGAAGTACTAATCAGAATATCGCACATGGAAGATTGAATACTACAGCTATTGTTCTCATGAAATGTGGAAAGGATAACCTACGCAATGCTTTGCGCCTCGTGGGATATCTTACACCTCTCAATTAAACAGTATTTATATGATCCCACAGACTTTGACCTGCATGTGATGAATCAAATCCACCCTGGTCCCCATCAATCTTTGTGTCGCCTAATGCGGAAACAACATGGGAAAAATATATTCAAGAAAATGAATAATGCACACAAACGACTTGCTAATGATTTGCTAATGATCTGTGATCATAAAACAATGCCTGTAATAAGTACCATATTTGTTTTCAATAAATTGGTATTACTGTTTCCCGTTCAGTAGCTGCCAGTAATACACTGGTTTCTTACCCTCAATACTACAGCACTTCCCCTTGAAGCAGGCAGAATTACTGTTAATAGAGGAAAGTTTAAGAAACATTATCTCTTTAACATCCACATATATTGTTAGCACTGTTTGCATATGTTTACACAATCGTATATTATCAATCTTAGGTTATTTGGCCAATGCGATTTTTAAAGTCTTGGGTATGCTTCAGTGCGGGATTAGACCTTAGATCTACCATTAGCCTTTCCCGAGGGAGACACTTTAGTACATTACATGCATGTTGCATGACGTTGCAGCCCGCATGAGCTATAAAGACGTCATTAGTATCAGCGATGTGCGAGGCACCGAAGCAGTAGAGGGGTGTGCTAACAATCGCTCATTTCGTTTCAAATTTCATGCAACGTTCAGGCTCTTCTGGGTAATAAATTTGTTATCATGGTTGGTTGACCGTGGGAGGATACGAAATATTCACATGGTGAATGTGAAAACTGATTGCGTTTTAATGGCTCGACTGCTATCAAGTTTTATACTACGGTGTATAAATACACTGTACTTCATATCCCGCTTCCTCAATCCAGCAGGATAACTAATAGTTATGTCCCTTTCACGCCTTTTATGTGTACACTTCTTGCAGCAATGTTTTAAGACGCTGAAATAGGACGATCCTGTGCCTAAAGATCATAATGGCAGCTATAGACTTATAGTGATGTTCAGAAGCTTGTATTACGTATTAATGCAAACCATTTTTTTTTTAATTATTATTGTTTTATTTTTTGGATTTGTTGTTGGTTTTGGCCACAACACTTTTCCCCATTGTTTGAATACACGGTCTCGCTGAGTGTGTGAAACAGATTTTTTTGTCAAATTTCAAATGGCCAAATAGGTTTAAACAGCTATCCCTCCTATGTTTATATTTGACATGTCCTGAAAATAACATAAAAAATCCTATCTACCATGAATAATTGTTGTCAACTTTTTCACGTTTCTAACTTGTCATCTTTTCAATATTTTTTCTTTTTTCTTGCCTTCATGTCATTGGCGAAGGCATTCTTTTGCTTAGCAAACAAAATATTCTTACATTCAATCATCTCATCGACAAGGATTTCCAATTCTTTCTTGGTGAAATTCTTGCTTCTCTTAGCCTTATTTACATTCGGTAGCGCCATGTTTACCAAATTCTGAGAGTTACCAAACGACAGACTCAATTACCCACAATCCTCGGATTAACAGCTGATCGATGTTTTTCTAACAAAAATCACACAACAAAAAGAATACATAAATCTAAACGGTGCAAACTATCACACGATGACAATGAGTTGATTTTAATTAGCCGGTTATCACAATTGAAGATACGCATAAAGAAACGTTAGAAATACCAATGCCAACTACTGGAAAACCTTTATACTTGAACTTGAGGTCTTCTCGATTCTCGACACATAATCCATAACTGGCGATGACCAAAGCAGTCAGTCACGTTCTTTACTCGTGCGGCTCTATATACGATCATTCATGTCTAATAATAACTTACCTGCATTGAGAAGCTCAATCGACTTCAACCACACCATAGTTGATACCTGACACTCCAGTCTGACGATAAAAAAACATCCATTTACACCTCTCACATGTTCAGTAAAAATTACTGTTGTCGCGCCTTTTTTTATTCCTACCTGACGTCGGCGTCCATGTCGCCTCCGATTTTAAAACAAACAATTTTTTTTTACAGAAAGGTATTCACAAATACTGTTGTGATCTGATTTAAATCTATTACCCGGCTGAATTTACTCAGTTCCTTGTAAATATATCTTTTCATCAGTCTTTTGGTTCAGTTGTTTTGTTTGTCCATTATTTTTCAAATTCAACGATCAACAAGTTGCTGAAAAGCTAACTTAAACCCCTGCTTAAGACGCCAAAATACAAGGGAAGCAGAACATCACGGGGAATTTACACAGTGGATACAAATCGTAGATATTTCACGATATAATTAAAGACAGCACACGCATTCAAAGCACTCTTAATAACCACACCCCCAACTGGTCATAAAATTAAAGTCTCCATCCCTGCACTCATGGACTGTCAGAAAAACTGAAACGTTTCTAACAATATGAAAAGCAGATCTTATTGCAACCATTTGGCAAAATTCGGCAGGCCAGATCAAAGTACGCGTAAATGAAAAAAGCTGCAAAAACCAAACAGAACAATGTTGTGTATGTAAGCTTGGCGGGTGGCATCACAGATGGTCAACCCAAGTCTAGCTGGCCTTTATAACCTGAGAATTCGCATGAAGGCAATAATCAATCATCCAATCAAATTAATCCAGGCAACACGGAAAAAAATTCTTACAACTGTTTAATTTTCTGAGTCATATTGTCGTCAGAATTACTTAAACACGTCTAACAGGTATTATGACGGGTGGCTTTAATCCTCTTTTGTTTCCTGCGGTGTCGGTAATCCTTGTGACCTGGACCAGAAATTAAAAACATGGGGGATGAATTATCATCATGTAAGATTGCTTTCTCACCTACTCAGAGCTATATTCAAAGAGATGTCACTTTTTTCGCACTTTTGTGGAGTAAGTTTAATCAACAGCCAGTCTTTCAACCCCATTCATTATATCTTGATTAAAGCAGTCAAGCGACACGATTAGTTTTTGGTTGTTTTCAATTTTAATAGTCCCCTGTAGCCGGTCAGACCGAAGATTGATCAAACTAATGACGAATGAACTCCCGCTTTGTTTTACACTATTTCATTTATTCCGTGTGACCATTTGCCAGATAGCACGTTGTCATTGTTGCTCTGGATTTACTGTCTATGCTGTACACCTGCACAGTCTATCATTTTTCAGTGCGGGATGCAGAGTACATGTGGTATGGAACGATGCAAGTGAAGCATTTACAAGACTAACTCGCCGTAAACCATTATGCTTTGATACCGCCTTCCTTAGAGAGACGGATTGCACCCTCATAAGTAAGGCGAAGTCATCATATTTTCGCACGTTATGTATACTTTCTTACTTTTTCGGTAGTTTGTGTTATACGTCGGTTTGGGAATTGGCATTGCTATTATCGATTTGAACGTTCTTATTGGTTGATGGCTGGTGTACGAATTTCTGTCTCGAGGCATAGATTCAACTACTTTTGCGAACTGGATCGGGGGACTTCATTTAGAAGGTGATTTAAGTAACATTATCATATATAGCGATGTGGCCGTTTCCACACCATGTATAGATTATCATAAGAGTGCGTGCTCCACGATGCTGTATTGGCTCTCGTCGTCTGGCGTCAGCATGTCGCATCAACCTCTTCGAGCTCAAACAACTCTAGCTGATACATCATCGCGGATCACACACTGCTAAGATAACTTCTATGTATCATTATTATTTAGGATTTACAGATTCTGAGAACAGTATATATCAAGGTAGTAAAAATTAGTCAGCACAGCTGTCGAGTGAGCGACCTCCGAGTCAGTAACCAAATCACCAGTAAAACGTACATGTAACAATAGCATTGTAATAACTATAGGAGCAACAATATTGTCACTGAAAGTAAATACAGGAGCGGACCGACCCCTTGAGTGTTCAATGCCATACTCAAGAAATTTTTCATTCATTCCTTGGCGCCGTAGTAAATGAATGATTATGGCATGGCGCCACATCGGCAATGGTTCCACCCATACTGTAGCGAGAACAAATTTAAAACAGGAGCCAGTGAATGGATTTCGATTGAGTGAGAACACCAAATACAAAACGAAAACAGACGAAAATGTTTAAAAACAGAGCCAATGACCTAGAAGCCTCTCACCAAAGCAGTGGTTTTGTGTTCAAGTCTAGCTCACGCGGACTTCCTGTGCGGCTGTACGTGGGAAGGTCTGCCCGCAACCTGCGGATGGTCGTGGGTTTCCCGCGTGCTCTGCCCGGTTTGCTGGCCACCGTGGTATAAGTGGAGTATTCTTGAGTATGGCGTAAAAATAAATAAAAGGGCCAAACCTTAATTTAGACTCGAAAACCATTTTTTATATCATTTAGATTGAGTAAACTGAGTAAATTGTACATATACAGGACTTATCTGCATATGTAAAAAAATAACTATACTGAATTTCAAAAGAAACGCGAATTTTCCCAGTGTCAAATCGGAAGTACATTCTGAGTAATTAAAAATGTGTAGATATGTAATGGATGTTCCAGGAAGTGTTTTTCAATTTTAAAGATGAGTATGTTCCGCAACTAAGTTGTCAGGCAGTACCAAATTGTACTGATTTTAATATTTGGTTTAATTTGTTTGGTTGGAACGTCTCTCGTGTCGCCAGGCATCATGGTACTCATTAGTTCACCATATAAACACTGCTTGACCTCTACCAGCAGACAAACACCGTTAATGACCCGTGCTCGGAGCGGACGACCTCGTGTGACGTCAAGACCGCTCCATTGTCAATTCCCATCGTCGGAATCGGTTCCTGCAAGCAGCCATACAGCTCGAAACACAGTTGGAACAACGAACTGACCCATCACCTCCAATACTATACGTCCCCGATTTAACGACGCGGGTTTGAGTTGCTTCATGTTTGACTCGACGCCACAGACGCGGTCGACTTAACTGAGCGGCAGGTCATCGGAACTGGCACAATGGGAATTGAGAGAATATCGCCTTTTCGGATGAAAGTCGATTTTGCATGGACAGCCAAGTAGGCGTATGTAGAGGAGAACGGTTCAGTGATCCATGTGTATTGGCGAATGACTTTTGGGGAGGGCCTTCCGTCACGCTTTGTGGGGGGAGGGGGAGGGGCAATTAGCTGGGGACGTCACGTTCCGCCTGTGATTTTCCAAAACAGGAACGTGGTAAAAGCGTCACTGCGCAACGCTAGATTGGTGAAGAGTTGAGGCCTATAGTCGTTCCATTTTTAGCTCGAAGACATAATCTTGTTCTACAGCAAGATAATGCAAGAGCACAGACATTTCTACTGAACAACGGCATCCAGACGATAGATTTGCCAGCTTTAACTCCGGATTTAAAACATATCGAGCACCTCTGGGATGAAAAAAAATTCCCAACAGGTATGGCCGTTAAGCCAAATTAAATGAGTTCTCCCATTTCCATTCATTCAGAAGAATCAGCTCGATATGGGCTTGCTGTGTAAGAGAAACATGTTTTTACATAGCCACCCAGTACTACTCATTTGCAGTTTATACTATTTCTCCCATTCGCATTTTGTTTTTGGAATTCTGTATATATTTTATTACATCGACTAAATGCTTTTAAATATTTAATATTTTCTCTGAACATGAGCAAAGTATCTCTCGTTTTGCTGCTTTAAAAGCACCAAGGCTGAGCCTCAAACCTTGAGGACAGGATTCAACATTTTAAGGTACGTCTTCCTCGCGGAACCGTGAATAAAGAACCCATAGTCCAATTCAGATCTTACCAGATAACGATATAAATTAGTAAGTCAGATCAGTCATCACCCAAATGAGTAGTTTTACTCTCTATGCTGCACGTCTTTAAGTATATTATAATTAATTTGTACATTTAATTTCAAGAATTTTATGTGGGGTCTAATGGAAAACTTACTGTCAAGTGTCATCTCCAGAAATTTACTTTGTCCAACAAAGTTTCCTTGTTCACAACAAAATTTAGAAAAAATTCCGTTTATTACAAAAAGCATACCGACAGTTTTAGCGGTTTAAAGTCAAATCGTTTTCAGTTGCCAATTTCTCCATCTTATTGAGAACTCAAGTGTGAATCCAGATTTAAGCAGTTCGTCTGTGAATTCATATCACTGAATTGTCCGGAAACATTCTTGGTGTGATAGTATGCTCTGGCCTATAAAAGAACCAGTGTCAAATAACTATAATATCCTTGAGTGTTTTGTCATAAACACCAATAAGATAAATAAATATATGAATGTTCAATAAGACTTTGATAAATCCAAGAACACGAAAATGTTAATTTTTCATGTCATTCGTCTTGGGTTGCCCAATAGTTCTGTAAGATTGAAGGCAATAACCTTTTCCTTTATCGAATCTGAATAGGCTAGCTTATTCTATAAAAAGAAGAAAAACATTCTTATATAAACATAACTGAACTTTTCTGTTAAAACAGAAAATCTATTTGGTCGTCCTTGTTCGACTGTAGAGGACTTGTACGCCAAACCACGAACGCGAAAGAAACGTGAAGGTAATCATGATCATTAATAATAAAAGAGCCCAAATAACGTTACAGATAAAATGAAGACTAACTGAAAAAGAAACGTGTTTTCCTCTCGTAAGGATGGATTGTGAATGTTTACAGCGATGAGAGGACTGCACTCCATGTGTGGTAATCGGATCAGTCGAGCGTATGCGTTTCATTTACAGAATAATCCGGATTTACGGTCCATAGGCTGGTTCTAAACAAGCCGGAGATGTGTAAAGAACCTTGGAGTATAAGACGCGATTGGTGGAATTTTTATGCCTTCGAGCTCTCTAGGGGAGTTACGGTATTTAATTCTATGCTGAAGTGGTTTCTTGCATGACCTCCACATACTTTCACATTAAGAGTTGTAAAGAAAGTTAAATATCGGAAGTTTGAACAGATGTGGGAAGCCAGGTTACGGATTTCAGCGGTAATCGCTGCAATACCACATGGTTAATTAGACATTGCTGTTTTTAGCCAGAAGATTTGAATGATAATTTTTTCACTCCTGGAAGTCAGTGATTTATCGTTGTTAGGGATAAACATTTATCGTTTGGCGCATCAAGTTTTTGCTCACTTCATTGCCACACTGAACTCCGAACCTCTCAAACTGCTGTCGGCATGTCTGAACTGTACATACATGCAATCCTAACTGCCTATTCGGTCAGGCTAAAGAAAGGGTTAAGACAGAACCTACAGCATTTCCAAAGACTTACGATAAAGTGACCTTGATTTACGACAAGGTGGATTGGTACTAAAAACGTCAAAATTTGTTTATTACCTTAACTTACCCGATCCAGATTCAGTGCCTTCATGTGTGGTGAAAAGTCGCACCAGATTCAGCACTAGCAGTCTGTGAAATGAAATAACTAATTACTTTAATCCGTAGCAACATGTATGCTAAATGTTATAACAACACAGCATTTTGATCTATTCTAGACATCTAACAAATTGCCACTAACATCACTGCATATATTTTACCCAATTTTGCTTCGGCCACGGTGCTAGGGGGCGTTCATTTGCTACTATTTATGCATTTACATAAACAGACTGAACAAATTGACAAGAAGATGTATTGCACCGGTTACGTGTGACCATTCGTCAGGTATCACAATGTCGTCGCTGCTGTACATCTTAATTACATTGTATTTCTGCATTAACCAGGATTCTGCTAGTGAACTAAACATCTACGAGGCTTTGTCCTCTGTGCATTGTTTTAATGTTTTTGTATGTTAAATGTGATGATAATACAGCATCTTGTGTAATTCTAGTCCAGTGGCGGCTAATAAATTGCAATTTATGCATTTGCCGGAAGAGTTAGAATAAAAAATTAACTCAGGTAAACTGACAAGAGGTCGTATTTCACCGCTTACTTGTGATCATTTTCCGACTATTTACCAGCTATCTGTCTTCACTGCTCTGGTTTTTCTCTCCATGCTGTATGTCTTTGTATTTGAGTGAAAATGGGGATGATATGTACTGGCATTCTGCACAACAGTCGGCTGGTAATTCGTCCTACTTGTAGAAGTTCTTATCCACGTTGTTATCGTCGAATGTCACTTCATCATGTCGGGAAATAGTGACAATAAGTGCGCGGGAAAGATCCTAGACGATTTGAAAGACAGTTTAAGGTTGCGGGAGAGAAAGACTTAATTCAAAGTTGAGTATTTTCAAACAACAACAACGCCACACTTAGATCGGGTGTAACAAATGAGTAAACGCGCAATGTTAAAATGTTTTGCTTTACCGCTATGTCGGACGGTATGTTCCCATGACCCACAGGGTCGTGGAATTTAAATAAATAAGTGAAGTCTACGATTAAAAAGAGGTTACACAAAAGACGGTTTTTTACATCGAATAATAGAAATTTTAATCGCTACATGGCTAGTTCGGACTTTCATATCTATCGATCCTAGTACGAATTATTTACCAGAATATTTCTGTACATGTAGGGAACAGTTGTTAAGAAATAAGAATTACCCGTTACCGGAGTTTCCATAATGGATCCTCACTAACTTTCGTCATTGTGATGTAGTCAATCTGAAAGAAATCTGCACAACACACAGCTGTCCACGTCGACGTTTAACGGAAAACCCGAGGGCTGATTAGTGGCATTATCCCACTTGCCCAGATTACCATTATTTTACAACATACAGGTTCGCCCTACTTCAATTACATTTGTGACGTCTCGTTTTAACTTCGATAATTCGTATAATAATTTAACAATGATCAGCTCACTCTACTTCAGATAGAAGTGTAACATGTCATTTTTTCTTGGATAAACCATTTCATTCCAACTTAGAGCTGTAATATTCTTGCATTTTACTTCCCCCCCCCCCCGATCTGCTAGCTTTAAAACAATCATTATATAGCAAAAGCTGTGAACGATATTTACCCATCTTCGCTGGATTTAAAGGAAAAGTCTCTCTAGATGGATCATCTTATGTGGACCTATATTTGTACAAAGACCAAAATGGTTTCCTCTCTTAGTCTTTACGACAGAAGTAATTTATTCTTGTTTCGCCAGCAATATATCGAAGGATATACCGTGACGTGGACATATCTCGCATTGCGGTATTTGTTTCATTCAACGTCACAAGTTATTACTGCAAAAACTAGTGTATCAAGGTTATTCCATCGAAAGCCTTGACTTCAACTTTCTTAAGTTTTACAGAGTATAGCTTTCAGAGCTCCGACAATCATTGGTTCCCTGCTTGATGAGTGTCTAATTCCGCTTGTTGAATTAGATCGCCACGTTTGATATATGAACAGTTGCAATCAGTGCGCAGCTGAGGTATATATTTTGTTATCGACAACTGATAATCTAGCATGGTACACGTCTTGAATACTGATTTCACTCACTCGCCTAGAACATGCCTTGCGTCTTTCCATCATCACTGAAAACTGTTGACTCCTCCTTTTACATTCTTCGGGAAAGCCCTCATAGATCTGGAACTAGTATACGGATGTCTGTTCCGACGCCTAGATTACGTCGTCATATCGAGAAATGCTCCAGCAGATCTGGCAGAAACTTGTTCAGCTTTTATACTGCCGAAAAATGGAAGCAAGTGACATACGGGTAAAAGATGATATCACATAATATGTATTCTTGATGCAAGCTACATGCCTTTAGAAGGACTTTGTAAACTGTTAAAATGGCAAAATGAAGATCCGCACCAATGGACTGTTTTCGGTCACAAAAGAAAGCAACTGACTTGTCAAATATAATAAACGTTACTACCCTGCCGGACCAATCAAATGTACAGTGACTAACAGATCATGGTCTCTGAAGGTCGGTGCGGGCAGGTCTTTCCGGTATGTAAAACCCTCTGAAGTTCACAGAGTTATATGCCAAATAAAAAAAAATCATACGAATGCTCTGTATGATTAATTGTGTCTACAGTGCTTAATTGTGCATCTTTATTCGCCGATAGAACAAATACATGTTAGGTGTACGCAACTGCGGGGGTTTCTGCGGTGAACAGAATAGGACCTCAGTCCTTAAGCTCCCCCCCCCCCCCCCACGCCGTAGGGTCTCTGTCGTGAAAAGAATGTGACCATATCTCTGTAGGTAAGCGTGTCAGAGAAGGCGACTTAACCAAAAGCTCTCCCTCTGTGGGCAGGTGAAAATAATAGGCTCACATCTTATCGGTTGTGTGAGAGGCAACCGGGGAGCGACCTGTTTACCATGGGTTGGAACACGTAGTCTCTGAGGACGGAATCCTGAAGGTTGAGGGCGTATTCTTCTTGCCAGATCCTCATGTCTGACTTGCCACTTTGGCCCATATTTGGGCAGAGACGGGAGGTCCGATGGGCCTGGTGCGATCAATCTTCTTGGTCACGTATTTTCTCTGAGAGGCCATCAAAATTTCTTTATAAACACCATTATTTTTATAATAGAGAAGAAATATTATTTTTCAAAATTTCTTTAGTGGGAATACGTTTGCGGGGGTAGCTCATGGGTTAGTCGAGTAGTACGTGTCTGATATATGGCCTTATTCACTGTGTGGAAGACCCCTGTGGGGTTTTCGGGGTGATAAGAATAGGACCTCAGCCCTCTAGGCAAGCTTCTCGTAAAAGTCGACTAACCTAGTGCTCTTCTGTGTGGACCCGTTGAATATAACCCGTTGGCTCACATCATCTAGGTCGTGCGAGAGGCAACCGGGATGCGACGTGTTTGCCGTGGGTTGCGACCTGTTATCTCCGAGGATGGGATCCTGGTGGCTGAGGGTGTTTTTGGTCTTGCGAGATCCCCACGCCCAACACACCACTTTGGCCCTTACTTGGAGAGAGACGGGAGGTCGGATGGGCCCGGTCCGATCAATCGGCTTGGTCACGTCTCGCCTCTGCATGGCCCTAAACATTTCTCAATAACATCACACCTTAGAGAATAACTGTTTCCTTCCAAGTTTTGGTTGTGGGACTACGTGTTGAGGCGGTGGCTCATGGGTCAACCGAGTAGTATGTGTCTGATGTGTGACCTTATTTACTTAATGGAGTTCGCTCATTAAAACCATCTGTTCGAGTATACCGCACGTGGAGTCCTTGGTGCGTTTCCTGCTGGGTATCCCCAGGTTCAGGCATCGCCCTTGTTGGTACTCCGAGGAGGGTGGAGAACATATGGGGAGAATTCGTATTTAATATTTATAATGACTTCCTTAAACCTTGCATCAAACGTTTCTGATCTATATATCCGATTTTCCTCTTAGCCCACGTCAGGTGCTGATAAAAAGAGGAGGTTAGAAGTTTTATCCGATTCATTTGATAATAGACAGGACAACTGACCGGTTTTTATCGTCCTCTCCGCTAAGAGTGAACAAAAGCTGTTCTCTAAAATTCATCCTTTCTTGTTAAGAAGGGCATTAGAAGGGGCAGCAGGCACTTTGAAAACTGTTAAAAATACTAAGATCCATAGGCATTCTCATCGAATGTTTTTTGGAAACAACAATCTAAAAATTTATTATCATCAAACAAAATCTCTGATATACCTATTTATACATCCCCTTACAATTCCCTGAACAGCTCTCAGGGAATAATAGGTGATAGGGATGGTGATATCATAGACCTGACTGAAGAAGAAATCTGTACAGAATTAAAAACAGGTGTTGCCAGACTAAAACGTTTCACAACAAAAAACCTGGCAACATCATCACATTAAATACCTATCTTTTCACATTTAATAGTACCTCTCTACCGTCGCATATCTACATTGGCCCGTATATGGATAATGTGGATTTATACATCCCTAATCCGACACGTTGTTTCACTTGCCAAAAATTTGGTCACGGCAAGGGACAATCTAAACATAAACCGGTTTGCTTCAGATGCGGCAGTGAGGGTCATGAAGATTTTGACTGCAATAACACAGTTAAGTGTTGCAATTGCAATGGAGAGCACATCGCCTCGTCTTCGCTTTGTGTGAAGGAAAAACAAATAATCAATATTAAAGTCAAACATATCATATCAGGAAGCCCGAAAATTAATCTTTCCCTCTAATACTTCACCGCAGACTTCGTTTGCCAATGTGGTCAAGCGAGTAGCATCTGGTGGGTGAGTAGCCCATCGGAAATGACAAACCTAGTTCCATATGTTTACAACCTGCTGCTCAACCTACCCATAATTCCTGCTTAACCCAAACCACTACAGTACAGCAAGTGAAACAAGTAAATATTACACAAAAAACTGACAGACCTGAACATGATCAAAACGAAACTGCCAGAACTAAGTCTGGAAAGAAAAGTCATAATGGAAATAACAAACATAGTGGTCCCACGGAGCGTTCGTCTAAGGCCACCAGCGACACTGTCCAAACTTTTCATAGGTTTGGGTCGTTGGAGGGCGTTGCTCCTTGAACATCGGATGCGGATGTGATGGATACATCACGCGCACCAGGGAGATCTTCCAGCGGTCCAATCATAAAAATAAATCCCTCATACGCCTTCCTCCATAATATGTTCTTTAGACAAAATTATACCGTGGAATTGTCGAGGTCTTAAGGCAAATTTTATTGAAATAATACTGCTAGTTCAATCTTTAAATGCAGTTCGCCCGTGTCTTTAGAAAACTCACTTGAGGACATCTCAAGACCGTCGATATGTATTTTTGTAATGAACAGAAACTCCATCTAGACCCTGAGCTTAATTTTTATATTGAACCAGTAAAAATTGTTGGAGAAAATACAATTTTCGGGGTTATATTCGATAAAAAAATATCATTTTATACCTCATATTAAAATGCCTAAAGCTAAATGTACATAGGCTCTCGATATAATTAAGGTCGTGTCTATGGCCGATTGGGGTGCTGCCCGATCTGTTTTACTTATATCGTTCTCTGGTGAGGACTAAATTGGATTATGGGTCCATCATTTACGGTTCCTCTGGGAAGTCGTGTATTAAAATGTTGGATCCGGGCCATCATCAAGGTTTGAGGCTCAGCCTTTGTGCTTTTAGAACCCCTCCGGTAGAGAGTTTATACGTAGAGTCTAACAAGCCTCCTTTACATCACAGGCGTATAAATTTATATACACTGACGGGTCAAAGGATGGGGACAGGGTTGCGGCTGCGGCTGTCATGGAGCAGTGAGTCTCTTCCTTTCGTCTTCCATCCTCTTTTTCAATATTCTCTGCCGAGGCCAAAGCTATACTCCTGGCCTTATCAATGATGTGCAGTGACTCACTGTCTTGCCTTTTGGCAATACAGAATAATAAATTTAAAAATTCCTTGATCCTTCAAATTTTAGACATACATAGGCAACTAATTAGAAGAGGTAATGATATATTCTGCTGGATACCAAGCCATACTGGTATCCATGGAAACACATTCACAGTCAGGGAGGCGAAAGCTGCCCTCAATAAACTCATATCTAAGATGAAAATCCCTTATACGGACATGAAGTCTAATATTCTTAACTATATTGGTCGACTTTGGCAGGGACTTGCACGTTCATAATAAACTGCATGATGTTCATCTTGTTATTCGCTCCCGAGTGTGTTGGATGTGATGCCCCATGTGGCATCAAACATATCTTGGTTGACTGTGTAGATTTTGCCGATGTTCGGGAGATATTCTACATAGTCATCTCTATATATGATTTATTTGACAACATCGCGGGCGATGTTGTCAAAATATTTGAAGGCCATTAGCCTTTATCATAAGTTATAAATTTAATTATAATTAATATGTAAATATTTATCGATAAAAAGTTATATGTACATTTCTGGATATACTATTTTTTAAAATATGCGCGTTGTCTAGTATTAACATAACCGCCTCGTGTTTTCACCTTGCTCTCGCCACGATATGGCTGAAATATTGCTGATGTGGCGTTAAGCCAATCATTCCTTCATTCATTTTGAGTTGAAGATGGAGTAGCTCGTGTTAGGGAATTTGATGTGCATATTAAGGCCATCTATTCAAGTATAAAAAAGGGGAAGTTGGAGGTTTTGAAATCTGCAAAGAACTAAATTTACAGGGTGTTACCAGAGTTGAACGTTTCAGAACGAAGAAAGCGGATAACATCCTAAAATTTAACACATCTTTTTGCCTTTAATAGAACCAGCGATGCTCTCAAATAAACCATGTACAGCTGACTGTGTAGAATCTTTGCTGAATATGGAGTCCGCAAAATGAACCAGGATATGTTTGATGCCGCATTCACCATCAACACACTCTGGGGCAGAGCACTCATGAAGAATGTAACTGTGAGACGAGAATGTCCAATGCGACACCTCGTTAAAATTACTTTATGTCTACGAGAAATACCGACAGGATACAAATTAAAGCCAATAAAACGTTATACATTTCACAATTTATTATCGACGTGAAGATTCCCTTCACCCCTGCCAAAGCTGACGAATATATTTAATTTAGGGCAACCTTTAGCTCCCTGTCTACGACTGTGTTTCCATGGATACCAACATAACTCGGTATCCAACAGAATATAATATCTTTGCCTCTTTTAATTAGTTGTCTGTGTAAGGCTAACATTTGAAGTATCAGTGGATATTTATATTTATTATGCTGTATTGCTGAAAGGTAGAAGAGCGAGTCACTGCATGCCATTGCCTTCTAGGCACGCCCAGAAGAGACATACGATAATGCCAGGATTATAGCCCTAGCCTCGACAGAGAAAATTGAAGATGGAAGACGGAGAGAAGAGACCCGCTGTTCTATCTCTATTGGCGAAGGTATAAAAACACCAATGGCTGAGCCTCAGATCGTGGTGATGGGCTGGATCCAACATTTGTATATACAACTTTCTAGAGGAACCGTAACTGAAGGACTCATAGTCCAATTTAGACCTCACAGAGAACGATAAACGTTTCATAAAATACATCGATCAGCGCCCCATTCGGAGCTAGACATGACCTTGATTATATCTAGAGCCTTTGTATATTTAGCTTTAAGCATTTTTATATGAGGTATAAAAGATAAATTGTTATTGAATGTTATACCCAAAAATTTAGTTCCACCAAACAATTTTAGTCTGTTCAACAAAAATGTTTAGATCAGGGTCAAAATGGAATTTCCGTTATTGCAAAAATGCATACGAACTAAAACCGTTTTGCCCAGTTCTCGATTTTACTGAGACAAAGCTGAAGCTGACGTTCGATGCTGACGTAAGAAAATCATCCATGTATAAAGAACCCTCTGTGCCAGATGTTAATGTTTTGGCTAAGCTATTTATTTTTATGCTAAACTATGTTGGTGATAACATATTGTCCTGGATTACACCCATTTCCTGCTTATGAGAGTCAGAAAGATTGGACCCCACCTGTACTTTAAACTGACGATCAGATAAAAATTCTGATATAAACATCGGTAATCGACCTTTGAGGCCGATACCAGAAAGATCTTTCAACGTTTCATATTTCCATGTGGTGTCGTAGACCTTCTCAAGTCAAACAATATAGACACCACATCTTCATCATTAATAAAGCCATCTCGAATGAACCAAACATGGTGATCTAAAGTTGGTTGAGATTGTCGAAAACGATACTGTATATTAGACATTAAATTGTTTGTTTGTTAAAAAAAACCATACCAGTCTATCATTTATCATTCGCTCCATAGTCTTGCAGACACAACTGGTAAAAGCTATGGAAGAAAAATTAGACGAATCAGCATAATCCTCACCTGGTTTGGGGACCGGGATAATACACGCCTCCCTGCATGGCGGTGGAAAATTACCAGTAATCCAAATAGAGTTGACTATACAGTTGACTGTAGAATCTGGATTTATTTAGGTCGGCCTTTGCCTCCCTGTCTACGACTGTATTTCCATGGATACATAACTCGGTATCAAACAGAATATAATATCTTTATCCCTTTTAGTTAGTTTTCTGTGTAAGTCTAATATTTCATGTATCACTGGAGTTTGGGTTGTTGAAAAAGCCAGGGAAGAGACTCAGGAAAAGACACCGCAGCTAATTCCTCTAGCCTGATGCTAGTTTCCACAATATGCATACGAAGATTGAACGATGGGATTTTGATAAAATATAGACAACTTTAGTGTTCATTATTGCCAAAACCATCCAGAATGAAGGTTTCAAATCAAACAAGGTAATCTGTAATTGATCGTATATAGGTACACAGACAGATCGCCCTAGTGTTGTAGATGAAACCAGACAGACATCACCGGCGGCTATTTTATCAAAGTCTTTTCCCATTACCCTCGATGGTGATACTGTTCACTTCTATACTAGCTTAGAAAGCTACAAAAAAGTTTTGGAAGTATTTTTTACACTTGGGCCATGTGCTTACTGTTTGTCGTATATATGTGGTTCTGTAAAGGACATTGATGTTGAGCAGCATTTTTTTTGTTCTGATGAAGCTCAGAAGACATACAACAAACTTCGAAATATCTAAAATGGCGTCTCATAATCTAATATATATAATATGTTTAGTACTTGAATTAGATTTATGTACTTACAGTGGCAGGAAACCTGTATTTGGCCTACGCGTGACATGGGGAAGTTTTTCTGCCCAACTGATATTAAGGAAAAATTTACCACAACACGTGTCGTGTTAGATGGAACAGAATGTCCAGTCCAAAGACAAACACTGGCACATGCACAGCCAGCAACTTTCTCGTCCTACAAGGACAGAAATACTGTAAAGGTGGTAGTTGGATTTACACCTGGACGATTGGTTTCTTTTATTTCCCCATCTTATGTGGGTTCAACGAATGACAGATATATTATTGAGAGAAGCCAAGTTCCCAGTCAGTGTGATCCGGGTGATTCTGTTAAGTGCAAGTCATTTTTGCTCCGTACGATGTTCAGATTAACATTCTATCATTTTTAGGAAGCAGATCCAAATGCAATCAGCAGCAATTCCGAGTGAAAAGTTGCTAGTAAGCGAGTTTACATCGAAAGGATTATTGGGTTGGGGAAAACTGACAAGATTTTAACCCAGTCCCTAAAAAACGGAAACTGAGTTATCCTTTGGAATCAGTTTTGTGTGCTTCATGCTATGTAATTTTCGTAGTTATATAGTTCCAACTGATGCTTGATCTTGACTGTAATGAGTGTGGTGTGTGTATGTATACTGGGGGTTTTAATAACGTCGTACTTAACAATTTTTAGTCATATGGCAACGGGAAAATCATTACGTGTGTGTAGATATATTGTGTCTTCTTGTGGTAGGGCGAGGCCATGCCGCCAAAGTGTTGCTGCTACTGAAGTATCATGCCGAAGACACCAAACATGACAACCCACCCAGTCATATCATACTGACACCGGGCCAACCGGTTTTCTTGCTCCAACCTCCCATTGCTGAGTGCTAAGTGAAGCTGCAGCAAGTACCATTTTTCTTGGTATGTGGTATGACCCGACCTGTGTATGATCCCGGGGTGTTCTGACTTCGAGGCGGACGCTCTAACCATTAGGCCACTGAAGTGGTTATGTACGGTGTGAAACACCAAACAAATAAATATATCATACTCAGGGTTCGTACTCAATTTACATTTGATTCTTTTCAAGGTAGCTACAGGTTTTTTATTTTTCAAGGTATTTTTTTAGGAACTTAAGAATATATATGCAGTATATTAAGCAGCGAATGGGTGCTTTGGGTTTAACGTCGTACATAACATGCATTATTTTAGTCATACGGCGGCGGTGTCTACTTGTGACAGGGAGAATTTATGCGGAAAAGTGCTGCGGCCACTGATACATCTTTGCCTATCAGGCCACTACCAATAAAGAACCCAAACCAATGTATATTGCACTTACGTGTACTTTAATGGAACATTAATCATATATTGTACGCCACACGAGCACTTTACCAGTCATACACCGTTATCATTTAACAAAAGGTCTACATTATTTATACACTTTTCAGACTTTCTTTCAACTCTGTTGTCTCATCATTATGGTGCTGGAGAGCTATTTTCTTGTCGTTAACTGTACGCCGAAAACCCAGTGATGTCATATTTCCAGCTTTTTTAGCTTGGTCCGAGAGCTCATCAGCTGATGTGGTCAGTGAAGCTACCTCATGTTCAAGGTGTAGTCTTTTCTTACTCTATTCATTCTTTCTTCTGTCAAAAGTTTACGTTTTCTAACATTAGTAGTTTCAACCTTATCACGGTTTTGTTGTACACACTTCTGGCGCCCAGACTGTGCAGCCATTAGCAACGGTTTCGGAATCAACAGTCCCCCAGAATCTGTGAGGTGGTCATAAACAACTCTCCGCGCAGAAATGAATCTTTCTTTCTTGTTTTCTACAACCTGTTCCTTCTTGGTGGAAAACCCTCTTTCCACTGACGCCTGACCGTGCGATAATATCAGGAACAACTTTGCCACATCCCAGAGAATATCCCAACCATCGTCATTTTCACTATATGGCGTCGCAGAAAGTGATCCAATCGGTCGCTTGGGGCTTTAAATTCCATGAATTCTCTTTTCTGGGGCACTGCTACCTTGGTCACAAAGATATCGTACTGCCTCTGTAGACTGTCACACACTGCCTCTGGCAATCGCTTACAACACACCAGCTTTGTCAGTACACGATTGAACTTCTCTTTACAGGACTCGGTCTCGGTAACCATGAGTTCAGGATTAAAATAAGACAAATTTCGTGTAAGAGTGTACTGTAATGGGGATTTCTCCTGGAATATTTTTATTGACTTACGTTACCGGTTTTTGCAGTCCATGTAGAATTTCATCTCTTGTCTGCTACTTATCTTTTGCAATGCAGCCAGTTCTTTCATAGTTTATGGAGCACTAAACCCAATGTCGATTTTCGGAAAGGATTTGTGGACACTGACGTCGTTTACATCTAACTTCAGTTATTTAATGCATGT
Source organism: Liolophura sinensis (assembly GCF_032854445.1). Lineage (NCBI taxonomy): Eukaryota > Metazoa > Mollusca > Polyplacophora > Chitonida > Chitonidae > Liolophura > Liolophura sinensis. The sequence goes on from NC_088304.1 coordinate 171,278, forward strand.
GTCAGCTTCCTTAATAAGGTCTGATTTGATGGCGCGATTCATTAAACCACACAAAAGTTTCTCCAGGTCAGAGCTCAAGAATGGGACCAGCAAGTGAAGCATAAAATTGAAGCCTGGGTACGGTGAGGGGGTTTTCACTTGCCTCTTTTAGGTTATGAAAAGGCTTGGATTTTGGGCAGAATTTCAACTGGGCAGGGCGACAGGCGCATTTTCGATCCATCTTGTGGGGTAAAAACTTCAGCTGTGAAGTCGTCTCGGCGTGCTGCCCCCGTTGGGTTTCCTGGGTGATAAGAATAAGACCTCAGCTCTCTAGGCAAGCTTGTCGTAAAAGACGACTAACCTAGAGCTCTCCTGTGTGATCCCGGTGAACATAATAGACTCGCATCGTCTCGGCTGTGTGAGAGGCAGCCAACCTGTTTGCCGTGGGTTGTGACCCGTAATCTCCGAGGACGGGATCATGGTGGCTGAGGGTGCGTTGGTCTTCCGAGATCCTCACGTCCAACACGCCACTTTGGCCCTAACTTGGAGAGAAATGGGAGGTCGGATGGGCCCGGTCCCATCAATCGGCTTGCCTTTGCGTGGTCCCAATATCCTCCATAACATCACACCATTTAGAGAACAAATGTTATTTCTCAAATTTCGTTTGCGGGACTACCTGTGAAGCGGTGGGTCATGGGTCATTTGATACGTAGGGGCCTGATGTGTGACCTTTTTCATTGGGTTGCAGACGGAGGAGCTCCTGGTGGGGAATGGGGTCTGCTCATTAAAGCCATCTGGTCGACTATGCCTCATGTGGAGTCCCTGGTGCGTTCCTGATGGGTATCCCCAGGCTTCAGGCATCGCCCTTGTTGGCATTCCGGGGTGGGTGGGGAACACGTAAGGTGAATTCATATTGTACATATTATGACTTCCATAAACCTTTCGGCTTATATTTCAAATATATCTATCCAATCTTCATCTCAGCCCATTTCAGGTGCTGATAAAAAGAGAAAGTTTGAAGTTTTATCTGATGTGCTTGATAATAGATAGGACAATTGGTCGGCTTTATCGTTCTCTCCATTACCAGTGAACAAAAGCTGGCCTCAAAAATCCATCCTTTTCTGCTAAAAGGGCTTTCGAATGCGCAGCGTCAACTTTGAAAACCGTTAAAAAACTACGATCCGGGGGCATTCTCATCGAATGTTTCCGAAAACAACAATCTAAAAATTTATTATCTTTGAAGAAAATCTCTGATATATCTGTTTATATATCCCCTCACAATTCCCTGAACAGCTGTCAGCGAATAATACAAGATAGGGATGGAGATATAATTGACTTATCTGAAGAAGAAATCTGTTCAGAATTGAAACCACTGGGTGTTGTTAGAGTGAAGCGTTTTACAACAAAAAAACTCGCAATATCCTCAAATTAAATACATACCTTTTGACCTTTAATATTACCTCTCTACCATCGAATATCTACATTGGCCCATATAGGGTTAATGTGGATTTATATACGCCTAATCCTACACGTTGTTTCACTTGCCAAAAATTTGGTCACGGCAAGGGCCAATGCAAAAATAAACTTGTTTGTTTCAGATGCGGCAACAATCATGATGGTTTCGACTGCAGCAACACAATTACCTGTTGCAACTGCGGTGGAGATCACATGGCCTCCTCTAGGGAGTGACCACTTTTCCTTAAGAAAAAAACAAATAATAAATTTAAAAACAAAAAAAAACAATATATCATATCTGGAGGCGCGCAAATTGGCCTCCCTTTCCAATACTTCAATGCAATCTTGGTTTGACAGTGTGGTCAAGAGAGTAGAATCTGTTGCTACTCAAACTTCACTGACTTGGCCCATTGGAAAGGACAAATCTAGTTCGATATCTTTACAGCCTGCTGCTCAACCTGCGCTAAGTTCCTGTTCACCCCAGACCACTACAGTAAATAAATAAAAAAAAAACAAACAAATATATATGCCATGTCTTCCTCAAACCTTTCAATTAATGTCTCCAGTATAACTAACAGGCCTTCCTCTCAGCCGATTCCAAGTGCTGATAAGAGGAGAATATTAGAGGTTTTGGCTGACTCAGTTGATAACGGACAGGACAGTTGGCCGGCTTTCACGGTTCTCTCAACAAAGAGTGAACAGAAGCCGGCCTCAAAACTTCATCCATTTGTACTTAAAAGGGCCTTGCAGGGATCAGCAGGTACTTTAAAAAACGTCAAAAATTACGATCCGGAGACATTCTCATTGAATGTTTCCGGAAACAACAATCCATCAATTTATTAGGTTTGAATAAAATAACAGATATTCCTATATTTACATCCCCTCATAATTTCCTGAACAGCTGTCAGGGAATTATACGTGACAGGCATCAGGATATCATTGATTTATCAGAAGAGTAAATCTGCACAGAACTGAAATCGCAGGGTGTTACCAGAGTGAAACGCTTCACTTTGAGGAAGTCTGGTAACATTATTAAACTAAATACATATCTTCTAACCTTCAACAGTAAATCTATTCCGTCGTATATCTACATTGGCCCGTATAGGGTTAGTATGGATTTATATATCCCTAACCCGACACGTTGTTTTAACTGTCAAACGTTTGGTCATGGCAAGGGCCAATGCAAAAATAAACTGGTTTGTTGTCGGTACGGCAGTGAAGGTCATGATGGTTTCGACTGCAGCAGCACAGTTAAGTGCTGCAATTGCAGTGGAGATCACGTGGCCTCCTCTAGGAACTGTCCACTTTTCGTAAAAGAAAAACAAATGATTACTATAAAAACAATATATCGTATCACGAGGCCTGCAAACTAATCTCGCCTCCTAATACTTCACTGCAGACTTCATTTGCCAATGCGGTCAAGCGAGTAGCATCTGTTGCTACTCAAACCTCCTTAACTTGGCCCATTGGAAACGACAAACCTAGTTCTCTACAACCTTCTGCTCAACCTACCCGTAATTCCTGTTCAACCCAGGCGACTACAGTAACTCAACCGCCCCCCCCCCAGTAAATATTACAAAAGAAACTGATATCCCTGAACCTGATCAAAGCAAAAACAAACCTGCAAGAACTAAGTCTGAAAATAAATCTCGTAATGAAAATAATAAACCTAGTGGCCTCACAGAGCGTCTCTCTAAGGCCACTTGGGACCCTGTCCAAACTTTTAATAGGTTTGGATCGTTGGAGAACGTTGGTCCTTAAGCATCAGATGCGGAGGTGATGAATACATCACCCGCACCAGGGAGATCTAACAGGCGATCTCCACGGAAGGGTAGTCCACGGTTCAAACATAAAGAGAAATCCCTCATACGCCTTCCTCCATAATGTCTTTTTTAGACAAAATTATACAATTGAATCGTCGAGGTCTTAAGGCAAATTTTATTGAAATAACACAGCTAGTTCAATGTTTAAATCCAGTTGCCCTGTGTCTTCAGGAAACTCACCTGAAGACATCTGACAAAGATAAAATAATTTTTAAAAATTATTCATTTATAGCACTTATTTAAATGACGAAGAGCGAGCTGCAGGCGGCTCCTCGATATTCATAAATAATAGTATTATCCACAGCTGTTGTTCTGCATACAGAACTTCAGGCTGTGGCCGTTCGTGTTTCATTGTGTAAAACAGTCACATACTGTTCGGTGTATATACCTCCGAACACTTCTTTGTCAGCTTCTCAGTTACATAATCTTACAGAACAATTACCTAAACCGTTTATAATAATGGGAGATTTTAATTCCCATAACCCCCCATGGGGCAGGAATAACATTAATAATAAGGGCAAGATAGTAGAAGACTTCTTATCGAAGGAGGAAATGTGCTATTTCAATGACGGTTCTAATATCTATTTACATCCGGGTAACGGCACTTATTCTGCTATCGATCTGACTATCACGGATCTATCACTTTTCCTTGATTTTTCTTGGACGGTGCATGTCGATCTTTGTGGTAGTGACGATTTTCCTATTAACCTAGAACATATCACTTCTAATTCTTTAGAGCGTGTAGCTAGGTAGAAATTCGATAAAGCAGATTGGATCGCATTTGAGATGTTCTGTGAGGCTGATATTACTCCAGAGATTCTCAAAGCAGCAGATGATCCTTTGTTAAAATTTAACGAGCTTGTATTACGAGCTGCCGATAGAACTATACCTAAGACCTCGACAAATCCCAAATCCAAAAGTAAACCCTGGTACGACAAGGACCGGAAAAGGGCTGAACGCAGATTTCATCATTGTCCTGCTGATAATAATTTAAACCACGTTCGTAATTTTCGAGCTAAGGCTCGTCGAATACTCAAGTCCAAGAGACGATCTTGTTGGCGGAACTTTGTTTCGGGCATTACATCAAAAACACCCATGCGTAAGGTCTGGAACATGGTTCAGAAACTTAAGGGCAAAAATAATAAAGCCAAAGTCCAGCATTTGAAAGATGGATATAATATATTAACCTCTTCATCCGATATAGCAAATAAATTAGCTGAAACAATTTCCAAGAAATCTTCTTCTGAGGACTATACTAAAGAATTCCAACATATTAAAAACCCAGAGGGAGAAAATTGAATTGCCCTTTTTTTCTAAAAATTTAGAAGATTATAATTGTCCTTTTAATATCGAGGAACTTAAAACTGCATTAAAAAGGCTCACGATAGTGCCTGTGGTCCTGATAACGTATATTATAAGTTTCTGAACCATTTACCACCTGAGCCACTGGAGAATCTCTTGGACTTGCTTAATGATATTTGGATAACCAGTAATTTTCCACCGTCATGGAGGGAGGCGTGTATTATCCCGGTCCCCAAACTGGTTAAGGATCATACTGATCCAAATAATTACCGTCCCATAGCTCTTACCAGCTGTGTTTGTAAGACTATGGAACGGATGATTAATGATAGACTTGTTTGGTTTCTTGAAACCAACAAGTTACTCTCTAATATTCAATGCGGTTTTCGTCAAGGTAGATCCACTATGGATCACCTTGTTCGATTCGAAACCTTTATTCGCAATGGCTTCATGAATAACGAACATGTGGTGTCCATATTTTTTGACCTTGAAAAGGCCTACCACACTACATGGAAATAAGGTATTTTAAAAGATCTCGCAAATATGGGTCTTAAAGGTCGCTTACCTATATTTATATCCGAATTTTTATCAGATCATCAGTTTAAGGTACGGGTTGGGTCCACTTTTTGACTCTTATGAGCAGGAAATGGGTGTACCCCAGGGCAGTATTCTATCACCAACTCTGTTTAGCATAAAAATAAATAGCCTAGCAAAAACATTAACATCGGGCACAGAGGGTTCTTTATACGTGGATGATTTCCTTATATGCTACCGAGCTAAGAATATGAATAATATCGAACGTCAGTAGCATCTTTGTCTCAATAAGATCGAGAAATGGGCAACTGAAAACGGTTTTAGATTTTCAACGTCTAAAACCGTCAGTATGCATTTTTGTAATAAACGGAAACTTCATCTTGACCCTGAGCTTAATTTTTGTGGTGAACAGGTTAAAATTGTTGGAGAAACAACATTTGTAGGTATAATATTTGATAGTATTTGATCTTTTATACCTCATATTAAAATGCTTAAGGCTAAATGTACAAAGGCTCTCGATATAATTAAGGTAGTGTCTAGCACCGACTGGGGTGCTGACTGATCAGTTTTACTTAATTTATATCGTTCTCTGGTGAGGTCTAAATTGGACTATGGATCCATCATTTACGGTTCCGCTAGGAAGTCGTACATTAAAATGTTGGATCCTGTTGATCACCAAGGTTTGAGGCTCAGCCTTGGTGCTTTTAATTCCTCACCAGTAGAAAGTTTATACGTGGAGGCAAATGAGCCTTCTTTATATAACCGACATATAAAACTTAGCCTTCAATATGCTACAAAGCTTAAAGCACATCCAACAAATCCTGCCTACGACGGTGTTTTCAATCCATTATATGTAGACAAATATATTAAATGTCCTAACAAGATCCCTTCGTTCGGTCTTCGTATACGGGACAATATTGTGGAAGCTAACATCGAGCGGGAGGATATAGCTCCCGCGTCTTTTCCGGAGTCTCCTCCATGGCTTCTTCCACAACCTAAACTAATATTTGATCTACGTAAATATAACAGATCGAATATAAATCCTCATATAATTTAGCAAGGTTTTGCTGAAATTAAAGCTAATTATATGGATTATAAATTTATATATACATACGGGTCGGAGGATGAGGACAGGGTTGCGGCTGCGGCTGTCATGGAGCAGCGAGTATCTTCCTTTTGTCTTCCATTTTCTACTTCAATATTCTCTGCCTAGGCCAGAGCTATACTCCTGGCCTTATCATATGTTTACTGTGGGTGTGCCCAGAGGGCAATGATATGCACTGACTTGTTGTCTTGCCTATTGGCAATACAGAATAATAAATTTAAAAATCCCTTGATCCTTCAAATTTTAGCTATACATAGGAAACTAATTAGAAGAGGTAAAGACATTATATTCTGCTGGATACCAAGTCGTATTGGTATCAATTGAAACACATTGGCAGACGGGGAGGCAAAAGCTGCCCTAAATAAACCCATATCTAAGATAAAAATCCCATATAATGACATGAAGTCCAATATTCTTAAATATATCCGTTGCCTTTGGCAGGGTGAATGGAACTTGCAGGTCCATAATAAACTGCATGCTATTTCATCCGGTCATTGGCTACAATAATTATACTTGCAAAAAGTCTCGTAGAGACCAAGTACTCTTAACAAGGTGTCGGGTTGGGCATTCTCGTCTAACGCAGAATTTCATCTTAGATGGGAGCAGTATTCCCGAGTGCTTGTGATGCGATGCCCAATATGGCATCAAACGTATCTTGGTTGACTGTGTGGACTTTGCCCAAGTTCGGCAGAAATTCTACACAGTCAACTCAATATATTAGTTTTATTTCACAACATCGCTGGCTGTTTGAAGGCCATTGGGCTTTATCATAAGATATAATTTATTAATATATAAATATTTATCGATAAAGTTATATATAGATTTCTTGATATATTATTTTTAAATATGAGGGTTTTCGAGTTTTAACTGTTTTTGGTTATTCTAATCTGGTTTTAAACATGTAACCCACGGTCACTTGTACAGAAGAATATGCCCCACTGTTTCCGGTCAACTTACCGGAATACGAGAGTTATTCTTCAATCCACAGAAATTCGTGTTCAAACCCCCAGTTCCAAAGTATTAAATTCAGAAACCTACTCAAATTACAAGAGCCACACAACTTTTAAGAGTCCAGCTGGAGCAGTCACATTTGATAGTTCTCTCTGCACCGGCTGTATTCCAGATAAAGAACTGACAAAAAGATGTGGTGTTGTTAACCTTCTAGAAGAGGGGAATGAAGGGTTTGTGATAAATGATCTTTTGCAACCGAAAAAAGGCACTTTAGTCATTCCACCGTTTTTGGGGAAGAAGGGAAAATTTACCAAAGAGTAAGTGTGAGATACACAGGAGATTACCACGTTACGGATACACGTCAAGAGAGCTATACGCAGGGTGAAGGAATTCAACATTTTTGACTCTATTATTCCCTTGAGTTTGGCAGGGACATTGAATCAGATCCGGACTGTGTGCCATGTTAACCAACTTAAAAGGACGACTTTTCTAATATTTCTTCAGGGTATCAGGTTCGATCCCATGTCGGGCGTTTAGAGTTTTACCTGGTGAGTGGACCTAAGTCATATGAAAGTGTGCTCCAGTAAGTGGTTATTGATAAGTGGGGCCACGTCAAAAACGGTCAAACAGTCCAATGAGATGAAGAAAAATAAATATTACCAACATATGAATATGTGTGGGTTATTTACTTTTTATTTACATATAATGGGTCCAAAAGTTATCTTAGTGAGTTGAGATGGATACATGGTATTTTAAGGTGAGCGTGAAAATTGATACGGGTCAAGCCGTCACTTAGTTTTCACACTCACCATGTAAATGCTGTGTATCTAGAGAGTTGTCTATGCCCTTCTCTTAATACTGTCACCTCCCTTTGATGAGATGTCAAAACGCTCAAGTGAGTCGATTATGCAGCATTCAAAGTTTGTTTTTGAAAGCACTGAGGTAAATAACTCTGGATAGGTTAGTTGTTATTTCAGTGGGCGCGTGTCGCTGGGCGGGTTCAATCGCGGCCTCGGTCAGGAAATTTGCACCATTCTCCTGCTGTCCCAGTGAACGGTATACTCTTCGGTCCAGCGCTTGATTCAGGTAAGAAATGTACGTCATATATGGGAGAGTTGTCAGTAACATGCCATAGGTTGGTGGGTTACTGCGGGTATTCCGCCTTTCTCCACCTATGAAACTGACATGCTGTCAGAAGTGAAATAATCCAATCAAAGAAAAAAAATAAAATCTAATTTCAGTGGAATACTGTTGGACAACTCGCGAATGTTAGTTTCTTCAATACCAAACAGTTTTAAAACAGAAGAAAAAGATAGATTAGAGTCAATCTTATCTCAAACAGCATACTAGTGCTTTCCACTGATTTATAACATAAATTTTAAGTGAAAAGACGTAAAAGTAATTTTATGGCAACTGTGACATCAAAATTTTCTTATTAATTATAGTTATATTAGATATATTAAAGTAAACAGTACAAATATGCGCTTTTAGAAGAAAATTTCTACTTGCGTAAAAGTGATTTTAAAGTACTTTTCAAGGTAGATATGGTACAGCATGACGTCATGGTTGACACAAAATAAAATTTCTCAATTGCGTATTTTCACTAACTTAAAACAAACTGTAAACTTCATTGAAAACTGTCTTAAGAATCAGAATAAAGTGCTCTTTCAAAAAAAAAAACAATCTACATTCTATCGTCTTCTTTCCCTTTAAAAGTGCATCGAACTGGTCCAGTGTCTTTAGTATAAGGTTTCAGTTATGCGAGCCACACACTATCTGTCTGAAATACTGGGTTTACACTTGAAATTCTGAAGACAATCGACAATTGGCTTTTAATCTGCTAGAGGAGTATTTTGAATCAGGATATTATTAACTTGCAAGCTAGGTATTTAATCACAGAGAGCCTTAATTTTAACTTCCGAAACCGGGAAAAAATATATCTTCAAGCAAGTTACGCTTGATGGTCAAGTTCCTTTAGAATTTAGGGTAATGACTAAGACTATCAATGACAAAAACAAATGTGAATTTTAGGTATAAGTTTCATTCAGTATATTTTAAATACAAAATACCATTGACCAAATCCAGCATGTAATTTTATTACAGATCTCTCATACTCATTTGATTATGAATTTCAAACTTTTTTAAACAAATGTAGTAGTTGACATTGATGCAACAAAATTACTAAGTTTATTAATATTTCTTTCCACATTTAAGGTAAATATTTATTATTTAATGTTAAAAACCATACTAGACATACCAAGGCAAATTTTGTATTTCTTTCACCTTTTTTGCATCACGAACAAATGGAGAACTCCGCAACTATTATAGTACAATTACTTAGCTTACTGTCACACCTTTTACTTTCATCAAATTATACTCTCTTCATGTGGTAGTTTGATTTAGTCTCAATGAAAAGATCACACCACTGCATGCCAGAGACATCCAGTTGCCCCATAATTTGGCAACAATAATAATCATGGGTTTTTTTAAACTCGTACTTTCCATCAACAAGCTTCAAATAGCTACAATTTGTATATGAATTGGCAACAGGACATTTAATTTCTAACAAGCCAAACGGGGGGTTAGTCTTGTCATCAAATACTCTCCTATCTAGAGATGCTGCTAGATATGGTGCACTTGGAGTAACCACAAATCCGCAAGCATAAACATTGTTCCCTGTGAGCGTGGCATAGTGTTCAGCAGAAAAAGTCTCAGATTCTATTCCACGTTTCATTGCTTGTGTTTGAATTGGTTTGGAATTTATCAACCGTGTTGCTAGAGCTTCAAAATCATTTTGCCGTCTGCATACCTGCTTAAAGATACTTGAAGTAAGCCTGCTACTCCGCACACTATGCCACAGCTTACAGTTATTTTGTTCCCGTGTTTGTACTTCGGTGTCCCTCGCCATTGCTACATCTACTTGGAGACCAGCGTAAGTGTTAAACTGAGCCTTGTCAAGGGTACAACTGTAAAACGATGGTTGTTCAGCTAGAGGAACAGATGGTTAAGATGGTAAAGAGTCTACATTGATAACATCTTTGTTTTTTAAAGGAGATAACTTTTGTTGTTGACTGACGCAGGATCCATGTGGACACATTCCAAATTTTGTAGGAGATACAGATCTAGCATCTTTAGCATATCTTTGGTTCGGTAACAATGACAAAATCTGTGCATCACTGTTAATTTCAGACAAATTATTAGATAAAGTAGAAGAGAATTCCATATAACACTCCGGTTTGTGTTCAGGAACAGGGAAGTACAAGTTTGGCAGTACACCTTCAATGATGGCCAGTGAGTCTACTGGTTTAGCAGACAAACCCTCTCTTCTTGATGGAATGTGCCAGATTTGGGGAAGTGATGCCACAAAGGGCATAGACTTAAAACCCATCTTATGACTAACCCAAGTAATGACTGATGCTGTAGAGCAAACCAATCATATCGGTGCAGCTGCCATTTTCTGCTTTGCAAGCGCATATTTGTACCAGACTCTTCGACTGGGGGTCCTTTCTGTAATCTGACCTGAAAACACAGAAAAAAAACCAACAATAAAACAATGAAAACAGCCAGGTAAAACAAGAAACATAGAGCCTCAGATAATTAATTATACATCAACAATTGTCTCACTCAGTATCAATTACTAGTAGGTAACCAACTTGAAAACTGTTCAGTGAGGGGATTGGAAACTTATTTTTTCATCGCCATATTGCTGAAAACTGGCCAGTGGTAACAGCAGTCCATAAAAAGATTTTTAATATAAAGTCACCAGAATCACAGAGGTGACAAATTGTGATAGCTTTTTGTGACCTGCCAATGCAAAAAATAAGCCAGTAACTTACCTTACAGTCACTCAGGTAATGGCCAATAAACAAAGATCTTTAAACATTCAAAACTACAATAAAACAGAAATACACCAACAGAAAATAAATGTAAATAACAATAAAGCATCAACACAACAATTAAAATACAAAGACATGTATTGTAAGAGACTTAGTATTTATCAGTAAAAGTATTATAATTTTGAAATAAGTTTAAATAAGTTTAAACAAGGATATCAAAAAGTAAGAAAGTTAGACTGTATTTTGTCAATACTATGAAAATGTTCTTAAATCTTAACCATTTGCATTTTGCACAGTCTCAGTTCAACAAACAGTTTTATTAACAAAAATCGGGACAGATGTAGATCATGCCATGGGAGGAGCTTGCCGGTGTTTACACTGCAGTTTTTCTTACGTCATTCGAGACCATAACATGGTCGAAGATAGCTACGTGAATGCGCACGTAAGACAAGCTTATTGATAAACAACTGACAAACCCATACCATGGCATGAAAGTAATGACGGACTAAAAATCTGAAACACTGAACATTTAATAAACAAATAAATCATTGAAATAAACACCCATAGCCTCTTACTTGAACTCTGTTGGGTAATCAATTTGTTCTCATTGAAGGGTATGAAAAGGCCCTGCTTCCATCACCCTCTTCCTTAACTAACAGAAAATAAATGAGCCAAATTCAATCATGTTTAGCACTTTACAAATATTCATAACACATATCAGTGCCTAATACAGATACACAGCCCTTCTGTAACATAGTGTATGCATATTCGCAAACTATGTGTTGACAAGGCCGCCTTTTATGGACTGTGTAGCCTACTCTATTAGAAGTAGTAGTACAACAACAACGTTATAGTTATAACGTCAGAGCGTGACGATCACATTTCAGCAAGAAATGGGGCAATTGAAACAAAAACATTGTATTTCTACCCATGCCATTTGATCATATTTCAAGGTAAAAATATTATTTTAACTTACGCTTGTCGTTTGGCAAGGTGACGTGCCTATTTGTGTTACTATTTAGTCTTAGTTAACATGACCGACATTGCGACAAGACAGGTTTTGATGATAAAACATACTTTCCACATCGTGTATATATCCCTCAATCCAATTGATATTTCTTTTTGCTCCTGAGCTCGGGGGATTTTAGCATATTCATTGGGCCACCTCTCAATTTCATCTTGTGAAAGAGGTGGTACATACTGTAAATTTCGACTCCACTGACTGTTGTCACTATTTGGACCGCCCGCCATTTTCAAACAACCGCGGATACCCACCAAGCCTCGTTTTCGATCTAACATGGCGCAGGCGTGAATTCGGACTATACCGGATAATAAATTTAAAATCCACTAATACTGGAAATATTAGCCTTACATAGACAACTAATTAAAAGAGGTAAAGGTATTATATTCTGTTGGAAACCGGGTTATATTGGTATCCTTGGAAACATAGTCGTGGACAGGGAGGCAAAGACTGTCCTAAATAAATCCATATCAAAAGTTCAAATCCCTTTATACTGACGTGAAGTCTAATATTCCTAAAAATATTCGTCGCCTTTGGCAGGGTTAATGGGACTTGCAGATCCATAATAAACTGCATGCTATTCATCCTGTCATTGGCTACAATATTTATACTAACGAAAAGTCTCGCAGAGACCAAGTTGTTTTAACAAGGCGTCGTATTGGCCATTCCTGTCTAACACACAATTTTATCCTGGATGTGAGTAGTGTTCCCTAGTGTGTTGGATGTGATGCCCAATATGACATCAAACACATCCTGGTTGACTGTTTGGACTTAGCCCATGTTCGGCAAAGACTCTACACAGTCAGCTCTATATATAATTTATTTGACAGCATCGCTGGCGATGTTGTCATAAATTTTTTGAGGGCCATTGGCCTATATCATGAAATATAAATTTTAATTGTCTTAAATATTTATAGCTAAACAGTTATATACATATAGATTTTTATTTTTAAAATATGCTGGTTTTCGAGTTTTAACTGTTTTTGGTTTGTTCTTATCTGATTTTAAACGTGTCTGAATGTTCTCACTATCATGTCGAAAACCTGAACCGTCTCGTGTTTTCACCTTGTTCTCGCCACTATATGGCTGAGGTGTTGCCGATGTGGCGTTAAGCCGTAGTCAGTCATTCATTCGGAGTGCTGCAGTGTCTTTCAATATGGTATAGAGAGCTCGCATTAGTCCATCTATATCCCAATCAACAGCTTGCCCTCCGATCCTGAAAGAATTATGAATTATGTGGAGTCTACAACTACCAATTTCTATCATTTTTGGGTCGTTCTCATCTGATCTCAATTCATTCTGTAACTCCCGGAAAACAGCGCAATTAACGTTCGGCCCATCCATGGATAATTGCAGAATATTACGTTGATTTTACGTAGATTTAAGTTTTACTGTGAGCTGTCTAAAGTGATCCATCACATCTAATACTGTTGCGTGTCCAATAAAAGCCGAATACCGGTACCGTATGTAAACCTCTCCTTTGTAGATCACAAAATCGTATGTAGACATCAAGTTTAGACTGGATTTTAAAATTCAGACTCTTGTGAAACAGTAGTACAAACGCATTCTGCTTTTTTTTATCTTATCCAGTAGTTCACTTGAAAAGAAAGGGACCAGTTCAAAGCAAACAAGATAAACGCCACACGAAAATGTCTTAACTATTTAACTGTCAGGAAACATTCTCTGAAATAATGGCTGGATATCTTCATAGCTTTTATAAGAATAATGTGCACATACAGTTTTTATAGCCCAGAGACATTCGCCATTACTGCTTTGATCTCTGTTTATGGACAATGTACCTGTGACGGTTGTGCGCTTGCCTTCACTCACACCAGTGTCCTTTTTTGATGCCTAATTGTAGTATTGCTTGATGCAGGCACATTGAAATCGGTGATTTGATTGCTAGTTCTCAACAGCCTTCTCCGACTTTGCAAACCATCGCAGTGCTTTTTCCCACACCGTAGTGCTTTTTTTGCATGTGACGAGAGTGCCGACTCTCCCATTTTGCCAATATCTATTTCTTTACCACATATACAACATACTCCCTTGCTTTTATCGCTGTGAGCAACGTGCCACTCCTTATATTTGTCATGGCCCAACCGCTTCAGATTGAAAACGCACGGCATTTTAACTTCTCCGTCACGAACTATGACTTACAACACAGTTCCAGTCCTGCGCTGATGAGTAACTTAAATATGCATTTGTTCAAAGTTGTCTCCCTTGACACAGCGAAATCTCGGACGGGAAATTCAACCAACTTTCGAGCCGACTTCGGTGATAGATTTTGATATTAGTACCGGTATTTAATATGGATATCTTGAGCTACAGTTACATTTGCAGTTAGATTTCATTTTCTATGTGTTTTCTAGGAAGTCAGACTATTTATTCATTTTTCAAGGTGATTCATAGCCTTGAATTCCCGGTGGCCATTTGCAAGGTTTTCAAGGTAGCGTACAAACCCTGCATACTTCATTTTTTTTTCACCCTGTGTTCGTGGGGCATTGGTGACAATACGTGCTCAAGGACGCTTGTACATTTTGCATACATGGAAAAATTCGTCTGAAACTTGCCAAAGGTCATTGGTTTCCTCCACCCATAAAACTAATGGCCATCTTATATATGAAGATTCTGGAGTATGGCATTAATAGACAAGAAGAAATTACATCTACTTTTTGAAATGATCTACCTATTTTTTCTTTTTATTAATGTTTCATTTTTGGACAAGTATCAGGAAAATATAAAACGAGCACTTCTTATCTTTGTTATGTTACTTTTGCTACAGTACATGTTATGATTGGTATGGGAGCAATAAAAGTTTGATACCTTTTTATTCACAGCGTTACGCAGTTCTTTAAATGTAATAATAGATTAAATCCATGCCCTCATGTCTAGTACAAAGCATCTGTTTTAAGAATTATTGAAAACCATTGCATCTGCCATTTACCTAAAACACTATTAACCTGGCTAATAATCAAATGTATATTTGTAATATTCTTTATAGGGAAACTTAGCAAGAGCCAATTCTTTGAAGTAATACTCATAAAAAAAGTATTTCAGTTTTTCATCAATGGATTTAATGAAAATATCATCACGTTCAATAATTATAGCCTTACAGTCTTTTAATGTGAAAACACAGAAACTACCATGAGTTCTACCAGAGCAAAGGAGCTGGCCCTGAACTTGAAAGAAATAATCATGATTACGATTTAAAGTTAACTCCCCATTGATTTCCTTTCGATACGGAACTGTTTTTGGAGTGACAGCTTTATCTCTCGCACTAAAGGGACAATTTATTTCTAGAACAGATGAGTCTTCAATCAGTCTGTCCGGAGAACTACACAGAAAAGCCTTACCTAAGCTTCCAAAAGTTCCACATTCTGCAGTTTTGATTCCTGTTATTTCATATTTCTTTACACCCACAGACTCATTCAAACCATGGTTAATACCTGCACAATGAACCGATTTGGAAGACATAATTTCTATGCCTAGGTTTTTAAGGTCTGTTCTCTCAGTAGCTTTCCACACGCGTCTGAAGCGTGAAGAGAAAATTTGCATTGAGCGTATGGTAAACCAGTGTGGTTTCCTTGACTGATTACGTGTTCTTTTTGCTATTGAAGTTTGGATATCTTTGGAAATCGTGATAAATGATTGCTGACCAAGAACATTTGTTCAGGGGTGTATAACAAACAGTCATGGTCATGACAAAAGGCATGTATATATATTGGCAGGGGGAAAAACTGGAGAAAAGGCATTCGAGACTGACTTTGTCTATTGATACATGTATTTCTGAAAAAAACTATCATACCCAACCATTTTTCTAAATTTTCTTGGACGGGGATCAAAATTAGTCAGCGATGTTCTTCCATCAAAATGACGCAGTTGTAACTGCTTTGCCTTCATTGGAGAACCCCTGTATCGTTTACACTTTGATTGGTGTTTTGCGCCATGCTCCAGAATATTTCACTGACACGACGGCGGTCAGCATTATGGTGGGAGGAAACCGGACAGAGCCCGGGGGAAACTCACGACCATCCGCAGGCTGCTGCAAGACCTACCCACGTAAGGCCGGAGAGGAAGCCAGCATGAGCTGAATTTGATCTCACAGCGAACGCAGAAAAGACTAGTCTTTCAGTACATGTTTTCTGCAAAAGTAATTCTTTTCCATTACTGAAACAGTATAAAGCATATAAAAGACAGCAAAAATGTTTACAATGGGCGTCTGCCCCCATGTCAGCACCACATTCACGTTGGGCTTCTTGACCTATGCCATTTTTATGAAATATAATATGTATTATAAACCACAGATTTCCTCGTCTCTGCACAACATCTGGCCCTTCAGTAACACAACTTTTTCAAATTTACTGCACGGATACCCAGCAAAAATTTATGCTCATATAGATTTTTGGCTTTCTCATCCAACTTCTTATTAAAATCAAGTAATCCTCAATTCTCCCATTGAAAATAGTTGGTACCTACAAATGAAGAAATGTACATAAATTAGATACATCAGTATGCATACATTCAAGCAGCCTCTAGCCAACAATATATACATAAATGAATGATTATGGTTTAACGCCATATCGTGGAGAGAACAAGGTGAAAACAAGAGACGGTTCAGGTTTTCGACATGATAGTGAGAACATCAAAAATAAAAAAAAAGAATTCAGACACGTTTAAAATCAGATTGGAAAACCAGCATATTTTAAAAATAGTATATTTGGAAATCTGTATGTATATAACTGTTTAGGTGTAAATATTTCAGACAACTAAAATTTATATATAATAATATAGGCCAATGGCCCTCAAACAATTTATGACAACATCGCCCGCGATGCTGTCAAATAAATTATATATAGAGCTGACCGTGTAGAATCTTTGCCGAACATGGGCAAAGCTCACACAGTCAACCAGAATATGTTTGATGTCATATTAGGCATCACATCCAAATCACTCGGGAGCACTTCTCCAATCCAAGATAAAATTGTGTGTTAGACGAGAATGGCAAATACGACACCTTGTTTACACTACTTGGTCTCTGCAAGACTTTTCCTTAGTATAAATAGTGTAGCCAATGACAGGGTGAATAGCATATAGTTTATTATGGAGCTGCAAGTCCCATTCGTCTTGCCAAAGGTGACGAATATACTTAAAAAAATTAGACTTCACGTTTTTAAGGGATTTTAACTTTTGTTATGGATGTATTTAGGGCATTGTTTGCCTCCCTGTCCACGACTGTCTTTTCATGGATACCAATATGACTCGGTATCCAACGGAATAAAATATATTCTTTACCTCTTTTAATTAGTTTTCTGTGTTTGGCAATTATTTCAAGTATCGATGGATTTTTTAATTTATTATTCTGAATTGCGAAAAGGCAAGATGGCGAGCCACTGCATATCACTGCCCTCTGGGCATGCCCTGAAGAAACATATGATAAGGCTAGGCGCTGGCCTCGACAGAGAAGATTGAAGATGAAGGTGGAACATGAAGAGAAGTGACCCGCTGTCCTAAGACAGCCGCAGCCGCAACCCTGTCCCGGTCCTTTCACCCGTCAGTATATATAAAATAATAATCCATATTATCAGCCTTGATTTCAACAAAACTTTGTTGGATTAAAACAGGGTTTGTGATTGACTGATTACACTGACGTAGATCAAATATTAGTTTAGGGTGGGGAAGAAGCCAGGGAGGAGATACCCGAAAAGACACAAGAGCTATATCCCCTTGCTTGATGTTAGCTTCCACAATATGATCCCATAAACGAAGACCAAACGGAGGGATCATGTTAAGACAGTTAAACTTATCTACATAAGATGGATTGAAAACACCGTCGTAGGCAGGGTTTGTTGGATGAGCTTTAAGCTTTGTAGCATACTGAAGGCTCTGTTTTATACGTCAGCTATATGAAGAAAGCTCATTAGCCTCCACCTATAAACTCTCTACTCGTTAAGTTCTAAAAGCACCAAGGCTGAGCCTCAAACCATGGTGATGAACTGGATTCAACATTTTAAAGTACGACTTCCTAGCGGAACCATAAATGACAGATCCATAATCCAATAAGACCTCACCAGAGAACGATATAAATTAAGTAAAATTGATCGGTCAGCGCCCCAATCGGTGCTAGACACTACCTTAATTATATCCACTGCTTTTGTACCCTTAGCTTTAACCATTTTAATACGAGGTATAAAAGATAGCTTACTATCAAATATTATACCTAAAAATTTTGTTTCTCCAGCAGGTTTAAACTGTTCACAACAAAAATTAAGCTCGGGGTCAAGATGCACTTTCCATTTGTTACAAAACATGCATACCGACGGTTTTAGACGTTGAAAACCTAAAACCATTGTTAGTTGCCCATTTCTCGATCTTATTGAGACAAAGCTGCAACTGGCGTTTGATCTTATTCATATTTTTATCTCGGTAGCATATAAGGAAACCATCCATGTATAAAGAACCTTCTGTGCCAGATGTCAATGTTTTTGCCAGGCTATTTATTTTTATGCTGAACAGATAGAATGCTGCCCTGGGGTACACCCAATTCCTGTTCAGGAGAGTCAGAAAGAGTAAACCCAACCCGTACCTTAAAGTGACGATCAGATAAAAATTGAGATATAAATAAAGGTAAGCGAACTTTTAATCCCATATCCGCGGGGTCTTTTAAAATACCATATTTCCATGTGGTGTCGTAGGCCTTTTCAAGGTCGAAAAATATGGACACCACATGTTCATTATTAACAAACCATCACGAATAAAAGTTTCAAATCGAACAAGGGGATCTAAAGTAGATCGACCTTGACGAAAACCACATTAAATATAAGATAAAATCTTGTTGGTTTCAAGAAACCAAACAAACCTATCATCCGTTCCATAGTCTTGCAGACGCGGGTGGTAAGAGCTATGGGAGGGTATTTATTATGGATCTGTATGATCCTTACCCGGTTTGGGAACCATGATAATATACGCCTCCCTCCATGAGGGTGGAAAAATCACCAGTTATCATTAAGCAAGTCCAAGAGAGTCTCCTGTGGCTCAGGTGGTCAATGATTCAGAAACTTATAAGTTATCAGGACTGAAAGCAGTATCGAGGGTCTTTCTTAATACAGTTTAAAGTTCCTCGATATTAAAAGGACGATTATAATCTTCTAAATTCTTAGAAGAAAAGGGCAAATTTAATTTTTTCCTTCTGGTTTTTAATATGTTGTAATTCTGAAGTATAATTCTCAGAAGAAGATTTCTTTGAAATTGTCTCAGCTAGTTTATTAACTTTATTCGGTGGAGAGGTTAATATATTTTCTCCATCTTTTAAATGCTGATCTTTTGATTTATTATTTTTGCCCTTAAGTTTTTGAACCATTTTCCAGACCTTATGCATAGGTGTTTTTGACGGAATGCCCGAAACAAAGATCTGCGAACAAGATCATCTCTTGGACATGAGTAATCGATGAGCCTTAGTTCTAAAATTACGAACCTGCTTTAAGTTATTATCAGTCGGATATACAGTAAAATTTCGCTTGGCCTTTTAGAGGCCCCTAATGACGTTGCGACGGTCCTTATTATGCTAGGGTTTACTTTTGGATTTGTCGAGGTTTTAGACATAGTTCTATCCACAGCTCGTAAAACAAGCTCGTTCAATTTTAATATAGGATCATCTGCTGCATTGAGAGTCTCTGGAGTGATGTCAGCCTCACAGAACATCCCAAATATGATTGTCTGCTTTATCGAATTTCCACCTAGCTACACGTTCTAAAGAATTAGAAGTAACATGCTCCTGGATAATAGGAAAATGATCACTACCATAAAGATCGTCATGCACCCTTCAAGGAAACTCCTGGACAAGTGATGGATCTGTCATAGTGAGATCAGAATAAGTGGCGTTACCCGGATTTAAATAGGTAATAGAACCATCATTAAAATAACAAAGTTCTTCCTTAGATAAGAAGTCTTCTACTATCTTGCCCTTATTATTTATGTTATTATTATGTTAATTAAAATCTTCCAGTATTATAAACAGTTTAGGTAATCTTTTAGATTATCTAACTGAAAAGCTGACAAAGAGGTGTTCGGAGGTACATACACCGAACATAATGTGACTGTTTCATGTATTGAAACACGAACGGCCACAGCCCCTCTCCTTTAATACAATAGGTGTTATAAAGTGAATAATTTTTATTTTATCTTTCTCAGAAGTCTTCGGGTGAGTTTCCTGAAGACGCAGGTCAATAGGATTTAATGAGTGAACAAGCTGTGTTATTTCATTAAAATTTATTTTACGGCTTCGACAATTGCACTGTATACTTTTGTCATATATCGGCACTATGGAGGGAGATGTATAAGAGATTTTCTTATGTTTGGACTGAGGATGACCGTTCCTTGGAGATCGGCTGGAAGATCTCCCCGGTGCAGGTGATATATCCATCACCTCCACATCTTGCGAAGGATCAACGTCTTGCAAAGACCCAAACTTATTATAAGTTTGAATAGGATCCCTAGCGGCCTTAGACGGGCGGTTTGAATGTCCACAAGGTTTACGATCTTGTCGATTAGACCCTTTTTGAGCTACCTTAGATTTATTTTTATCAACAGGAGTAGATGTGCTGTTATGGTTCTTTGGTTCAGTATTGGGTTGAATTGTCTGCGTAGAACAAGACGACGTCATAGATTTGTTTACAGGTTTAACTAATTCTGGTACAGTTATTGTTGTTGGTTTGTGATCACCAAGGGACTGGCTCACACATTCTTGACCACATTGGCGAATGAAGTTTTTAGGGGAGTGCTCGGGGCAGAGATCAGGCGGCGTGCTTCTAGATAGATAATGTTATTTTGCACCTTTAATGTAATAATCTGTTTCTCTTTAATATAGAGAGAATAGTCCTTAGAGGAGACCATATGGGCTTCGCCGCAGTTGAAACATTTTATTGTTTTAGTGCATTCGAAGCCCTCATGGCCCTCACCTGCACATCTGAAGCACACCAACTGATTTCTGCATTGACCCTTGCCATCCGCAAATTTTTGATGTGTAACGCACCTTGTTGGATGAGTTATGTATAGGCCCACTCGAACACTGTACGGGCCAATGTAGATCGACTGAGGAACAGAATGGTTGTTGAATGTCAGCAAATAAGTATTAAGTTTATAATATTATCACCTTTTTCGTTGTAAATCGCTTGACTTTAACAAACCCTTGCGATTTCAGTTCAGGACATATCTGTTCTTCGGTGAAGTCGACGAGGTCCTGATCTCTATCTCGGATTACTCTTTGACTAGAATTTAATGTTGTGTGAGGAGACACAACAACAGAAAAATCAGCTATTTGATTTATGGACATTAAATTCAGTGCCTGCTGTTTACGAAAGACTTCGATAAGAACATCGCCCGATCGAAGCTTTTTAACTTGTTTAACCTGTCCTGCCGATCCTTCTATACATTTTAAGCAAGAAAGGGTCTAATTTACATGCAGGACTTGTGTTGTTTTTGTGGACAGGACAGTAAAGGCAGGCCAATTATTCCAACCACCGTTCGTGTCAAACAAAACCTCATTTCTTCGGGTTTTTTTTAGACACTAGGGGTAAGGTTTAATGAAGACATGCTAGATATATAAAAATTCACCCCACGTGTCCCCCACCCACCACGGAGTGTCAACAAGTGCGACACCAGAACCCGGGGATACCCAGCAGGAAAACACATCAAGGACTCCACATGAGGTATACTTGAATACATGGCCTTAACATGCGCACCCAATACCTCACCAAATGAACCTCCGTCTTCTACGCATTGAAGAAGGTAGCACATCAAATACACACCACTCAACTGATCCATGAGCCACCGCCTCAAACGTTGTCACGCAAACAAAATTTCAGAAATAACATTTTCTCTAAGGAATGGTGAAGATCCCGTCCTCGTAGATTACGGGTCGCAACCCACGGCAAACAGGTCGCTCCCCGGTTGCCTCTCACCGGGCTCACACAGGGGAGCTCTAGGTCGACTTTTACGACAAGCTTACCTAGAGGGCTGAGGTTCTATTCGTATGACCCCGGAAACCCCCCACTTTGATATGGCATTCATACCTGGAATATCCACTGTCTGCACAGCATCATTGAAAACTGATGACCTCTTCTCTCTTGTGTGTTACAGGCTTTATTTCCCATTTGTAAACATGCGGATGGTCGTGGGTTTCGCCCGGGCTCTGCCCGGTTTCCTCCCACCATATTGCTGGCCGCCGTCGTATAAGTGAAATATTCTTGAGTACGGCGTAAAACACCAATCAAATAAATCCTATCTGTATATTTCCTTACATAACTTTGTCTTTGGGAGCTAGTGTTAAATGTTGTTTTGAAAATGGATCTTGCGATTATCGACTTGGAACGCCCTTTCCGGACTACGAATGGTATACGAAGGTCGGACATGACGCTTATATTCCTTATTAAAAAACTATCAAATTAGACTGATCGACTTAGAGATTGGGTACTGGGTTTAAGGTTTAGTTGTAGTATCACTGGACTGCTGTAAGATGTGTCCCATAGAACCCTTAACCGAGATGCTGTGGCATTGATTGCACTTATGATTGCATTTATGTATAATGATGCACAGGCTGTACAGCGCTGAAAGCACTGTAGAAGAGCACACGTGAAATAACCTCACAGAGAAAATAGGTGATCAGACATATGCGATAGCCCAGCTGAGTGAAAAACTGGATGACCTGGAGATGCCTGATAATATAGTACGCGCTGCATGCGCTGTTTATTCATACAAGCCGTTCACACACCAGGAACATAGGTTGCGGACGAGCGCCCGCCACCACCCCCAGCGGCGCCCAATTGCCGAGCAAGAAGGGCCCCTTTTTCGGTTTTGGAGGGCACAGGGGCCCCTGAATCTATTTCTCTAACCCAGCCATGTCAATGGAAACAGTCGTGGTCAGGAAAGGTAAATCTGCTAAATCCACAAACATATACCGTATACGGATTTTCACTTTAATACGCATCGAAGATATCCTGGTTGACTGTGTAGATTTTGCTCATGTTTTGTCGAACATGGGAAAAGTCTACACAGTCAACAAGGTAAAGCTGTTATAAGATATTTGAGGACCATTAGCCTATATCATAAAATGTAATTTTAATTGTCATAAATATTTATACATATAAAGTTTTATGCATATAGTTTTTTAGATTTACTAGTTTGAAAATATGCTGGTTTTCGAGTTTTAACTTTTGATTTTTTCTCATCTGATTTTAAAAATGTCCGAATATTTTTGTTGCGTATTTGATGTTTTCACTACGATATGGAAAACCTGAAGCGCCACGTGTTTGTATGTTGTCCTCGTCACAATATGGCTGAACATATTGCCGATGTGGCGTTAAGCCATTATCTTATGAACGAATTCATTCATTGAGAGTAAATCCAGAACAGCGACAAGTGCGGTAGCTCGCAAATGGTCACATGTAACCGTTGAAATACGGTCTCATGTTTGTGTATAAACAGTAGCCATTTACGCGTTCACTAGAGCCATGGCTTAAGTTGAATTAAGTAAAAAAAATGCAGTGATCTTAATAGCAATGTATTAGACGTCACCGGTCTAGAATTACTCAAAATGCTGTGTTGTCATCACATTTAACATACATTCACATTGAAACAATGCACAGGGACCCGGCCTGGAGGATGCTTAGTTCACCAGCAGAATCCTGGGTTTTACCGAGGAGCCTCTCACCAATACGGTCAATGCGAGTTCAAGTCAAGCTCATACTGGCTTCCTCTCTGGCACTACGTGGGAAGGTCTGCCATAAACATGCGGATGGTCTTGGGTTGCCCCCGAGTTCTGCCCGGTTTTCTCCCACCATAATCCTGGCGGATGTAGTATAAATGAAATATTCTTGAGTACGGCGTAAGACAGCAATCAAAGACATAAGTAAATGTAACAAATTGCTTTTAACATAACTGCATTCCTTTTATTCTGAATTCAGATTAAGCAATGCTGGTATTGAGCGTGTAATGTGTTACTACGTTTGAGGCGGTAGCCCATGGGTGAGTCTAGTAGTGTCTAATGTGTGCATGTAATGGGCTACTACGTTTGAGGAGGTGGCCAATGGGTCAATCGAGTATTAAGTGTTTGATGTGTAACATTTTCAAATTGTGGGAGACGGATGCGCGCGTGGCGAAGAATTTGTTACATCACTTAGGCCATCTGGTTAGTTATATCTTATCTGCCAGTCCTTGGTGTGGTATCCCCAGGTTCAGGCATCGCCCTTGATGGCACTACATGGTGGGTGAGGAACACTTCGGGTGAATTTTTCTTTACATATGGCATGTCTTTCCTAAAGATTTAGGGTTTTCCCCATTTTATATAGATGTTTTACATCTACCGCGCTTCACTTGTTCTATTATAATCAAACTTGACACTTTCGACCACTAGAAATTGCCTTTGTGGGGTAAAATTCATAAAACTGTTAAAATCTAAGCGGCGTTATTTGCACACCTGGGGATCTCGGTGTCTCAGAGAACTACAATCCACGGCTAAAATTATTGGTTCACGCACAAGGCTGTCCAATAATACTCTTAAGCTCGGTGTACCAAATGGCTTTTAAAAGAAGCGACTCCACTCAGCTGGTAACTAGTTGCTTCCAGTCGCCGGTGGCCAAACGACAATCAAATTTAACTGCATGCTGAGCAAATTTACCCCCAAAATAATAAAATTTATCACTATTTTATTATGACCCGATGCAACGGCCGGATTGAGTGTTGGTTCGTCATAAGCATGTCGAGCCTTCAACAAACCAAACGATTCTAAAAATCTACGAACCACTCACCTAAATTGGACGTTGCGGGTCAGTACTCGCAAGACCGATTCAAAACACAAACCACCAAAAGCGTATGTAAAGAGATTAGGATGGATTCATGCCATTTAAAAGCGGTCAACAATTTTAATTAATGGCGGAATTAATAAATGAGTGTTTATAAATTGAATTGCGAATGAAATTAATTACTAAGTCGTGTTACATGCAAGTTCACCCGTTATCGTCAAATGGAAATAGGCATCTCGGTTGAGTTTTGATTGCAGCCTTTGATCTATCTAACGTGGCAAACCTACTCAACATTATGGATATACACACTCTAATCCCAAGTTAAGTTAAATTAGACAATTATAAATCACAGCTCCAACTGTTTGACATTCCATTCGTCCTTACAGGGAAACTTAATGTTTATTTTAAGAAGCGTAAGCATGGATGAAATATTCTTGACACATTCATTTCTCAGTAATAACTTACGTTGACTGGTATCGTCACATGAAACACCCAGGATCTAACAAATGCTACACGTGAGAAGTGTATGTCAGAAAGAGCATTTTGTCTCGGATCTACTACATGTATCTCCTTTAACAGTCACTCTGTGGGAATAATTCTTTTCTGCCACAGCCCATTTGACATGTATGTATGTATGTATATATGGAGCACTAGACATGACACCCCACTCAGTCATGTTATACTGACATCCGGACACCATTCCTGTTTCCTCACTAAGCGCAAAGCGAGGAATCAACGAATGAAGTTTTTAATGCCTTTGGTATGGTCCGATCCGAGATCTCCTGACTTCGAGGCGGACGCTCTAACCGTTAGGCCTCAACAGCCGTACACTAGATAACACGATAATGAAGCCATATTCGTTCGTCGACTTGTGGACTTCATCGAAGGATTACGGTTCCTGATTTGTGGGCGAATGTAGCGGAGAGTGTCTCGAAGAAATCGGCAACAACACCCTGTCAGGATTATTTCTCAGACGGACGGAAAATCTCAGACGGGTGCTAAGAAACGGACGTTGATGAACAAATTGCTCGCTCGTCTGGGAACACTTCTACTGAGTTGAGCTGGTATTGTGTTGTCAGTGAATTGGGTAAAAATACCAGACAACGAGCTGCTGGGGAACATAGGCCGGCCATTACACGGCTGATCTCATCCAATTCGGTCTTACTGGGGGCGTTTGACTTTCCGGAAAGGACACTGATCAGCTGCTTTAGCAATACGATTGCCTCAGGGGCTGTATAATTCTCCGTGTCACAAGAGTCCTGTGTGGATATTACACAACGAAAAAATGTACTGCCAGACGTTTCTGATCGAATTCATTGGGCTCCTGATATGAGAAGGGACGATATCCTTATATTATGTTGCCCTGCACTGGGTGGTACAGGATATTTCGTGTAAAGGCAAGTGAATAGTCGAAAACAAAGTAGTACATTCTGTAGCACAAGGCAAACATAATCTGGTTTATTTGGCGTATACCTGTATATCAGTCACAGGCCTGTTTGATGAATCTTTCATTCGATTTTGCCAGCAGACAACTGTGAGGTCAATGGAAATGTATTGTTAGCGACGTTATTTCTTTCTTTATTTCGTTTCATTTACACATATTATTTACTTATTTGGTAGCTGCGTTATTACATCATGTACCCACTAAGCTGCAGTGCGGTTTGTAACATTCTGTCCAAAAAGGTAAAAACGCTGTCAATCGCAGAAATTCTGCTAACATTTTTAGCAAATTGCACGTGAGCTTAATATGTGAAATATCGCTGTTGTTGCAAACTGGTATTCAACAGTTTGATATCTTGAGAAAAGTAATACATCTATGCGTCCAAACAGACATTCGTATACCAGTCGTCTACCAATAAGGACGCTCCGGGTCAATAATCGCAAGGTCAACTTCCAATACGACGTTTAACACAAACTCCCAAAGAACAAATAAAGTATATAAAGTACCAAAATGGGACGGAATCATAGAGAAGCAGTCAACAGTTTTCAATGATGTAGGAATAATGCAAGGCATGCTCTAGCCGACTGAGGGAAATCAGTATTCAAACACTATACCATGCTGAAATATAAGTTGTCGGTAATAAAAAAACATGTGCCTCAGTTGCGCATTGATTGCAACTGTTGATGTATCCAAAGCGGCGATCTAATTCAAAACGATGAAGATACCACCCCTAACTCCAGGTTAATCGGAATCAGAAACAATTATGAACCAGAGCGCCAGAGTTTCTGGACGCTCTGTCCATATTTACTTATCAATATACTCATTGCAGAGCTTCAGAAAGTTGGAGTGAATGTGTTTGATGGACTAACATGGCACTAGTTTTTGCAGATTGAAATCGTCATACAACACGCAGGATCGAACAAATGCTGCAAGGCGAGATATGTGCACGCCATATGCTGAACGCTTCTATATACTGCTATCCAAGTAAGGATAATTTATCATGTCAACATTGAAACTATCCATCTTGGAAAGCCGCCAAGCGAAGGAACCGTCTTACACATTTGTACAAATATAGGTCTAGGGAAGATTACCATCTGGAGAGTCTGTGGTTTCCTTTAAATCCAGCGAAAATGAGTAAATATCTTTCACAGCCTTTGCTATATATATGGATTGTTTAAAGCTACCAAATCATCAATTAACCGTTTAGTGAATGAGGAACATCGAGCCTGGTGAAGATTACTCCCTAATAGTTTCTGCATATAGTCGTGTTCATACGAGAACAGGTATAAGTCAGCCAAAAGGAGAGAGGGGAGGGGGAACAACTGATATCCACTGAAACACTTAAACACTGTTGGTATATGGTTTCCCCGAACTTCACATGTATGTTATTAATGAGAAATTCAAGCAACTCGATGATGGTCGAAACATCCAATGAATGGTAACCCTTAGTTGGTAGGTAGTTGAACTGAGGAAGGGTTTGTTCCCTCTGACATTAATATATCGGTGACCCCAGTTTTATTAAACAACGATACAATTAATGACGAAATTCTATCAGTTAGATGTGTGAGGAATTGTAGTATAGATAATGGGGGAAATACGTTATCCCAATAGCAGTATTTCGTCCATAATCTGGCGAAATCTATTAGCTGTCAACCTTCCCAAGCCTTACACAAATTCCTGGTTTAACACGATATACCAAGGAATCCCGATGTAAATAGCTTTGAAAGCTGAAACCTGTACTGATAAGGAAACATGAACTACTTAGTCTCCATATTCCACGCGCCAAAAAACTGTTACTCCTGTTCATATTTCGATCTGTAACCACGGGACAGTATGACAAAATGGGTTCGAGAGTTATACGACGTATTAATTCCGAGCTCGAGTTTAGTTTGATAAGCTTGGTTTTTGAACAGGCCATTACCTTAACATATTATCACCATCCATAAGAGATGTCAATAGCCAGAGATTATATGTCCCCAGTGTTCTGTTTCATCGGGCACTTTTCAATTATGGGATATTACATCGATAAAAGGCAATATTTATGAAGGCAATCTGTATAGGCCTATTTGGATACAGCAATACATAGGACGTAGCGGTTCTGAATATTGACACCCAAGGTTTTGAACCGACACCACAGGGAGGCAGTTCATCGCCAGAAACGTATATGAAGTGCATAAACCATTCAGTCAACAAACCTCACAAAACAGGCACAAGTTGACCGGCAGATTTTATGTCTAATGTACACTAGCCCTCAGACAGCCAGAAACGACACCGCTCCTGTGGCTGAATGTTTTTTTGTATTCAGTTGAATTTTCAGTGGTTTCATTAACTAGCGGTTTCTGGTCATTAGTAGGGCAATACATCTTTCCCACAGTGCACCTCCTAGTTTTGTGTCAGGCCTCTTGATAGAATGGTCCACTTTACACTATTAAAAATTAATAGTAAACTGTAAGCCCAGAATATGTGCTTTACTCTAAAACGTTATCAAAATCACTTAAAAAACAATAGTGTATAATTACTTACACAGATAAAGCAAGGCCCGTGAGGTTTATTATCGCTTGTTTTGTCGGATTGCGACCTGAATACGGCTGTTTTTTTGAACTTTCTCACTTCATACAACATTCTGAAAAATACCCAAGCTTAGGCAAAGGGTGAATAACGTTTGGGATATAACAGATTGCATCCCACTTTTTGTACGGAAAATTGCTTTTCTATGGAATAACTTTGTGAGAAATGTGTCGCCAGTCATCTCTTTATCATTCTTATTTTGCACATTTTATATTCACCTCGCTTGCCGCCGCAAGTACCAATTATATTCAAATCAGGAGCACCGGTGAGACATTTTCCGGAGTAATGCTTAATCTTGTCGTAAATATTTTCTTTTAACATGTATCTCTGGGAGGACTGGGTAATCTCAGTGCAACAGATATATCTCGTGGGGCCCTTGTGTTGTGCCAAACACGGAGACAAATTGTATTAGCATCTCACCCGGTCGCCTGTCATTACAAGAAATGGGTATGGATCGACCGGTAAATTTATCACCTCAGTGGATAATTAAACGTCAGGAAGAAGAAAGTTGCTGTCTGGGGACAGGTGAATTTCAAGACAATTTTTCTGAGTCCCGTAGAACGTAATATAGACTAGAGTGTTCGCTTATCAAAATACACAGACTTTATTACAAAGAGAGTGCCATTTGGTGGCACAGGCTGATGTTAATCCGATTATACTGTAGTCTGGTTAAATTTGGTTACCTGGCTATGTTTAATTCATTGATTTATTGAATTGATTGGCGTTTTACGCCGTACTCAAGAATTTTCCACTTTTACGATGGATGTCAGCTTTATGGTGGAAGGAAACCCGGCAGGGGCAACTGACAACCATCCGTATGTTGCTGGAAGGCCCTCCCACGTACGGCCGGAAATGATGGCAGCATGAGCTGGTCGAGGACTCGTAGCAACCGTATTGGTGAGAGGCCTCTGGCGTAATTCGGCTCTCTTTATTAAAAGTGTCCAAGACCCGTGACGTCTAATTCTGCTTAAGCCATGGTGGTTACGGGGTGAGTAGTAGGGGGAGGAGGGGTTCTGGCGCACGCCCCCCTTGGTAAATAGAGGCCCCCAGCCCATATTCCCGGCGAGGTCCAAAAGTTCTAGTATACACACTATAGGTTCTGGCGCACGCCCTCCTTGGGGCCCTCCCCAGAACAAAATAGAGGCCCCACCCCCCATCTGGGGTTCTATTAGACATACCCATTGCTCAGATATGCTTCTACACCAATTGTGTATGCAAAAACAACATGCCAAAGGGTTATAATAATTGCCGGTGGCTACCCATAGGCTCCACGGAAGAGTTGTCTGGGGAGTACTGTGGGGTTCACCTAAACCGTCTGCGCAAGGGGTCTTGGTACCCCCTACCATGTATTAGCTGTGGTCGGGGTGTTAAAAATCGATTTCAGCTTTGCATGGCCTGCGGATATAATAGGTCCAGATGCGTGAAAGACAGCGGAAGCTCAAGACTTTCTTGGCTGACTTCAAACGGCTGGCAGCTATCGAAATTTACAATTAGAGAGATGCTTTTATTAGTATAATGATGATATCGGCGCGTACAATGAGGCACCGTCAAAAAGCGCGAGCACTACGGGGGGAGTTTTGAGGACGCTCCCAGGTGTGCGGCCTAAGTACCCACGGTCCCGCAATGCTTGGAAGAATTGCAGGGGATCCTCGACAGGCATAAAACGGCTGTGGCTGAGTTGAAGCAAGACGTTCAAGAACCCGCCCCAGTAACGAGGAGTTTGAAGCAAGACGTCAAGAACCGCCTCAGTAACGAAGAGTTTGATGAATTGCTAGGCGGAATTCTGGGTGAAAAGAAACTAGAATTCACTAACACCGGCCGGGCCATAAGGAATCTCCTCCCGGGCCTGGCAGATGGGCGTACCCGAAGGCGTTTGGACGACCCAATAGCCTTCTTAGAAGAAATTCGAGCTATTATTCGCCAGAAGCTAGAAGAAGAGATCCTGGCACTCAACGGGGTTAAGTTCCAACTAGGCCTCAGGGTTCGGTTGCGAAAGGACAACGCCGATGGCAGTGAAGAGTATACCAGCCCAGTACTCCACAGCAAACAGGAGGCCCTCTTAAAGGCTGGTGACATTGACGGGGCTCTAGATAAGGCCTTCCCCACCATCCAGGAGGTGCTGGAAAAATGGACACAGCGAGGGGTCAGGGTGGGTTGTCAATAGCGTGCAAACACTCTGGCTTGACATTGCAAGGTATCAGCCACTAAGAGGCGGGTCCTACATCCCCCTACCTGCAGCTGTGAGTAACAAGAAAGTAGTCATCAATGTGAAGAACAATGACGACGAATGCCTCCGATGGGCACTCCGATCTGCCTTATTTCCAGGCCGCCCGGACCCTCAGAGACCAACAAAGTATCCCACCAATGATGGTCTTGAATTTGGGGGGATCGACACCCCCACACCAATCTCTCATATTCTTAAAGTGGAGGAAAAGAACGACCTCGCCATCAACGTGTTCGGGTGGGACAAGGGTGTGATCGTGCACCGCCTCAGCAAGAAGCCCGGCGACACGCCCCGAATCAATCTGCTGCTGATTGAGAAGGCAGGCAAATTCCATTATACGTGGATAAAAGATTTCGATCGTCTCTGTTCCAAGAAAGTAAGAAACTAAATCGCAAACACTTCTGCGAGCGCTGCCTACACGGTTATACAAGGAGGATCTGCTCGAGGCGCATAAGCCGGATGCCGAGGGATTGGCCAAACGGCGGTGAGGATGGAAATGCCCCAGGAGGGGGAAAACAAGTTCACCTTTCAGAACCACCACAAACAGCTACCGGCTCCGTTCATCATATATGCCGACTTCGAGGCTCTGACCAGAAAGTTTGAAGGCCCGCCGCCGTCACCTATAGAGAGCAGCACTCAAAAGACTCAGCACCACGAGCCCTGCAGTTACTGCTATGTTGTGGTGCGTTTGCGACGGCCACACAAAATGCCCCGTGGAATACAGAGGCCCTAACGCGACGGAACACTTCCTCAGAGCTCTCCAACAGGAGGAGCGGGAAATCAAAAATGTTCTAGCCAGCCCTATAGCCAACAATATGACTCCCCAAGATTGGCAGGCCCACAACAATGCCGCAACCTGTCCACGTGTGTGAAAAGACTCTAGGCGCCATTCTGTGCGCGATGACTGTCATATCACGAGGCGCCGGCCCATAACCCATGCAACCTAAAGTTGCGGCTGGGTCCCAAGACAGCCATACCAGTAGTCTTCCACAACCTACGGGGCTACGACGGGCACCTCCTGATGCAAGCCATAAGTAAGGTGGAGGGCCGCATCTCCTGCATCCCCAACAACACGGAAAAGTACATCTCCTTCTCGCTGGGGCAGCTCCGCTTCATCGACAGCGTTCAATTCTTACCGACTTCCCTTGACAATCTGATAGAGGCCAACAAACCTGAGGCTTTCCACATCACAGCCCGGTATGAGCCTGCCGAAGAAAAACGAAAGCAACTCATGGGCAAGGGTGTGTACCCCTATGAGTATATAGGGGTACCTAGGCTCCTGGAGCGTTTTGACGAATCCAGCCTCCCACCCAAAGAGGCTTTCTACAGTAGGCTCAAAGTCGGAGGCATTAGTGATGAGGACTACAATTCACGCTCATCAAGTACGGAAGGCATTTGACTGGACCAATCTGGGGGACTACACAGACCTTTACTGCCGCACAGACGTGCTCCTATTGGCTGATGTGTTTGAGGCCTTCCGGAAGACTTGTTTACGGCAGTATGGATTGGACCCTGCTCACTACTTTACGAGCCCAGGTCTCTCGTGGGATGCGCTGTTCAAGAAGACCGGGGTAGAGCTGGAGCTGTTGACCGACTACGACCAACATCTCTTCATTGAGAAGGGTTGCAAGGAGGTATCTCCATGGTAAGTAAGCGATACGCCAAAGCCAATAATCCACAGGTGGAGGGATACAACCCCGAAAGCCCAAACATCTACATCCAATACCTAGACGCCAATAATCTATATGGCTGGGCTATGAGTCAGTTTCTTCCAACGGGCGACTTCCAGTGGGTAGGTGACGCGCAGCGTCTCGGTGAAACGATTGCTACCCACCCCCACGACAGTCTTTCCGGTTACATCCTCGAGGCCGACCTAGAGTATCCGGCCGACCTACATAACGCACATAACAGCTACCCATAAGCCCCGGAGCGTCTGGTCGTCCAGAAGGAGTGGATGTCGGACTATCAGCACAGCCTTCTAGGCAAGAAAGCGCCTACCGAGGTCGAAAAGCTGGTCCCCAACCTCCGCAACAAGGAACGGTACGTCCTGCAATACCGGAACCTACAGCTGTATCTATCTCTGGGAATGCGCCTGACAAAGGTTCACCGGGCCCTGAGATTCGCCCAGAGCCCTTGGATAGAACCCTACATCAGGACGAACAACGAGCTCTGAAAAACGGCCGCGAGTAAATCGAGAAGGACCTGTACAAGCCAATGAACAACTCGGTCTTCGGAAAAACCATGGAGAACCTTCGGAAGCGTGCGGACGTCAAGCTGGTACGCTCTGGAGAAGACGACAAGCTCCGACGCTTGATAGCCAGCCCGAGCTTCGCACGGGCAAACATATTTGATGATGACCTCGCAGCGATTCAGATGCACAAGACCCGTCTAGTCCTAAACCGACCTATCTACGTGGGCAGTCTAGATCTCTCCAAGCACCTGATGTACGACTTCTATTACAACCATATGAAGTCCCAGTACGGAGAGCGCTGCCAGCTCCTCTACACTGACACGGATAGTCTGCTACTCGAGATTCAGACTGAGGATGTTTATAGGGATATGGCTGAGAATGCAAACCTGTACGACACCTCAGATTACCCACAAGACCACCCCCTGCACAGCGTAGCAAATATAAAGGTCTTGGAGAAAATGAAGGACGAGTGCGCGGGGCGGCCGATCGCCGAATACATTGGTCTGCGCCCCAAGATGTACTCCATTCTGGAGGCAGGCGGAGCCAACATTAAGAAGGCCAAGGGCGCGAAAAAGGGAGTTGTGGAAAAGTGCATCCGCCATAAGCAGTACAAAGAGGCCCTCTTCGAGAAGAAGATCTTCCGACACGGTATGGACGTGCTGCGATCAGAGCGCCACCATATCTATGTGCAGCACCTGGATAAGGTCTCACTGTCCCCATTCGATAGTAAGCGCTGGATCGCCGAAGATGGTGTCCACACCTTGGCTTACGGCCACAGAGATGCGGCACCCGCAGGATGATGGGCAGGATGGGACATCCTCTTCGAGGAACTACCAGGGGCCGTAAAACGCCACCCAGGGGAAGGTGTGTATCGGGAGGCACTATAAGCAACTCCTCACGAACGAATCCCCGTCGCGGGCCATCCGACGTATCGTCTAGATAGTACAGCACGGGTTCATTAGGCTTTGTGACAGAGCGCCTAAGCCCATATATCTCTAGAGACCAGACAGGATCAGTCGCGCGACGGCGGCCGCCCTCCAGCTCTCCAGGCTGATAGAGATAACAAACGCCAACACCCTCGGGGATCTTCCGCTCATTAAGTCCAACGGCACGACCTGGAACCGTCGAGGAAGGCTTATGGGGCATCCCTTTTGCCTTGATGGCGTCTTTCGGCTTTTTATCCATCAGTCTCGTTGTCTCGTTATTCAGAGCGGCCACAACAGAGGGCAGCCGTGCCACCCATTCAGTAGACCAGTGTTCGGGAGGGAGGCGCATCTCCTGGGCGTACTGATGCCCAAAGAGCCGCTCAGCGAGAGTACGATTGAAACACTCCACTATGCCTTGGTCTCGGTGGATATCCACGCGGCCTCGTCGGACTGTGACATCGTGTTTGGCCAACAGTTGGCTCACCGCACCCATAAACTCGCGCCCAGGGTCAACTTGGAGAAGCTTCGGCCATCTCAGGGGTCCCCGCTGTAAATGCGAGAGAGAGCATCAGCGACTTCTTTGGAATCTTTAGTAGCCAGAGGTTCCGCCTCCTCGTAGCGAGAAGCGACATCAACAACTGTCAGCGCGTACTTATACAGCTTCCGGCCTTGCCGATCATGTGGTAGAAATAGAAGATCGTCTTGGTGGATGTCATTCGGCGTGGAAACATCGAACATAGGCCTCGGTATTTTTCGGGGACGAGGCAGGTATATCTGCCAGATAGCCTGCTTTTCCAGCCAGGCCCGGACCACATCTTCGGAGACTTTAGCCGCAGTGGCAAGTTTCTGGATGGCCCCGCGGCCCTTCCAGTACCCACGAGGGCTGTAGTAGATATTTCCCAGGCGAGCAGACACCTTACTAGCCATGTCATTAAGGTATTCTAGCAGCCCTCTAACAGATTTGCGACGAAAAAGATGTTAATCGTCGCGGCGCACAACCACCTCACTACTACGATCGTGCCTGCCATACGGCGAGGAGCTCGATGGCGAGTCCGGCACAGTCAGTTCGGATTACTTGGTGACTTTTGCGATTCCGTAACTCACACCCCCAACCACACACATTCCCAGGATGACGAAGGTCATCTTGCGGTGCTTTTGATCTTCACTAGGCACATAGAAATCGGAGAGCTGTGGCTCTGTGTCCAGCAGCACCTCGCGTGCATCGCGTGTAAGAGTTTTGCCCGTGACCCTAGAATACTCGCGGATTGCAGCGTCAACATCCCGGAACGTTTGGACAGCGTGGCCCTGGCGCCGGAGTTCATCGTTGATCCAGTCCAAGCGCTCAGTGCGCTTTCGGGCCCATTTTTCCTGGGCGGCTTGGAGCTGCTCTACAGCGCTGTCATGGCGCCTCCGCTCTTGGTCGACACCGGCACTCTTCAGCATCGAAAACATATAGTTGCTCCCGCTGAAGGCGTTTACGAGGGCGCCGCCCATCATCATTGCGATGGAGGCCATTACTACTTGATTATATTGGGAGGAAGGAGCCCTTGTTTAATTAGCAGGTCCTTCGAAAACATGGCCAGGCCTACATCTGCAATGACTATGCCGACGTCACGGGGTGTTAAGTGCAGCTTCGGGAGGTCTCCTTTCAGGAACATCTGGCCGAGACGAGCCTACCCAGTAGCCAGGAGAGAGACCACAGCGGCGTGGTAGGCCGCGTTGACTAGCACTTTTCCGTCACCGGGTGGAGTAGACATGCTGATCTATATAGAAAAGGTTGCGACGTGTATTCAAATGGAGATTCTTTTCTTGCGGCGTGATATCTGCATGCGGCGTAATATCCGCACCTCGTGCATGTGCTGTATAGCGGCTGCGCCACGCGCGTAGCAACACAAGCACTACAAGGCCGCCAACGCCTAATAACGCTAGGGGCGCCCTCCAGCGGGTGATTTGGTGTGCATTCGTAGAATCCGGTTCCTTCGCAAAATCTGTGGCTCCCCCCTCCTTCGTAGAATCCGGTTCCTTCGGCTGTTTCTTGGTGGAATCAGCTGCGCCAAGCAAAGCAGCCTTTGCCTCGCGAAGCTCGTCCTTGAGCTTTTCAGCCTTGGCCTTTCTCGCTGCAGCACCCGGTCGACCCGCAGCGACTCTTTTGGGATTCTTCGCAGGGCCGTCATTCGTAGAATTTGTTGTCACCCCCTCCACTTCCTTCGGGCCTTCCGGATTCGTTGTACTCATGTTCCTCTGCATCATCATTTCTAGGACAGCAGTGGTGTTTAAATGAGCAGTGCTCAGAAGTGGTTAGCGCCATGGTTAACGGTGCCAAGTACTTACCAGAGCAGTAGTATAGCCAGCAGCTAGCACTGCTAAGCGCCTGTTCAAGGAATGGGTCGGTGGCGCGCTGTGCCATGAGCATTGGTCGATTCTCGGGTGGGATTGGTAGGAGCCAGCTTGCTGCCCTTACATATGATCTCAAGAATATACCTCCGAGACCGTCAACCATCCGCGCACCGAGCTTAGCCTCGTACCTAGAGTGCAGCCCTTTAACGTCTTCGTCGCTCATGGCGTCGATCTCAGCGGCTGTTACGTCTTTTCCCAGATATCGCTCGACCTGCCCACCCACCGCAAGTGCCGCCAGCCTATCCCTGAGCTGCTGTGCATGTTTGCTGGGCTGTTGGCTGGGCTCCTCCTCCTCCTCTGCGCCCAGAATATCGTCTATAAGCTCGTCGGTATCCATTATTAATATGTAGGGGCGACTACGTCTAATATATAATCTTAAATATGGCGGGCGTATCAGTCATTAGCAGGAGCTTAGAATGCGGATTGTTCTTGAGCTTCTGCCGAAAATCTGCCTTTTCGCTCTCGGCCTCGATGATGTGGTTCTCCTCCAGGCATTCGTTGAACGAGTGCCGATCTTTGCAGTGAATAAAGCCACCTACCTTGTCTGCTCGCGAAAGTCTTTGAGGACGGCGTTGTATTTCTGAGTGATGACCCAGACGCTTTGCTTTGCATGACGGCCCGAGAAAGCCATGAATGACAGCATTTTTTGTTTATTCTTCATCGCCTCTAACGCGCTACAATCATCGATGATGTATAGGCTGGGCTCCCCCTCGAACAATCTGTAGAAAGCTCTCAGGCAGTCGTTGAACCGCTCGCCGGGATGAAAACAATAGACCTCAGGGTCAGACAGTATCCATCGCCGCCGGTACGCCTCGTTATGCTTAAGAGTGGGGCACAGGATCAAAATGTGATGAAAGAAACCGCGGAAAGGCCCCTCAAGCAGATCCAGCACGAAGACTGTTTTGCCGCAGTTCGTCTGCCTACAGAAAATCCCACAGTGGGCGTCATCAATAAAGCGCGCTAACGAATCTACCATTCTCGATGTGCAGCTTTGCGTCCATGATCACATAGAGATATACGTTCAACACGCCGGGCTCTTCTCTCTCTTTTTGTCACCTGTATCGTAATCCCCTCGTTGGCTTTCAGAACGCGCCTCCCAATGCCATGCAGCTCGTCATCGTCGCTTGGCCGAAGGTCAAGCCAGAAGGGGTGCTTGTGCGTCAAGAACTCTTCCAGGGAGACGTCTCCAGGCCTAAGTCTTTAACGACCCTGGCCACCTCAGGGTCCCGCTTTCGTAGGGGTGAGCTGGCGAAGAACCTCTGGACCTCGCCCCACTGCTGGTACGCCCGCATGCCCTGGCTGTACAGCTGATTGGGGACCCCTTCTACAGTGACTTCACCTTTGGTGATCTTCGGGTTGTAGAAGGATTCCGATCTCATATTCCACGGGGTTCCTTTAGTCTCGAACAGCAGGAGAGTGCCCTTCATTGCTCTCGCGGGCGTGTTCAGGTTTATGTTCCAGAGAGTATCAGACTTATCCTTCACAAACTTTCGGTGGCGGAGGACGCGATCATACAGAATGGAGACGCCCCCGGCAAACTGGGTGCGGATCTGTCTAGCGAGCTCCTCTAAGGTGACCTCGGAAGGCGAACACGCGAATAACCTCGCCAAGCTGTCAAGTCTCGATAAGGACATCGCAAAAGAAAAACGGAAGTTGGGGGAGGCCACTGATGAATTCTCCCGGAGCCGGATAGAAGACCGGATAAGGAATCTTGAGGACCAGAGGGTGGCCCGGCTCAAAGCAGCCTCTTTAACGGGCGAAGCCCTGCGCACGCAAATACGCCGCATCAAGCAGACGGTCGATCGCATCCTACACAAGGATACCACTCTGGCCGAACGCGTCCGCACCCTCTTCCGGGAGCAGGGAATAACAGTGGTCTCCATTCTCACGGCAATTGGGATGGCGATCTCGACAATGGGGCTAGCAATAAAGTTGGCGCTGACTGGCGGGTCCGGCGGGGGCATCCAGCCAACACCACCTCCATCCGACGGGCGTGGTCTTAAAGAATGGGTGAAAAAGCATCTCCAGTCCCTGGCGCGCGCCCTTGGCAAGCTGGCTGGGAAGGCTGCCGCTGCGATTCCGGGTATTATTGGCAGTATCGTGTTCTGGCTACTAAACCTTCTCGGGAAAGCGGCTGGGTGGCTGGCTCGTGGCTGTTCGCAAGTATTTAACGCATAGTCCACAGCAGCAGTAAGCCGATACCAACCCTAGTGACGACGATGGCTGTCTTCTCCGCATCGTGATTCTTTTGCTTTGGAAATAGGGGTTCTTGTTTGCCTCCGGCGGCAGCAACATGCTTAATGCGCGCGGTGGGTGGTTGGACGCTTTCTTGTACCTCAACGATCCCGTGGGAAGGTGCTCGCTTGTGCAAAGTGGGCGGCACTTTAGCGTTCACACCCTCATTGGCGCCTAGCTTGTGGTCCTCTGTGGCTACGACGATTTTGTTGTTGTAGTTCGCCACATGGCTGATCTGCAGAAGCATGTCGCTGGGGACCATATATAGGCCTATGCCATACACAAAGTCTTCAGCGCTCCCGGCATACTGTAGCACGTCCTGGTAGCGTTTGATAGCAGACGGAAGGTCGATCGGAGAAGAAATAGCGTCTTCAACGTTCGCGACAAACTGTTTTTGCGCGTCGAAGGCTGTGCCCGTGCCTGTGCCTAGAATACGCGCCCTTGCTTGGGCTTGGGCGCCTAGAATAGCCCACACGCATCTCCGGATGGAATCGTTTAGGCGCTCTACGCCCGGCTGCGTGAATCCTTGGGATGTGTCGACAACGAACGACGCCCAAGCCTCCTCGGCGTCCTGCTCGATGTAGTCGACGTGGAGCGCTGTAGGCTTTCTAGAGAACGACATCCTGCTCGGATCGAAGGTCCCATCGCCAATGGGGCTGTAGCCCGTTCTCGTGACATAGTAATATGCCACTCCGAGGCCGTGATTCACCCCGCTGCGCCTCCAGTCTGTGTGCGGATCTACGCAGAACTCCCTACAAATCCTCTCATAGGCCCTCTTGTCGTAGGGGTTTTCGAATGTCGCCCACGCTCTGTCTTGGGGCAGGGGGGCCTGGATCTCTTCCAAGACCCGCCTAACTTGGTAATACACATGGAACATGTACAGGGCCCTTATTCGTTGGTCGGGGGCGAGAAGATGGTCTTTTGCAGAGACGCCACAGCCCGTGGTTGCGCACCAGACCACGAAGTTTACTTGGTTTTGCCAGAATTGCCTAGGATTGGTGTTCCAGGCCCAAACAATGTCATTGCTGGTTATCTTTGGCAGCCGGTACTTGGCCAACACATCTGTGAACTGGACTGGAAAGGCCTTCTTTTCATCGATGTAGATGTCAAATCGCGTGAGCTGCTCTGCGTGGGTTTGGATACTAGGAAATGCCCCGGCCTTGTAAGTGGCCTCTCTATTGAACCTGCAAGCCTCGCTATTCATCGTGGCTAAAATGTTCATCACATTGACTGACATTCTAAATGGGGCACAGCACACGCTGCCTCATGCCCTTAACAACCTTGACGGCCGCTTTAAAACCGCCCTTCGCGAGATAACATTTTACCCGGCCTGGGTGAATATCCCCACCGGAGTGGGCTTCTTGCTTGAGGGCAAACGTGTTGAAGTGCCGACGGGCTACTACAATGTCTGTACGCTGGACAATGACATATTCTGCCCGCATGGGATTTCTCTGGAATTGAATGAAGCCACGGGCCGCTTAGTCCTTACCCTCCCTAGAAATGTCTTCATAATACTCCAAGAGCTTGCCCCCATCTTAGGGTTCTCCGACGGGATTGCGCCCATAGGGATGGGTGAAGGGATAAACTGTGGGAAGATGGTTTCATTTCCCAACCCACAGTACAAAGCCTTGCGCGCCGACTATATAACGCACTTGACCGTGGCACTTTTAGACAAAAACGGCAAGTATATTAATGTAGAGTACCTCAGTGCTACCCTAGAAATACAATGAGTATGGTGGACGCAGCCGGTCCCAGTTCTGTGTGCCTGTCTTTAAGCGACTTGGCAGATGTGTCGGAGTTCGAACTTTAAGGCCAGGAAGGTAAAATCTACGTCTTCGAGTTTCAAAGTGACAAGTACGGCCGCAAAAAGATTACGGGGGGGGGGGGGGGCAGAACCTGCCACGCTTGCTTCCCTTCAAGATGTCTCATCCTCTGTAGAGCAAGAGCGCAGGTTGCCTTCCTTCTGAGGTGATTGAAAAACAAAAACTCTCATTAATTCGCTTTGAAGACCGCTTCGTTTTTGCCAGAGCTCGCGACCCCGATTGGTTTATAGATGTGAAGGTGACCCCGATGACGGTCCAGGCCGATATAACCAAGGTGAAAAAAGTTTTCAACTCCGGAAGCTCTTTCGTGTCGTGGGTACCAGTTAGCAAGTGTTATCTAGCTAAGGGTGTAAGAGGTGGCTTAGCACTATCTGCGGGTGCTAGAAATAAACCCTGGATCTATACTTATCTTCAACATCATACTTGGCCTCTCAGCGCCTTGCCTCCTTGATTACCGGTGTGAGACTAAAGTGGCCTGCAGAGCACAATGGACAGGAGCTCAGACTTATGATCAAATTACCGGCCCAGGGCGACCCAGTCATCCGGAGCTCTCTCGAGGATATACGGGTCTTTGTAGGGAGCGATGCCAAACTCGATTACATCTATTTAGAGTCCGGTATAAAACTTATAAGCTTTCGTGTTAGTATTCCCGATGACGATTTAGAGCTTACCGACGTTGTTGATTCGTAGGACGGACAATATGGGACGACTGTACCCAGCGATCACGGATGAAGAGCCGACGGATGACCATCCCTTGACCCCGACCGCGCCGATGGTTGAAAACCCCCCAGAGGGCGTGGCGCACGCCCATCGCCTGCAGTGTATCAGCGAAATACAGAGGCAGCTTGAATCTGAGCGAGATCTCCGCCGGGCCCTGTGCGAAAAGTACCGGCGCGGTGTCTTAGCCGCCGAGGCCCTTGATTCGGCCATGCTTACGGCCGGTTTGGGACTAGGGGTTGCAGGCGTGGGCCTACTCACAACAATAATTGCAGCCCCTGCTGTCTTGGCCATGGAAGCTGCGGCCCTAGCTTGCGGTGTCTTAAATATCGCCGGAAAATTCGTTAGCCGCCGACTTCACGCAAAGGCCAAGAAACATAACGATATACGGCTGTTGGCTGAGGCTAAACTTAACAGCATCCGTGCGCAGGTATCTACGGCATTATTTGATGGTGTTATTTCAGACGTAGAGTTCAAGCAAGTCGTTCAGGACCTCCAGAACTACTCTGATCTGAAGCAGGAGATACGCGCTAAGTCTCGTAAGGCATTCACCGGCAAGCACGAAAAAAACAGCTTATAGATCGCGGCCGAAAACTAGCTCGGCAAGAGCTGAAAAACGCTCTTTCCGAATGATGGTGCCCAGGGGGAACTTGTTACACTACTTCACATGCAGCGGAACCAAATCAGAATACAGTATACATCGCTCTGAGACTGAGAACAGGCAAAATTATCACCACTGAAAGAGTAGTGGCACCATACGTTTCGAGCACCTAAGTCACAGAAGGTAGAAGTAAACTTTGTAAAATACAAATAAACAAGAAACAATTCAAATACATGTACTATCTATGTCTAAATTAACTCTGGGCACAGTAGTGCATGTCAAACATCATTTCTGTCATCTGAATACATATATGAATACACTTTGTAAACCTACATGTTAGAAAAATATTCACAATCTAGTATACATACATATAATATTATTACACTTTGAAACAGTGTACTGGTCTGTGGGCTGGGACTCGCCGTAAAAAAATGTGGATTCAAAATTTTACTCGTCAAAAATACCCCCTTTGGCTGGATTGCCCGTCCAGTTGGACGAGTGGACGGGTGTCTGGCTAGCCTGGTGCCCGGGGGTAAAAACAAAATTCTGCCCAGTGTGGGGTTCGAACCCATGGTCCAAAAAAGCAAAAGGCCTGGTTTATAGCTCAGCCTGTTACCAATTAATCACCACCCTAACGGCGGGCTCCGGATTTTTTGCGCTAGCGACCCACCGTTAGGGGGGGATGATTGGGGCTGACACATCCCACTACCTTTGGGCCATCTACAACACCCCTTGGTAAGGTCTCTCTGCCCCCGAAACTGTCGAAAGTTGCAGAGATTCCTTAGAAGTGCGTAGAGCCCGGCGCCATATGCAGGTAACGCATTCATATACTACATATACAGCTGAGGGGAGGTAGATGCCGTGATGGAATACAGTCAGGACACTGAACATGAATCAGCCCCATTGGAAGAAACGAAAACTACAGGAAGCCATCCAAACTAAGAGATTAAAGCCCA
Organism: Liolophura sinensis; assembly: GCF_032854445.1. NCBI lineage: Eukaryota > Metazoa > Mollusca > Polyplacophora > Chitonida > Chitonidae > Liolophura > Liolophura sinensis. The sequence continues at coordinate 214,154 of NC_088304.1, forward strand.
GCCTGAACAGAGATCACGGCATCTACCTCCCCTCAGCTTATGATCTGCTAATCCTCCAAACCGCTCAGGAACCCCACCGAGCCTAGTCAGTACCCCAACACCCACCCCAGGACACCTTAATCCCCTGAGGATTGTTTACCCTCTTTTTGTTTTATCTGTTGACATTTGCTTCTCTTGCTATATATAAGCGCAGTAGTAATTTTGAGCCATATCTGACCACATACATGAAAACCCATCCCACAACATCAACTGAAATACAGTCAGGACACTGAACATGAATCAGCCCCATTGGAAGAAACGAAAACTACAGGAAGCCATCCAGATTAAGAGATTAAAGCCCAGCCTGAACAGAGATCACGGCATCTACCTCCCCTCAGCTTATGATCTGCTAATCCTCCAAACCGCTCAGGAACCCCACCGAGCCTAGTCAGTACCCCAACACCCACCCCAGGACACCTTAATCCCCTGAGGACTGTTTTTGTTTTATCTGTTGACATTTGCTTCTCTTGCTATATATAAGCGCAGTAGTAATTTTGATGTCATTCACTTGATAACGATGCTAGTATCTGCATCGAAACGTTGTGTTAAATAAACCAAGAAGTTGTACATCCATAAGAATGCCTTGTCCAGTGTATCTCCTCACCGACTTCTAAATGCCACTTAAGCAAGCTACATATACAGGAGTACAAATCCGCATTTGAGCTAGCAAACATCCCCTTATACATGTAGTACATGAATACGCCCCTTACACACAGCGCCTTTCCAACCTCTGTCAGCCAACTGACCTATATCCCACGACCCACGAAACATAGGCTAAATTGGAAAATCTATCCCGCATAAACAAAATATTTCCAAATAATTCTCCTAACAATACTGGATCTTATCAAACAAGACACGCTGAAAAAGGCTGTCACATTTATTTTTTATAAAAATCCGTGGTTTAAGCCCTATAGTGGGGAGAAAATCATCTGAATCACCCTGTTGTGCAATACAGCCAGCCTATATATATATATAGACTATAATCCTTATGTGTTAAATGCCAACTAGGTCGCCTCATATCAATGTGTGTGTGTAGGCGAGGCTTGTAAATAAGCGTGTATGCCTTGGCTGGGGAGGCGCCTAAGGGGGGGGGGGGTATGGGGATGCAGGGAAAGGGGGGTGGGGCCTCTATTTTGTTCTGGGGAGGGCCCCAAGGGGGGCGTGCGCCAGAACCTATAGTGTCTATACTAGAACTTCTGGATCTCGCCGGGAATAGGGGCTGGGGGCCTCTATTTACCAAGGGGGGCGTGCGCCAGAACCCTCCCTCCCCCTACTACTGGGCGTGTAAATTGCTATGATATATGCATTTACATGAGCAGTTAGATAAACCCCTGACTGTGGTAAATTGAAGAGTGGCCGTATTACACCACTTACGCGTGGCCATTTGCAAGCAGTCACACTGTCGTCGCTATTTTGGATTTACTCTGTACGTCTTTAATTATATTACATTCCAGTCTCTGGTCTATGCAGTATGACCTTTTACTCATAATGCCACCGACGGTGTCTGTGCGGAAAAATCAGCCCAGGCACAACTTGTCTGCACGCTATCCTGAATTCCGGTGACATTATATCCTTTCATTGGTTGCCTGGAAGATTCAGCTCAACTGACAGAAATCAGTCTCCAGAGGTCTTTTTCGTCAGCTGTTGGCTCTCGTCTGCGATGGGCTTTTTATCAAATTACACATTACAACACCTGCAAACAAGCGTGGGAGGTAAAGCATTTGACAGTTTTCAAAATGAGTCCAAAAATACCCCCTGTATATAGTCTAAACATTCCTGCTACCTTGTGACATTTTCTTTTGATACATTGCTGTCCCGGGAAAATGGGGGCAATTAGAGCTTCTTTGCGCGGTTCGTTACATTTTAAATAGTGTACTTTTCCTCTGACGACGAGGAGAAGAAATGTGATACTTAAACAGTTGAAAACTTACAGGTATACTACTACGCATAAAGTTCTGTTCATCCGATATGAGTCGACAGAACGTCCAACATTTGTGATCACACTGAGCTAAGTCGTGGCGTTTATGATGTTTCCCGTATATATAGTCGATAACGTTGGTTCAGGATTGTAAAAATATACTTATTTCATGTACACAATTTTAGTAGTATTAACTGTCGTTTTTTTATTCTATCAATATTTATTTGACAGCTTCACACTCTGGTTGATAATTTTTAGCACGAGGGACCTCTGTTCCAAGTTGTTGGAACACTATGCCTAGCGCATTTACCGCGATGAAGTATTTCTTTCATATATGTTTCCATGGATGTTACTTCAGTCAAGAAACAAGCGACTGTTTCATAAAATAGGCCCTAGCGGCAGGTTAGCATGCAAACCCTGTCCCGGAAACCACTACAAACCTTCTGACAATGTCAGAGCTGGACTCGAACGCACGACTTGATGGGTAAAAGTGACGTGATATATTATTGAACAGCTGTAAGGAGGAAGAACCTCTGTTGTTAATCAGTTTCATTAGGCAACCAAATGACTTGACAAATCATGACTTAATTAGGTTCTTTTAGCGGTTGTCCGTTTCTTTTAGCCAGTCGCCTCTATTCAACGGTCTGTAAAATCAGTCATACTCGCTACCAAAATTGCTTTTAGTCGTCAACACGTAACTCTTACAATAAAAGCTCGACGCATGAATATTCTTGCAAGGAAAATGGATTTTAATGCCTTTTCTAATTCATTATGTAGTCTTTAGGCTTGCTTTCGACGTCAAGAATCCATTGACTCTTGTGACGTCAAAATTATTGTAAAAACCAGTGGCCTGCTGGATATTGGGCGGCATTCAACATGTGTTGACGCAGGAAGACACGAGTTACCTAAACTGCAGCCTGACACTGCCATATTTGAAATTGTTTTAGTATAATATAAGCTTAATAAATGAATTTTATTTTATCTCTTCTTGTTTACGATCTCACGGCAGTGCGGTTTTAGAGATGGATGTTAATAATTTAAAACGATATAGTGTATTCCCAGACAGTTGTGTAGGCTCTGTTATTACGTAGAGTTTGTTCTAAAGACTTGTTGATGCGGCTATTGTAAAACAAATTACTCTCCGTGCCCTTTGTCTAGCATGCAACTTGCTTTTAAATAATTATGACGTCAGCCGAAGTAATGCGTTCTTGATGTCGAAAACAAGCTTTTGGGGTTTAACATTATAAGGAAAAGCACTATGTCACTTACTAAGGGTTATTTTTGTAGCGAGTGTAACTGCACCTTACTTGTAATAACACGCACGTCCAAAATATCAATGTGTAGAGCTTGGTTTGTTACATATCACTGGCTAAAGGCAATTTTGGTATCTACAGCTGAATATCAGCGGCTGGCTGAAAGAAACAGACTGTAGGAGCATTCAGCATTTGTTCGACATCAGAAGGTTCCTGGTGATCGCTTAGAATTTTCAGCAAGCTATTATGAAAACTGTCTTCTTGGTCCATAAACCAAGAAGATAGACAAAGATTGATTGCGTTGCCCAAGAGAGTATCTCGTTGATGTATGACTGTAATAGGTAACCCGTCTGGCCATTAGGATAGTAGGGAATATGATGGCTAATAATGCTAATTCCATGCCAAAGTACATCTTCAATCAAAGTTGAAATAATCCGTTGTCGCCCAACATTTCAATACTAGAGTTAGGCAGACACCAGACCGTCTTCCAAAACATGCCACCCAAGTAAGATCAAGGTTACCTTTATTTATTCAGTAGTTTTTCTTGTACATGTAAGTATGGGCCTACATGTAGGTGTAATCTGCATGGAACAAAGTCGAGTATGATTTTGTTCACATTTTTATGAGTACTGATTAGGAAGTGTACATTATAGCCAGAAATGTCTGTCCTCGAAACCCATATGTTGCAATGTACCAACATAGTAAAGGTTCTGGTTAAATTTTGCTCAGGTAAAGTTCTGAGCACCTCCGCTGAAACTGACCGGTATGGTCTAAGAACAACATTTTTGAGTACGCAACAATTTAGGCCGAATAATCAAATAAAAAAATATAAAACGAAGAACGACCTTGCCGTTATATTAGAGAAATGCCACCGACGGATGGATTTTGCTGCCGGGGGCTAACGCGCATATCAGCAACACATTCCCAAACATCAATGCCAGTCGATGTGTTTGGAGATAAGCCTCCCTGATTTGTGTCACAGGCAAATATTTGGGAATTGCCACCTTTGGATTTTATCGCCAACTATAAATTATTGTACTTTTTTGTGGATTGGAGCGTTTTTGGATTCTGATATCATCAAAGGACAGAAAATTTAGCAAAAATCTTTGCACACGGATTTGTTTTTGATTTATTTTCCTTTAATCATGCGGCCCAGTTTCAAAAGACCAGTCCCAGTGAGTTTACTCACAGGTTGAGTTATTCATTTTTAGCGACATTAAGTATGACAATGTGCGATAGCCAGTCAGTCTGATCAGTACATAGATAAAAAAGGGCACCCAAAATGTGGACTTTTGGCACATGCCAAAAATGTCCCAACACAGGAAGCGTTTCACTGGCATGCTCAACAGCGGAATGCCAGTAACAGTATTGGTGCACATTTAAATCATTCCACAATCGGTCGCTTCAGAACACTTTTCCAGGTGACGGAGAGCACACATCGCCGACGACCACTTGTCATCACGCCCCCTCATTATCGTTACCTGGGCCTCCAGTGAGGCGACACGAACTGCTGATGAAAGTGTTCGTGACGGTCCGAAACCGTCTGATGGAGGACTCGAAGCCCTCATCGGGGCTTTGACCTCACGGCAGCCCGTGCCAACATTCATATGAGCTGGACATTTGCACGGTGGAGGAGCGACGAGTCCCGGTTCCAGTTATATCACGCTGAAGGTAGATTCCGTGTATGGTGCCGTGTTGGGGGACGTTATGCTGACGCCAATGTCCTGCGAAAGGTGGCACACAGTGGTGCTAGAGTCAGGGACAACGCGTTCATCTTCATTTTATCGATGGCAACTCGAATGGACGGTACAAAGAGAAATTTCTGAGGCCCATTTCCATGCTGTTTGTGCTCTTCCACCACATGACATTCTAGCACTACAATGTTCGCCATCACATCGCCAGTTTCGGCACAGTGTTCCTAGATGACGAGGACATTGGTGCCCTCAACTGTTCACCATATCCCCTTAACACGTCGCCCGTGGAACGCCTTTGGGACATTTTGGACCAGTGTGCGACAACGTGTTCCAGTTTCAGAGTACGTCCTCCAGCTTCATGTGGCGCTCCAGGAAGTAAGAGGCAATGTCCAACAGGCCACCGTTGACGATTTGTTGATCTGTGCTCAGGAGATGTACCGGTGGACTCACTCGGTGCTGAATGCAGTAAACCAACCACTGTTTTTACTATGCCATATTCCCTGGATTATTGCCTTATAATTGGAAAATCTGGTAGAAATTGAGGTCACAATTGATAAGGAATACTTACCCTAATTGTTAAGTTAACACCTTATTACTGAGAAGAAACAATATAAAATTGCTTTGTGCATCTTTATTTTCAAATAAAAACAGAAATCACGAAACTTGAGACTGGTGATTTATTTTATTGGTGGTTTATGCCTTACTCAAGAGCTCTAACATTCTGTCATGCAGAACGTAAAACAGTGTACCCCTCTGAAATTTGTTGAAAACAGGTCCAACAGAAAAAAGAATGAACTGCAGCTGCACACTGGTTTTTGGGGTCTTTCAAATTTCTACAGATACGTTTGTATCTGTCAGTAGACTCTAGGGCCTTTTCCGTGTGATGCATGTCTCCTCATCTGACCCCATGTCGTAAAGGATATCAAAGAAGTCCTCTCGGCGGCAGGGAGAAATCTTAGACCAGTAGAGTATATCTATGCTCAGCTGTTCTACTTCGTCTCCTAACTCTCTCTAATCGTTTTTGAAGGCAATGTGTGCAACATGAATGTTGCATGGAATGAAATTCAAAAGCCCTTCTTTCACTTGCTCATTGACCTTATTCCAGGCTGATTTATTGAGATTGGGATCATCAGAGCAAAACATGACCATACCGGAAAGTGGAATCCAGCAACTTGGATCCTGCAATATATCCCGAATTCCTTTTGACAAATCCACAGACTTTGTAAGGCCAACAGAGCTTTTAAAAAGCGCCCCACCATTTCCTTCTTCGTCCCTGACCAGAGTCATATCAGGATGCTACACTGTTCTTTGACTTGCGCATTGGCGGTCAACTCACCATACTGTATTGTATAGAAAGCATTAGAGGGGACATCTGCAGAGCTCCTTTCTGAAATAAGGCCCCAGGCCTCAGGTACAAGATGACATGACTTTGAGCGTCGACGCTTGAACTGATCAGCAACTGGGCGGACTGCAAACATTTTTTAAAATAGATCACCTATATTTTCACATGAAGAAAAAGAGAAATCATTTTAGCCACTTTCATTGTCCAAAGAATTTCAGCATCTATAACCTGGTTCTCTCAGCAAGGCGGTACAAGTACTCGGCCTTGTGCAGCTGATTGTCTGTCTGAACCTGCAGTTTCTGATATGTTTTCCTGATGTGGATTGCTGACAGTTGCAGAGGGCTCTCGTGAAGTAGTAGGCCTTGCTAAGACCAAATGGGAATGAATATTTGCTAAATCTTATCTTGATGAGGGACTGATGTTTAATGGTGGCTGCATGTTGCATTAGTTGCACAGCTCCACAATTATCTCAAGAAACTGGCTTGTAACACACAATACAAAAGCCCTTAAATTCTAATGATTTGTCTGCAATACATCAGGCACTCAGTTTATTTCCAGTTTTATCTGTCTGGTTCAAACAGCCTCTTTGAAACTTCGTTTTTCAATGAGGCATGCTGACAAAGGGTCAATTTCATCTCCAAAATCTGAGTCTGCAAAAAAGAAAAATCCAAAAGGGGATGAAAACGTTAAACTCACATGCAACCTTCACATCGATAGCAAATACAAAAAACTACATTCACCTAAGTATTCATAGCCACACCCTAAACACATCAATCACTGCAGTGTAATGCATTAGTGTGGTTGTTCAAGTGCATACATGGATGATACTAGCGTGAACATATATCCATTGTGGTGGTGATCAACTGAGTTTCAATTAAATGACCTCACTCTCTATAAGTTTCCTCGTTTAAAGATAAGCACACCTATCACCTTAATAGGTGGCAGTCAACTATACAAATTGGATTGGAGTGACACCTATCCCAACTATAGTAATCTTACTGTCCATTTCTCAGACATGCACTGGTATAGCTGTTCTTTATACGTTCACTTTAAAAAAAATAATTATAGATACAAATGTATGTTCACATAGCAAAGCTCAAAGAGGCATTGGAAAAGAACATGGCATCAAAATCATAACGCCATATATAATCCTGCGGAGCAAGCACCTGTGGTTTAAATAGTTGTTGTTTAATAGTTGCTGTTGTTTTGTTAGTGTTGTAGGTAATCCTTGTCCTGCACTAGAAAAAGAGACATAAGTTTTACAAAGATTATATAATATATATTGCATATCAAAGTCAATAGTCTACAATCTAAGCTAATCGGATCCGCGGAATTACTTGTTTCCAATCAACACAACCCGAATCATAACAGAAGCAAAACAAGTTTAAAGCTGTGTCATAACGGCATTGACTATGTCAAAAAGGCATCTCCGACAGTTACTTATAACCATCCATTGCCAGGCACCATGGCTTTGCATCAATCACTTCATCATTGGGGCAGTTTGCAGACACTGCAATGTTTATGTATAATGTGAAAAATGGTGAAAATATGTGTACTTGTAGGCTACCTGCAAACATCTGAAGCACTGCTGGCACTGAGGAAAACGTTTGACACTGTATTGACAGCCTGAATGGTGGTTAACTACACAGAAGTGCCCAGTTTGTTACTATATATGACAAACAGAATGTTTGTATAATTAGACAAACCCTGAGTATTGGTGCAACATATTGGTTATAATTTGTATTGATCAACACACCATTATATTAAGATTTTTGGAAAAGTGCGACCCAGTGTTGCAAAACTATAAGAATTATGGGGCGAAATCGGGTAAATTTGTGAGAATATAGGGAAATACCCAAAATACAGGGGAAATAGGACCGCTGGAATCCCTGCACATGTTAATGCCATTGGTTTCAACATTTCTTTGCCATATTTGTTATTTCACTCGTTTTGTAGTATCATTAGTAACTTTGACTGAATGAACGGATACCAGAACGGATAGAAGGTCACATTTCAGACATTCACACATGTGGCTATAGAAATTCGGAAATACTATGATGAAAAAAAAAACGATGACTAATCACTTACTAGTGAAATGGTGAATTGCCAAGAGCATGTAATTATTAATTCATGCTTTAAGGAACACCAGCTACAATTTAACCGAGATTGATTGTCGTACAGTTATTGATTCCCAGCAGGCAGGTTTAGCATCGCGGTTTTGTAGTCATAACCTGCTGACTCGGTAACGTAGCTCTCCGCTGTGTTTACTGTATGGAGAGTAATTCTGTTAACGCGCCCACATTTTCTGTTTGTTGGATGTTTAAATTTCTTTTTAACCCTGAATATGAAAGTATGTGGAGATTATACGAGAAGCCGTTTCGAAACGTAACAGAATATTTCTTACTGTAATTCCTTCAGAAGAGCTTGAAGGCCCTAAGATTCTTAGTCTCACGTGTTTAACCCCTTTTTTTAGTGGAAGTGACACGGTACACGCTTGGTTGAACCAATTAACACACGTTTCGCCGAGCTCTCCCTTGGTTAAAAACATCCAAAGTCAATCCTTATAAAGGGAAAAGAACTTTTCTTTTTAGTTAAGCCGATCTATTTAAGCTGCACTGTTTCCTGACCTTGATTATTAGCACCGGTCATAAGTGTTTTTAACCTCTGTGTATTTATATGGCTTCACAGTAAAAGCCAACACCGTTGCCTTTTAAGTGCTTAAGTTGGCCAGTCCAATGCCGTCGAAAAATCTGACAACAAATTTTCAGTATGTTTCTAATTCAGAAAAGGCTAGGAGTCCATGCTCGAGGAAATTATTCTCTTTCCGTCAATAGGTGGAAGTTCCCGTAAACATCATGGTCAGCCAGGGATTTCGTTGTTTACGTACTAATATGTATTTATTTACTTTTTTACTAAAGTAGCAGTGTTTTTAAGTTATTGCATTGTTATCGTTATTGCTAAGTTTTACTGGTGAATGAGTGCCTGACCCTGACGTGCCTTGTTTGATACCCGGAGAGGTCTCATCCAAATTTCACATCTAGAACTTGTCATCCGAAATAACGGTTGTCTATACATTCATACATCAAACCGAATATGCTACTGCTGTTTGTTTCGTTTAAGTTTGATTGCATAAATCCTTCTTGACAGGCAAATATTGTATGCGGTCTTTAAAACGTAAACATTCCATCATGTAAAACATTGTTCTTGGGAAGTTTGTATTGTAAATGTTTCACTGGATTCGTACAACGCTACTACATCCCTGGACCGTCCCTTTGAAGGATGATGTGGCTTACGAGCAAATATTAACACAAAACCATCTGTCTGACGATCAACCTCTGTTAAGCCAGCTTCAGATCTGAGATTTATCCACAGCTGCGACGATAGTGTGATAGCTGGCAAATGGTCACACGTATCGTGTGAAATTCTGCCTTTTGTCAATTTTCGTCAGCTAAGGCTGTTATAACTCTTCATGTAAGTGTATAAACAGTAGCAAATTACATGCTCATTAGCGCCATAGCATAATCAGAATTAGGTAAAAAATGCAGTGATGTTATAGTTGCTATTTATTACTTCCCACTGGTCTGTCAGTCCTCAAGGTGTTGGTTTGCTATCACATTTTGCCTACAGATATAGTAAAACGATGCAAAGGGATCGGATGGCTGCGTTAATCAGTGTGAGATTCACGCCCTTAAGCAAGCCAACCAAAATGCCCCACCTTAATGTCATATAGAACCATTCCTTATCTTTACTTCAACCACTTCATCACAATGGTCGTTTTAGCTGTCGTCCTCTTGGAAGATTCAAACTAAAGGGAAACATGAGTCGTCTAGGAAAAACGAACTGTAGAGTACTGGCTGCGATGCATTACGTTCTGTCCCACCAGTAAATTATATACAAAGACATACTGTCTTCTCAAGTCACTGAAGAACATGCACTGAGCAAAGTACATAAAATAAAAGATGAAGTCCTAAGTGTGTACAGTATGTTTTGGAGTGCGTCCTGGGTGTCGTCTGAGAAGATTTCCCATCTAGTTGCAAAGGTTCCTCTCAAATGTAGAACCTGTACTCTGCTCAGAATCTGAAAATCCTAAGGAACGACGACATCGTTGCCTAATTAACTTCCAAATTATCACCCATCAGTCCAATTTACTACCATAACTTATATACTCGCGTTAGTGGTGGACCTTTGCATTGATCTCTTTTCGAAAGGACATGGCTGTTTCCACGCATAGATTCAAAAGATATTGCCTTGAAGTTCTTGGGCATTTGATTTTGTAAACGCTCCACTGGATTTCTACAACACCTACACGAACAAGAGGATCTGTCTCACCATCAGTCTCTGTTAAGTCAGTTTCCGTTGACTTATCGATTGTCACCCTTCGAATTTGATGCCTCAAAACGCAGTCGTTAGATTGATTGATTGTTGTAATTAACATCATTTGTCATCATTTGTCTAGTGAACATGTGTGTAAAAAATTGGATTAAAACGGACCAATGAAAGTAATAAAAATAACTTTCTATTGATGATAAAATCTTAGGAAAAATTGATTATTACCAATGTCTGTTATGAAGGTATCATCTACAAGATTTATTTGGCACCATTGTTGACAAGGCGGTGATGTTGTGACATTAAATGACCTTGTGTTCCACCCATTTTAATGTCACAGGCACACGGCTATAGCACAGTTCTCTTTCTCTACTTCACTCACTTTACCACAATGATCTCATTAACTGTCTTCCTCTACACGACCAGTGCACAACATACGAGATACTCCCTATTCAAGTCCTAAATGTGTGCATGGACAAAAGGACATAAAATAAATGATGAAGTCGAAAGTGTGCAATAAGTTTTTTGTGCGTGTTGGGTGTTTAAGTGAAATATTCTTGACTGCGGCGAGAAACACCAAGTAAATCTGGTCAAATCAAATAGCTCCAAAGTCACGCAATGGAAGACGGATCGAGAGCCAACAATGTGGATATGGCGTATTCTGGGCATTATGATAGGAAGAGAACACCAAAATAAAACAAAAATAAACGAACATGTTTAAAAGCTGTTTAAAACGAAACAAACCTTAGTTAAAATTAAAAAACCCCAGTATTCGTATAACAATGTAGAAAATCGAGCATCACATTCAACACACTCAGGAGCACAGCTCCCATCGAAAATAAAAGTGTGTGTTAGAATGATCAATACGAAATCTCGTTAAAACTACTTGGTCCCTTCGAGACATACTTTGTATGTAAAAACTATAACCAATGACAGGGTTAATTGTCTGCAGTTTATCAGGTCCTATTCGCCCTGCCGGAGGCAATTAACATGTTTAAGAATATTTGAACGACAGTCAGTGTATGGGTTTTGTTTTTTTGTTTTTTTTTTTGATTTAAAAATGTTCGGTAGCCTAGAGCACTCGGTGTTCCCAGGCGGTTGATGTAGGTGTGAATCCACTGGGTTACCGATTCACAGCGTCCAGCCCCTCGTTACAAATGTATTCACATTTCTCACAGACTAAATACCCAGCGGGAGCGTGTGGATTATTAAGGAGAGTGTCGTGAAGAAGTGGTAGTCTCTTACTGCTATCTTGCTTTGTTGAAGTCGATATTAGATGTAATCAGTCGTGTAATTGTCTTGACGAGCCTCACCTGGGGCCTGGGTTTGTCGTGTCGCGTACCTTGCCGGTGTTGAGTGTAAGTGTGTAGCATCTGATTTCCTTCATGGAGTTTTAACCAAAGTTCTAACGCAGTTGAGATTCCAACCGTCGGCAAAAATTGCATTAGACGTATTGGTTTCTTTAGGGTTTTATTGCAAGCATTTTCACGTTACCGTGATGACCCTAATAATATCACAAATACTATAATACCTTTTGACATTACTGATAGAACGTTCTTTAATATTAGGTGAATATAACAGCAAAATTTGCGGTGGGTACTTTCACAAAAAGCTAACGTTGATAATGGCGAAAAGTTCAATAGCTTTCGGTAAGAAATAACATGATGTATTAAACGTCCTACAGTTTCGATTATATTTTTGACCATAAAATAAATTTCAGAAAAATTCGAATTCACTTCCGGTTTTAGTGGACTGATCTCGTCGGAATTGCCTGGCCCATTAATATCCTCAACTGTTGTGTTTTTGGTTAACGTAATATCCCTACGGCTAGAATATTATAGTTTTATATAAAATCTTTGCCATCTTTCTCGACCTTTGTCTCAAAGTAAAAGGACATGTACTGAACTGCTTACCAATAACTTACCAATGCGTTCTTCACCGGTGGTATGTGGGAAGGAGTTCCAGAAACCTTCCGATGCTCGTGGGTTTACACGGAAGGGTCCTGCATATGGCGTGTACATATCTCGCCCAGCAGCATTTGTTACATCCTGTACGTTATGTGTTAATCAAGGTCACAAGTCATCCCAGGTTATTCCAGCAGAAGGCGTTCTAAGTTTATCAAACCTTACAATGAGTATAACTTTCTTGCAAGTATAAATGGAGGGAGCGTCCAGGGACCGGTTGTTCAGTGTATTAAATAACACTGGTATTAAATAATAAACCAGGTTTAAACCTAGTCAATTGGTCTTGGCTACATCAAGTACTTAACCAAGAGGGTCCGAGGCCGAAATAAAGTGGTATTAGCTTATAGGAGTTTTAAGCTTAACGCTGGTCTTAAGTATCTAATTTTCCCATAATTTTTATCGGTGATTCCACTTTCTGGTAACGTAAACAAACAATCATGGAAGCTGTCACAGAGATCGAGCCTGAGGCCTCCAGACGGGGGGAGAATTTTTCCCGACAGGTGGAGTATATGATTATGTTTATTGAAACTCACAAAGTGACATTGAGTGCCAATTTCAATAACGTAACCTAGGCCAAGAGAAAAATCGAGCTGTGGAAGGAGCTAACAGCCAGGCTGAATGCAATGGGCTGTTATTTATTTGATTGGTGTTTTATGGCGTAGTCAAGAATATTTCAATTATACTACGGCGTTCACCATTATGTTGGGGGGGGGGGACCGGGCAGAGCCCGCGGAAAACCTACGACAGTCTGCAGGTTGCTGACAGACCTTCCCACTTACGGCCGGAGAGGAAGCCAACATGAGCTGGACTTGTACTCACAGCGATAGCATTGGTGAGAGGCTTGGGGTCATTACGCTGCAATAGCAATCGAAAACGTTCGATGCAAAAACATGCTTTCGAAATCTAAGGAGGTCGGGGAAAACCCTTGCCCAACAGATGCCCGACCGCAGGTGAATTTCGGACTCTAACGAGGGATGTCCGTCGTTTTCCGGCTTGGTTGGCGTCGAAAGTGGTGAGTGATAAACAGGCCTTTGTTACGACAAACTGAAAAATATTTTGAGTAAGCAATTTTCTTGGTTGCACGAACTTTATAATGACAGGCGTTGTTGTTGGCCGAGGGAATTCCCCAATCTAATTTTGCTCATAACTAGGTCAGCATGACGTAAATCTGTTCCGCATACAGGTAGCTAAACTAGTCGATAAATTGTTTTGTAGAGGGTAATCACGTCATGTTGTCTTCATTTTGTTATTTAACCTAAATGGTTTTAACAAAACCATTACTACTATTTATACATAAAATTCAAGTAAACTTATCCGGCTAGTCGGGTTAGTGTTCTTCCCCTGGAATTTGTCCGTAATAATTTATGAATTGTATCAGTCTCTAATATATGTATATCGTTGGTTTCGTTATGCGGTCTAGGTACTCTTGAGAGCGTGGAGGAAAATACTGGTACCAATATCGAGTTAAGCTTTCTGTACGAAGACATGTGTTTAGGAGAAGTGTTAGACAATGTTGTTGACTAGGTATAAGTTGCCCCTGAGGTTGTAAGGGCGCATCCGTCAGTTCTCGTGCCTGCACCACCTGTCAGCACAGAGCCTATTCTGCCCTTTTCAATTACAGATTACAATTTTCAATAACTGTGAAAGTCGAGCAGACAAAGCCAGAAATTAAAATTTTTAAGAGGTAACTTTGAGGAGGAATTGGCCTTATATGTAATTTACACATTGTTAGTCTGAATGATTAGTCGGAAATGTACACTATATTGATACATTTTTACATTAAATAATTATTGTGTTACCCACAAGTCTTTTTTTTCTGTTTTTACGTATGTATTTGCTTTGGGTTTTTAAGTCATACCGTACTTAAAAATTTTTCACTATATTTCATTCGTATGACGGCTGTGGACATAAGCTGAAATTATTCTTTTCATACTCAAACGGCTGATTAACATGTAAACAGAATTATTTCTTACATACCCAGGGGCTGTGTATATTTATAAACAAACTATTTCTTACATACTCAGCAATTGTGGATATAAGCTGAAATTATTTCTTACATACACAGGGGCTGTGGATATAAGCGGAAATTGTTTCTTACATACTCGGCAGTTATGGATATAAGCAGAAATTATTTCTTTCATAACCTCCGGCTGCGGATATGAGCAGAAATAATTTGTTACATACCCACCAGCTGACAATGTGGATATAACGGGAGCTCATTGTTCATATCCTTAGCCATTACATCAGCCATGACTGCTAAGTGAAACAGAAGGCAGAACTGGTTGATCATATCTAAATATATCATACTTAAACATGGTCTTTAAATATTGTATTCACTCCTATGTTTTTACTAAGCTAAATATGAGAAATGCCTTTGTATGACCACACTTAACAGCAAACTTTTCGATACGCATATCTTGGGTAGGTCAATTAAGTTAGCTTAGACACTGCTTTGAGCTATATTTTGGGTAAAAATTCTCAAGTGCTAAGATTTGTCTGAACGGCGACCTTAACATCTGATTGCTTGTGTGAGACCATCCCCATAAACTTGTATAAATAAGCTAATTTACTTATGTTGCAGCACCTGGTGCCTATATAGCAAAGCTCTAGTTTATAACTAGAAAAAACTTATACACATGCAAGTACAAAAAAGAATGACATTCAGAGTGTGTCGAATGTTGTCAACCCTCTTCCATCAAAGACGATTTTAACAGGGAAGTGTGAGCTGGCACAGGTGTACATGTACGCGATTCTTGTGTATCATTAAAACTAAAACGCTGATACCAACAAAGTAGGAAATGCATAAAGCACACCGGTATAAGAAAAAGGTACAGATACATGTAGTAAAATAATTTTCAGTTACAGAAGATGAAAAAATCTTTGGCAACACAAATCACATGCCGGTACACCCAAGGAATGTTTTCTTATAGTAGCCATTGTATATTGAATTATTGTATATTGTAAAAGTGAAATATTCTTCAATACGTAAAACACCAGTCAAGTAAATAAATAAATATTTTCTACATAAACATTAACCTCCATTATAATGTTGACGAGTTGTTTTTGTTAACCTGGAGCTCATTTATGGACTACAATTGAAAACTGATGACCGCTTCTCTCTTGTGTGTTACCGGCTTTATTTCCTATTTGTATAATTTCTTACATACCTTTGTCTTTGGGAACTAGTGTTAAACGTTGTTTTGGAAATGGATCGTGCGATTGTCGACTTGGAACGCTCTTTACGGACTACGAATGTTATACGAGTGTGGGAATCATTTTTGGTAAGTCCATTTTAAACTGGTTGGAATTGGACCAATTCAGAATTATGTGAATTCATGGTCCTCATAGCGGGGAATCGTATTGCTTTTGGTGACATTGATTGTAGATTTTTGTGTGAAGTTTCCTGCAGGTGGCAGTAATGCAAAGCTTCACTAGAGACTTATCCTAGGTTATCTCTTTTTATTTTCTAGATGTCTCTCCAAGCTGTGATGAGGAATATGCATTCAAACATTGCAGCTGAAATGCAGTGGAGAAAACATAAAAAATACATTTGCTATCTATTCTCTTTGTAAAATAATTTCATAATTGAAGATGTAACACATGTATAATAAATATGTGTGCACTGGAATTTGGTCTTTTCAGCTGGAAAAAATGTGTTCAAACTGGATTTTGATCATATTTATATTTTAATATATTGCTAAACATTATCATAATTCAGATTAAATACGTATGCTTGAATATAAACAAATAATTTACAGTCAAAAAAATTTACTAGACATGGATTACATTCTTGTTTAGAACATTGTTGCGCAAGGACGATAAATAACAAAAAGGTGGTCCCTAACATCCACCATACAAAAATATTTTCTAATGCCCTAGTCTATTGAAAAAAAAAATTGAAACCATATTTGTTATCAATTTTGACGCTCTTTCATCTGATTCTGTTATCATTTTCATGTGTGTTTTATTTCTTTATATTCCCGCCAGTCGTGTGCATTTACCACGAGGCCTACCAGTGATATGTATGGGCAAACCTACCTGGAATTAACCCACTTTAAATCCATTGCAGACAGCATGTGTGCCTTTCCAGTGGAGAAAAGAGATATTTATATTGCGCCACAATGGGTATTCCTCATACCTCATTCCTTTCCTATCTTCAATTCCTCTATAAGCTGCTTGGTCCATACTGTTGTCATCACTGTCCCCAAGGACGACAGGCTCCTTCATTAGGATGGCGATGTTTACGCAGCCCACCACTAGCACCAATCACCTTACAGACTCGCTCAGGGGATAGTCTGATCTCTGAGAGAAGCACATGAAAGCAGCTCTTTCAAATATCAAAAGATTGTTCAATGATACATCTAATTTCTTGTGTGATGTGTTAAAGCGATTCTGTGCTTCGGTTTGAGGGTTAGGGTATGGCGTTAAGAGGAATACTCTAGATGCTTAACCTGAATCTCCTAGGAGGAACCCATTAGCTAGCCTGGCTTCTTGTTGTCTGGAGATATGGTTCTCCCGAAAGATTCGGCTGTCGTGTGTCGATCCGGGGCAACGAGCCACGATATTTGTAAAGCGCTCTCAAAATGTTGAAGTATTATGTATTAGTAATTGTTCCCACTTTTAAATACATTTTAAATACACGAAAGTATTCTAGCTATGGGTTAACAAATATACTTCTGCATCGGTTTCATGTTCAACGCCAGCTCTCGCTGGTTCCGGTATGGGTTTATGTCAGCAGGCCTAACGTGCGTGAAAGATTATACCTGGTGGTTAATTATACTGCACGCTTCTGCCACCTCTCCCAAGAAGGCACAAATGTGAAGAATTGTTGAGTACATCATAAAACATTAAACTGTCAAAAAAAACCCAAGTGGAATTTGTTTTATACATGAATGAATATAGGTTAACGCCACATAGGCAATGGCTCAACCATATTGTGGGTTAACGCCACATAGGCAATGGCTCAACCATATTGTGAGTTAACGCCACATAGGCAATGGCTCAACCATATTGTGGGTTAACGCCACATAGGCAATGGCTCAACCATATTGTGAGTTAACGCCACATAGGCAATGGCTCAACCATACTGTGGGTTAACGCCACATAGGCAATGGCTCAACCATACTGTGGGTTAACGCCACATAGGCAATGGCTCAACCATACTGTGGGTTAACGCCACATAGGCAATGGCTCAACCATACTGTGGGTTAACGCCACATAGGCAATGGCTCAACCATACTGTGGGTTAACGCCACATAGGCAATGGCTCAACCATACTGTGGGTTAACGCCACATAGGCAATGGCTCAACCATATTGTGGGTTAACGCCACATAGGCAATGGCTCAACCATATTGTGGGTTAACGCCACATAGGCAATGGCTCAACCATACTGTGGGTTAACGCCACATAGGCCAATGGCTCAACCATACTGTGGGTTAACGCCACATAGGCAATGGCTCAACCATACTGTGGGTTAACGCCACATAGGCAATGGCTCAACCATACTGTGGGTTAACGCCACATAGGCAATGGCTCAACCATATTGTGGGTTAACGCCACATAGGCAATGGCTCAACCATACTGTGGGTTAACGCCACATAGGCAATGGCTCAACCATACTGTGGGTTAACGCCACATAGGCAATGGCTCAACCATACTGTGGGTTAACGCCACATAGGCAATGGCTCAACCATATTGTGGGTTAACGCCACATAGGCAATGGCTCAACCATATTGTGGGTTAACGCCACATAGGCAATGGCTCAACCATATTGTGGCGAGAACACGTTGAAAACACGAGGCGGTTCAGGGTTTTGATATGGTAGTGAAAACATCAAACATAAACAAAAATGCTTGGGCAGGTTTAAAATCAGATAAGAAAAACCAAAACAGTTAAAAGTCGAAAACCACTACATTTTAAAAAGCAGTTTATCTGGAAAAACTGTATATGTATTTTTGTCTATATATATATAAACATTAAAATTTAAAACTTATGATAAAGGCCAATAGCCGTCAAATACTTTACAACATTGCCAGCGATGCTGTCAAACAACTTATATATAGAGATGGCCGTGTAGAATCTCTGCCGAAGATGGGCAAAGTCTGCAAAGTCAACCAAGATATGTTTGATGCCGACACAAACTCTGTATATATGTCCTTTACAGGCATTGGTAGATGTACAGAGATTTCACACTATGGATGAAACAAAAACTGTGTCCCTCATAAGGAAAGAGGGATTTTGTTGTATGTGTCACACAATCTCTTATATATGTCACACACATTGCAAAAAAGTATGTCATTATGGGCAACAGAAATTCTGTGGATTATAGATATTATTCAGACAAGCTCACTTTCCTATCTTTGTTATTCACACATATACATGTACACACACCTTGGCAGCATTTGAGTAATGTTAATTTACTACATAATCTTGGTGCATACATGTACAGTAGGATAAAAAGCATCATCCTGTACATTACATTTTTCCCTCTAAGTCCAAAGTTTGCTTTGTAATTATTTACGTACCTCTCATACAGAATATTATTTAACATATCATGGCAGTGGTCAACATTAGCTATGGTAAAATACTGGTTAAACATCACCTGTAGTGTGGTAGGTTACATCTTACTACATTAGTGAATAATATTTCACTGAAAAAACCTGTCAAGGAGGAGAGGAGGAACCGAAGTCCTCTCACACATGAAGTTTGCTCATATGGCACAGAATGATGTACTCGTCATAATGGCAGAAGACAAGTAATGAGGATTATGTGTTACGACCCAAACTGTCTGTATTATAAAGAGATGGTTTGTTCGAAATACACGACAGTTTAGCCGCACAAAAAGGTAACCAAAACCAGCAGATTTTATTTTACAACAATTTATTAGCTTAACAAGAACAGATAATAACACTTATACAAATACTAAAGTACTTAAGTTTAACAAGAAAGGATAGCAGTATCTATACAAATACTAAAGTACTTACGGTGTCAAGTCCAAAAGGACGCATATATTCCACAATATATATACCACACAGGCATAAATGCTCAGAGGCAAATTCACAAGAGGGAAAATCCACAGTATAACTGAGTGTATGACGAAATATACACAAAATTCCACAGACAGGGTCCGTGTACTAATAAGCACTGTGTATACAAGAGCACAAATTAAAGATACAAGTTCAGACTGAACAAGTGCTCGGTGGAGATGGGATATAACAAAGCCAGAGGCTATAGAGACACCAAAATTCAGCACAAATGGCTTACTAAAGTAATACACAGCAAAAGCATCCAAGCTCTCAATAATTCTCCTTTCTCCGTTCTCTGGTCTCCCTGCTTTCATAGGTCTTATATAGCCTGGGGGAATTGTCTAGAATAAGAAAATTCCTGAACACTTGATGAAACAAACAGGCACCGAACTGAGCGCATTCTGGAATATTCTAAGGTAGAGGCAGACAGCAGACGCTGAACTCAGCGTATGTAAACAGTGGCAAGCTAAATTTAGAAACTGACGGCAGTCGTGCACATAACATATGGAAAAAGTCATATGGAATCTGCGGTTAATTGAACTATGACCTCCTTATACAAGGCCAAAATACTGCTTACATACTCTGTTCGACAGGCTGTTTATCACTCAACTAACTAACCACAGTACAAACACACATTTGACAAACTGAAATGGAGGCCAGACCACAAATGGAAGGTCACTTTAACGTATCTTCCTCTGTGATTAGTGGCCCAGCACAACCAAAATATGACAGCATTTAAATCAAAACCTAGTTATTAAAGAACACAAACACAGTGATGATGATGGCCAAAAAGAATATCTAGTAAATTACATTCAAAGACAAGTGACTGCTTTCGTGACATTATCATCGTGCAATGGTTTCCTAACAGTTTCAGAGCGCGTTCGTCAGACAAAGGAAGAAGGAAGAAAAGAAAGGAAATTTACTCAATGAGAAACAACGACACAAGTGTGCAGCAAGCACATCAATAAATGTAAGAATGCAACTGAAATGCATTTACATATATACATATCTGATAAAACCATTTAAAACTTCAGTTGCAATATATCATTCTTATGCAACTACTACTGATAAAGGAATCTCATAAGTATTTATGACTACACCCTACAAATGTTTTGGCACTCAGTGCATATGAAAAATTACGTAGTAAATAAATAGTTGTCGAATGTGTAGCTTTTGATGGGCTGCTTTTTTTCAATGAACTGCCTTGGCCAATCGAGGTCGTCTTAACATTGTTGACAAAAGAGTGGATAAGATATCTACCCCACCCCCTTTTTCTGATGTGGGTCACACTTATGTGATAAATTTATTTGAATTGATTTCTCTTTCGTCCATGCTTTTCCTGGAATGCTTTATTCTGATAATGGTTAAAATCCTATGCGGATATTTAGTGATGCTCTTATTTTAAGTATACATTAAGGGTGATCATAGTTTACAGCCAAATTGAAAGTCAAACATACTTTCAAATATCAAATACCTGATCTTGGTTATTCTTGTTCCAGTCTTGTTCGCTGTAGGAGGTGAAAATGGTGCTTGCCATAGCTCCAAGGCAGAAGGAGTATATGTTTGAACACAGCAACACATTACCGTTTTCATGTATATATGACTTCTGACCCTTTCTTAAGCAGTTCTTATACGTGACCTGAAAATTAAGGCCAAACTTTGATCAAATTAATTGCAAGAGAATTTTAGTACACAACAAAGTGCATGAATCATCACTTAAAAACTTATGCCGTATGATAATACCACAAACAAAATTTTAGGTTCACTACTATATATACTATCCAAAAAAAGAAACGCACAACCGGTTTTTTGCGGAGGTGATGCAGTCTTTTCAATTATGCATAACTAAATAAGAATTGCTATTCTGCAAATTTTTTTTTACACAGATTAAGGAAGGGTCCATATCTAGACAACAAAGCCATCAACTTGAGGTAAGACACTCACAATGAGTCTCCCACTTGAGTGGAATGTCAGTATCTGTTGTGACCACCACGGGCACGAATAACAGTTCTGACACGCCTTGTCATGGACTGGATGAGACGCTGGATAGAGGCCTGGGGAATGTTCTGCCACTCCTCCTGCAAACATTCAACTTGCTCTTGAATTGTTTGGGGTTGAGGTTGACGTTGGCGTAGACGTCGATCAAGTTCATCCCACAGATGCTCAATTGGGTTAAGATCCGGGGAACGGGACGGCCAGGGTAGCACATTTACATTGTTTTCGGCGAGGAAGTCCCTTGTGACACGTGCCGTGTGCGGTCTGGCGTTGTCCTGCTGGAACAACTCCCGCTGAACGTCAATGACAGGTAAGAGGTGTGGCTGCAGGATGGTGTCTCGGTAGCGTACGGCCGTAAGATTTCCTGAACGTGGACAAGATTTTGTACGACCAGTATAAGATATTGCTGCCCACATCATCACACTCCCTCCACCAAATCTGTCAACTTCTCGTACGCAGTTAGGGGCATAACGTTCGTGAGCACGTCTGTAAACCCGATTTCTATCATCACGTCTCTGCAATAGGAATCTGGACTCATCACTGAACCAAATGCGTCGCCAGTTGCGTAGATTCCATGCAGTCACGTTGTTACACCATCGGAGGCGATTGGCGCGATGGTGAGGACGCAGCACGATCCCAACACAGGGCCTCCTGGCTCTCAGTCCATGTTCCCTCAGCCTGTTCCGCACTGTCTGACCTGATATCCTCCTCAGTCCCGGTATGCTGGCTGCTGTGCTTTCAGCTGTAGCACAACGGTCACGCAAATGGAGGACCCTTATGTAGCGATCTTGGGCTGCTGTAGTGACGCGTGGTCGACCTGAACGCCGACGGTCATTTGTTGTCCCAGTATTGTTGTAGCGGGCAGCAAGCCGTGAAATCGTGCTCTGGCTGACGTGTAGACGCCTAGAAATGGACGATTGGGACTCTCCAGCTTGAAGTCTTCCAATGGCAATATTTCTTGTGACAGTGTCAAGACGTGGCATGTTGAATCAGCTTGAAAACACCACTTGAAAGACGTCGATTTCCGGCCCGAA
This sequence comes from Liolophura sinensis, assembly GCF_032854445.1. Classification (NCBI taxonomy): domain Eukaryota; kingdom Metazoa; phylum Mollusca; class Polyplacophora; order Chitonida; family Chitonidae; genus Liolophura; species Liolophura sinensis. The sequence goes on from NC_088304.1 coordinate 236,745, forward strand.
GTTGCGGTTTTATAGTCACACACTGCATGCTTTCCATGCGTAAGTTCGGCGTGTAAGACTGCACGTGATGCAGTGTGGTGCTGTATTTTTTACTTCTTCCAAAAACGGCCTCCAAACTCAACATTTTCAACCAAGAAATGTTTTGAGGAATAAAATGTATGCTAACTGTGACTATTAACAATATTAAAACACATTTTGCTCATGAAATGAAGACAAAATGTATTTATTTCATTTTAAAATAAAACAAAACACCTATGCGTTTCTTTTTTTGGATAGTATATGTACTCAACCACGTTAACAAAACTAAGTCCAAGGCTTAATAAGGCATATTCACCTTCTACCCTTTCTTAAGCAGTTTTTGGTACAGGGGGCGAGCCTTGGAAAAGGCCAAGCATTAAGCAGACTACCTGACATAGCTACAGCGTTGGTTTGGCTCATGTACTCAGTCATACCACTGAAACTCATAATTTGTGCTAATTAATCCCCCTCTTAAACTGATATAGTACAAGAGTTGACACATCGGACCAATCCGTCATTTTCAGTTCTGAAGATTTTTATGAGCTAAAGCTCAACATTTAAATATGACAAGTATATCAAGGGTCACTGGCTCTCTGAATCCACCAGAATCCATGTATTAAGTTTCGCTGCATTTCGCCAAATACTTCTATATCTAATACTTATATATGGGGTTAACTTTTTTCGTGATATATGAAGGCTGATTTGAAATTGGAGGTCAAATGCCAGTTGAGCTTACCAAAATGTTTTCCACTCTAGGGGCCATGCAAACAACTCTGCATAAACCTTTATCGAGTATGATTTTGTAGAACTTTAAGGGTGAGGCTTCATAAACCTGAAAATCCCTAACTTACTTAATGAAATCAGGAAATCTCGTCTCATTTACTCTTTAAGTTCTTTTTTCCATCTCACACCTCCATTAAAGGACCCTTGTTTTGACATGGACCCAACCATCACCTCCACACCCACAGTTGAGAGCAAGAAATTGCTGGACCAGCGCTTTGCCGGCAAAGAAATACAAGAAGTCAGTATACACATAAAATGCAATCTACAGGTTTAACAGCCTTGTAAGTGCAACATTTCCTGTTTTCTGTTGAATGCTTTTATCAACAGAAGTAAAAAATCTTATCTTAGTTCAAACACTTAATCCTCATATGAACCTATATACCAAAAATAGAATACCTGTATGAAACTGAGTTTCAATAAAACTGTCCGGTTTAAAAATAGCCTAATTCCAATTGGACAATTCCAGTCCTGAGTGAAATGGAATGACTACTATTGTGTTCATATAAATAAGCATTTCTAATTCTATGCAGTTGATCTCAGTTGCCAAGGAAACCACAAATTCGATCAAATCACTCTTAGGTTGAAAAAAAACCTAGTATACCGCCAACTGAGCTAAAATACAAAATATATTTATTTATTTGATTGATGTTTTATGTCGTACTCAAGTATATTTCATTTATACAATGGCGGCCAGCATTGTGGTGGGACAAACCCGGGCAGAGCTCGGGGGGAACCCACGACCATCCGCAGGTTGCTGACGGGCCTTCTCACATACGACCAGAGAGGAAGCCAGCATGAGCTGGACTTGAACTCACAGTCACTGCATTGGTGAGAGGCTTCTGGGTCATTACGCTGCACTAGCTTGCTAACCACCTGCATCGGCAATGGAGGCCCTATTCAAATATTTGAATAACATGGCTGAATTTTTTTTACCATATTGTGAGTGGCATGGTCCTCTAATATTTCATTTTCACTATGCTTTCATCAACTGGTAAAAGTTTAGCAGATATCACAAAAGTAATCTCTTACTCATGGGTATAAACAGCCCCAGTGGCTCAGAACATCTCCGTTCAAAGCGTAGGTTGGGAGATCTGTGATCCCAGGTCGTGTCACTCCGAAGACTTAAAAATCGCACTTGTTGCTGCCTTGATTGGAACTCAGCACTGTGGGTTAAGAGCAATCAAACAGGCCTAGTCGGCCTGGTGTCAGTATAATGTTACTGGGTGGGGTGTCATGTCTGGTGTCGGTATCATGTTGATCTTGACTTACTTCACTGCTCAGTGAGTGTACAGATTACTTTGTAAGTTTTAATCTATGCAAGGAGATTGTATGCTGTGGACAGTTATATCTGTAAAGCGATTTTAGATTAATCCAACAAATAGGTGAGCAGGGTTCCATAAGTTTTTTGTGATTGACATACATTATAGTGCTTTATAAGTTTGTTTCAGTCAAATATCAAGGCATCAATAAATATTACAAATGGCAAAGAAGAGTGTTTTAGAAGATCTTGAAAATATGAAAATAACTAAATATATACGAAAAATTCACTGATTAATAAAAATGGTAAGGTTATGCATGAAGCCAGCTGGTTTTTGATTCCACAAGATGAATCTGTACAAACAATTGTATTAAAACAGAAGGTCTTGTATGGAAAAGGAAGTGTAGTATAGAAAACATGGCATGATGAACCATCATTTCCTTTTTCTCAAATTCATGTGAATCTGTGGCTCAATCAGTCATTCTTCTTGTAAAAGAAACTGAGCTCAATACATGCAGTTTTTTTTTTACGATACATTTTGTTGATCATTGCTTTCCCGGTAACTGGGCGTCTGAGGGTGAAATTTGTAATTTATTGTATTTAATATGAATGTAAGGCATGACTGATTGAACATCCCCTTGTGTTACTGTGCTCTAATTGTGTGCAAACCTTAGCTCAGTACATGCAAAAAGTTAGTAAAACCACCACTAACATTTTGTTGCAGTACTCTGAGTCAGGAATTTGGTAATTTATGGTATTTAATATGCACACACAAAATCAGCGATGGAATATCTCACTGTGTCATTATGCTCTAGATGTGTGCAAACCCTTTAGCTCAATACATGCAGTATTTTTTTACGATACCAGCACTAACACTTTGCATAACACTGGTTCTAATACACTTTGCCCTAAGTCACGAATTAGGTACTATACGGGATGTAACATGCACACACATAATCAACGATGGAATATCCTCTCGTGCATGTGTGCAAACCCTGAACTCAATACATGCAGTATTTTTTTACGATACCAGCACTAACATTTTGCTTAACACTGGTTTTAATACACTTTGCCCTAAGTCACGAATTAGGTACTATACGGGATGTAACGTGCACACACATAATCAACGATGGAATATCCTCTCGTGCATGTGTGCAAACCCTGAACTCAATACATGGAGTATTTTTTACGATACCAGCACTAACATTTTGTTTAAAATTGATTTCTCTGTTATTGGATGCTCAGGGTTCGACATAAGCTATCCTTGTACATAATATAGGCAAGCTAAATTACATACAGAAACCGCATTCTTACCACATTATTTACCATATAACTGACCATCTCCTTGACAAAATACCATCAAAGACGCAGAGACTGCCGTGCATTTAAACCCATGAGCTCATTGGTCACGGGCCCTGGGGAGACGAGTCAGAGAGGTTACTATTCACACATATAGACTCTCTTTGTGGAGCTGTCCATCACCCAGCCTGAAACACCAATGTTCCATCAATACATGGGCTGACGGTTACCTGGACTGGTACCACTATGAGTATAGTCCCTGAAGTAGTTCTGTACAAGCTTTTCATCTTCAGGTGACCACCATAGGTGTTTTCTTCCCTTAAGAGTTCCTGGAAAAAGTAGGTGTATGAATATATTTACTCCTTGTATTTATATATCTTATCATATCTCATTTTTCTTCAGTTACATGATGGCAATCAGTTTTAAGGCTGGAGGAAACCAGAGTATACCAGCAACCTTTGACTCATGAACAAACTCTCCTACATCGGCGTACAGGTTATTCACCCCATCTTTAATCAACATCAGACTGCACAAATGGTCAAATGAACGTTGTTGGCTGCACACTGTCACCAAGGCCGCACAATAAATGAGGGCAGGAGCATGTTCTGTCTGTCCAAGTCCTGAAAAATTCTATTAAATACTGCATGAGCAAAATAGTTCTACATATATGTAAATCTTTTGTACAAGTTCATTTATACGATGTCGCTCATGTCTTATGAACAGTCTCGCATGTGATACTTGCGCACATGTATGCTGTATATACATATCAAAGTATAAAAGAGTACATCAGTAATTTATTTCCTAGAACTTACATTCCTCCCTAAGGGATATATCTTCTCCCTCTTATCTTCCTCCTCTTCTTTATTTCCAGATGACTGTGTCCTCACACCTGCAAATACCGATCATCCATCTTCAACTTCATACATAATAACACCAAACAAAAAACAATCAAATATTAGAAATGCGTGTTTGTCCCCTCCCTTCACTACTCTAGCAACCCTGAGTTTTTCTCATTCCCATTCAATATTTTATATGATACACTTGGTTTGATTGGTTAGATGTCCCTTTCATTATTATTTTGGTGTCTGTAGCATGGTTTTGCCTCAATGACAAACCGAAGTGAAAAATATATGTACATGTAATGCAGACACCTGGTCGACCAGGACTTGGCCTGTTCCTCTTATGCTGAGCAACAAGGTAAAGCTAGGTACTTACAGTGCCAAGATTAATGAGGTTCATTTATTAAAAAGTCATTCTATCCAAGCCGGTAAAATAGATCTGGTAGTAAAGCTACTAAATTGCTAGACTGTGAAACATACATGGATGCAAAATTTCAGTTTAATGCATAAAACAATTTTTGTACACACCACCCTTAATATGCACTTAAACAATTCTAATACATATAATAAAGAATGAATTTTAGAACTCATTAATTAACAGACACACATAGTCACTAACAATGGAGCGTTCCCCTCACATCATTGTACATTACATAAAGGACTGCTGATTAGATGATATACTTTGTTGGGTATCACAAGTGTATATCTCGACACAACTTAGACAGCACTTTAAAGTTATTTAGGGTATCGTTTTAATATCTTGACGAGCTAAGGATCCTCTCACAGGTATGTTGAAGTTATACAAAGCATGCAAGAATTGAAAAGTATCAATAATGGTGTTCTTCGATTCCCAACTCCATTAACGCAAAAACCTTTCTTCTTCATATGAATTGGGTCAAAGAAAAAAGAATAACATCAGATAAAACTTAAAAAAGCAATATAACACATGATGTAGAAACATACAAAAATGAGTCTCAAATGAGACAGAGGCTCTACTGATTGGCACAAAAATCTCACTGAGTTGATTACAAAATTATGTATATATAGCAGATAATAGACCATGAAAATTGCAAATCAATACTACAAATATATATTATCTTACTGTACATGCCTACAGATATGCTCGCAGACAGCAGACCATTGAAAATGAAATCAGTACATATGCATTATGTATGTTTATGCAGTATACACTTAAACCAAGTTTCATTAAAATTGGATGAAAACTTTCACAGTAGTAACATTTTGACAGAATTTGTTAACAAATGCTGCATGAAAGGACAGAGACAGACGGACACCTGATCATGGAAATTGAAAATCTATACTAAAATTATGTATCTTGATGCAGTCTAAACTTAAACCAAGTTCGTGGAAATCGAACAAAAGCTTCAGGAGTACTGTTCTGAAAGATGTATTAACATGTTGGATGAAGACAGACGGGCATCCAATCACCGAAACTGGAAATCTATACTGCGAAATATGTATCTTGACCTTGACCCAAGTTTCGTTGAAATCGACAAAAACTGTAGGAGTAGCTTTTGAAAGAAATGTTAACAGATATTGGACAGACGGACCGACAGCTTGCCAGTATATAAGTTCTTCTGGTATTCTATTCGACCATTAGAGGTAAAAGTGGGTTTAAAATTCGGGTCTGAAGTCAAGTTAACCATCTAGATTACTATTCGCTAATAGTAACAAGTTGTAAGATACCCCAGGTAAAATCAAAGTATGTACAATTATACCTTGAACGCAAAGAAAAGAAAAAACACATCGGACAGACAATTAAACATGCACTGTTCATTTTGTTTTAGATATTTTAGACCCAGTTAAATCTTCCTGGGTATCAAATGACCTCATATCAAGATTATTTTGCTGGAAATAGTGCACTTAAAGGTTCATTTATTGCATTGATTTTGCAAACTGAAATAAATATATACTCCACTCTTGTAATCAGAAATTATCTTATTTGTAGATGTATATTTAACAACATAGACGGCGCTGGTTGCCGAGTGTAACCCTCTATCTTGTAGTCAGCTTGTATACAGACCAGCACGTCATGTGTAACATCATAGATGGCGCCTCTTGTAGTATGAGATCCTTACATACTAATGGGAAAGACGTATTTGTGCGTTACTTTTGAATCACAATCTGTTCGGTTAAGGTGTGTAACGCTCGTCATTTTCGAACTGTATGTAATATCGTTTAACCTGGGGCTAGGGGCCGTAAAGGCAGCCATGCTCATTACATCTGCATGATGCCTCTATGAACAGTTGCAATCTACTTTATTTCCTATAAAGCGATGTATCCATCACATCCGCATCGGATGTTGAAGGACCAATGTCCTTGAAAGTTTGGATTGGGTCCCTTGTGGCTTTAGAGGGACGCTCTGTTGGTTTATTAGGTTTATTGTTATTATTTGGAGGTTTATTTCCGGACATTTTTTTGTTTTTGGATTGATTCGGTGTAGCGCTATCGGGTTGGTCAGTATTATTCGCTGGTTTTATCTGTTGTATTGATGTAGTCTTTGTTGAGGAAGTATTAAAAGCAGGTCGAACAGTACGTTCCACAGAAATAGGACAAAGTTTTTGGTTTGCAATCGGCCAATTTCTGGTAGCAACAGATGCTACTCGCTTGACCGCATTGGCAAATGAAGTCTGCAGTGAAGTACACCAGACACAACACCCCACGCAGTCACAATATATTGACACCGGGTCGACAAATCCTGTTTCCCTGCTCTAACATCTCAATGCTAAGCGTCAAGTAATTTAGCAACAAGTGCTATTTTAAGGTCTTTGGTATGACCCGACCCGAGGTTGACCGCTGATCTTGCATCCTCGAATCCAGTGCACCGAAGTGGTGAAAATATCTTTAGAGGGCCATGTGTGAAAGAAACTGTTATTAATTAATTTTTATCAAGAAATTTCCAGTCTCCACTCAAAATGTGAATATAACAACCTACATATGTACAATTTAAAAACTCATAATATTGTATAAAAACTTTGTTTAAGCAAAATTTGCCGCAATGTATCCATTAATCCTTTCTCCCGATGGCACTCCAGTCATGCCAGTAGGGTGATTAAGACTGTTGTTTTTGTGAACACATATAGAAGGTCCACAATTTCCAATTGGGTAGCAGTGCACCAGTTTACAGACAAATGTTTGAAGGCATCAGGACACATTTACCACATGCCTATTCACAGCAGGAACCCCAAAAAGTGAGTCCATCCCCAAATCAGATGGAACTAAGGAAATAAAACTGCCTTAGTTCACAACAAGTCATGCCTCTGGTCAAATTTAAAGTTTATTTATTACTATTATATCTAATTAATTGCTAAACTTACATCAGCAATGGTTTCATCGGAGTCATTTGTCTGAAATAAGGTAAAGAAATTATATATTAACCTTAATTTACATCAGCAAGTGACTTCTCTTTTACACCACATCTTAAGACATATTTCCTAAACATGAACCCAAAACTGCCGAAGACAGTGCAAAATACATGAATTTTTCGCCACAAAGTTCAAGGGTGGCACACTTTCTGGTGATTCTAATTCAAATAACAAGCTTTCATTTTCACCACTCAAATACAACAATTTTTAACACGATTAATTGTACATTAGTACTAGTTTCTCTTGACTAGGGGTACAATTATGGGAAACAATGAAACTTTAGTGAAGAATATTTACGGTATTTGGCATCATTTTGAATGACTTTGAAGTCAAGGCTATGAGAGTATTTTCAGTGGCAGGCATTTGTCTTTATGGGAATAAAGATAGAGAGCTACGGAGGCCCCCATCTGCTTGAATTATTTCTAACTTGTTTCCTAGACAGTCTGTTTCATTTGTTAGACCTGTCCTCAGTTGTTTAGGGGAAATAAAATCTTAATGCTAGCCAATACATGAAGCCAACTGGACCACTGAAAAATAGAGAACAACAAAATAAAAACAAATCCATTTGCCGCCAACTCTACCTCTTTTGGTACCATCATCTGCTGCCTAGTATTATTCTCCATCTTTCTTGTAAGCCCTATTGGCTATCTGCATGTTGAGAAGAGAACATGGGGATTTGAACACTGGGTGTGAGATGCCAACTGATGTATTAAAATTTCACATCCAGGGCTTAAATGCCCATATTTCCTTCTCAATATGATGATACAGATTTTGGCACTACTATATTATCAAACTGTCTTTTAGCTTGGGAAAACCATTCTTGGGAAAACCATTTGCCCTTATGAGTGGCATAAGGGCAAAGTTCAATATTTTGGCTGAAACGTAGCTTTTGCACATTTAGTTCAGTTTTCATTTGATCACTGTTTAACACCATATTCAACAAGTTTTCATATTTATGATACACATCCATTTTCTTACTGGAAAAAAACAGAGTGCCCCCCTCTCCCCCAAAAACACCTTTGGCAAGTTAAGGACAAACTTTCCCATGTGTGACATACTGAGATGCAAACCCTGTTGGCGGAAGACAAGCGGCCTTTAGTGACTGTCAGTCTGCCAAAAACAGATCCTAGAGAATTGTCAACCGCTTTAACTATGTCACCAAGCGCCCACAAACTGTCGATGAAAGGATATTCCGTTGTAACTCCATCGTACATCAGGTTGCTTAAATCCAGTGGGAGACATTCATTTTGGTTATCAAACCTTTTGGAATTCTTTTAGGTATTGGAATGTTTTTACTTAGTCATCTTTCCATGTACATGAAGTAGCATATTTATGTTTTATATTCTTTTCTTCAACTAATATACATATTTCATATAAATATTAAAGCAATTCTTTCTTCAGGATGGAAGGCCTAAGGTGTGATCAGCAACTGCTGACATTATAGCTCACTGACCATACCTTTTACCGTCATTTTAAATAAAGTTTATTTCAATTATTGATGGTTGGTCTGATATAGCTAGATAACCATTGGATAACTGTATGGCCACTTCTACCTTCTAAAGATATCAAATGTACTACCTGCAGGCATGAAACTGGGTAAAAAAATATTTAAATAATAAATTAAATTATTTATTATTAAAATTACTGGGTCATGTGTTTGTTTATATAAACAAATACATCTAACAAATGCTACATGTAACAGACAAGTAATGCTAGAACAGACCAACATTTAACAGTCAACTCATCTGTACTGCTCAAGAACAGAACCTTATACTTATCTAAGTTTGTGGTTGTCAGTGTATTTTCACCTGGCTTTTCACACTCCAGAAATTCGTTCAAATCAGGCTGCTAAAAGTAATATTAAATAAGGGACAGAGTATTAAGTATTAGTAGAGGAACATATGGTAATATGTACATATATTTTCAAAAGCTAAAGGAATGGGGATTTAAAAATTTTCCTAATTTGAATAATAATGAAAATTAAAAGAAAATTTAAACAAAAAATAGAGCCATCTTGAAAACTGCTATTTTTGCACCAATTTTCAACATTTGTGAAGTTGTCTTTTTTTTTGTTCTCATACAAAATTCAAGATTTAAGCTAAAAATGGCCCCACAGATCAGGTGTTAATATTCATGTATTACACAGTGTTCTCAGCAATCACGTAAACGCAAAACTTTCAAAATGTTTTAGAACCTGGCATTCTTTAGCTAAATTTTATCTGTTGAAATATAAAAAAATCGAGAGTCTGTCTTTCAGTTCAGGTATTTGAGTACATGTGTGCCACGTTTAAAAATTTAAAGTTGAAAAAAGGGCGAGAAATAAGTGTTCCACCACAAAACTTTCTAAAAAAAAATAAGGAAAATATCTTAAGGAGCACATGTACAATTTTACAAATTTTCTGTTATATCTTGACAGTTTTGAGCAAAATTTGCTGGAATGTGTCCTTAAACCCTTCCTCTTGAGGAAGATTAAGGCTGTTGTTGTTGTTGACACATATAGAAGGTCCACACTGCCTGACTGGGCAGTTTATAGACAAATGTTTGCAGGCGGCAATGCATATTCACCACCTGCCTATTCACAACAGAAGACCCCCCCCCCCCGCAAAAGTCAGTTCATCCTCTAATCAGGTGGAACGAAGAAGATAAAACTGCCTTACTTCACAACAAGCCATGCTTCTGGTCAAATTTAAAGTTTATTTATGACTGCCAGAACTAAAGATTCGCAAATATTCAATGATGTTTAAATAATGAAAGAATGGTCAGTAATTATGTCTCTGTCGTCGTTTAGCAATATCGCCCCCTTCACGTTCACATCGTGATTAATCGTGAAATCTCAGCCAGCAAGAACTTGAACAGAATAAATCTCACCAGTGCAATAACTACCAGTTCAGTTCATAATTTCTGATATAAATACCGTAGATTGGAATAGGGCAAAATGTTTGGCAAATAAAAGTACTATAACAGTTGCCAAACTTTTCTCCAATTATATTAAAAGTTGAGCATGCATTTTCGTACAAACAAAAAAAAAACTAACTGCACACGTCCTGTCCTCGGATCGCTGTAACCTTCATTTGCCCGCCAGCATCCGGGTGAGTAGACTGTCGTCAATAGCAACCACACCGTCAAACAGGACTGTGGGTTCTCTGGTTTCAAATTATGACTTGTGCAAGAATGCTCAAAATGTATTTTTTCTTTTGTTTTTTCACAGGTAAAGTAAAGGTATAAATCATACCGATTTTAAACGTGCAGCAATAGACAAACACACATACAACGTCATATGACAAGTATTCCATTTACTTTCTTAAAAATTAAATTTTGTATCCTGTCCCCCATAGTTGCATAAATCGAAAAGCCGATAAACACACTTCTAAATTTAAAACTTCTCTGGTAGTTTGATCTTGAAGTGCAAAATTGTAGTTCGCAAAATTTTGCACAAACTGGGTCATTCTTCCTAGCAATGCTGATAATGAGTCCGAAATATTCACAAGCTAGACTTTTATCAGGCACAAAACTTTTGTCCCCTAAAATATAATGTCCCCCAAAGTGAGATTTTTCAGAACCGATGTGTCCCCCAAAGTAGCTTTGTGTGCATATATATATATATATATATATATATATATATATATATATATATGAAGAAATAGACAAAGAGGAGAATTTACACAGGGGAAAAAAACAATAAAACACCTTCTTAACTTTCTACAGGCTAACACAATGTAGAAAGGTAAGGCGTTTTATTATATTTTTTTCATATATATATATATATATATATATATATGTATATATTTGAGGAAATAGAGAAAAATCCCCTGGTGAGTAGAATTTACATAGGATAAAAAATAATAAAACGCCGTCTCAACTTTCTGCATTCTGTTATATTCCAACTGCACTTTCAAACTTCATGTTATTTTTAAGCAATATGTATATGATTGTCCACAGAGGTCTTTATATAGGGGTTACCAGTAAATAAGGAACATGTTACGTACATGTCAAAACAGGCAGTGGTTTAGTTACATGGCATAATACATGGATAAGCTGTTGCTGAGAACAAGGTCGTACATGTATAACGCTTTTAAGAGGCGAACAATAGATTAATCAGTACCTGAGAGTGTCTGCCCGCAGGGCGACTAGTGACGTTGCGTCTTTATTAGCATTGAACGGATGACAATGCGGATAATCTGTGACATAATATTTGTACATATACAATGAGTAATATATACAATGAGTATTAAAAATGATATTGTTTGACAAAATTAATCAGCATAAATTATACAAGCACGTGGTACATCATATTATGAGATACGATATTAGGGCCGATGACGATCACTAAGACATGGGTTGTCTTCATTTATGAAGAAAGATTCTTTTGCATCTAAGGTGGCTCGATTTACATCTAATACTTTATAAAATGGAAAGACTTTAAACGAGGGAGTCAATGACAATTTGCATGGGCGTATGTGCTTACTGACTGGAAGATGACAATATTCTTTGTTGTTGGTATGTTGGCGGTGCAGCGTCAATATGGAGCGGAGATCTGAAGTCTGGCCAATATATTGTTTGCCATATCCCATGCAAACAAGCACATATACAATATTTTTACAGTGCAGCACGTCGAATTTTACATTAAATTCAGAATCTTCTCTCTCAAATTGAAAGTTTGATGCTTATAACATTTGTATGCATGCTCCACATCTAGGTGTATTGCATTTAGAAACCGTTGGAGTCAAGGATTTTTCTGAAAAGTCAGCGCGAGTTAACATTTTTTTTTAGGCTAAAGAGCTTGTCGTTTGATATTAATGACCTTAGATTGGGCTAGAATATCTTTCATCCCGTCACTGTTTTTTTAGAACTGGTAAGATATTCACAGTGATTGGGAAGATGTTGTTATTATTTGGATTATGTGTTCAAACAAATGGAATTACCTTCTCGTCAGCTTTTTTTCTGTGAGGGTTCCCTCAGATCAGTCAATGAACAACTCTGAGCGGTCGTAATTCCCTTGTCAATCAATCCTTCCGGATAACCCTTGTTGCGTGTGGATGATTTAAGTTCTATTAATCTCTCATTTTATTTCGATTTTACGTTTACTATTGTACAGATTCTTCTGGCAAGGGAATATTTTCCCGAGTATGACGCGCGTGATTCGAACCAAAATGAAGATAGCGTTGTGTGTCCGTGGGTTTTCAATAAATATCAGCTGACTTAGAAGTCCCCTCCTTTAAGACAAGTATGTGTAAAAAGGGTATTGGCTTAGAATATTTGAGGATGAAGGTTATTGAGGCTATCAAAGAAAAGATCAATCGGCTCGAATTCCTTTGGCCAGAAAATAAAACAATCATTCAGGTATTTTTTCCTCTGCCTTTTAAATTCTGTTGCAAAACCATGTCCAATCATGGTTTCTATTTTTTTTTGTAAAGAGATATTTCTAAATAGCTCATTAATAACGCATAAACCGGGGCCATCTAGGTTTTTGTTTAAGATAAATTTTATACAGTCTGTTAAAAATTAATTTTTGAAACGTTTATCCAGTGATTCGGGATGTTGATTTAACCAATATTTTATTGCTTCTATTCCTAGCTCGTGCGGAGTGTTGCTATATAAACTGCTCACATCAAAAGTGGCCATTTTGACAACATGGTCTACATCCTGTGGTAACTTACTTAGAAAGTCGATATCATCTCTGACGTTACTTTTTACATGAGCAATAAATGCCCTAAGTAAAATCTCGACTATATGGCTAAGGGCTAAGCCTTTGTGTAGGACCAACACCTATAATTGGTCTAAATTTCAAATCGGAAGGACAGTACAGTGTAATGAACTCTGATTTTTGGTCTTCAATAGCCATGGTAATCTGTTTTGATTTATGGACTTCAGGTAGACCATAGAAATTGCTGATTTTAGATTCAAATTTGGTTAGATACTCGCGTTCGTTTTTAGTAAGGTCTCCTTCATGTTTACGTATCAATGTCTGAAGTTCAGTGATTATTTCACTATCTGGGTTGCTATCTACTTCCATGTAAGTGTCTCTGTCCTCAAGCATTTCAATAAGTTTTGTTTTATAAAATGACTTATTCGTAACAACGACAGCTTTACCTTTGTCTGCTTCTTTTATAATAATATTAGGATTTGACGCAAGATTATCCAGAGCTGATTTCTGCGCAGATGATAAATTTGACCTGGCTTTTGATGTAGATTTGAGGGGAATCTTTTTGCAAGTTATCTAAAAATGTTTTCAGGTTATCGTCATCACTGGTGCGTGGCCTGAAAATGGATGGGTATTTAGCAAGAGAATCGACACTCACGTTATCGTTAATGTGGCCATGCATCAATTCCACTCATTCTTAATCGTCTGCTAAACTCACGTATATCTTTCTGTAGATCTTCAGCGTTAGCTGGTGGCGTTGGAGTGAAGTCAGGTCCTAATTTGAATACACCAATGTCATCTTGGGTCAAAATCACAGAAGAAAGGTTAATTACCTTCGGGACCACCGGTTTTTTTGTGGTTTCTTCCGCTGGCCCCGGCGATTTCCTAAAAAAGAGCCCGTATTAGTCCTTGAACGGTTTTGACGGTTTCTAAATTGGCCGATAAACACAGTTCCTGTGGGGTAATTATTGTGTTTAATACCAGGCAGGGTCCTGTTGTTTAGCCTAACCGGTTTTGCCAGATATGTTTGTGTCATTTTGGGCATGTTTCTTGTGTTCCGTGGTATCCGGCTCTGTTTACGTCCACCATCTTCATCAGTTCGTCCTATTGGTTAGTGAACGGTAACTCTCAGCATGCTCCGCTCTTCCGTGTTGACATGCCCGTTGTTGCAGATATCACGAGTGAAGCCAGTATTCGTGGTGGGTTAGAACTGCCTAATGGTCTGTTGTGGGAAGTCCTATTCTGCCGTGTTTGCCTGACCGTCATATTTGAGAGAAGTTCCTTTGGTTGGGTTTCCTCTTGTGTCTCCGAATTGGCAGTTAGTGATTTTAGCCAATCATCTTGTTGGTCCACCATTCACGGGAATATAAACAAAATGTAGAAAGTTGAGAAGGCGTTTTATTTTTTTTTCCTATATAAAAATTTCACCCCATATGTTCCCCACCCACCACGGAATGCCAACAAGGGCGATGCCTGAACCTGGAGATACCCGGCAGGAAAGACACGAAGGACTCCACATGATGTATACTCGATTAGATGGTCTTAATGAGCAAACCCATTTTCCCACCAAGAGCTCCTCAGTTTCCCACCCAATGAATCAGGTCACACATCAGAGACGTTCTAAAAGATTGACCCATGAGCCACCGCATCAAAACGTAGTCCCACAAACGAAAGGAGAGAAGTTATTCTTTAAGTAGTGAAGTTATGGAGAAGTTTTGGCACCACGCTGAAGTAAGACGTGACCAAGCCCACCCGACTTACCGTCTCTCTCCAAGTAAGGGCCAAAGTGGCGTGCTGTGCGTGAGGATCTCGCAAGACCAACACGCCGTCAACCACCAGGATCCCGTCCTCCTAGTTCACAGGTCGTACAGGGGGGACCACGGCAAACAGGTCCCCCCCCCCCGTTTTACCTCTCACACAACCGAGAAGATGTGAGCATATTATATTCATCGGGCCTATTATATTCACTTAAACTTAATACATACCTGATGACCTTTAACAGTACCTCCCTTCCGTCACATATCTACGTTGGCCCGTATAGGGTTAATGTGGATTTATATATCGCTGATCCTACACGTTGTTTTAATTACCAAAGACAATGTAAGAATAAACTGATTTGTTTCAGATGCGGAGTGAAGGGCAGAATGGATTCGACTGCAGGAACACAGTTACGTGTTGTAACTGCAGTGGAAATCACATGGCCTCCTCAAGGGACTGTCCGCTTTTCATTAATGAAAAAACCAATTATCAGCTTGAAAATTAAAAACAATATATCCTATCAGGACGCCCAGAAATTAGCCTGACTTTCTAATACTTCTCTACAGGCTTCGTTTGCCAATGTGGTCCAGCGAGTAGCAACTGTTGCTACTCAAACCTGTTCGACTTGGCCCATTGGAAACGACAAGCCTAGTTATGTTTTGTGCAACTTTCGCCTCAACGTTCGTTTAATTCTTCCTCAACTCGGACTACTTCAAAAGAACAAATCAAAACAGTAAATAGTACAGAACACCCTGGTAAACGAGCTGGGACCAATTGCCCTAAAAATAATGACAAAAACAAGTCCAAAAACAAATCTGAAAATAATAATAAAATGATAATAAAAGTAGTGGCCCCACAGAACGTCCCTTTAAGGCCACTAGGGATCCTATCCAAACTTTCAATCGTTGAAAAGTTTGGATCGTTGGAAGACTTTGGTCCTTCAACATCAGATGCGGATGTGATGGATACATCACCCGCACCAGGAAGATCTTCCAGTTGATCTCCACGGAAGGGTCGTTCTCGGTCCAAACATAAAGAAAAATCTCCTATACGTCTTCTTACATAATGTCTTCTTTAGACAAAATTATACCGTGAAATTGTCGAGGTATTAAGGTTAATTTTGTTGAAATAACACAGCTAGTTCAATTTCTAAATCCTATTGCCCTTTGTCTTCAGGAAACTCATCTGAAGGCGTCTGACAAAGTTAATATAACTCTTAAAAATGACTCATTATATAGTACTTATTCAAATGAAGAAGAGCGAGCTGCAGGCGGCTCCTTGATCTTCATAAATAACAAACCCTGCTGTTCTGGATACAGAGCTTCAGGCTGTGGCCACCCGTGTTTCGTTGTCTGAAACAATCACATTATGTTCCTCCTAATGGAGGATTTTAATTCCCATAACCCCCTATGGGGCAGTAATAACATAAATAATAAGGGCAAGATAGTAGAATACTTCTTATCTAAGGAAGAACTGTGTTATTTCAACGGTGTTTCTAATACCTATTTACATCCGGGTAATGACACTTATTCTGCTGTCCATCTCACTTTCACAGATCCATCACTTCTCCTTGATCTTTCTTGGAAGGTGCATGACGATCTTTGTGGTAGGGACCATTTTTCTATATTCCTAGAGCATATCACTTCTGATTCTTTAGAGCGTGTAGCTAGGTGGAAATTGGATCGCATTTGAGATGTTTTGTAAGGCTCTTATCACATTAGAAGCTCTCAATGCAGCAGATGATCCTATATTAAAATTTAATGAGCTTGTTTTACAAGCGGCTGACAGAACTATCCCTAAAACCTTGACAAATCCAAAATCCAAAAGTAAACCCTGGTACGACAATGACTGTCGTAAAGCCATAAAGAACCGGAAAACGGCTGAGCGCAGATTTAATCATTGTCCTACTGATAATAATTTAAACCAGGTTCGTAATTTTAGAGCTAAAGCGCGTCGATTAATCAAGTCCAAGAGACGATCTTGTTGGCGGAACTTTGTTTCGGGCATTACGTCTATAACACCCATGCGTAAGGTCTGGAACATGGTTCAGAAACTTAAGGGCAAAAATAATAAAGCCAAAGTCAAGCATTTAAAAGATGGAGATAATAAACTCTGTCAAAAAAGAAACGCAACCCCTGTCCTCGGACATCAAAAATTCGTTCGAATAAAGTTGATTCCAAACTAAATTTTAGCCAAATGTAATGAAATTATACACGTTTTAATGAAGATTACCATCCAAACAACTGCCTTTTCTCTCCTAAGTGTATTTTATTTCTTATGACGTCACAACGCATGGACTGACCCTGTTGACGTCGCACACAGAACCATTCACATGCAAATCATGTCAATGGCAGTTATAGTGTGGGGGTGTATAAAAGCCCATGTGCTTTCGTATTTTATTCATTCATTTGTCGACGAAAGGCAGACCAGTTGTTGGACCTGTACTACGCCCCCTACATCGACGCCTACGACTCAGGTGGTGCAACAACGTAAGGATATGGACTTTACAAACTGAACGCGCATCTGGTTTTCTGATGAATCCCGTTTTTGTAGAAAAGGTAAGGCGTTTTATTATATTTTTTTCATATATATATATATATATATATATATGTATATATTTGAGGAAATAGAGAAAAATCCCCTGGTGAGTAGAATTTACATAGGATAAAAAATAATAAAACGCCGTCTCAACTTTCTGCATTCTGTTATATTCCAACTGCACTTTCAAACTTCATGTTATTTTTAAGCAATATGTATATGATTGTCCACAGAGGTCTTTATATAGGGGTTACCAGTAAATAAGGAACATGTTACGTACATGTCAAAACAGGCAGTGGTTTAGTTACATGGCATAATACATGGATAAGCTGTTGCTGAGAACAAGGTCGTACATGTATAACGCTTTTAAGAGGCGAACAATAGATTAATCAGTACCTGAGAGTGTCTGCCCGCAGGGCGACTAGTGACGTTGCGTCTTTATTAGCATTGAACGGATGACAATGCGGATAATCTGTGACATAATATTTGTACATATACAATGAGTAATATATACAATGAGTATTAAAAATGATATTGTTTGACAAAATTAATCAGCATAAATTATACAAGCACGTGGTACATCATATTATGAGATACGATATTAGGGCCGATGACGATCACTAAGACATGG
Source organism: Liolophura sinensis (assembly GCF_032854445.1). Lineage (NCBI taxonomy): Eukaryota > Metazoa > Mollusca > Polyplacophora > Chitonida > Chitonidae > Liolophura > Liolophura sinensis. The sequence goes on from NC_088304.1 coordinate 254,896, forward strand.
GTTGTCTTCATTTATGAAGAAAGATTCTTTTGCATCTAAGGTGGCTCGATTTACATCTAATACTTTATAAAATGGAAAGACTTTAAACGAGGGAGTCAATGACAATTTGCATGGGCGTATGTGCTTACTGACTGGAAGATGACAATATTCTTTGTTGTTGGTATGTTGGCGGTGCAGCGTCAATATGGAGCGGAGATCTGAAGTCTGGCCAATATATTGTTTGCCATATCCCATGCAAACAAGCACATATACAATATTTTTACAGTGCAGCACGTCGAATTTTACATTAAATTCAGAATCTTCTCTCTCAAATTGAAAGTTTGATGCTTATAACATTTGTATGCATGCTCCACATCTAGGTGTATTGCATTTAGAAACCGTTGGAGTCAAGGATTTTTCTGAAAAGTCAGCGCGAGTTAACATTTTTTTTTAGGCTAAAGAGCTTGTCGTTTGATATTAATGACCTTAGATTGGGCTAGAATATCTTTCATCCCGTCACTGTTTTTTTAGAACTGGTAAGATATTCACAGTGATTGGGAAGATGTTGTTATTATTTGGATTATGTGTTCAAACAAATGGAATTACCTTCTCGTCAGCTTTTTTTCTGTGAGGGTTCCCTCAGATCAGTCAATGAACAACTCTGAGCGGTCGTAATTCCCTTGTCAATCAATCCTTCCGGATAACCCTTGTTGCGTGTGGATGATTTAAGTTCTATTAATCTCTCATTTTATTTCGATTTTACGTTTACTATTGTACAGATTCTTCTGGCAAGGGAATATTTTCCCGAGTATGACGCGCGTGATTCGAACCAAAATGAAGATAGCGTTGTGTGTCCGTGGGTTTTCAATAAATATCAGCTGACTTAGAAGTCCCCTCCTTTAAGACAAGTATGTGTAAAAAGGGTATTGGCTTAGAATATTTGAGGATGAAGGTTATTGAGGCTATCAAAGAAAAGATCAATCGGCTCGAATTCCTTTGGCCAGAAAATAAAACAATCATTCAGGTATTTTTTCCTCTGCCTTTTAAATTCTGTTGCAAAACCATGTCCAATCATGGTTTCTATTTTTTTTTTGTAAAGAGATATTTCTAAATAGCTCATTAATAACGCATAAACCGGGGCCATCTAGGTTTTTGTTTAAGATAAATTTTATACAGTCTGTTAAAAATTAATTTTTGAAACGTTTATCCAGTGATTCGGGATGTTGATTTAACCAATATTTTATTGCTTCTATTCCTAGCTCGTGCGGAGTGTTGCTATATAAACTGCTCACATCAAAAGTGGCCATTTTGACAACATGGTCTACATCCTGTGGTAACTTACTTAGAAAGTCGATATCATCTCTGACGTTACTTTTTACATGAGCAATAAATGCCCTAAGTAAAATCTCGACTATATGGCTAAGGGCTAAGCCTTTGTGTAGGACCAACACCTATAATTGGTCTAAATTTCAAATCGGAAGGACAGTACAGTGTAATGAACTCTGATTTTTGGTCTTCAATAGCCATGGTAATCTGTTTTGATTTATGGACTTCAGGTAGACCATAGAAATTGCTGATTTTAGATTCAAATTTGGTTAGATACTCGCGTTCGTTTTTAGTAAGGTCTCCTTCATGTTTACGTATCAATGTCTGAAGTTCAGTGATTATTTCACTATCTGGGTTGCTATCTACTTCCATGTAAGTGTCTCTGTCCTCAAGCATTTCAATAAGTTTTGTTTTATAAAATGACTTATTCGTAACAACGACAGCTTTACCTTTGTCTGCTTCTTTTATAATAATATTAGGATTTGACGCAAGATTATCCAGAGCTGATTTCTGCGCAGATGATAAATTTGACCTGGCTTTTGATGTAGATTTGAGGGGAATCTTTTTGCAAGTTATCTAAAAATGTTTTCAGGTTATCGTCATCACTGGTGCGTGGCCTGAAAATGGATGGGTATTTAGCAAGAGAATCGACACTCACGTTATCGTTAATGTGGCCATGCATCAATTCCACTCATTCTTAATCGTCTGCTAAACTCACGTATATCTTTCTGTAGATCTTCAGCGTTAGCTGGTGGCGTTGGAGTGAAGTCAGGTCCTAATTTGAATACACCAATGTCATCTTGGGTCAAAATCACAGAAGAAAGGTTAATTACCTTCGGGACCACCGGTTTTTTTGTGGTTTCTTCCGCTGGCCCCGGCGATTTCCTAAAAAAGAGCCCGTATTAGTCCTTGAACGGTTTTGACGGTTTCTAAATTGGCCGATAAACACAGTTCCTGTGGGGTAATTATTGTGTTTAATACCAGGCAGGGTCCTGTTGTTTAGCCTAACCGGTTTTGCCAGATATGTTTGTGTCATTTTGGGCATGTTTCTTGTGTTCCGTGGTATCCGGCTCTGTTTACGTCCACCATCTTCATCAGTTCGTCCTATTGGTTAGTGAACGGTAACTCTCAGCATGCTCCGCTCTTCCGTGTTGACATGCCCGTTGTTGCAGATATCACGAGTGAAGCCAGTATTCGTGGTGGGTTAGAACTGCCTAATGGTCTGTTGTGGGAAGTCCTATTCTGCCGTGTTTGCCTGACCGTCATATTTGAGAGAAGTTCCTTTGGTTGGGTTTCCTCTTGTGTCTCCGAATTGGCAGTTAGTGATTTTAGCCAATCATCTTGTTGGTCCACCATTCACGGGAATATAAACAAAATGTAGAAAGTTGAGAAGGCGTTTTATTTTTTTTTCCTATATAAAAATTTCACCCCATATGTTCCCCACCCACCACGGAATGCCAACAAGGGCGATGCCTGAACCTGGAGATACCCGGCAGGAAAGACACGAAGGACTCCACATGATGTATACTCGATTAGATGGTCTTAATGAGCAAACCCATTTTCCCACCAAGAGCTCCTCAGTTTCCCACCCAATGAATCAGGTCACACATCAGAGACGTTCTAAAAGATTGACCCATGAGCCACCGCATCAAAACGTAGTCCCACAAACGAAAGGAGAGAAGTTATTCTTTAAGTAGTGAAGTTATGGAGAAGTTTTGGCACCACGCTGAAGTAAGACGTGACCAAGCCCACCCGACTTACCGTCTCTCTCCAAGTAAGGGCCAAAGTGGCGTGCTGTGCGTGAGGATCTCGCAAGACCAACACGCCGTCAACCACCAGGATCCCGTCCTCCTAGTTTACAGGTCGTACAGGGGGGACCACGGCAAACAGGTCCCCCCCCCCCCCGTTTTACCTCTCACACAACCGAGAAGATGTGAGCATATTATATTCATCGGGCCTATTATATTCACTTAAACTTAATACATACCTGATGACCTTTAACAGTACCTCCCTTCCGTCACATATCTACGTTGGCCCGTATAGGGTTAATGTGGATTTATATATCGCTGATCCTACACGTTGTTTTAATTACCAAAGACAATGTAAGAATAAACTGATTTGTTTCAGATGCGGAGTGAAGGGCAGAATGGATTCGACTGCAGGAACACAGTTACGTGTTGTAACTGCAGTGGAAATCACATGGCCTCCTCAAGGGACTGTCCGCTTTTCATTAATGAAAAAACCAATTATCAGCTTGAAAATTAAAAACAATATATCCTATCAGGACGCCCAGAAATTAGCCTGACTTTCTAATACTTCTCTACAGGCTTCGTTTGCCAATGTGGTCCAGCGAGTAGCAACTGTTGCTACTCAAACCTGTTCGACTTGGCCCATTGGAAACGACAAGCCTAGTTATGTTTTGTGCAACTTTCGCCTCAACGTTCGTTTAATTCTTCCTCAACTCGGACTACTTCAAAAGAACAAATCAAAACAGTAAATAGTACAGAACACCCTGGTAAACGAGCTGGGACCAATTGCCCTAAAAATAATGACAAAAACAAGTCCAAAAACAAATCTGAAAATAATAATAAAATGATAATAAAAGTAGTGGCCCCACAGAACGTCCCTTTAAGGCCACTAGGGATCCTATCCAAACTTTCAATCGTTGAAAAGTTTGGATCGTTGGAAGACTTTGGTCCTTCAACATCAGATGCGGATGTGATGGATACATCACCCGCACCAGGAAGATCTTCCAGTTGATCTCCACGGAAGGGTCGTTCTCGGTCCAAACATAAAGAAAAATCTCCTATACGTCTTCTTACATAATGTCTTCTTTAGACAAAATTATACCGTGAAATTGTCGAGGTATTAAGGTTAATTTTGTTGAAATAACACAGCTAGTTCAATTTCTAAATCCTATTGCCCTTTGTCTTCAGGAAACTCATCTGAAGGCGTCTGACAAAGTTAATATAACTCTTAAAAATGACTCATTATATAGTACTTATTCAAATGAAGAAGAGCGAGCTGCAGGCGGCTCCTTGATCTTCATAAATAACAAACCCTGCTGTTCTGGATACAGAGCTTCAGGCTGTGGCCACCCGTGTTTCGTTGTCTGAAACAATCACATTATGTTCCTCCTAATGGAGGATTTTAATTCCCATAACCCCCTATGGGGCAGTAATAACATAAATAATAAGGGCAAGATAGTAGAATACTTCTTATCTAAGGAAGAACTGTGTTATTTCAACGGTGTTTCTAATACCTATTTACATCCGGGTAATGACACTTATTCTGCTGTCCATCTCACTTTCACAGATCCATCACTTCTCCTTGATCTTTCTTGGAAGGTGCATGACGATCTTTGTGGTAGGGACCATTTTTCTATATTCCTAGAGCATATCACTTCTGATTCTTTAGAGCGTGTAGCTAGGTGGAAATTGGATCGCATTTGAGATGTTTTGTAAGGCTCTTATCACATTAGAAGCTCTCAATGCAGCAGATGATCCTATATTAAAATTTAATGAGCTTGTTTTACAAGCGGCTGACAGAACTATCCCTAAAACCTTGACAAATCCAAAATCCAAAAGTAAACCCTGGTACGACAATGACTGTCGTAAAGCCATAAAGAACCGGAAAACGGCTGAGCGCAGATTTAATCATTGTCCTACTGATAATAATTTAAACCAGGTTCGTAATTTTAGAGCTAAAGCGCGTCGATTAATCAAGTCCAAGAGACGATCTTGTTGGCGGAACTTTGTTTCGGGCATTACGTCTATAACACCCATGCGTAAGGTCTGGAACATGGTTCAGAAACTTAAGGGCAAAAATAATAAAGCCAAAGTCAAGCATTTAAAAGATGGAGATAATAAACTCTGTCAAAAAAGAAACGCAACCCCTGTCCTCGGACATCAAAAATTCGTTCGAATAAAGTTGATTCCAAACTAAATTTTAGCCAAATGTAATGAAATTATACACGTTTTAATGAAGATTACCATCCAAACAACTGCCTTTTCTCTCCTAAGTGTATTTTATTGCTTATGACGTCACAACGCATGGACTGACCCTGTTGACGTCGCACACAGAACCATTCACATGCAAATCATGTCAATGGCAGTTATAGTGTGGGGGTGTATAAAAGCCCATGTGCTTTCGTATTTTATTCATTCATTTGTCGACGAAAGGCAGACCAGTTGTTGGACCTGTACTACGCCCCCTACATCGACGCCTACGACTCAGGTGGTGCAACAACGTAAGGATATGGACTTTACAAACTGAACGCGCATCTGGTTTTCTGATGAATCCCGTTTTCTTTTGACACGTCACGACGGAAGACAGCTTGTGTATAGGAGACGTCATGAACGCTTTGCGCCCATCTGCGTCCGGCAGGTGGACAGATTTGGCGGAGGCAGTGTTATGGTTTAGGGAGCCATCTCGTACAACCAGAAATCAGACTTGGTGATCGTTCCAGGGAACCTGACAGCCCAACGTTACATCAACCACGTGTTACAGCCTCACCTTCTCCCGATTATTGACCGACAGACACAGCTTTTTCAACAGGACAACGCCAGGCGTCATACTGCACGTGTAACAATGAACTTTCTGCAGGATTCCAACGTCAATGTCTTGCCGTGGCCCTCTAAATCACCAGACCTCAACCCTATTGAACACCTGTGGAATACTCTGGATCGACACGTGCGTCAACGTCAGCCACCGCCACAGACGCTTCAACAGCTCGCCGTTGCGTTACAGGAGGACTGGAGGGCCGTTCCCCAGAAGAGAAACCCGGCGTGTTATCCGTTCTTGTCCACGGAGATGCCGTGCAGTGATTGCAGCTCGTGGTGGTCATACGAGATACTGAGGAAGACGCCCCCTGGTGAGCAACTGGTGTCTGTGAGATGACTTTTTAAAAGACAGTTTTAAACATGACCATCTTGATTATTATTCTGCCAAATTTCTGACTTCTGTCTTCAATAAGAAAAAAGTTGTGCCGTCCTAAAACTAAATATTAAAATCTCTAAAATACGGGGGTTGCGTTTCTTTTTTGACAGAGTTTATATTAACCTTTCCATCTCATATAGCCAATAAATTAGTTGAGACAATTTCCAAGAAATCTTCTTTTGAAAACTATACTAAAGAATTCCAACATATTAAATACCAGAAGGAGAAAATTAACGTGCCCTTTTCTTCTAAGAATTTAGAAGATTATGATCGTCCTTTTAATATGGAGGTACTTAAAACTGCATTAAAAAGGATCATACTGATCCAAATAACTATCGTCCCATAGCTCTTACCAGCTGTGTCTGTAAGACTATGGAACGGATGGGTAATAATAGACTTGTTTGGCTTCTCGAAACCAACGCGCTTTTATCTAATATTCAATGTGGTTTTCGTCAAGGTCGATGTACTTTAGATCTTTAGATAGATACCTTAGATTTTTGTTAATAATGAAAATGTGGTGTCCATATTTTTCGACCTTGAAAAGGCCTACGACACCACAGGGAAATATGGTATTTTGAAAGACCGCGCGGATATGGGATTACAAGGTCGCTTACCTTTATTTATACCTCCATTTTTATCTAATCGTCAGTTAAAGGTACGGGTTGGGTCCACTCTTCTGACTCGTATGAGCAGGAAATAGGTGTACCCCAGGGCAGCATTCTATCTGCTCAGCATAAAAATAAATAGCCTGGCAATAACATTAACATCTGGCACAGAGGGTTCTTTATACGTGGATGATTTTCTTATATGCTACCGAGCTAAAATATGAATAACATCGAACGTCAGTTGCAGCGTTGTCTCATTAAGATCGAGAAATGGGCAATTGAAAATGGTTTTAGACTTTCAACGTCTAAAACCTTCGCTACGCATTTTTGTAACAAACGGAAACTTCATCTTGATCCCGAGCTTAATTTTTGTGGTGAACAGGTTAAAATTGTTGGAGGAACAAAATTTTTAGGTATAATATTTGACAGTAAGCTATCTTTTATACCTCATATAAAAATGCTTAAAGCTAAATGTACAAAGGCTCTCGATATAGTTAAGGTCGTGTCTAGCACCGATTGGGGTGCTGACCGACCAGTTTTACTTAATTTATATCTTTCTCTGGTGAGGTCGAAAATGGATTATGGGTCCATCATTTACGGTTCCGCTAGGAAGTCGCATATTAAAATTTTGGATCTTGTTCATCACCAGGGTTTGAGGCTCAGCCTTGGTGTTTTTAGAACCTCACCGGTAGAAAGTTTATACATGGAGGCTAATAAGCCTTCGGTATATAACTGACGTATTGAACTGAGCCTTTAACATGCTACAAAGCTTAAAGCACATTCAACAAATCCTACCTACGACTGTGTTTTTAATCCATGTTGAGTAGATAAATTTAATAAATGTCACAATAAGATCCCTTTGTTCGGTCTTCCTTTAAGGGACCAGTAGAGAGTTTATACGTAAAGGCTAACGAGCCTTCTTTACATCACAGGCGTATAAAACTCAGCCTTCAATATGCTACAAAGCTTAAAGCAGATCCAACAAACCCTGCCTACGACTGGGTTTTCAATCCATTATATGTAGACAAATATACTAAATATCCTAACAAGATCCCTTCGTTCGGAGTTCGTGTTAGGGACCATATTGTGGAAGTCAACATTAAACTTGGGGACATAGTTACGGTTTCTTTTCCGGAGTTCCCTCCATGGCTTCTTCCACAACCCAAACTGATACTCGATCTATGTAAATATAAGAAATCAAATATAAATCCTCTTATAATTCAGCAAGGTTGCTGAAATTAAAGCTAATTAAACGGATTGTAAATTTATATGCACTGACGGGTCGAAGGATGGGGACAGGGTTACGGCTGCGGCTGTCATGGAGCAGCACGTCTCTTCTTCAATATTCTCTGCAGAGGCCAGAGCTATACTCCGGGCCTTATCACATGTTTCTTCTGGGCGTGCCCAGAGAGCAATGATATGCAGTGACTCGCTCTCCAGCCTTCTGGCAACACAGCATTATTTTTTTTTTTGATTGGTGTTTTACACCGTACTCAAGAATATTTCACTTATACGACGGCGGCCAGCATTGTGGTGGGTGGAAACCGGGCAGAACCCGGGGGAAACCCACGACCATCCGCAGGTAGGTGACAGACCTTCCCACATACGGCCGGAGAGAAAGCCAGCATGAGCTGGAGCAACACAGAATAATAAATTTAAAAATCCCTTGATGCTTCAAATTTTATCCGTACATAGGAAACTAATTAAATGAGGTAAAGATGTTATATTCTGCTGGATACCAAGTCATACTGGTATCCATGGAAACTCAGTCGCAGACAGGGAGGCGAAAGCTGCCCTCAATAAACCCATATATAACATTAAAATCCCTTGTACTGACATGAAGTCCAATATTCTTCAATATATTTGTCGCCTTTGGCAGGGTGAATGGGACTTGTAGGTCCATAATAAGCTGCATGCTATTCATCCGGTCATTGGCTACAATAATTATACTAGCGAAAAGTCTCGTAGAGACCAAGTAGCTTTAACGAGGTGTCGTATTGGGCATTCTCGTCTAACACACAATTTTATTTTAGGTGGGAGTAGTGCTCCAGAGTGTGTTGGATGTGATGCGGAATATGGCATCAAACATATCTTGGTTGATTGTGTAGACTTTGCCCATGTTCGGGAGAGATTCTACAGTCAACTCTATACATGATTTATTTGACAGCATCGCTGGCGATGTTGTCATAAATTATTTGAGGACCATTGGTCTACATCATAAAATATAATTTTGTCATAAATATTTACAGATAAAAAGTCAATTACATATAGATTCCGAGATGTACTATTTTTAAGATATGTTGGTTTTCGAGTTTTAACTGTTTTGGGTTTTTTTCTAATCTGATTTTAAACATGTCTGAACCCATTTGGGTGCTGACCGATCTGTAGTTTTAACTCTATATCGTTCTCTGGTGAGGTCTAATTTGGTCTATGGGTCAACCATTTACGGCTCCGCAAAGAAGTCGCATATAAAAATTTTGGATCTTGTTCATCACCAAGGTTTGAGGCTCAGCCTTGATGCCTTTTTTCAGCAATAGAGTTTACACATGGAGGCTAATGAGCTTTCTTTATATAACGAACGTAATAAACTCAGCTGTCAATATGCTACAAAGCTTTAAGCTCATCCAACAAACCCTGCCTACGACTGTATTTTCAGTCCAGCATATGTAGATAAATTTATTAGGTGTCCTAACAAGTTCCCTCCGTTTGACCTTCGTGTACCGGACCATATTGTTCAAGCCTAAACTAGTGTTTGATTTACGTAAACAATAAATCCAACACTAATCCTCTGATAATTCAGCAAGGTTTTGCTGAATAAAGGCGAACTATATATTACTATATACTATATACTATATATATATATATATTGGTCAAAGGAGGAGACAGGATTGCGTCAACGGCTATCTAAGAACAGCGAGTCTCCTTTTCCGTCTTCTTCAATCGTGTCTGCCGAGGCCAGGGCTATAGTGCCCAGAAAGCAATGATATGCAGTGACTGGCTCTCCTGATTTTGGTAATACAGCATAATAAATTTAAATATCCAGATACTTAAAATATTAACCTTACATAGAAAGATAATTAAAAGTGGTAAAAATATTATATTATGTTGGATAAATCCATACCAAAAATTAAAATCCCCTGTTCTGATTTTCGATTGCATATTCGTAAATATATTTGTGGTCTTTTGCCGGGTCAATGGGACCTTCATGTCTATAATAAATTGCAGAGTGTTCACCCTGTCATTGGTTTTAATTTGTATGCTCACGGTATGTCTCGCAGAGATCAAGTAATTTTAACGAGGTGTCGTATTGGGCATTCTCGTCTAACTCACAATCTTATTTTGATGGGGGCTCTGCCCCAAAGTGTGTTGGATGTGATGCTAAATACGGCATCAAACATATCCTGGTTGACTGTGTGGACTTTGCCCGTGTTCGTCACAGATTCCACCAAGTCAACTTTACATCGGGTGGGCATAAAAAAATGGGCCGTACTTTGAAGCTGCATTGCTCCATTATCCTTTGCTCAAACCCTTTCAAACTTTAGACATTCAAATGGCATGATTTTGTTAATATACTGACCAATGTTCTAGGTCATAGCTTGACAGCCTGCACAGAGTGTTAAAATGAAAAGATAGCCTCAAAAACACACGTTCCGGCGATCCACATTGTATCACCTGTCAGAGCGCGCGCTGCACCTGTGTGACACGCGTCAATGAAGTGTCGTCTGGAAAAATTGTCTGGTTCTAGTTTCAGAGAAACCTTTCTGCCACATAGGCATAAGTTTTGCTGAATCAAGATGGTTTTCTCTGCGGTAGACATGGAATTGATCACCTTTTCAAGTAAAACAAGGTAGAACATCATTTTGAAATGTCCGGAACATGCGTTTTTGACTCAGTTTTGAGTTTGGTCCCATGAACAGAAATCTTAAAGGATGAAATTGAAATTTGGTCTGTGTACTTGGAACATAATGGCGTTTGAGTGTGTAGATTTTTAGAAGCTGACGTAAGGGGGTTTCGGAGATTTTGAGTGTCAAAGTACGGTCCATTTTTTTATGCCCACCCCATATATGATTTGTTTGACATCATCGCTGTCTCACAATCGCACGTTGCAAAGAGATGTTTAAATGTTAACCATTTGTTTTTCCAGTGAACCAGTTTTCAGTCTATTCCTTGGTTTAATCTACTTTCGAACTACGCTGCTTAAATTTAATACTAGCCTTGAGCCTGACTGTATGACTTAAAACCCGTCTTAAAATATACTTTTGAACAACCGGCCCCTGAATTACTGGCTTCATAATCGTGTCTAATTCCGCTCAATCGTGGACTGCGAATAGTATATTCATTGTGTTGAATTAAATCACCACATTGGATAGATGAACAGATAAAATAAAAGAGCGAATGAGATACACATTTAACTATCGCCAACTTATATTCTATCTTGGTACACGATCTGAATACTGAGTTCACTCACTCGGCTAAACATACCTTGCGTCCTTCCAACATCATTGAAAACTGTTGACTGCTTCTGTTTGGATGATTTCGTCCTATTTTCGTACTTTATATGCTTTCTTAATTCTTTGGTAGTTTGTGTTAAACGTCGTTTTGGTAACTGGCCGTACGGTATACGAATGACTCTTTCGACGCATGTATTCTGCCCAGTTACCACCCATCACAATGCTTGCTGCCATCCTATAAGTGAAAGATTACTGAGTACGGCGCATGCCTCAAAATTATCGAATCAATAAACAGATTCTCATGTTCCGTCGAGACATGGTATAAGTAGTTGGGCACTGAATACTACAAGTGTATACGTTATTTCACTAAGCTTGTTAGTGTTACAGATAGTGTAACTTGTTTAGGCCAACACAATTTCCCATTTAATTTAATGATTTAAAATGTTGTCTGAAGTGCTGCGAGAAATTTACATTTTACGCCGCAGACAAAGACTCACGTTTTCCCTATGACCCGTAATCAACATGCCATATTACATTCGACATAAGCGTTCTACCTTTCAGTTCACACGTAAATAATGCACTGGGTCACAAGATGTGCTAGCCCCGTTAGATGCTAATATCCTTATGGTATAAAACATCGTTAATGTATGTATTTAAATGTCACCTGTTCGAATCAACCTCTAACAATGACTCTAAGGGAAAAAAGGAGGTGCTGCTTGCAATTTTCTGGAATAACGGTAACAGTTCCCATTCCTCTTTCCTGTGAAGGTCACACACTGAGGGTATTTTATGTGAGAAAACTGACATTTGCCGTGTTATAAACAGAGGTGTAGCGGTAGAATCCGCCCACATTATGCTGCCTCAGGTCATCTATCACCCACAGCAGTATGCGTGAAACGGATTTCCCACTCCTTACCATTAACGCGGTTATAATGATGAGAACATTCGCTACAGGCTATAATCACATCGTACGCAGATTTATGTCATCCTGAATGTCGTGAGTCTTGACACACTCCACCTAGACATTTCATTTGTTGAAATCTGCAAGAGGATAGAGTACATTGGATTCTTATGAAGGTACAGCTGGCCTTCACAAATAAATTTTCAACCCCGACTGCTAGTTCGGCTGCAGCTTTATGTCAGGAGGGTTGTAAGACACTTGGTTAGTTGCGGTGGTTTCTTCACCGATGTGTCCGATTTTGGTTTTTTCACTGAGAAACCTAACCGACGTTAAGTATAGTAATCTCAAGTACGCCGTAAAGCACTGTCACAAAATAAACTGCCTGATGGTGCATGAAGGTGAAACCTGTGCACTGTTTGATGAATGTAACCTTCTTATTTGTTGGTTTCATCAGGGAATGAGGTTCTAAAATTTTCAGATGGTGGAGCTTGAAGGACTTTTCGTCATTGAAGGATTTTTCGACAGAAACTTGCTCAGCCTCGCATGACCGTGATGAGTTATAAATACATAAAATCAAAATGATAATTCTGTTGTCATACTGATTTACACTTGGGGCTTGTACAGGTAGCCCTCCCTTACTCCTGAACAAGCATTTGGCATCATGTAGGACAACAGCAAGCGAGGTAATGAATCACAGTGATTTTGTCACAGCGTAACACTTCACGCAGGATTACAGCTCTAAAGATTTTCCCTTTCCTTTCCAAACTCTCACGGAAAAAGGGAACGTCCAGTTGAATGAATCAATTCAGAGACTTAGGAAGAACAAAAAAAGGAGTCGACGTAATCAGTGTTTCACATTTCAGAATGACATAACCTTTATGAGGAATCTACAAGTTTCAATCCGGATTGCAAAAACAACAAGGCACAGGATGTAAGCCGATAACACGATGGCAGTAATTTTACATTATACATAGCTTAAATTGCGTATATTAAGGTAAAAATTTATAAAGCAGGCCAGTCATTGTGGGTCATGACAGAGGAAATGGTAATTTACTGCTTAATGGATCACCGACTTGTACGGGCTTCACTAGAGTACGGGTTGCTTTTCCTAGAGACCATCCGTGAATCAGAAATCCGCACGTTAACAGGACGAAGATATAACTTCCCGGTCCAGTAAATGCAGCTTCTGTGGTAAGGTTATAATATACTGTCTTACGACTACAAAAGTACGTTCATCCGGTTCTACACTCTGTCTGGTACCTGTCTGGTTTTAATACGCCAGCCAAAACCTATTCTGTCTGTCAACAAAGCACTTTGGTGCTTTATCTTCATTAACTGAATGGATTCTACTCTCTCCGATTGATTCTGACCCGATTCCATAACCTTCGAGTGCAGATGACCGGAAGTAGTGGCATCCGCTCAGTTTCCGATCTTCGAAATACTCGTTGTGGACGTGTAAGAGAAACGAGCTTCCGGTCTAATCACCTAGCAATCCCTCAAATGTTTTTGGATGGAGCTATACCCGAAACTAAGCTCTTAAGCTTTGACAAAAGCCCTTGAACAGCAATAAGTTATTTCGTAGATAAAAAGCTGAGGTTGATGCGAATTTGTTTGTTGTAAAAAAAATGTTAATTGGGTGGTTTTCTTACTGAAACCCCAGATATTCTTTTAAAACTTGGTCTGGGCAGCGCAGATATTTCCTTTTTAAGCGTGAGACAGTCACTGACACATAACGTCTGCAGTAATGAGTTTTATTAAAGTACTTATGAAAAGAGTTTCTTGTAATCTGGTTCTGATAATGATTGTCAGACTTTTGTTGTGAAACTGGTTGGGTGGGTAGATGGCATATAGTTAATACATTTGAATATTCACACACACACACACAGGTCTAAAATACGCCCGCATTTAATGGTGGAAATAATAAAAAGTATCATATAATTGAGTAAAATATCGAATCGGTATTAACCTTTTATTCATACGAGCTATCATCTTTGGCGTCATTATTTCTTTGTGGTTGATCCACAATAACAGCTAGATTAATTACAGCCTACGCACGTGAGCTATGATATACATTTTTTTACGTACAAACCGGTTTGTGCTTTTCTACCACCTCATTAGCGATCTATGAACTCGATGCGGGTAAGCTATTTTGAATTTTCGACACATTTAAAATGAAAGGGCCGATGAGCCGATTAGAATGTAAAATGCACAGATGTTGGGTATTTCAGGTGCATATCCTGTTGCGTTACTGGCATTTTTTGTCGCTCTGAAAGGGTTTTCCTCAGAATATATTTGTAATAACACTCGACGACAACAATTTCACAGCTTAGCGAGAAATATAGCTGTTGTGGCAAAAATATTTTTAATCACATTAGCGACGCTGTAGCAACGCTAAACTAAATACAGGAAGAAAATGAAAAGTGAATACAGGAAAAAAGATGAAACGGTTTCGGACTCCAGGAATCAGTGTGTGTGTGTAAAAGCCGGGAGGTTCGAGTGTGGAACCAACACATTAATGATTATCGCTTTACGCCACATTGGCAATACTTCAAATTATCGTGGCGAGAACCTCCTCGACCACTCACTGTCAACAGGGCCTCGGGGACAGAGAGGGTAGAGAATTGTACTAATCCAATGACCACGCCCAGGTTTGAACCCGCGTCTGATCATTTGTAGCAAACAAAGGAGAAGTATCTTAGCTACTTGTTTACGACAAACGTGATCAAAGGAAAAAGACGTAATTCGCTGAAAATAAAACGTAGTGAGACATTAAATAACAAATGTAAACGATTTATCGTCAGCTTTCATGATTGGACACTTAAGCTATGTGTAATCTTCCTTATGTTTTTTTTTTCTGTTCAGACCACGATAAGTGACTTACCTTTAGAGTTTAGACGAAATCTTTTAAAATAGAAAGTATATCCTTCCTGTTGTAAATAGATTAAAAAGTACATGTATGATGGCACTTGAATGACCAGTTTCATGAGTTGCCTAGATAAATCCATAACTCGCTGAAACCTAAAAGTCCGGTTTCTTATTTGTCCGTCCAACAAAAGAGGCTGTAGTTAACAAAGCACTGAATACGTTGACAAATCAGATTTATTTACTCTGTTTTCGTACAGCCCCGCCATCAGAGTGCACAAGCAAGCATCGGCGTTTAAAAAGGACCGAAAAATGTCTAGGTTTGAGAGCGATTTAAACCATTTGGTTCGGGTAGAAATGTAATTAATTAATTTACAATGGCCTGGCAGGTCAAATAGCTCGCGCAATACAACAAAAAGCAACGCTTAAAACTGACTGGAGAAATACAGTTATTCGTTTGTAAGTGGATAATAGACTGGCCAACACAATCAATGCGGTGATCAAGTCATCCTGTTTAATTCGTCACCCCTTCAGAAGTAAACATCCTACAATCAGTGTAAACATGTCTTAGCTAGTGACCTTAACGTAAATAATAATCTTCGAAATCTGCTTGTGAGGGGTTCCAAGTATAATGAACCGAGAAAGATAGATATGAGAGCTAATCATAAAATGGCTCTTATTTGCAAATTTTTTCTCTCTTGACCTAGCGTTCAGAATCTCTGGCGCTCTCCTTGATAATTGTTTCTAATTCCGCTTAACCCGGGGCTAGGGTCGGTATATTAATCGTGTCGAATTAGATCGCCACGTTGGATATTTAAACAGTTGCAATCAAAGCGCAGCTGAGATACATATTTTGTTATCGACAACTGATATTCTAGCATGGTACACGATTTGAATACTGATTTCACTTAGTCGCCTAGAACACACCTTGCGTTTTTTCTATATCATTGAAAACTGCTGACTGCTTTCTTTGTATGATTCCGTCCTATTTGCGTACTTTTATATACTTTCTTAGTTCTTTGTGTTCACACAAAACGTCGTTTTGGGAACTGGCCTTGCGATTATTGACCCGGAACGTCCTTTTTAGTTGACAGCTGTCTGTTTCGACACATAGATTTACGTGTATTTGTTATATTCCCTTCAACGTAGTTAGTGAAGCGGGGAAGTATACTGGAATCAACCTGTCTCTCCGTCTATCTGTAGACGCGATTATGTTCATGCATCTCGTACCTATCCACACTGCCGATTTCGATGAAATCCCGCAACACGACGTCCTTAGTGTTCTCTCTTAATTTTGGTAATGTTGGGGGATGGAAAGGAGGTATTTTGGACATCCGGATTCTAGTTTATTTGACTGAAATATTCTCGAGTACAACAGCAAAGAGGACGGCAGCCAGCATAGTGGTGACAGGTAACTAGGAAAAGCCTGGTGGCAATCCATGACCATGCACAGTTTGGAATTTCCCACGTACGACTGCAGAGAAGCCAACGGGCGCATTGCTGAGAAGGTCGTTGGGTTGCGCTAGCACGCTAAACTCTAGGACACAGAGGCACCAGTTAGACTTGAAAGCTTCCAAGAACTATAATGCTTAGCGTAATATTGGCCTCAACATTCGACACCAATAACACAAGCTATCGAGGGTATAAACAATAATTTCGCGAGATGAAAACTGTTTTTATTCAAGAATCCTTAACATTTTCCCTACGTTATGAATGACTTAACACAATATTACGGTAATAGTAATAACGTGACCACCTTTCTTTGTGACTACTTTGACAATACTTGTAGCGTGTAAGAAGGCGTTTGTAAAGATGTTCGCCGCACTAATCAGTGGAGCAGTTTACCAACTATCCCCATATTCATCTATTTATCTCGGGCACACGGATTTCATTCACCAGTAGTGCTGTCCGCTATCATGTACGAAAATAATTCTAGAACAAGCCGTTAAAGTATTCACTTTTTCTATTACATTCGAATAAGGTGCGTATCGGACAAATATATGACCCAAAAGCTTGTTCCACTCTCATGGTAGTGTTTTATTTTGAATGTTCTCATTATATGGAAAGCTAGTTCCTACATCCTGTTTCAAACATGTTCTCGCCACGATATGGCTGAAATATTGCCAAAGTTGCGTTAAGCCACAATCATTAATTCACTTTATAACAGAGGATTTGTGTGTGAACTGTGGTTTTACAAAGAAATATTTTCTTCAAGAAGCACTTGGCTGCAGTGCAAATTAGAAAAAATCGAAATAATGATTAATTCCGATTGTTGTGGAGTTAATTTATGATAATTGAACATCCTGCAAGTATTCCCAGATAACGGTCACTTGGGATTTTTCCCGCGCGCTGAAGTCTTAGTCAAGATTAGAGGGCTGTATAATGGAATATAACAATGAAAACCTCTGATAAATCGAGTCTGGAGGACAGCTTAAGCTGTGTGATTCTCCTGCTGTTAAATGGTGAACAGGATTTTTGTTTTACGCTGTGCTCCTTGTTTGCAGTGTGAATGAGCATTATGGTCACACATGAACTCTGTTCAGGGATGGTGCCAATAGTGACTGAGTTTAATTTGTCATGGTGAGAGCGAAGAAACGGTTTTAAAGAGTATTGATGGGTTGTTTCATCTTTTGCAATAAATAGTGTATTTATTTATTTATTTATTTGATTGGTGTTTTACGCCGTACTCAAGAACATTTCACTTATACGACGGCGGCCAGCATTATGGTGGGTGGAAACCAGGCACAGCCCGGGGGAAACCCACGACCATCCGCAGGTTGGTGACAGACCTTCTCACGTACGGCAATAGTGTATTGAGATGGGCCTTTATGTATTTGTGTTAGACATACATGACATTTTGGGAGTTAAAACTTGAAATTTGATTTCATCCCATAGCTGTAGCAACTCTTACAATCTGATATCACTTTCTGATATCACTGAAAACTGAAGACGTACTGCTGCCTCCCTAGTACATGAAACCAGCCAGCTTTTCGCACCTGTGTTTTTGTGCACAAGAACTGGTACTAATTATTACCAAGAACTTTAGCCTTATTATTCTCGAGATCATTTTTTTTCAGATAACCGTTAATTACACACATTTTTAATTTGACGCTTAGATTTTCTAATTTTGCGGGTTGTTTATTACTCTAGACTAATTAAAGAGAAGTACAAAATTCAGTAAGAAACGGGTTTAATAAATTTCAAGAGCTCCAAAGCTTTTTGGGCAAAACCGTTGCCTGTTTGTCAACAAAGATGGGTGTGGATTGTAGAAAAGATTGTAAGTGTTGCTACAGCTATGGGATGAAATGACGAAGCTTTGAGCCCATCCGACATTTTATGTATTACATAAGTATGATGAAAATTCATTATTCTATTTACGAGGGCAGAACGTTCACAAGTATATTTAAACGTTTCCTACTCTAAATGTGATCGAAGGAGGTGTATTCTTTATAGGTTAGAAGTCAGATAAAATGTGAACAACACGTGTGAAGTCTAACCTGAGTTAAGCATTTATGTTTCTCCACCTTTTGGGTTAAGAGTATACTGGTTTTGGTGAGGCCTCCTGGTATCCAAGTATTCAGTGAACCCTTGAATTCGGTCATTGACAAAAAGGAAAAGGTGGAGAAGTTGGACTATCTCAACAGAACTCAGCTGGGTTCATGTCTTTGGGCCGGTCATCAACGCACGTTACAACACTGTTTTGTATGTCTGCCTTAAGGCATGAAGACTCGGAACAGTCTGATTACCCATACGTTCGACACACTTAATTTGGCGGCGTGTTGATGTCTTTGTTCAATCCATTGTCATAGAAGAATAGAACGTGAATTTTTTTAAAATGTGATTGTATGTTAAATGTGGTCACTACACAGCATTTTGAGGAATTCTAGACCGGTGACGTCTATATATATATATATATATATATATATATATATATATATATATATTCTTAATTCTGCTCAAACCATGCTGCCAGGGGGCTTGTAATTTGCTTCTATAATACTAATTAGAGGTATTTTCGTAACAAAATAAAACCCTAAATGGTGTAAATTGACAGGAGGCCGTATTTCACTGGTTACATGTGACAATTTGCCAGCTATCACACTGTCGTCGCTGCTCTGGTTATACTCTCTATGCTGTACCTCTTTAATTATATTTATGTACTTTTCAAGCCCCACTCTGGATATCAAATCGCCCACCAGACGTAAACCCACACCGAATACTTTCTTTTATGTGATTGGTGTTACACGCCGTACTTAAGAATATTCACTTATATGATGGCGGCCAGCATTATGGTTGGAGGAAACCGAGGATACCCCAGGGGAAGCCCACAACCATCCGCAGGTTGCTGGCAGACGATCCCACGTATGAAGTAGGAAAAGAAGATTCAGAAGGTTTAAATTCCAAAGGGGTATTTCACAGCTGGTCTCTTTACATCTATATAATTCATGATAAAAAATTGAAGTGTCTGCAACCCAAGAAAGAGGAGCACTGAAACGAGAAAAGAAGCTACTAAGCTGATGAACTGAGAAATTTATCCTGGGTTAGGTAACGCTAAATCCGAATAAACCTATCAATAATGGTATGAAACGCGGGGTTCGTTATCTTTTAATTCGTCATAAATCGATTCAACCCGATTTAAATAACGACCTTGAATATATTTTCAGCAAGTATGTCACGCACGATACCACTGACAACAGCAGGGACACATCACCACTGTGTAATACACAAAAGGGAGTGTAAGACGTTTGGCGTTTTAGAAAAAACAGTTACTTTGCTCTCGTTGCTCACGTGCCTTGGGTGCATGTGACGATATAGCGGTGTCCTTGGCGCAATGACCCAGAATCTTATCACCAATGTGGTCGCTTAGAGTTCAAGTCCAGCACATGCTGGTTTCCTCTCCGAACAGACGTGGGAAGGTCTGCAAACCTGCCGATGGTCGTGGATTTCCCCATGCTCTGCCCGGTTTCCTCCCACAATTATGCTGGCGGCCGCCTTGAGTACAGCGAGCAAATTAAAATAAAACGTGACATGAGAGGTCGTATATTCTGAAAGCCATTAGAAACGTATTTCCCTTTCTGGTCACAGTTGTACTGACGTGAATGGTTCCAACCCAAACTGCTGTAACGATGTTAGCTGACAATCATGCAAAGTGTGAGCAGCATGCATACAGGGGCGGTCACGCAAACACAAATTGCCATGTAGAACAAGAAAAAAAATGGTAGAATTGATCTGAAGTCAAAGCAGTGAAAAACTTCAGTGACATTTCCTCTGACACAATCACGTGGTTTTGTGTCTAATTTTATTGCTGAATTGTTATCGGCTATTGAGAGAGAGCGAACAGTGGGCTTGCTTAATGCCCCAGCCAGCAATGGATTCAGCTTCAGCAATTCGTGGGAGATGGAGGAAGATTCAGTCCTAATACTGTGCGCTGCCGTTTACGTGAGAGAGGGCTACGTGCACGAGGGCCTCATGTTGGGCCAATATTGACACAAACATCGTGGCGAACGTCTGGATGGTCCACAACCCATCACAGTTGGACACCCAGAAAGTGGGAAGAGTTCTCTTCACCGATGAATCCAGATTCAACCTCAGTTGCGCGGACGGACGTTTGCTTGTTCGCCGTAGACGCGGTGAGAGTCTGGTGACCTGGTGATCAGTGTGGTTGACGGGATCCATTTGCATGTCCCTTTTCGAGGCCCTGTTACCGCCCAGACGTACACACAGGACGTTTAAAAACCTATCGTTGTCCCTCACATGACAGCCAATAAACGTAAGTTCATACTGCAACAAGATAACAGCAGACCCTACACAACAAGGCACACCTTTCCCCTGATTTGGCACGCGTCGAGCATGTCTGGGATGAGATGGGGAGGAGACTTGCCAATATGGCGCCGCCCCTCAGCTGCCGCAGCTGGAAGACTCTGTCAGCAGGATATGTCCATATATCACTCAGGATTTCTTCAGTAGGATCATCTTTTCTCTCAAGACGTGTTGACTATTGATGCCGATGGCGGACGCACACAATGTTCACGATGTTGGCGTTTACTTATGTGAACTTTCGATTTAACCCCTTCCCTTACCCACATTTTCTTGGTCAATATTAAATGCTGTGGAGCTTTGTAATGGTTCTTATTCCCGTGAAAAATGGTAAGTTGCATGATGTCTTTGCTGACATCCATACATATTTTTCTTAGATGCCCAAACGCGCCTAAGCAACATGCCAATCTGGCAGTGATGCGTTTGTAATGGCTTTCAACATAGTTTATGTCATACGATAAAGGATATTTACCGTCCAACGAAGTGGCGTAGAAGTGGCTGTGTTGTGGAAGTGCATGTCACACGAGGCACAGTTGAAACTGACTGTCAATGTGTTTTCAGTGTAGCATTCCACAATACATGTTTCCTTACGCTCTCAATCCAAGAGTGTACCTAAATGTCCTAAGGAGGACGGTGTGAACACTTGGCCATTGCAATGCGAGATGATTAATGCGACAGGTTTAAAATTGAAAAATCTGGCTCTGATACTATGAAACCGTCACAGATTCAAATTAAACTTCGTTCAAACTTCAAAATATACTATCCAAAAAAAGAAACGCATAACCCGGTTTTTTGCGGAGGTGATGCAGTCTTTTCAATTATGCATAACTAAATAAGAATTGCTATTCTGCAAATATTTTTTTACACAGATTAAGGAAGGGTCCATATCTAGACAACAAGGCCATCAACTTGAGGTAAGACACTCACAATGAGTCTCCCACTTGAGTGGAATGTCAGTATCTGTTGTGACCACCACGGGCACGAATAACAGTTCTGACACGCCTTGTCATGGACTGGATGAGACGGTGGATAGAGGCCTGGGGAATGTTCTGCCACTCCTCCTGCAAACATGCAACTTGCTCTTGAAGCGTTTGGGGTTGAGGTTGACGTTGGCGTAGACGTCGATCAAGTTCATCCCAGAGATGCTCAATTGGGTTAAGATCCGGGGAACGGGACGGCCAGGGTAGCACATTTACATTGTTTTCGGCGAGGAAGTCCCTTGTGACACGTGCCGTGTGCGGTCTGGCGTTGTCCTGCTGGAACAACTCCCGCTGAACGTCAATGACAGATAAGAGGTGTGGCTGCAGGATGGTGTCTCGGTAGCGTACGGCCGTAAGATTTCCCTGAACGTGGACAAGATTTGTACGACCAGTATACGATATTGCTGCCCACATCATCATACTCCCTCCACCAAATCTGTCCACTTGGCGTACGCAGTTAGGGGCATAACGTTCGTGAGCACGTCTGTAAACCCGGTTTCTACCATCACGTCTCTGCAATAGGAATCTGGACTCATCACTGAACCAAATGCGTCGCCAGTTGCGTAGATTCCATGCAGTCACGTTGTTACACCATCGGAGGCGATTGGCGCGATGGTGAGGACGCAGCACGATCCCAACATAGGGCCTCCTGGCTCTCAGTCCATGTTCCCTCAGCCTGTTCCGCACTGTCTGACCTGATATCCTCCTCAGTCCCGGTATGCTGGCTGCTGTGCTTTCAGCTGTAGCACAACGGTCACGCAAATGGAGGACCCTTATGTAGCGGTCTTGGGCTGCTGTAGTGACACGTGGTCGACCTGAACGCCGACGGTCATTTGTTGTCCCAGTATTGTTGTAGCGGGCAGCAAGCCGTGAAATCGTGCTCTGGCTGACGTGTAGACGCCTAGAAATGGACGATTGGGACTCTCCAGCTTGAAGTCTTCCAATGGCAATATTTCTTGTGACCGTGTCAAGACGTGGCATGTTGAATCAGCTTGAAAACACCACTTGAAAGACGCCGATTTCCGGCCCGAAGTTGCGGTTTTATAGTCACACACTGTATGCTTTCCATGCGTAAGTTCGGCGTGTAAGACTGCACGTGATGCAGTGTGGTGCTGTATTTTTTACTTCTTCCAAAAACGGCCTCCAAACTCAACATTTTCAACCAAGAAATGTTTTGAGGAATAAAATGTGTGCTAACTGTGACTATTAACAATATTAAAACACATTTTGCTCATGAAATGAAGACAAAATGTATTTATTTCATTTTAAAATAAAACAAAACACCTATGCGTTTCTTTTTTTGGATAGTATAGTTCACCTGATAACAAAAAACTGCGATTTTGCCGCTGGAATTCTCATTTAAATACTAAGAGTTGCCTTAGAATTTCATGACATATTTTAAAAAATTGAAAGATAAGCCAAAGACTTAAAAACTTAATGTTGACAGTCTGTTGTAATTATTCATAACTGGAATCAAAGCAAACAGCGTACGAGATAAGTTTTCATTAAATGACTATTGCCTTTAGACAAAGGGTGGGATGGGTCATGATAATAAAGCAGGCTATTCATTCGACAGCGTAACTTATTCCCACTTTGTATAGCGTCAAATAACATATCTGGTGGGACGTCGACCTATGGTGACTGTCAAAAGAAAATTGTGCCAAAGTTACGTTATAAATAACGACGTACAGCACACAGAGTAAAACCAGAGCAGCGATCACAGTGTGAAAGCTGGCAAATGGTCACACGTAACCCGGTGACCTCAGTCAGGGTTTTATTCTAAGTGTTCACGTAAATGCATAAACAGTGCCAATTTACACCCCACCTAGCACCTAGCAATGTATTAGACATTACTAATCTAGAAATATTCAAAATGCTCTGTTGTCATCACATTTAACATACAATCACATTAAACAATGCGAAGGGACTAGGCCTAGGGAATGCAAGAATTCAAATTTAATTAAAGATGTACAGAGCAAAGAGCATCGATGACAGAGTAATAGCTGGTAAATGGTCGCACGTAACCGGTGAAAGACGACCTCTTGTAATAAGTGTCCCTGAAAACCCTAACATCAGCCAGGGCCACACTTGATACCAAAGCTATGTTCGGGACAATCCATTTAACAGTTGTACTGAGTGCCCAATACCTGTTCTAGACAACGGAAACCTATCGGCACTCAGTTATTAGCAGCATGTACAAAGTACGGGAACTCTAATTACATTATTTTTTTTCATTTGATTGGTGTTTTACACAATACTCAAGATATTTCACTTATACGACTTGTTTGGTTTCTTGAAATAATATACAATATGGTTTTCGTCAAGATAGATCAATTATGGAACGATTTGAAACCTTTATACGTAATGGATTTATTAATAATGAACAGGTGGTGTCGATATTTTTCGACCTTGAAAAGGCCTACGACACCACATGAAATATGATATTTTAAAAGACCTGTCAGATATGGGGCTTAAAGATCCTTTACCGCTAGTTTTATCTGAATTGTTATCTCATCGTCATTTTACATCACGGGTTGAGACCACTCATTCTGGCTTGTGTGAGCAGGAAAAGGATGTACCCCAGGGCAGCATTCTACTTTGTTCAGCGTAAAAAATAAATAGTATGATTAAAACCGTAACATCAGGTACAGAGGGTTCTTTATTTGTGGAAGATGATTTCCTGATATGTTACCGTGCAAGAAATATGAATAGCATCGAACGTCAGTTGCAACTTTGTTTCAAGAAGATCGAGCCGGTGGTATGCATTTTTGTAATAAATGGAAAATTCATCTAGACCCCGACTTAAATTTTATGGTAAACCAGTAAAACATTGTCGGAGAAAATTAATTTTTAGGAGATATATTTAATAAGAAATTATCTTTTATACCTCATATAAAAATGCTTAAAGCTAAATGCACAAAGACTCTCGATTTAATCAAGGTCGTGTCTAGCACCGATTGGGGTGCTGACAAATCTGTGTTATTGAAGCTATATCGTTCTCTGGTGAGGTCTAAATTGGACTATGGGCTTATCATTTACGGTTCTGCAATAAAAAATGTTGGATCCTGTTCATCACCAAGGTATGAGACTCGGCCTTGGTGCTTTTAGAACTTCACCAGTAAAGAGTTTATACGTGGAAGGCAATGAGCCCTCTTAATATAACCTACGTATTAATCTCGGCCTATAATATGCTAAAGGTTTGAAACTCAACCTACAAACCCTTCCCACCACTGTGTTTTCAATCCATCATACGTGGATAAATTTAATATGTGTGCTAACAAGATTACTCCGTTTGGTTTTCGTATACACGACCATTTTGTGAAACTAACATCAAGTTAGAGGATATATCTTCGGTGTCTTTTTCCGAAGTCTCTTCCCTGGCTTCCTACATAACTTAAATTAAATTTTTGATGTACGTAAGCACAAGAAAGAGGATACAAATCCTCTTATAATTCTGCAAATTTTTGCTGAAATTAAAGCTAATTCTCCGGAATATAAATTTATATATACTGATGGGTCAAAAGATGGGAGCTGAGTCGCGGCCGCGGCTCTTGAGGAACAGGGGATCTCTTCTCTTCGTCTTCCATCCTCTTCTTCAATCTTTTCTGCCGAGGCCAGGGCTGTTCTACTGGCCTTGCGTAGAGAGCAATGATTCGCTCTCCTGCCTTCTGGCAATGGAGAATAATAAATTTGAAAACCTGTCAATTCTTGAATATTTAACCCTACACAGAAAACTAATTAAAAGAAGTAAAGATGTCATATTCTGTTGGATACTGGTCATACTGTTGTGGCATACTGGAGTCGTAGACAGGGACGCAAAAGCCGCACACATAAACCTATATCATATCAAAGGTGAACTTAGCTTATGCTCATTTTCCTTCGAAGATTCTGAAATATATTCGTCGCCTTTGTTAGGGTGAATGGGATTTACAGGTGCATAGTAAACTGCACGTTGTTCACCCTGTCATTGGCTATATTTCTGTTACGAAAAGGCCAAGTAGTTTCAACGAGGTGTCATATTGCCCATTCTCGTCTGACACACAATTATCTTCATGAGGGGCGTTGTGCTCCTGAATGTGTCAGGTGCGATGTTCAATACATCATGCATATCTTAGTTGACTGTAGACTTTGCTCATGTTCTACACACTCAACACGTTGATTTATTTGATAGCATTGCTGGCGATGCTGTCATTAAATATTTAAAGGCCATTGGCCTGTATAATAAAATGTATATTTTTAATATATACAGATAAGCCCTGTATACAATTTTCGAGATTATGTATCATAAAAACCTGATGGTTTCCGAGTTTTAGCCAAGGTTTGGTTCTTTTTAAATGATTTTGAACATGTTAGTCATTTTTTTGTTTTATTTTGCTGTTTTTCAGTCATTCAGTCGACATTTTTTACCTTGAAAAGGTCTTTGACAGCACATGGAAAGGCGTCACACATTGGGCTTAAAGGTTGTTTACCACTATTTATATATGAATGTTTATCTAATCGTCTTTCGAGCTCGTGTGAGCCATAAAATGGGTGTTCCGCAGGACAGTATTTTACCACCAACTCTGTGTAGCATGAAAATAAATAGCTTAGCCAAAACTTTGATTTCGGGCACAGAGGGCTCTTCAAATGCTGATAACTTCCTTATATGCTACCGCTCTAAACAGATGAAAAACATCGAACGTCAGTTGCAGCTTTGTCTTAGTAACATCGGCCAATGGGCAACTGAGAACGGTTTTCCACGTGTAAAACCGAAGGTATCCATTTTTGTATTAAACGGAAACTTCGTCTTGAATGAATGAATGAATGAATGATTATGGTTTAACACCACATCAGCATTGTTTCAGCCATATCGTGGCGAGAACAGGGTAAAAAAAACGAGGCGCTTGAGGTTTTCGATATGGTGGTAAGAACATCAAAAACGAAACACCAATAGCTTATGAAAATATCGCCAGCGATTCTGTCAAACAAAGCATATACAGAGCTGACCGTGTTGAATCTCTGCCGAACATGGGCAAAGTCTACACAGTTAACCAGGATATGGTTTGATGCCATATTGGGCATCGCATCTAACACACTCGGGAGCACTTCTCCAATCCAGTATGCATTGGTGGGTCAGATGAGAATGTCCAATACAACACCTCGTTAAAACTACTTGGTCTCTACGAGACATTTGACAAGTATAGGCATTGTAGCCAATGAGAGGATGAATAGCATGTAGTTTATTACGGACCTGCAAGTCCCATTCACCATGCCAAAGGCGACAAATATATTTAAAAATATTAAAATTTATGTCAATATACGGGATTTTAACCCGAGATACAGGTTTATACAGGACTAGCTTTCGCTTCCCTGTCCACGACTGTATTTCCATGGATACCAATGTGACTTGGTATCCAACAGAATATAACATCTCTTTTACCTCTTTTAAGTAGTTTTCTATGTTTGACTGCTATCTGAAGTATCAGTAAATTAAATGTATTATTCTGAATTGCCATAAGGCCTGACAGTGAGTCGCTGCATATCACTGCCCTCTGAGCCCAGAAACATATGATAAGGCCAGGAGTATAGCCCTGGCCTATGCAGAAAAAATGTGGTAGATGAAGAGATGTGACACGCTGTTCTAAGCCTCAGCCGCAACCCAGTCCCAATCCTTTGACCCGTCAGTATATACATAAATTTATTATCCATATAATTAGTCTTCATTTCAGCAAAACTTTGCTGAATAATAAGAGGATTTGTAATTGATTTATTATATTTAGGTATATATATATATATATTGGTTTAATGGCAGCTCCATTCTAGCGAATAATTTGTGCCATAGCTCAGCCATTTGTACCAGTAGGTACATGTATTTGCTATAATAAGCGTATGCATATACACACATACGTATACTACACACAATGTTTCCATGTCTCTGTTTGTCTCAGGAAATTTTCACCGCCAAACAGTCAAATATGAATGACTACACAACATAACTCTTGAGAAGGAATATTCACGAGCCACACCACAGTTTGGGGTTGACACAGAGGGTCAAACAATACACAAACAGTCATGGATTAACAAAGGTTAACATAAAATGCTTACTGAAGTGTCAGAGCTTATAACAGCGCATCAGGAAGGAGGCAATAGCCTGAAGGACCTTACCATTCTGTGGCCTAAAGATTGTCTCCATGGAGGGATTAAGGACACGAGCTTTAATCAGGTCAGCAAATAATAGTGCCCTAGCACGCGTGTGCAGTCTGCAGTTAAATAACAAATGCTTAATACGATCATCCACTAAACAATAATAAATAGACCAGTGGGATGAAGATTAAATCTATACAAGTATGAGTTAACGGGAATGACCTGTTAACAAACGATGCACTAAACCCTCGGCACGTCTAGATTGTAACCGTGCCACCTGAGACGTTACTAGAGGGGAAAAAGAATAAAAGAAACGGCCTTTACTGTCGCCATCCCAATCATTCTGCCATAAGTTGACAAAGACAGTTTTTAAAACGCACATCGTTTCTGAAAGAGAAAGGGGAGTAATATTAATGATATTCTCAAGCATTAGCCCAGCCTTGGCTAGTAAGTCGGCTTGTTCATTGCCATAAATGCCAACATGACTGGGAACACAATAAAAAAAAAACATGAACCCCTTCACGGAGTAGGACAGTAGACATATATACTACCGGGCAAAAGAAAAAATTTTTCTATGGAAAAATAAGTTGAATAAGTTTGAACGTTGTGCGAATACGTTTGCACATAAGCACCCTGTGTTCACTTTTTAACGAGATTCATTGAAATTGGTGTTAGACATCATGAAAAATCGGAAAAACAGAGTTTCGGGCCCTGTTGAAAATTCTCGATAATGACCGCCGTATAAATACCGATGTAGCACATGGTAAGGGTGCAATACCATAAAAAAACATCTAAGAGATGCCGAGACTCACACAAGCAGAACGTGATAGTGCCACTGGTATGGCCGACATGGGGGCCAGCCAACACCACATTGCCAGAACATTCAATTGCAGTCAAGCCACCATCAGCAGACTGTTGGGTCGTTACCGCCTAACAGGCAGGACACAAGATCGTCCAAGATCGGGCAGGCCAAGTGTTACAACGCCTGGCGAAGATCGGTACTTCCGCACAATCCACCTGCGTAACCGGTTTGTGACGGCGACGTCAACGGCGGAAACGGCACTAAGACACCCCATCAGCAGACGCACAGTCTTACGACGACTCCGCGTGACTGGTGTCAGAGCGTATCGCCCCTTCCGTGGAATGGCATTGACTCCTCTATACCGTCAAAACAGGCTGCGTTGGGCAAGAGTTGTATGTCGATGGCAGCGACGATACTGGGAAAGGGTGCTGTTCACTGATGAAAGCCGATATAACCTCTTCAGAAATGATGGTCGAATTCGTGTGTATCGAAGTAGGGGAGAGCGATTGGAACAAAACTGCATTCAGAATGTCCACCCTTTTGGTGCTGGTGGGGTGCTTATATGGGGCGGAATTTGTGGACAGGTGAGAACGAGATTGGTCATCATCCAGGGAAATCTGACTGGCCAAAGATACCGAGATGAAATATTGGAACCTGTTGTGGTGTCATTCGTGCATCAACAGCAAAGGGGTATCCTTTTGCAGCAGGACAATGCACGACCTCATACAGCCAGAGTTGTACTAAATTATCTGGACACCGTTGATGTCAACGTACTGCCTTGGCCAGCACGATCGCCAGACATGAATCCCTTAGAGCATCTGTGGGATCATCTTGATCGACGTCTGAGACAACGCGTCCCTCCCCCACAAAACAGGCAACAGCTCGAACAGGCTTTATTTGAGGAGTGGGACAGAATTCCTGATGACGTCATCCGGCGGCTGACGACTTCCATGAGGAGACGTATTTTGGCTTTACTTGATGCAATGGGTGCTCACACACGTTACTAACGATCTGTCTTATGACATGATAGGACATTAGGTACACCTTTTTAAGGGAGTCCCTTTACTTGCATTTGTGTAATTTTTCAGATTTACCCCATGCCTTCTTTACTCGGCCTGACAGCAAGTGTAATATCCACATGGCTTTGAATATTTGAACAGAACTTGGAAAATGGTTTATTGCAATATAATGCTTATCATGTTGATACTGTCTGTCTTTCTTTCTCTTTCTTGTGGTGCTGAACAAGGTTATACGTTTCTTTTGCCCGGTAGTTTAGAATATTTCATAGACAGTTGGCAAAGATTTGCCAGCATTGACCCTGACTAGGGATTGTATAGAGGAGAGAGAATCACTGAATATAATAGACTTGAGCAGTTTAAAATCATTTAGAAATTGAAACGCTAAAAGAATAGCTGTATGTTCTGCAGAGCATAAAGACACGTGGTCAGACAGTCTAGGTGTTTTACTGTAACCAAGCTCTGGAATGCATATCGCTGCAGCTACTTTACCCATCTGCTGGCATTTGGAGGCATCTGTAAAGCTCTGCAAATAGACCGACCAGTTTGATCTAATGTAATCATTACAGCACAATCTACTGACATCAGGGGGGTCAGATTTTTTAACTTGAGACAACTTACATGGAATTTGTGGTACGCAAATGTGCCATGGTGGAAATGGTGGGGTAATACAACCTTGTGTAACAAGCTTATCAACGCCAGAGTTTTGATAGATATCTTCATCACGAAGCTTAAATGAACGAGGAGCTTTCGTATTATCCTCGTAGAGGACATCGTAGACAGAAGATTCCAACACAGCAGACGCCGAATTAGTTCTACTGGACTTAAGCTTAACAACATACTTTAGAGTACGGAATTGTCGTCTAATATACAACGGCCATTCTTTACACCAAATTTGGAGCACATTAAGGGGTGATGTTCTTTGAGCCCCTGTACATACCCGTAAGGCAGTGTATTGAAGAGAATCTAACTCAGATTTCAAAGAAATACACGCCGCACCATATGCTTCGCAGCAATAAACTAAGCGGGATCTTATCAGTGCTCTGTAAAGCAAAAGCAAGGTGGTCTTGTCAGCTCCCCATGATTTTCCTGAAGTACAGCGCATCAAATTTATAGCCTTCTGACATTTAGTAATGACCATGCTGATGTGATCCGACCAAGTTAGACGCTTATCGAAGATCATACCCAAGTATTTAAATTTACCAGACTCTCTAACCACACTGCCACCTAGATAGAGAAGTGGTCTATAATTCGACCGCCTTCTAGTAAACAGCACACACTCTGTCTTCACTTGCGAAAACTTGAAACTCCATAACTTACTCCATTCGACGATATTTTCCAACCCTTGCTGGATGAACCTTGATGCTACAGAGAGATTACCAGAGACGCACCAAACGGCCTTGTCGTCAGCAAATAAAGAGGGCTCGAGCTTTGGGTTTATAACTGAAGGTAGATCATTGATGGCCAAGTTCAATCAACTAGGTGACAGAACACTTCCTTGGGGCGTACCGTTCAAAATTGGGACAGGATGTGAAAAATCTCTTCCAATCCTTACTCTTATAGATCGGTCGGACAAAAAACTTTTTACCCAGCCCAACATCTTACCCCGTATGCCCAGGGCTTGCATTTTCACTGGTAGGCCTTTTCTCCATAACCTGTCATATGCCTTTTCTATATCCAAAAAGCTGCAAGAACATACTCTTTATTGATAAGCGAGCGTCTTATTGTATTCTCTGGTGTAATGACATGATCAGTAGTGCATCGGTTCTTTCTGAATCCACTCTGGACAGGCGACAACAAACCATTTTTATCTAAAAACCATGCAAGGCGAGAGTTTATCATTTTCTCCATAATTTGGCACATTATTGATGTCAAAGCAATAGGAGGGTATGATGAGGAAAATGAAGGATTCTTACCAGATCTAGAGACAGGAATAACAACAGACCTTTTCCAGGAAAGAGGTAGCTACAGCTATTATACAGTGTAAGTAGAACAGAAAGACATTGATCTGGACCCATGGAATAAACAATCCCATCTTCGCCTGGAGACGAGTCCTTTGACGTATGAAGTGCCTGCTTAAGCTCAAACAGAAAGAAGCCCTCATTAATTGGCATGTTATTAAAAGCAATGGTGTCAAACTTACACTTTTCCTCTACTTCATGTTTATGAGTCAGAAAATCAGCAGAATAACACTGACACTCACAAGATGTAAATACGAGGCGCTTTACCTCAGTAAACGAAATGTCATTTTTAATGAACGCGGCAAGTCCACCCCTGCAGGCTGATTCCCGGTCAGCTTTATTCACTGAATAACCTGGAAGTGTGAACTTCAGGTGTGGTTTCAGAAATGTCTCTTGTATACAAACAAACTGAGGAAGAACCTCCAGATTAGTCATATATAACTTAAATTCCTGGCCATGCGCACAAAGGGACTGGATATTTTGATGAAATATTGAGAGGCCGATTAACAAAGTAATGAATACAGAGTGAGACTGAGACACATATGTGTGATCCATTATTTACGGGTAAAAGCTCTGTGTTTTACCAAAGCCAACAAATCAGTCGTGGCAACAACATCACTCCCCAGGTGGCGCTTGGCTGACTCCGTGATAAACTCAATGACTCCAGTGCCCTTCGGAATCTTAACACAGTGGAAGAGAACCTCTGTAAACCAGGCAATAACACTGGACATACATACTGGCGGACCAGCATCTGTCTGAACAGCTACACCAGCCTTAGTTTGAACTGCTGCGGACTTCACCACACTCCAGTAGCTACATATGGAGGTCGGGGTGGTTGGGAAGGCTGGGTAGTTTGGGAAAGGAAATCTGAATTTACAAATCCTGGATCCTGAGAAAAGTTTAAGGGTTCTGGAGGTACATTGGACTCTCGAATGCTTTTTAATGCTTCAGCAAATGACACCTTTTCCGTAACCTTAATATCCTGCGCCCTGTTTGCTTCTTTCTGCAACGGACCGCCCCCACAATGGCCACATTTCTGCGACTCTTTATTTGGACATGATTCATAGTTATGTCCCTCACCACAACGAGGGCGTCTTAATTTACCTCAGCATTCAGAAGTTATATGATTGAGGCGTTGGCACCGGAAGCAGCGCACAACGGGTGGGATATAAGACTTTACGTCAAGTAAATCAAAGCCAAGAACAACTTCTTCTGTGACAGAGAATCAAAAAACAACACCACGCTATCGTTGCGAAATGTACCCTTATGTTTAGCCTCTGGACCTGGACACATTTGAGTTTTTTTTTAATGCAGCCAGAACTTCCTCCTCTAAAATACCCTCACCAACACCATCTATGACCCCTTTCACTGGCGGTTTGCTCTCTAGCCGACATTTTATATGTCTACCCATAATATGCTCTAGATTCAATATTAGCACGCAACAAGGTAATCTTTTGCAGCTAGCTTTTTGACAAATTTATATTGCCCGCAGCTTTCTGTAAGGCACTACCAAACTTAATAGGATTAATATTTGCAATGGGAGTCTCCCCCATAGCCGACATTATCACATTAAGGGTCTTTACCTGTTGTTCTGCTTTTCCCAACAACTAACTATGTACACAACTTATTTATCACATACACACATTGAGACATGAGACAAACCCAGATTTAAAGAGCAAAACCTGAAATTTAGTCAAATTTTCTCTGAGCAGCCAAAATCGTGTCAGGTTTGCCAGGGGCTGATGACTCCCTTCCTTTAGGTGATCCTTTGTGATCAAATATGAGTTTAGGGTGGGGAAGAAGCCAGGGAGGAGACTCCGGAAAAGACACCGGAGCTATATCCTCTAGCTTGATGATAGCTCCCGTATACGAAGACCAAACGGAGGAATCTTGTTAGGACATTTATGAAATTTATCTACATAAGATGCATTAAAAACACAGTCGTAAGCAGGGTTTGTTGGATGAGCTCTAAACTATGTAGCACATTTAAGGCTCAGCTTTATACGTCGGTTACATAAAGAAGGCTCATTTGCCTCCACGTTTAAAATCCCTACTGGTGATGTTCTAAACGCACCAAGGCTGAGCCTGAAACCTTGGTCATGAACAGGATGAACAAGATCCAACATTTTAATTTACGACTTCAGAACCGAAAATGATGGACACATAGTCCAATTTAGACCTCACCAGAGAACGACATAGACGGAGTAAAACAGTCAGTAAAACAGTAAATCGGTCGGCACCACAATCGGTGGTAAACACGACTTTAATTATATCGACAGCGTTTATACATTTAGCTTTAGGCATTTTTATATGAGGTATTAACGATAGCTTACTATCAAATATTATGCATAAAAATTTTGTTCCTCCAACAATTTTAACCTGTTCACCACAAAAATTAAGCTCAGGGTCAAGGTGGACTTTCCTTTAATTACAAAAATGTACACCGACGGTTTTAGACGTTGAAAATCTAAAACCGTTTTCTGTTGCCCATTTCTCCATCTTATTAACACAACGTTGCAACTGACGTTCGATGTTATTCATATTTTTAGCATGGTAGCATATAAGAAAATCATTCACGTATAAAGAGCTCTTTGTGCCAGATGTTCATGTTTCTGCTAGGCTATTTATTTTTATGCTGAACAGAGTTAGTGATAGAATGCTGCCCTAGGGTACAACCATTTCCTGTGTATAAGAGTCAGAGGAAGTGGGCCCAACACGTACCTTAAACTGACGATCAGATAAAAATTTTGATATAAATATAGGTAAGCCACATTTAAGACCCATACCCGCGAGGTGTGGTAGGTCTTTCCAAGGTCGAAAAATATGGACACCACATGTTCATCATTAACTAAACCATCACGAATAAAAGTTTCAAGTCGAACAAGGTGATCTAAAGTAGATAGACCTTGACGAAAACCACATTGAATATGAGATAAAAGCTTGTTGGTTTCAAGAAACCAAACAAGTCTATCATTAATCATCCATTCCATAGTCTTACAGACACAGCTGGTAAGATCTATGGGACGGTAATTATTTGGATCAGTATGATCCTTACCCGGTTTAGGGACCGGGATAATACACGCCTCCCTCCATTTTGGACCACAAGCGATGTCGTGGGCCTTTTTATATACAGTTTTAAGTTCCTCGGTATTCAAAGGACCATCATAATCTTCTAAATTCTTAGAAAAAAGAACAAATTAATTTTCTCCTTCTGGTTTTTAATATGTTGGAGTTCTGAGGTATAATTCTCAGAAGATTTCTTGGAAATTGTCTCAGCTAATTTATTGGCTAAATTGGATGGAGAGGTTATATTATCTCCATCTTTCAAATGCTTTTGCTTTATTATTTTTGCCCTTAAGTTTTTCAACCATGCTCCAGACCTTACTCGTGAGTGTTTTTGACGTAATGCCCGAAACAAAGTTCCGCCAACAAGATCGTCTCTTGGACTTGAGTAATCGACGAGCCTTAGCTGTAAAATTAAAAAGCTGGTTTAAATTATTGTAGGGTATAGTATAGTAGGGCAATGATTAAATCAGTGCTAAGCCTTTTTCGGTCCTTGATATCTTTACAAGAGTCATTGTCGTACCAGGGTTTACCTTTGGATTTTGGATTTGTCGAGGTTCTACCGGCAGCTCGTAATACAAGCGCATTACATTTTAATACAAGATCATCTGGTGCACTAGGAATCTCTGAAGTGATATCAGCCTCGCAGAACATCTCAAATGCGATCCAATCTGTTTTATCGAATTTCCACTTAGCTACACGCTCTAAAGAATTAGAAGTGATATGCCCTAGGAATATAGGAAAACGGTCACAACCACAAAGATCGTCATGCACCTTCCAAGAAAAATCAAGGAGAAGCTATGGATCTGTGACAGTGAAATGGATAGCAGAATAAGTGCCATTACCCGGATGTAAATAGGTATTAGAACCATCATTAAAATAACACAGTTCATCCCTCGATAAAAAGTCTTCCACTATCTTGCTCTTATTATTTATGTTGTTATTGCCCCAAAGGGGGCTATGGAAGTTTAAATCTTCCATTTTTATAAAAGGTAAATGTTTGTCATTTATAGACATTATGGAGGGAGACGTATAGGAGATTTCTCTTTATGTCGGACCTTGGACGACACTTTCGTGAAGGTCGGCTGGAAGATCTCCGAGGTGCAGGTGATGTATCCATCACATCCGCATCTGATGTCGAAGGACCAACGATTTAAATTTATTAAAAGTTTGGACAGGGTCCCTAGTGGCCTTAGATGGACGCTCCACGGGACCCACTAGGTTTATTATGATCACTATGAGATTTATTTCCGGACTTTCCGGTTTTGGTAGTTTTTGTTTTGGATTGATAAGGTTTAGGTTTTTCTGTTTCTTGTGTATTATTTACTGGTTTTATTTGCTGTACTAAAGTGGCCTGAGTTCAGCAGGAATTATGCGTAGGGTGAGCGGCAGGTTGTAGAGATATAGAACTACGTTTGGCGTTTCCAATAGGCCAAGTCAAGGAAGTTTGATTAGCAACAAATGCTATTCGCTTGACCATATTGGGAAACGTAGATTGCAGTTAAGTATTAGAAAGAGAGGCTAGTTTGCTGCCCTCTTGAAAGTATATATTGGTTTTTGGTTTTTAAATTCATTATTTGCTTTTCCTCAACGAAAAACGGACAGTACTTGGAGGAGGCCATGTGATCTTCAGCGCAATTGCTTCACTTAACTGTGCTGCTGAAGCCGAAACCATCGTGACCCTAAACCATCGTGACCCTAAACAAACCAGTTTATTTTTACATTGGCCTTTGCCGTGATCAAATTTTTGGCAAGTAAAACAACGGGTTGGGTTTGGGTTATATAAATGCACATTGTTCCCATTGGGGCCAATGTAGATGTTTGATGGATGAGAAGTACCATTAAAAGACAGTAGATATGTATTTAATTTTAGGATATTACCCGCTTTCTTCGTAGTGAAGTGCTTCACTCTGGTAACACCCTGTGATTTTAATTCGTCGCAGGTTTCTTCTTCAGAAAGTTTAAAAATATCTTGATCTCCATCAGGAATTATTCCCTGGCAACTGTTGAGGGAATTATGAGGGGATGTAAACACTGGTGTGTCCGATTTTTATTCAAAGATAATAAATTTATTGATTGTTGTTTGCGGAGACACTCATCTCAGATTTTGTGCGTTTTTTAAGGTTCCAGCTACACCCCGGAGAGTCCGTTTTAACAGAAAAGGATGAATTTTAGAGGCCGGCCTTTGTCCACTCTTTGTTGAGAGAACAATAAAAAGTGCGATCCTTTAAATTTATCAAACAGGTCCGAGAAAACTTCCTCTTTTTGTCGGTACTTGAAGTCGCCCTAGAGGAGTACCTGATAGCTACATTAGAGACATTTTGGGAAATATTTAAAGATGACATGATATATATATATATAGTCAAAATTTACCCCATGTGTTCCCCACCCACCACGGAGTGCCAACAAGGGCGATGCCTGAACCTACGGTGACCCAGCCAGAAACAAGGACTCCACATGAGGTATACTGAAATAGATGGCCTAAATATGCAAACCCCACCACGAGGTCCTCTTTCACCAAGGGAATACGGTCACCCATTAGACATGTACTACTCGATTGACCCATGAGCCACCGCCTCAAAACGTAGTCCCTCAAACGAAATTTCAGAAATAACATTTATTCCCTAAAGAATGGTATTATGGAGTAATTTTGGTACCACACACAGGCAAGACGTGACCAAGCCGATTGATCGGACCGTGCCCATCCAGTCCCTCTCTAAATAAGGGCCAAAGTAGCGTGTTGGGCGTGAGGATCTCGGAAGACCAACACATCCTCAGCCGTCCTCGGAGATTACGAGTCGCAGCCCACGGCAAACAGGTCGCCTGCCGGCTGCCTCTCACACAAACGAGAAGATGTGAACCTATTATATTCACCGGGCTCACACAGAAGAGTTCTAGGTGAGTTGTTTCTTACGACAAGCTTGCCTCGAGAGCTGAGGTCCTATTCGTATCACCCCGAAGACCCCACGGCTTGGGGCGGGACTTTTTGACCCGGAGTTATGGGTTTTATGGTAAACAGATTAAAATTGTTGTTGAAAGTAAACTCATGGGTATAATAGACTCTAGATGCTATAAAGGTCGTGCCTAGGAACAAGTAGGGTGCTAGCCTATCTGTTTTACTCAATCTATATCGTTCTCTGGTGAGGTCTAAATTGGACTATGGGTCCATCAAATACGGTTCTGCTAGGAAGTCGTACCTAAAAATGTTGGATTCCTTCCACGACCAACCGACGTATAAAAGTGAGTCTTCAATATGCTGCAAAGTTTAAAGCTCAATCAACAAACCCTGCCTACGACTGTGTTTTTAATCCATTATATGTAGATTAATAAAGGTCCCAATAAGACCCCTCGATTAGGTCGTCGTATACGCGACCATATTGTGAAAGCTGACATCAAGCTAGAGGATATAACTTCAGTGTCTTTTCCGGAGTCTCCTACCTGGCTTCTTCCACAACCTAATCCCACGAACTACTATATGATCTACATAAGCATAAAAAATCAGATGCAAATCCTCTTATAATTCAGCAAGGCTTTGCTAAAATTTAGACTAATTATATGGATTATAAATTTATATTTACTGATGGGTCAAACGAGTGTCGTGTTTTCATCTTGTGCTCGCCATATATTGCGAGAACAATATGCATGCAATATATATATTGAAATATTGCCAATGTGGCTTTAAGCCATAATCATTCATTTATTAATTTGTTTCCGGAATCCCCCCCCTCCCCTGGTTTCTTTAACAACCTACTCCGATATTTGATCTACGCAAATACAATAATTCAAATAGAAATCCTGTTACAATTCAGCAAGATTTTTCTACGATTCAGGCTAACTTTGCGGGTTATAAATTTATATATACTGATGGGTCAAAGGATGAGGACAGAGTTGTGGCTGCGACTGTCTTAGAACAGTAAGTCTCCTCTCTTCGTCTTCCATCCTCTTCTTTTATCTTCCTTGCCGAGACCATAACTGTATTCCTGACCTGATCATATGTTTCTTCTGGGCACGATCGCTCTACGCGGCGACTCACTTTCCTGCCTTTTGGTAAGACAGAATAATAAATTTAAAAAGCCACTGATACTTGAAATTTTGGCCTTACATAGAAAACTACTTAAAAGAAGTAAAGATATTATATTCTGTTGATAACAAGCTATATTGGTATCCATAGACGCAGGAGCTGTCCATAAGAAATTTGTACCAATTTGTATAGTCACGGTATGATTTGTTTTAGAGCATCGCTGGCGATTACTTGGCCTAGAAAATGGTACTTTAGCTGACAAAATAAAAGCTCTAGGTTATTTAGAAGCCGAGATACTGAAAAAAACTTTTTTCATGGCAGCCATTTGTTGAACTCCGTGATGACGGCCGTATCGGACTTGAGGCAAATGGAAACGTTGTTTTTCTGATTGCTTATACTATCAGGTTCCCAAAACGTATAGTTTTGACACTCTCCACAAAAATCCAACGAAAGATAAAATCCAGATATAGTGATTCTGACTATATATGGAACTACAAGAATCTCTGTACCGGTAGGTCTATGTTTGCACATGTATGTTTTTTGATTTTCTCAACCCCCTTCACGTAATCAACTTCACACTTTCCAGTTGTATTGTTGCGTACGCAAATTAGTGGCGTGTTGAGTATTTCAAAAATGTGTACTATGGTTGGCTTGCCCGTTACTTGGAATAGTAGGAAGTATTGCACTAGCTCTGAAAGTTATCTGTAGCACTGCTTGACCCCTAGGTTTACTGCCCAACAGTTTATCTTCCTATCGGCGTAAATGCCAACAAACTTCTTATACAAACTTTTCCATGGTCTGTTGAAGAAGTTATATGTTAAAGTGTGGAATGAGCTGTTAATTACGTTTGTTATATGTGATGAACATTTAGATATAATCCTGAAAATATGGGAAGAAAAGCTTGACAGGCTGTACAAGTATTTTAGGTGTTCTTGAGTACGGCGTAAAACATCAAATAAATAAGTCTTTGTACTGTGGAGATACAACTATGCAATGTAAGGACCAAAACTTGTATTACGACATGTGTCCTTGCCACATTTGCACTGTCGAGATGCAACTATGCAATGTAAGGACCAAAAATTGTATTGTATTACGACATGTGCCCTTGCCACATTTGCACTGTCGAGATGCAACTATGCAATGTAAGGACCAAAACTTGTATTACGACATGTGTCCTTGCCACATTTGGACTGTCGAGATACAACTATGCAATGTAAGGACCAAAACTTGTATTGTATTACGACATGTGTCCTTGCCACATTTACATTGTCGAGATGCAACTATACAATGTAAGGACCAAAACTTGTATTACGACTTGTGTCCTTGCCACATTTGTACTGTCGAGATGCAACTATACTATGTAAGGACCAAAACTTGTATTGTATTACGACATGTGTCCTTGCCACATTTGCACTGTCGAGATGCAACTATACAATGTAACGACGAAAACTTGTATTGTATTACGACATGTGTCCTTGCCACATTTGCACTGTCGAGATGCAACTATACAATGTAACGACCAAAACTTGTATTGTATTACGACATGTGTCCTTGCCACATTTGCACTGTCGAGATGCAACTATACAATGTAACGACCAAAACTTGTATTACGACATGTGTCCTTGCCACATTTGTACTGTCGAGATGCAACTATGCAATGTAAGGACCAAAACTTGTATTGTATTACATGTGTCCTTGCCACATTTGTACTGTCGAGATGCAACTATGCAATGTAAGGACCAAAACTTGTATTACGACATGTGTCCTTGCCACATTTGTTATGTTGAGCTGGAGCTATACAGTGTAAGGATCAAAACATATTACTACATGCAGCAGTTTTACAAAGAATGAAGATTTTTATATTCACACTAACTAAACAAATAAAAATGGTAAAGGCTTAGTTGCAAAAAAAAATTCGGGAAAGTATATTACAGTACAATCTTACACTATGCCATAATATGGCGTTCTGGTGCAATGTAATCTGTTTAAAGTCATGTCATAATGAGTTGAAGGCGGGTCCTCCATTACAAACAGAATAACTGTTATGCC
Organism: Liolophura sinensis; assembly: GCF_032854445.1. Taxonomy (NCBI): domain Eukaryota; kingdom Metazoa; phylum Mollusca; class Polyplacophora; order Chitonida; family Chitonidae; genus Liolophura; species Liolophura sinensis. The sequence continues at coordinate 295,790 of NC_088304.1, forward strand.
CTTTTGTTGGTGGAGAAGACCAATGAATTGTCATAAAAGACAATTGATCTTTACTTACAAGAAAAAATAAAAGTAGAAGAAAAGCAATAGACACATTTCACAGCCTTGGTATATAGTTTTAAAATATGAACTTGCGAAAAAATCAAGAAACCACCATAATATAGACGAGTATAACATGGAGATTAGAGCAGAGACGACAGTGTGATAGTTAGCAAACGGTCACCTGTAAGTCTCCGTAACCCAGACAGAAAGAATCAGGGAAAGAACGCAAAGATGACCATTTAAATTTATTGGACGGCGATAGTCTAGAATTTCTCAAAATGCTCTGATGTCACCACATTTCACGAATGTGTCTAACCCTGCACTCTAAGCATTGGTACAGGTCTTTTACAGAGTGATCCATTGTATATACGTCGTGTTTTTGTTTAATATCGATTGCTAGCAAAGAGCCCCATTCGGACTGTACCCGATTTTAAACCTGCAGTACAACGATTCAATGCCCAGCTTAGACCATTTTAACCCCTTTTGTCAGAGAGTTGTTGTTATTCACCCCAGATCAGATTTTACGAGTATTGGAGAATACTTCGTAATAAGGGATAACATATACAGAGCACGTTCATCCACAGACGTTACATTTACCTTTTCTATTACTCCTGGATAATGGGTGTCGACGGGTTGTTAGGTCGAAGACCGCTGTTACATGTAGGCTGGAGGCATCGATCATTGTCAAAGAAAATGTAAGATATTCTCAATGCCTGACAGCTGTCACAATACAGGAACTTGCGCCGGAACCTATTTACCTAGGCAGATAGGATTCATGTGAAGACGTCTGATCGTCTGTTTGATTGATTTCTAAAACGCACGTTGAAAGATTTGAGATTTATCCTTGCAGTTGGTGGTGGACGTTAAATATGAAAAGAAAAAGCGGTAAAAATGTGAAACTTTTGATTAGATAACTACTGCTAGCATTGTTGCATAAACGCCTGGGTATCGGTCTGGCTGCTAACTGATCACGTGATATTTCTACCATGATGCTGACTCCCCCTTGAGCAAGCCGGCAATATGAACGCGTAATTATTTGAAGGACTGTACAGGCCAGTTCGACATGTTTTATTAGCGACGGAGACCCATTATGAAGGCAATTATAACATATACTCATGTAAAATGGCATTACTGTTACAATAGGGTGGACATACTGTCGTAGAATGAAGGTCAGAACGCCGGCTACCGTAATACCCGCGAGGTTTGGTCGAAAACGCCCGCTAAGGCATTGTTGTGGGTTAGTCGATATAAAAGGGTCAATCAAAGCCAAAAGTGAGGAAGACATTCTCAAGGTACGTGTTCAGATATTGCTTCATGATTGCCCCCTTTTGTTCATCCGCTTTGCCCTATCCCCTTTTTGCCTTAGTTGTGTAGAAGCTTTTCTATACCGTATCTTATTGAGTGTAATCTGATCGGTGAATTTATTTTACAATTCACATAAGAGTTATGCTTGTCATGATTAAAACGTAACATACAACACTCATTAATTGTTTTTTTGTTTTCACTTTTAAAATTGTCGAACGCTTTAAAACGTACGTTTCTGTCTTGATTCGTGTTTGAAATAAAGTCAAGTGAAGAATATTTTACTTTAGTATGACGGTGTTGGCTTATTTTCACCATTTTAAATATAAGAGACGGAAGAATCGGTTCTGATTATAAACAGAGTTTGAGAGTAAAACCAGTGAGAATATGTTTGTCTGTCCATTGAGACAGGGTTCGTACGCCTCAGAGGATTCAGAAGTCCAGGACTTTTCCAGGCTCCAAATTCACGTTTTCCTGGCCTGTTGGAGCTTTTTCGTACTACATAAAAATTTACTTCAGCAATGTGTCCATGCTTAATGTTAAGGCTGCATGAATATGGATGTCTTACAAAGCAGGTGTAAGCTACGCCAGACGCAACATATGTCTTCAGTGTGGCAGCCATGACAGTTACATCTGAGTGTAGGCTTACACCCTCTTTGTAAGACGGGCCCTGGCATTTTAGAATATACCTTCCTGTAAGCGGTATGACCCAAGTCGTGTATGTGATATATTCGGAAGAAAGGCAACTTGGGTCACGCACTCTTACGACGGGCATTTCAAAAATGTCAGATATTTTATTTGTATTCAGGCTTGCATGTGCAAAATTAAATGCTGTATATTGGTGGAGGGCCTTTGTCCAAGTAAGGCATCATTATACAGGCCATACACATGTAAAAGTATTTTTGCAAACTTCACGCGTCTGTCGGTTACAGGAACTGCAGAAACAGGCTGGCTGGGTTAGGTGCGCTATTGGCTTTTTTACGCATTACCTCATGAGATTTGTGAGCCACGTGGTCTGTCTGGCCGAGAAAAGCCAGTAGTGCGCCTTAGAGCAGCAAGGTCAGTGTAAAGGTATGGCTTTGGGAAGAACAAGTACTGAGTGAGAGTGACTGTGAGAACCATCATTACAGTTTTCAAAATGTATGATGCTGTATTACATTGTACATGCAATTTGTAGAGAAATTACCACACTCAACTGACTAATACTTGATGCCCAACTCAAAACATTTACACATTATAATTTATAACAAAAATAGACAAGTTTCTGGGAGGGAAAACTTAATTAATGAAAGAAAAGAATCAACAACACATTAAACACACCAGTGAGGGCGAATTTGAATGATATACATGTCAGCTTTTTTCTTACTGCCAAGACTCTGACCCCAAATTTGTCTAAAACTGGTTGCTGTTTTTCTTTCAGAGTTATTCTTTTTATCTAGGAGATATTGCCTTCGCGGGAATGGTGGAACAGTATTAAAACATACGTATGTTTTGAACTGCACACACATGTACTACTGGCATCGCACTTACTTGGGCAGGACTCTGGTTATAACTCGGGTTAATAAACAGATGGGTATATTGTTGTCTGACAGTAATCAACCAGTCTATGTTACGTCACTATTTATTTGTCTAATTGCAGAGCATTGTAGATATTTTGGAATTTCAATCGTTCACTTTAGCAGCTTCAAGTTTTTTTCTTTATTTATCTTTAATTCCACGTATATATAAGCAAACCTCAAGACAACATACATAAGACCTGAGCAATCCAGCTGTGACAGTTTGGCTTCCGTTTTCACATCTGTGCAGCTTGAGCCTTTGAAGAGTTTCGAGACCCTCCAGTTCTTCATATTGCAACAATGTTAAAAAATTTTCTTTAAAATTATTTAGGTATGCTAGAGACAGCTCAATCAGGCTGTTTGGAGTCTGCCAAGATCTAGAGGATCACATGGGGGTTTCATCACCCGGATGATACGCAGAAACACATACCGATGTAAATGCAGGGGGCTCTGCAGGGGGTTATTATATTTCCGCTTGGAGGGGAAAACTGTTGTTTCGTTAAATATAAATAAATCTCATGCGGGAGATGTGAAGTCAGGACGCAAGCAAATTTCAGTAGTTTCATTTTTACACAAAATATTAGGTTGTCAGGTCAGGCGATCTACACCGCAAAGTTTGGTTGCCAGACACAAAAATATTGAGGGTCTGACGTTTACTGCGTTAGTTATCAGAACAAATGACCAGATACATGTACTATTATTTGCTATCATCACATGGCAACACATACATATCAAAGTCGTCTAAAGGGGTCAATGATTACCATTATTTGCTATCATCACATGGCAACACATACATATCAAAGTCGTCTAAAGGGGTCAATGATTACCATTATTTGCTATCATCACATGGCAACACATACATATCAAAGTCGTCTAAAGGGGTCAATGATTACCATTATTTGCTATCATCACATGGCAACACATACATATCAAAGTCGTCTAAAGAGGTCAATGATTACCATTATTTGCTATCATCACATGGCAACACATACATATCAAAGTCGTCTAAAGGGGTCAATGATTACCATTATTTGCTATCATCACATGGCAACACATACATATCAAAGTCGTCTAAAGAGGTCAATGATTACCATTATTTGCTATCATCACATGGCAACACATACATATCAAAGTCGTCTAAAGAGGTCAATGATTGGACACAAAGGCGACATTTTGACAACTCAAAGCACCAGGAGTTGTTAGGAAAGCGGAAGCCTGCCACATTGTTGTCGAACTATATACGCAATTCCTGGGCAGAAGTTGATACAAAGTTTACCAAAGCCATATTTGTACCTTTCACCCGTATGAAAATGCAAATCTTGATACAAAATCGTGTGCAAGAACATTTTCAGGCATTTTTTTGTAAGTTATGAAAACTGTTTGGGTCTGGAGGAAAAGAGACGGTTGGCCGGGTTACCAGGAACACATTTTTTGTATTTGAAACACAATCAATCTAAAATACCACAAACACACTGGAGTATCAGCGTCATGTCAGAACTTCATTTACGCGTCCGCGTAACACAACACAAAGTTAAGCCTATCGGCACAAGTTACAGCAACAGAACATGTGAATCTTGTTCACATAAGAAAAATTGTCAGTAATAAACACAACTGACATATAATGATTGAAAAGCAAATGTATAAATTTAAATGTTATCAGTACAATATGAGAGATACGCTCATAGTGTTGGGGAGTGCGGGGAGACCTCCCAGTGGGCAGATGACACGAGCCTCGGTGCATGATGAGTAAACCACGAGAACACAGCCTGTCAAAGCCGGCCACACAGCTGCAGGGGTCTCACTGAGACTGAACCACCATCGCTCCCAGACCGTTCAAGGCTGTGGCTTCAAGATCGCCATGCTCCACATGGATGGCCGCCGCCGGCCCAACTCGTGCAAAAAGGTTTGTCCACAGTTGGTAAAGGAGTTCTGAATGATTTTCCAGGCCTTTCCAGGCCCAAGGTCGAAAAATACCGATTTTCCAGGACTTTCAAGCCCTGGAAAAGCCATTTACAATTTCCAGGCTTTTCCTGGTTTTCCAGGCCGTGTACGAACCCTGTTGAGAGTAAATCAGTCCCTACTAATGCACCCGCTGACCCAGGATGACATCGGAGTTGGGTTCTTGATCGACTCTTTCAGTGGTCTGTCTTGCAAATAACTCTCCGCAATGTAACCATTGGCAATGCAACAGGAGAAGGCCCTACATGTACAGAAAGTCTATCATGTGTTTACAGCACAAGATAGGTGCAACACGTATATGTTTCTTATTTATGCATGCATTGTTGTTTCTAAGTGATCGGGAAGTTATTCTAACCACTTAAATAGGCTAACCCACAAGCATGCTTTAGTGGGCGAGTTTGTCTAGGATACTCCATCAAACGTCTTCATTCTAAGTTTCTCATATTTTGCAATGAGTATAACACTCGTTCGCAGGTATGGACAGAGCGTTCAGAATCTCTGTCCATCTGCATTGTGATCAACCACATAGACGGCGCTTAACAACACAGATGGCGCTGGTTGTCGAGTGTAAACGTCTGTCTTGTAGACACCTTTTATACAGACCAGCATGTCATATGGACCATCATAGATGGCGCCTCGGGTAGGATAAGATGCTTACATATTAACGGGAAACGTAATCGTCCGTTACTTTGAAATCACAATCTGTTCGGTCAATGTCTGTAACACTCGTCATTTTCGAACTGTGTCTATTACCGCTTAACCTGGGACTAGGGGCCGTAAAGGCAGCAATGCTTATTACATCTGCATGATGCATTTATGAACAGTAGAAATCAAAGCGCGACTGAGATACCTTGTTTAATTGTTATTTGACCTGGAACTCATTCATGGACTACGAATTTGAACTTCGATATGAAATTCATGCCTGGAATATCCACTGTCTCCCCGACATCATTGAAAATTGATGACCGCTTCTCTCTTGTGTTACCGGCTTTATTTCCTATTTGTATAATTTCTTACATATCTTTGTCTTTGGGAGCTAGTGTTGAACGTTGTTTTGGACATGGATCTTGGAATTATCGTCCTGGAACGCCTTTGACGGACTACGAATGGTATACGAATGTCGGACATGACGCTTATATATATTAATGTTCAGTAGTAACAGTTTATAGGTAAATGCTTGACATTAGAGAAAGTGCGTTTTGGGAGTTAATATTTCTGATATCCCAAGTAATGAGGAACCGATTTGGGTGTTAATACCTTATACGCTGCTTGATTAATCAAGCATTTAGTGTGCATGTATACTATGTGAATTGAAGGATATTTCAATGTTTTAGGAAATTCTGAAAACTTAAACTATTACGCTGACTTTTAGGCTAAAATGTGATGTTTAATGTTTAAATATAAATGAAATTAATTTTAGTTTTAAATGTTTACTAGATATTGGATGACGCTAAAACATTTTTGTGTGGTTTAATTTTGTCTCAGTTTCATTTTGATGTTTATTATTTTACAGTGGTCTAAATCTGAGTTTTGTATTACTGTTTCAGAACTAACTCATTCAGTCAATCTTTGTACAGTACAAGAGTTAAAAGAAATCTCCTGTCGTTTGAATCGTTTTCAACTGGATTCGCATCAAGCGTCATGTCAGTATTAAGCCCAACTAGGCCGTTGGGACAATAGCTCATTCTCTGCAGATATGCTTGGTATATACTGACAAACAAGTTTATGTCAAAGTAGTTGACGAAAACATCCTTGACTGGTTGTTATAGAGGCCAGATAACGTCTTCATATATTTGTGTCTGAAAAAACAGAACCCTTTTACTTCCGAGAGAGTAACAGCTGAACGTCTTTAATTATTATATATTCCTCCATAAACCAGGGTTCTGATGGTGAACTAGGCATCTCCAAGGCCTGGTCCTTTTGCATTGTTTTAATGTGACTTTATGCTAAATGTGATGACAACACAGAATTTTGAATACTGCTAGACCAATGATGTCTAATATATTGCAGTTATCATCACTGCATATTTTTTATTTAATTCTGCTTAAGCCATGTTGTTTGCTACTTTTTAAGCATTTACATGAAAAATTAGAATAAAATATTACCTGTGACAAGAGACCGTATTTCACAGGTTAAATGTGACCATTTGCCAGCTCTCACACTGTCGTCGCTGGTCTGGTTTTACTCTGTGCTGAACGTCTTTAATTATATGGAAGTCTATTCTTGAGAATTCAGAGAATTTAGCCAAAGGCCTCCAAATGCCAACTTCTGAAGAGGCATTTGTTGACTAGTGTTTTGGGATTGCTCAAGGTTATAAACCTTTGCGTCGAAACTGACATTCGTATACAAGATGTCAACCCAAATGGAGGTTGCAGATAAATAACTGCAAGACCAATTCCCAAAATGACTTCTAACACAAACCACCAAAAAATAAAGAAAGAAGGTGTATAAAGTGCGAAATCAGGACGGCATGTAATTTCAAGTTTATTCTTAAAGGTCTTAATATAACCCTGACTGAGGTAACTTTGAATATAGATATGTGCATGCACTTTGTGTATTGTATATAATAATATATTGTTTTTCACCCAGCTATATATACACCTACTCTGTGTAGTGTGTATATTTACACATTGTTTTTGCCCAACTATGGATATATACATGCACGTACTCGGTATTGTATATATTTACATAATAGTTTTTATACCCTGCCCCAGTTTTTCCCCACAATCACTGCATGTTTTGTATGTTATATACACATACATGTAAATGAGTGTGGGCTTTTTATATTACCCAAGTCAAGTGCTGAAGTGGCTTTTTCTTATCTAAACATATAGCTAAACTTATTATTAGTAGGAATTGAGTCAATCTAGTGAATCTCAAGTGTAACCTAGTCACTTTAACTATTTTCTCTAAATTGTAAATTCAGTACATTAGCTACAATACCCCAGCAATATTCCATCCTGATACCTGAAAAGATTTCAGAGGCAACTTAAAATTTAGGAACTGTGGCGTAAATCGTTCCCTGAAACGGGTAAACGCCACGTTAAAAATTCTAATCCCCCCCCCCCCCAACTGAGGTAAACTGACAAGCAACCCTTTTTCACCAGTTACGTTTGACAACACTGTTGTCGCTGCTCTGGTTTTTCTCTCTATGCTGTACGTCTTAATAATACTGTAAGAGTCAAAAAGTAAAGTGACTGCTTGAAACTGCGAGCACAAGATTGCCGATAAAATCAAACCTGCTAACGGAACGACTATCTGTGAGAACTGGTTTTCGTCTGTAAAGTCGATGTCTTTTGTGATCACTGACCTGGAACCATCTTGGTTGACAGCTGGTAAACAAATGTCTGTTGACGAAGCAATTTTAGCACACAATATATAATATAAAATATTAAGGAGTAAATAACCCTTCTAAATATTTAGCGCGTATACACGTCTGAAATACTGCATGCTTATATACTGGACTCGCTGGTCTCTCAATAACATCCCACCCCTTACTATACCACCATAATATTTACATCATCGTTTAAGAGAAAAACACATCAGATCAGTACAAAGCCGGTCACTCGGATCTTGAATGGATTTCTTAAAGAAGTGCCCTTCAAAAGTGGAACGCAGATGTGAAGAAAACCATGGCACATCCGTTCAATCTCTGAAAGATCGGATCAAATGGTGTAATAAGAGTTACTACACCTTTTCGCCTCATGCAAAATTCTTTGCCATATGTATTGGATTTTTCACAACACATATTTAGGGCTTATTCTAAAATCATGATGTTAAACTCACGATAGAAGCTCTACTGAAGCACACCGTAAACCCGTGGATCATTGGGCTAACCTACATATAGCAAACTCTGTAAGGCGAATAGGATCATATAGGAGTTTCTTGTTTGCTATAGTGTTACATGATGTCATTCGACTGCAGCGTCACGTCAAATTGTTAGTCATATACGACGTCGGTGGGTGTAACGGAGTTGTAGAGTCCAGGGTGAAAACCTCAAACAAACACAAATAAATAAATCACTGCAATAAGAATAAAAATATGTCCTGAGATATGAATTGAATGTGACCAAAATCCGATTTATAACGTTTGACGAATAGCCTGCAAATGTAGAGTTATATCATAAATCAACAAGAGTTCAGGTGAATACAATATACGCCCAAACAAAAAAATTTGTTTGAAATGTATAAAAGAATAGCAACTCAGCTTTGTGATGAATGTAACCTCAGAAGTGCTTCATGGGTATTGATAATAGGTTTCAGTATTAAATAATAACCTGAAAAGTAGACATGAAACATCATCACGTCTGTATCTACATATAAAAACTGCATATAAGTATCCACCAAGAATTAAATTTGAATATGTAAAATAATTAAAGTTATATTCTGGACACGTTGTTTATGTCTGTTTAACTATATAGAGGATATCAGGGAAATAACAATCTGGTTACCATGACAACCACAGAAATGGACAAATGTGAGTCGTGACACATCGTCATCTGCGTATCTCTGTAGCAACTAAAAATTAAAACTGCACATGCAAAACAAGTGGTGATGTAACCCGGACAAGAATACGGACGGATAAACGGACAGAGAGACGGAATATATCAATATAGCTATAAAGCTAGTTGCGGGAGCATAAAAAAGACATTTGTAGTGACAGTCGTAAGGTGTATTCAATATTGCATATGGGATGTACATGTTTTTTTTCTCATCCAAGTCAAACTCCCCATTAAAAGCAAATCCTACTGATTCAGGAAGTCTACATAAAGATATGATTTAATTGCTGTTGCACACTTCGCCGATGCAAAATTTGGAAATTGAAAACAAAATGCTCTTACAAACCAAATAATTTCTCGCGTACATGATGACGACCATATTTGTATGGCTGGAGGTTGTCCACATCTTACTGTCACCAAGGTCCCACAAACAATGACAATGGTGGAATCCACAAATTCCCAGATTAAGATCGGATTTGATCCCGCACCTAGCCTGTGTTCTAGCAAATAAAAGGTAATTACTGTAAACCATTAGCCGAAATGCCGCTTCTGCTTCCATCTACCACATTAAGGAACCAAGCAGACAGCTTTCGCAACACGTACAGCTAGACGTAGGTTCCATGCCTGCTGGAAAACATTTCAGATGTAGGCCGGCTAGTGTGGTTAAATAGCTTGTTGAAGACATAAAGTACAGGAATACCACAAAGGTCTCTCAGGTCTTCACTTCAAGGTTTCAAAAACGCTCTCGTCAAAGCTTGGTTGCAAAGCTATCTTCCGATTTCTCTTAAGTATTGTATACTGAGAGTTTCAATAGTCCTAAGGCCCATCAATTGCCATCATTTTGACAAAAAATCCATTTAATTACACATTAATCCTTAACAATGATGCTTGCTCACACCCAAATGACATAAATATAAACATACGACCCCATTATACTTTTTCAGTGAGTAATTCTCACTGAATGAAACAGATAGAATAATTACAAACGTTCAGTTACAATACCCCAAATGGGGTAAATTGACAAGAGGCCTTTTTTCACCGGTTACGTTTGACGATGTACAAATTATCAAATTGTCTTCGCTACTCCGAAAGTTCTTTCTATGCTGTTAATTCTTTCATTTCTGAAAGACAACTGTTATTTGGTGATTGTACACGCAATATAGGGCTTGGTTATAATGAAACAAAGAAAACCCTACGTCCAAAATTGGACAACTTGAATCCTGAAATGTGAAGGAGGGTTAGTATCGAGTCCCAGCGACATGACCACATCAAAGTCGTTGACAGTTACTGATTGTTACTTCTGCTCGTTCATACAGATCTTTCGGTGGAGACGGCTTTCAGTTGACTATGCAATGTGTTTTGACACTCATGGTGTGATTGGGATCTTATTGTTTAAACATCTATGGCTGCTATCGCATAAGTGAAATATTCTTAAATACGGCGTAAAACAGTATCCTGTAAATAATATTAATATATAACATAAGTCACTACAACAAAACCTGTACCAATTACAAGGTTCGGATTCTCTACCAACAAAAAGAGGACACACGAGGTGTATGTTCAATCCCGGCCTTTGCCTGCTGTCACATGAAAGTTTTGTCTTCATTTCTGATGGGGTTGTTTTACTTCATAATTGTCTTGATTTGTGACACATAATCTGCAATATATACGTCTTGATTAACCTTTGTACATTTTTTACAAAATAGTTAACAAAAATTTGAGGGCATTTGCAAAGACAAGCTCACTCTCAGAAGGAGACTTAGTCGTATTTGCAAACACATGGTTACCCTCAAAGGAGGCTTAGTCGTAGTTGCATTGACAAGGTTACTCTCAGAAGGAGGAAGATGGGTCTAACATGTGCAAACATCTGTTTACCTCTGAGGAGGCTTAGTTTTTTATATTTACGAGTCTATCTTACGTATACGGGCTTTATTTGGTGCCTGAATCCATTCTTAAGCCATCCAGCAACATATTTGTGTGTGATGAGGAGGCGATGTCGATCACACGCCTGGTTCTGTTATTTGATCAAAACTAATCTACCATGCAAAAATCATTTGCATCATTAAATAAGTTTTTCTACCGAAGCCATAAATAAATCAAAAACACTTTCGTGCCTAAATCAAGAGACAAACTGGCTGTGCTGAAGGTATCATATCTGCACTTATTTGTTGGCACGGGATGCGGATCAGTCAAAAATTCCATGCGCCGAGAACCATCCGTCTAGACGTTTCCTGATTAGGGATATTTCATACCCGTACTAAAATCTAGAGAGGGGATATTTTGTGTCCAGGAATAATTCTACAATGACAGCAGATTGCGTTTGTTGTCTAACTGCTAAACAATGAACTCTTCTTGACGCACTTTTCAACAACCCCTGTCAGTCGGTATATCTATATCATCCCCGTTTACACTGAGTCACGGAATCAGAGGTCTGGCTGTTCTGGTATTGACATGTCACCAACCGTGACCTGTGTAAACTGCTCTTCATGTGTTGTAAGCGAGTATTTGGTCCGTGTCAGATACGGCGTGGATTTAAATATTTTAAATTGTACAGGAGGGATAATATAACTTGAAATCATCGGATAATGAGCAGTCGCCACTTGCACAAGACTTAAGAGTGGCTATGGAATCAGTCAAATGTTTAATTTGCAAACATATTTGAATTTTGTAAAGAAATTTGGAACACATTCGTTTCATAATGGCTGAATTAATCTTGAATATTTCTTTCGTTTGTTACTGTTTTTTATTCAGTATCAAAGGACTTTGATAATACCATGTTAGCTCAGATTTAAACCCAATTAAGTGGTTGACTCGTACCTTATTACAGTTATTTGTTAAATGCTGTCAATCAATCCATCGGACAATCCATCATACATGCATATACAAATCCCATTCATCAACTTGTGGCCCCAGCCTTAGTTCCTGTATTGTGAAAGTTGTCAGTGGTGGAGGGTACCATACGGCTTCAAGCACACGGATCAAGAGCTTTTAGACCTCTGATAATGTTCCCAGTGTAATAACCAAATGTGGGCAAGATCTTCTAATTTCGTGATTAGATTGGATATTGAAACTAATTACAAGTTCTACTTGATGCCAGAATGCCTCGCACATGGTTTTCAGCTACATCACAAATAAGAGCTGAACACTTTGAGCGGCCACACCTAACCTGTGTGCTTACAGATTTTCTTTCGCGCGTTCAAATCCAGCTTTCGCTCTGTCTACTGCGGTTTTATGTCGAGAGCTGTGCTTAGGTCGGTAGTTTCCTCCGGGCATTCTGAGCACGAGGTTAAACCCCAAGGACTCGAGTCCTTTTGGCATTCTGATTTTCTCCATGCTGTAAACACTGTCATATGTGAAAAAATTGATAAATGCTGGCTGAAACACCAATGAATCAATTAACGAATGAATTCTTTTCCACAGATAAAGCAAATTTTAACATGCATGGATATGAGAGAGCTCATATACTGAAACTACCATATGGCTTTGCGCCAAATGAATTTGACAAACACGTGGCTATAACCGCCTTTCTGATTACACAATTATTATCATACGAGACAACCACTGATAAACCGTTAACGAAAACGCCTGTCATTAAAAATTCGACACTGTGTTTTTTACCTTTTTAACACAAGAACACAATGCTATTGGCGGTGTTAACCGCAATACATTCAAGACTCAAATACCAAGACCGTACAACTTTTTACAGCTTAGATAAACACCTGATAGTTGGTGTAAATATACTCATATGGCGGGTTTTTAACTTCTATTTCTCTCTGGTCTATTGTATATAACTAATCTCCTTGTCTTTTATCGGATTCATCCAGAGGTTTTGTGACGTCTGTCTTGTCTGCCATTCTTTGTTGACGGGAAACAGCTCATAACAAAAGCGTGTCCTAATCCCGTCTTAAATACGATATCTGTAATACGCGTCAAGACGATACATTGATTTATGTCCGCCGAAATAGCAATGTATAAGGTGTCCTTTGTTATACAAAGATCTAAGCCGACGGATACATCCGCCAGGCAGATGGCGAATGATGTCAATTATATGAGTGAGTGCTTGGGGTTTAACGTCGTACTCAACAATTTTTCAGTCATATGACGACGATCAATTATATGAAGAAGGTTGGTGGTTTTCAACTAGTACTGCAACTTTTCACAGGCCCATCCTGACTGTAGTAGTGTAAATACAATATTCTGGAGCACTGCGTTAAACATTATTCTCTCAATCGATCAATCATTCATTCAGTCCATTAATCAGTGAAAGTAAAAGGCCCCTAGTTCTCGCTGATATTCTTTACAGCGCATGCATCCCCTACGTTCCTTTTACCTCACTGCCACCACTAGCAACTTTTGTACAGAAATCTTGAACGTTCCTTGTCACTGGGATCAGGGTTTGTTCTCAGTGTCTCATTATTTGTTCCTAACAATACTTTATACACGTGCATTCTCGTTATGTAAAGTATACACATGATTCTAACGAACATCTGAACAAGTTTATATCTGGGTGCTGATAAAGTACTTTATCTATTAGTCATAGAGTTTGTCCAGTATCTTGTAAAGGGCGAGGATTTATGTACGCGTTCAGGCGACTGTTATACTTTTAGCTATATGATGACATTGTGAACATTATTAGATCAAATACGAACCCGAGTGATACCGACTGCCCACTCAAACATATTTATTACGCACTTGTCAGTGGGCGGATTGACAAAATGTTTGTTCATCTTCAGAACTTAGGCCTCTTTTGGGGAACATTTGAGAAACTTTCACTCAAAATGCGATGGGCAAGGGCTATCAATATCAAAAAATCTATATGCTGAAAAAATTTGAAAACTATTCTTAACAGGCCATCGTTGCATGTACTTTTAGATAATTTAGTTTGTGCTGCTTTTATAATCTTACACTGAAGGCTAAGGGCTTCTATGCTACAGTTGACATTTTTGGCTGAACACTGTTGTCAGGATTGGTCGTATGCGTTTGATATTCTCTTGGAGCGTGACAAAACCTTCATGTAAGGAATAGGCCTATGCTTCGGTCATTTTTTTGGGGTGTGACAAATGCTTCATGTCAGCATCAGTTGTATTTTGGGGTGTGACAAATGCTTCATGTCAGGATCAGTTGTATTCTTTGTTTTGGGGTGTGACAAATGCTTCATGTCAGGATCAGTTGTATTCTTTGTTTTGGGGTGTGACAAATGCTTCATGTCAGGATCAGTTGTATTCTTTGTTTTGGGGTGTGACAAATGCTTCATGTCAGGATCAGTTGTATTTTGGGGTGTGACAAATGCTTCATGTCAGGATCAGTTGTATTCTTTGTTTTGAGGTGTGACAAATGCTTCATGTCAGGATCAGTTGTATTTTGGGGTGTGACAAATGCTTCATGTCAGGATCAGTTGTATTCTTTGTTTTGGGGTGTGACAAATGCTTCATGTCAGGATCAGTTGTATTCTTTGTTTTGGGGTGTGACAAATGCTTCATGTCAGGATCAGTTGTATTCTTTGTTTTGGGGTGTGACAAATGCTTCATGTCAGGATCAGTTGTATTCTTTGTTTTGAGGTGTGACAAATGCTTCATGTCAGGATCAGTTGTATTTTGGGGTGTGACAAATGCTTCATGTCAGGATCAGTTGTATTCTTTGTTTTGGGGTGTGACAAATGCTTCATGTCAGGATCAGTTGTATTTTGGGGTGTGACAAATGCTTCATGTCAGGATCAGTTGTATTCTTTGTTTTGGGGTGTGACAAATGCTTCATGTCAGGATCAGTTGTATTTTGGGGTGTGACAAATGCTTCATGTCAGGATCAGTTGTATTTTGGGGTGTGACAAATGCTTCATGTCAGGATCAGTTGTATTCTTTGTTTTGGGGTGTGACAAATGCTTCATGTCAGGATCAGTTGTATTTTGGGGTGTGACAAATGCTTCATGTCAGGATCAGTTGTATTCTTTGGACATCATTTGTTGGTTAGCACATCGTTTTTGCAAGAGGAGCAATTTCCAATCCACAACAATTCCAATTCAATTGCTTTTTGGAATTGCAGATTTAGATTATATTGTGTTGGTGTGTCACAAACGGAAATCACTGTAACAATGGTCTGAGCAAAGAAATTTACTATCAGCACAAGGCAGTAATAAAGACATGTGATGAAATGAAATAGACCTCAAAAGTTTGGAAATTTGTCACTAATTCACTGAAAGAGTTCAATCGACAGACTTAATCAGGCAAACTGGAAAACAGTGGCTTAAGCCGACGAAATGAAAATCAGCCAATAACAATCACAAACAATACGAGATACATTGTGTCAGCGCATTTAATACAGTTATGACGGGCGAGTGACTTTACATAGGAAATGACTTTGAATAATAAAGTCTGAATCTGGGCGTCACAACAGACGTCGGTATATTAGCCGTCAATCAAAATTGACATTGCAGGTCAATATTCCAAGGCTCATTCCTACAACAACGTTTAACATAACCCACTAAAAAAACCAAAAATATATGAACTAATTAAAGACATACGACACACAGAGTAAAACCAGAGCAGCGACAACAGTGCGATAAGTGTGAAATGTCACATGTATACACCATATGTATGGACAAGCCGGGAAGGCAATCGTAGCGCTTAACCACGCCATGTGTATGTCAAACGCTGAGTGTAATTGTTGTATCATGAACTTAGTCTTCTACTTCTGATGGCCTGAAAACAGTGTCTATCT
This sequence comes from Liolophura sinensis, assembly GCF_032854445.1. Lineage (NCBI taxonomy): Eukaryota > Metazoa > Mollusca > Polyplacophora > Chitonida > Chitonidae > Liolophura > Liolophura sinensis. The sequence goes on from NC_088304.1 coordinate 311,861, forward strand.
AACATATAAGTATCCTGCAAAAATCCTACTTTACTTGAAGACGAGTCGCTCTGAGAAACCTTTTAACAGAGGTTTTTAGAACCTTTAGAACTGATTCGCCAACGTATTATGCAATTCTCTCAGAGATTTCTGGGAATCATAATGGTGATAAAGGCACCATGTCAGTTGACATGACAGTTGACATCTTAATGTTATATAGTCAAATGTACGTGGGTAAATTCTGCTCGCAAGTGTTGTTACTAACACAGCCTGGAGACGGGCCGTGGTTGAATGGTAAACGGGTCTGTCTTTCAACCCTTGCGACTTGTAATCTCCCAGCTCTCAGTGAATGCCAGGCTTTGGTAAGTCAGGAATCGACGACACTCACAGGACCGTTGGTAGACTCTGAACAGCTTGAAAACAACTTGCTACGTAAACACGTGGAAAATTCTTGTTTCCTACACCTATAAAAATGACACCTGACGTAAAAGGGAAAAATTCAAATAAGTACGTAAATATTGACTCACTTGATAAGTCATGTATGGTGTGTGATAAACGTTACTAGATTTCTACCACTTTTTACCAATAGACTGTCATTCCCCAAGAGAGTTTGACTTTACGCGATCGTTTTTTTTTTCAACTGACTCTTACAAGCCTTTTGTAACGGTAGCATCCATTTCTTTCTTTGGTCAATAACCCGTTACATCCTTAAGGAATGTCATGTAAGTGCAGGAGTCCACAGAACGAAGGCATTTACCCGTACTTCGTGTGTCGCCTTGCCTAGTTATTTGTTAACTAGACCTGCTGATTAGCCTTTGATTTCAAGGCTTGGCTACCTTTTGCGCAGACATTTCGTATCCAGAGCTACTTCCCGTCTGCCTGTAGCCCCTGGAAGCTATTCCAAAAATGGATCTGCAAAAATAGATTACGTACTCATCTTTCCAAATCAACAAAGAACAACATATTCCAATTTTAAAGCTTTCACAAGAATACACTTTTGCTTGTGAGTCGTACCCTCCAAGCAGTCGACTACCAACCTAAGACTGCGCTAACGTTCCAATGACCCCTTCCCCACCATAACCCCAATTCTTTGCTCAATTTGGATTCTTAAAAGCAGCTTGTGCGCCTGCAGTTGAGAGTCATGCACTATACATACGTTGGGACCAACCTAAATCTTGCTTGGCAGGAGCAAAGATCTTTGTTTTATACTACACTAACTTTGAGTAAATAAGTGTTGTGTATGTATGTTTTGTAAGATATACCTTCCCTGCTTTCAAAACATTTAAATTTTACATTTTCATTCGGTACTGCACTGTGTATGGAATATATGTGTCTATTCTTGCTCCATTTGCAATTTATACCGAATCCTTATTTGATTAGACATCACAGTCTTTTATAAATTTAGCACTTTTTGTTTCCTTGTTTCTACCCAAATGCTGTCTTCATGCTCCAAGCCCCTGAATTCCAATTATGGACCTTTCCCCTACACCATGATGTCCTAATCAGCCCACACTTCGTCTGGATGACCTTGTCCTGAAGCACATTCGTTTTTCTAGTCTAAGGATTATCCTAGTTGTCCAACGTCTGGATTACGTCTACAATTGATCAATAAAATTTTCTGCCGTAAAGAAATGTTAGGTCATGATGAATTGAAACGATGATTTTTATCATCATTCAGTCGGTCTGATCGAACTCGATTGCCCGGCGTATGTAAATAAATGCGTCTAGATAGATAAATTCCTGTATTATGGCATTCATCAAGGATTAATGTTAACGCAAGGCTTCAGTGAGCAGAGACGAAGTACTACATGGCCTTCAGGCTTTTGACAACGCTGATGTACCCGCACAGAGAGTCCAGTTCTCAAATTTGAAGAGGTACATGAGACAAAGCAGTGTAAATGAAACGTTTCATAAGATTGTCGGACAAATGTTTTCAGCCAGGCAGAATTACAGAAAATCGCATGCAGCTAATTGTCTGACTTGCGGGCCCTTTATCACCATACTGAAAACACGAGTAACTCAAGTAGACTTGGGCGTTTTATGATATTTGCATGACATCTAAAAAAGGTGATGCAGAACGTATTATGACACTCCAGCAGGTATTACAGTTCCCGGATTTCGCGCTTAGTTATACAGTACTGCACGATCCCAACGATATACTTTACAGGTATCATACGCGCATCTTGATCGGATGTGGCGGCCCATGCGTGGATCTTAGCCGCGTCTTGATCGCATCTTGTTTTACACCTCTTTTTCCAGTTCTATTGCTGGCGTGCGAGTTATAAGGCATAAAGCATATACACTAAAGGACGTATACATCCGTGTTTGCGAGGTATACGTCATCAAATCGGAAGATGATAGACTATTCTAGTCAGACTGAAATATCTTTTTCTGTATTAGACACTGTAGAGTGGGAAAAATTACTGCCACAAATGTAACTATCTGAAAAAATTCTTGAGTACGTCAATGAAATAAATATATAACAAACATAACTTTTGATTTGTTGCATGTTACATATTAGCATACCTAATTTATGATAAAATCTTATTTTATACTTGTCCAAATATGACAACACTGACACACATTATAAAGTTTGTATTTTACATATGAAAACAAGCGTTAACCAAGGGGAAATTTGACAGCACACATACATATGCGATAATTTCAACAAGTATATTTTTCTGGTTAACATCGATTCACACTGCTTCTTTTGGATCACAAATTAGCGTTTATGATGGAGAGTACATTTTTGGTGGGTTATTATTAAACAACCATCTCTTTTATGACCAAATAACTTTTATGGGCTCTTCGACAAAGTTTCTACTTTTGATTCGGAATTTTACATGATTGTGTTGTGATTTTCAAATTTGCATCTTCTTCTTGTACCTTTTTGGGCCCGATAATTGGTCTTTTCTCTTGCGAAATGATTTAAGGCAGAAGTTAATAACATTTGTATTTAATAAATAAGCAGGTGTTTGAATATAAACAACAAATTTACTTTCCTTTGTTTTCTTCCTTTTATGATACAAATTCCAACTTTCTATTACTCGTTATCTCAAACCGACAACACAGTCTGTAGCCTAGAGAAACCTGAAGAGTTTACGTCTATATTTGGTTGCTTTAACGCATCCGTAATCGGACCTAGACACATGGTCCCGTCTTTAATAATGCCACGTGACAGGTTTTGATGTATGGATTCTCTCTGATCCTTTGTGTTTAACTAATCTCCGTGGGTGTTATCAGCCTTTGTTGACATCAAGCCGATTATCATGAGAACGTATCCTGACACAACATAAATACGCTAATACACGTCAGAATATTGATCATTCATGTACACACAGCAGCTTCTGTGTGATGTGTATACCTAAGCTTAATTATTTATCGGGCAAAAAGTGTATTGAGGTGAAATTTGAGGAAATTAGGTATGCCTGTTGTACTCCTTTCGTTCTACTCTTGAAAGTAGAGATAGAGGCAAGACTACCCTTCTACCCCAGGGTACAAACATTTTTAACGGAGACGGCTTACACACGTCGTTTGAAAGAGTATACGAGCAAACAAACGCGACAGGCTGCCTACAAACTAAAAATAACTGTTTCGGTTACATACATGTAATAGACGCTTCATGATTTCGTTCATACACACTGTGTTTAATGTAGCAAACATATGATATGCTTACATATTAATGTGACAGATACTTTCAACAAACGCAAACCGCCTTTATAGTAAACATTAGTGTTATTAGGTCTAAAAAAAGCCGATAGATATCTAAAAGTGTTTACTTCAGTAAACGTGGGACATTACTATGTAAGCTGTATTCTACATCAGCCACTAGGCCGTAAAACGATAACGTCACGTCTCATTGGAACATCACTCTGTTGTCCTGACGTTCAACCTCAAAACGTGCGTATGACAACAAAATTTTAACTGACGCCATGCAGTAAAATAGCCAAGTAGAGTAATGCAGCGAAAACATACGACATTTAAAAACCATCAACCGTGAGATGTTTAAGCAAACTGTTCATTCATGTTGTCATGTGTACATTCAACATGGGTTCATTCATGTTGTCATGTGTACATTCAACATGGGGTCATTCATGTTGTCATGCGTACATTCAACATGGGGTCATTCATGTTATCATGCGTACATTCAACATGGGGTCATTCATGTTATGCGTACATTCAACATGGGGTCATTTATGTTGTCATGCGTACATTCAACATGGGGTCATTCATGTTATCATGCGTACATTCAACATGGGTTCATTCATGTTATCATGCGTACATTCAACATGGGTTCATTCATGTTATGCGTACACTCAACATGGGGTCATTTATGTTGTCATGCGTTGTCCGCCGTCGTATAAGTGAAATATTCTTGAGTACGGCGTAAAACACGAATCAAATAAATAAATAAATAAATAAATAAATAAATACATTGGCCACACCCTGACTAAATAAGTGTTTGGGATTCAAATAACAGCAATACTGTGCGGCTGCCGGTGTGGTGTCTTGCCCTTGCCTTACATGTAGTTTCACTCAGTTGTTTCAATATAATTCTCAACCTAGACCTACGGCTTGAAATAACTGCACCCCGCACGCACAAGATCTCTTGAAGTGCATACAATGGACAGAACTATATAACAGGTATCCGAGTAGCTTATAGCTATCCAAAGCCATATTATCAGCAACTGTAACAGTCATCGCAGTTTCATAACTCATCTGATTATATGAATCAGCTTTTTTTTTACTTTAACTACATGTAGCTTTTTTGCATAACTCACATTTTTTCAGTCAATTGGCCCACAACTCAGTGCTACGATGCGTTCTCTCTGCACGATGATATGGAGAATGTCGCGTTTGATCGCCTACGTTCGAGTCTTGTTTTTCTTTAGGAGAATATACGTGATAAGTGCCTAATGTCGACAATCTTCTTTCTCCATTAGCGGTTGCCAAGTGTTGTATATGTAGTATCTCAGTAAAGGTTCGAATCGGCAATATTTCAACCATATCGTGACGAGAACAAGGTGAAAACACGACACGGTTAAAGCTTTTAAGAACATCAAGAATAAAACAAAAAGTTCAGACATGTTTAAAATCAGATAAGATAAAACCAAAACCGACTGTGTTTCCATGGATACCACTATGACTCGGTGTCCAACAGAATATAATATCTTTATCTCTTTTAATTAGTTTTCTATGTCAGGCTACTATTTCCAAGATCAGTGGATTTTTAAATTCATTATGGTGTATTGCCAAAAGGCAGGAGAGCGAATCACTGTATATCATTGCCTTCTAGGCATGCCCAGAAGAAACATATGATAAGGCCAGGAGTATAGCCCTGGCCTCTGCAGAAAAGATAGAAGATGAAGACGATAAGAAGTGACCCGCTGTACTAAGACTGCCACAGCCGCAACTCTGTCCCCATCATTTGATCCATCAGTATATAAAAATTTGTAGTCCAGATAATTAGCCGTAATTTCAGCAAAACTGCTGAATAATAAGATGATTTGTATGTGATTTATTTATGTTTTCATAGATCAAATATTAGTTTAGGTTGTGGAAGAAGCCATGGAGGAGACTCCGGAAAAGACACTGGAGCTATTTCCTCTAGCTTGATGTTATCTTCCACAATATGGTCTCGTATGCGAAGACCAAACAGGGGAATGTTGTTAGGACATTTATTAAATTTGTCTACACATGATGGATTAAACACACAGTCGTGGGAAGGGTTTGTTGGATAAGCTTTAAGCTTTGTAGCTCATTGAAGGCACAGTTTTATACGTCGGTTATATAAAGAAGGCTCATTGGCCTCCACGTATAAACATTCTCCTGGTGAAGTTCAAAAAGCACCACATCTGAGCCTAAGACCTTGGTGATGAACTGGATCCAACATTTTGAGATATGATTTCCTAGCGGAACCATAAATGATGGCCCCATGGTCCAATCTAGACCTCACCAGAGAACGATATATATTAAGTAAAATGAATCGGTCAGCGCCCCAATCCGTACTTGACACAACCTTAATTATATCGAGAGCCTTTGTACATATAGCTTTAAACATTTTGATATGACGTACAAAAGATTTTGAGTATTTTAATATTAGGTATAAAAGATAATTTCTTATCAAATATAACCCCGAAAAATGTATTTTCTTCAACCAATTTCACTGGTTTACCGTAAAATTTAAGCTGGGGTTGGAGATGAAGTTTCCGTTTATTACAAAACTGCATACCAACTGTTTTAGACATAGAAAACCTAAAACGATTGGCAACTGCACATTTCTCGATCTTATTGAGACAAAGCTGCAGTTTTCGCTCAAGGTTACTCATATTTTTAGCGCGGTAGCGTATAAGAAAATCATCTACATATAAAGAACCCTCAGTGGTAGATGTCAATGTTTTAACTAAGCTATTAATTTTTATGCTAAACAGTGTTGGTGAACGGATACTGCCCTTGGGTACACCCATCTCCTGCTCATGAGAGTCAGAAAGGGTGGACCCCACCCTTACCTTAAACTGACGATCAGATAAACATTGAGATATAAAAACAGGTAAGCAACCTTTTAATACCATATCAGCAAGGTTTTTTAAAATACCATAATTTCTAAAGTAGATCGACCTTGACGAAAACAACATTGAATATTAGATAAAAGCTTGTTGGTTTCAAGAAACCAAATAAGTCTATCGTTAATCATCCGTTCCATAGTCTTGCAGACACAGCTGGTAATGTCTATGGGACGGTAATTATTTGGATCAGTGTGACCCTTACCCGATTCAGGGACCGGGATAACACACGCCTCCCTCCATGACGCTAGAAAGTTACCAGTAATCCTAATATCATTAAGCAAGTCCAGGAGAGTCTCCAGTGGCTCAGGTGGCAAATGGTTCAGAAACTTATAATATACGTTATCAGGACCACAAGCAGTATCATGTGACTTTTCAAATGTAGTTTTCAGTTCTTCGATATTAAAAGAACGATTATATTCTGCTAAATTTTTAGAAGAAAAATGGCAATGTTATTTTCTCCTTCTGGTTTTTAATATGCTGGAATTTTAAAGTATAATTCTACATATATAATTAAGAAGATTTCTTGGAAATTGTCTCAGCTAATTTATTGGCTAAATTGGATGGAGGGGTTAATATACTATCTCCATCTCTTAAATGCTTGACTTTTGCTTTATTATTTTTTTTTGCCTTTAAATTTGTGAACCATGTTCCAGATCTTACGCATGGGTGTTTTTGACGTAATGCCGGAAACAAAGTTCCGCCTACAAGATCGTCTCTTGGACTAATCGACGCGCTTTAGCTCTAAAATTCCGAACCTGGTTCAAGTTATTATCGGTAGGACAATGATTAAATCTGCGTCCAGCCTTTTTCCGGTCCTTGATGGTTTTACAATAGTCATTATCATACCAGGGTTTACGTTTAGATTTGGGATTTGTCGAGGTCTTTGGAATAGTTCTGCCAGTCACTTGTAAAACAAGCTCATTAAATTTTAATATAGGTTCATCTGCTGCATTTAGAGTCTTTGAGGGGATATCAGCCTCGCAGAACATCTCAAATGCGATCCAATCTGCCTTATCGAATTTCCAACTAGGTACACGTTCTAAAGAATTAGAAGTGACATGCTATAGGATTATAGGAAAATGGTCACTACCACCAAGATCGTCATGCACCTTCCAAGAAAAATCCGGGAGAAGTGATGGATCTGTGACAGTGAGATCGATAGCAGAATAAGTGCCATTATCTGGATGTAAATAGGTATTAGAACCATCATTGAAATAACACAGTTCTTCGTTAGATAAGAAGTCAACCACTATCTTGCCCTTATCATTTATGTTATTACCGTCCCATAGGGGGTTATGGGAATTAAAATCTCCCATTAGTGGAAAAGGTTTTGGCAACTGTTCCGTTGAAGTGTGTAAGTGCAAGCTGACAAAGAAATGTTCGAGGGAATATACACTGGACATAATGTGATAGTCACTATTTTTAGAGCAGTTGGGCTGGGTTGGTTTACCAGGGTGTCCTGTACTGTTTACTGTTTTTATTTGTTGTGTTGAAGTACTCTGCGTTGGGGAAGAATTAAAGGAAGGTTGAGACGAAAGTTGCACAGAAACATGTATCTAGCTTTGTTGTTTCCAATGGGCCAAGTCCAAGAGGTTTGAGTAGCAACAGTTGCCACTCGCTTAACCACATTGGCAAACGAAGTCTGTAGAGGAGTATTAGAAAATGAGACTAATTTCCGGGTGTCCTGTTAGGATATATTGTTTTTAATTTTCACGTTGATTATTTGTTTTTCCTTAACGAAAGTGGAAAGTGCCTTGAGGAGGCCAGTTGCAACACTTAACTGTGTTGCTGCAGTCGAAACCTTCATGACCTTCACTGCCGCATCTGAAACAAATGAGTTTATTCTTTATTCTTGGCCCTTGTCGTGACCAAATCTTTGGCAACTAAAGAGAATGTGTAGGATTAGGGATATAAAAACCCACATTAACCCTGTACGGGCTAAAGTAGATATGCGACGGAAGGGAGGTAGTGTTAAAGATCAGCAGGCATGTATTAAATTTAAGGAAGTTACCAGATTTCTTCATAATGAAGCGTTTCACTCTGGCAACACCCTGTGAATTTAGTTCTTGGCAGATTTTTCTTCCTCAGTTAGGTCAGTCAATAGTAAATTCTTTGATTGTTGTTGCCGGAAACATTCAATGAGAATGTTTGCGGATATAAGTTTTTTTGACGTTTTTTTTAGAATTCCAGCTTCGTCCTAGAGAGCCCTTTGCAGGAGAAACTGATGAATTTTTGAAGCTGGCTTTGTTCGCTCTCAGTTGAGAGAACAATGAAAGCCGGCCAACTGTTCTGTTCATATATATATATATATATATATATATATATATATATATATATATAAATTTCACCCCATATGTTCCCCACCCACTAGGGAGTGCCAACAAGGGCGATGCCTGAACCTGGGAATACCCAGCAGGAAAGACGGCTCCATATGAGGTATACCCCAACAGATTGATTTCTACTAAAGGTTTAACTCAATCTACTCGATTGACCCATGAGCCACCGCCTCATAGTCCCGCAAACGATATTTCAGAAATAACATTTGTTCTCTAAATGATGTGCTGTTATAGAGGAAATTGGGACCACGCAGGGGCAAGACATAAGCAAGCCGATTGATCGGAGCCGGCCCATACGATATCCCGTCTCTCTCCAAGTAGGTGCCAAAGTGACGTGTTGGGCGTGTGGATCTAGCAAGACCTACACGCCCTCAGCCACCAGGATCCCGTCCTCGTGTATCGCAACCCACGGCGAACGGGTCGCTCCCTGGTTGCCTGTCACACAACCGAGATGATGCAAGCCTATTATATTCACCGGGCTCACACAGGAGAGCTTCGGGTTGGTCGAGTTTTACGACAAGCTTGCCTAGAGGGCTGAGGTCCTATTCTTACTGTTTGTTTTTCAGGTTTTTAACCGTAGAAAAAGTGGCCTGTGACGAGATATCGCAGTATAACTTACAAGAACTTATTTGTTCACTGCGGTATTTAATGAACTAATTTTAGTTGATATGATATCAATAGTAACGACACATGCCATGACGAGCTTATGCTTTTACCCTTTCTTCACTGGTTATCGTGTTCAAGCTAGACATCCTGCTTGTTGTTGTTGTTGTCTCTAACTTAGAGATAACACTTTCGATAAAATCTGCACGTAAATACCCAAATTATTAGCCTTTGTCTTAACTTCTCTTCAAAAACATAATGGAGAAATTTATTACATACATCACCTCGTTCATGACAAAAATTTTCAATAATAGCGATAAAACGGTTAAGATAAGATAGTATGGATACAACTAGATAGAGATTTTATATCTGCGGATTGACGCAATGGTTCCGCAAGTACAAAGTAGGTCAAAGTTCAAACGAGTTTTGGGAGCCCTATAACCTTGACACACTAGTTATTGCAGTAATAACTTGACTGACTGAAATCGTCACACAACACGCAGGATCTAACAAATGCTAAAAGGCGAGACATGTACACACCATGTGCAGGACCCTTTGGTATAATGCTGGTCAAGTAAGGATAATTTACAATGTCCAAATTGAAACTATCCCATTCGATATTCGACCTATACACCGTTGATGATTCCCCGAATTTCACATAGATGTTATTAATGAGAAATTCAAGCAATTCAATGAGCATGGAAACATCCCATGAATGCTAACCCTTGTATTTAGCTGAAATGAAGAAGGTTTTGTTCCCTTTGACGTAGCTGTGATCAGATTTAATATCCACCAAACCCATTAGTTATGAAATTCTATCAGTTAAGTTGGTGTGAGGAATTGTATAGAAAGTGGAGAAATCCCAAGTAGACGTCCTTGTCATGTACGTGTATTTGACGTCTAATTCTTCACTGAAACTGTTGTATGCTGTTTACCGGAAGTCCAAGTGGGTATGATAGAAACCAGCGTAGGTTTTATTTCTGGTACAGTCTAATATCTATATCATATATCTAAAGAATTAGTGGCAAGTTATGCTAACAACATGCTGAGAATTAATGACTGAACATAGCTTAACGCCACATAGGCAACGTTTAAGCCATAACGTTCAAAACTGGAGCCAGTGAATGGTTTTCGATTGTGAACAGACGAAAAAAAAAACAAACAGGTGAGCATTTTCATCACTGTTTAAAAAAAAATTGTTAAAAACTTCGAAATCATAACATTTTGTGACAAAACTTAGAAAACTGACATGTATGTGTAGATACTAAAGAACCATCTGCTGTCAATGAAACGAACACATTCCTATAATTCGATATATCCACTGTTAAATTTCGTTTTCATCGCCGCTCTCTACTACGTCATGTTTTTGTATTGTATTGATCACTCCCACCGCGTCAGAGGCAGGCCGTACCTGTAGACAGATTTTATCTGTCGGACGCAGATGACAGCTTTACAGCGAGACACCTTTATGACCAAAGGAAATGAAAGACGCTGTAACTAGTTTGAACAGGCGGTTGTGTTGTTTATGTAATCGTAAGACCATCCCAGACCTGACTTTACAAGCACTGGGAAGAACTTACCGCCGGGATTTGATAATAAATGTCAATATTTACATCGTGTGTTCGTTGTAAATCGCAGATCACCGCTTGTATTCGTCCAGGATTGGGCTACAGTAGATTGACGGCATATGGGCCTTTGCGGCGTGTATGTGTTGGTGAAGCCGTGTTGTAGCCGACGTCTCTCATTATACAGAATTTGGCGGCGGAACCTATTCACATATGCCAGTGATTACGGGTCGATCCGTTTTATTTTTAGGACGGATTGCTCATCTGTTTGAGTTATTGCTGTGACAGACGGTCAGTGATTGGAGCCAAATCTGTGAATTCCTTCGATTATATTTACATCTCAGATCGATAATGGGCCGATAAGATAAGAGAGAACGAATAAGAGGTTAGTGATTCGTATTAGTGCAAATCCCAACCACACGTGCGGTCAAATGGCTGAACCACCACAAAGACAAGGGATATAGAGATAATAGGGGTATATTGACTGAAATGTGACTTACAAATTGCGTTAAATGCATACATTTTGTTAAAATATACATATGTGATAACAGGAAGGCCAGAAACTTTATTTTGTGTATTCAGGAAACCGTGGATTCTGGATATGAAATTATCATAGAGATCAAATGTGCAGACGAATTATTCTCAGTGCATAAGATCCCTCAATCTTAGTAAATAGCAAGCTAGAGGATACCTTTAGTGCAAGCAATTCCCTTGTTGCTTTGGCATTACTTAATCTACTAACAAATATGATCAGTAAATAATGTAAAAGATATCGCGGGGAAGACTTGTAGGCGTCAAATAATGGAACAGGTTGCGTGCGATCTCCTACAAAAACGGAACAGGCCGTGTGCGATTGCCTACAATGAACTTAAGATTATGGCATTAAAACAAGCATGTAAAGTGTAGAAAAGTGTAGAAATATAATATAGAAATAAATGTATAAGTATTTATTTATTGACTTGATTTGAACGCCGAACTCAAATATATCCCAATTCCACAACTGCATTATGACTGGAGGAAACCAGACTGAGCAGGGAAACATGTTTAGAAATATGGTGTTTGCCCTTTCCTTAAAGTAATTATTTGTGAAAGGAATGATAAAATTCATCAAAGTTCAAGAAACCAGCTAGTTAGAAAAAGTTAGTCAATAATCACAAGGGCAGTTCCCAAAAACGACATGTAACACTAACCACCAAAGAACTAAGAAAGTATATAAAGTATGAAAATAGCATAAAGTGTTGCAAAGAGAAGCAGTCATGCTTATCAATATACCGAAGGGCCCTGCATATGGCGTGTACATATCTCTCCTAGTAGCATTTGTTAGATCCTGCATATTGCGTGACGATTTCAATCAATGTCACGGGTTATTAATGCAAAACCTAATGTGTCAAGAATATTCCATCAAACGCCTTCACTCTAAGTTTCTTAAATTTAACAATGAGTATAATTTTCTTGTAAGTAAATGTGGCTCTGCTTCATGATTGTGTATAATTCCCCCTTAACTCGGCTGTTGGCAGTATCTTCATCGGGTTGAATTAGATCGCCACATAAGATAGGTGAACAGTTGCAAGCAAAGCTTAACTGAGATACATGTTTAATTACAGACAGCCGATATTCTAGCAATGGTACACGATTTGAATACGTGAATTTCACTTAGTCGCCTAGAACATACCTTGCGTCTTTCCTACATCATACACTGCTGATTGCTTCTGTTTGTATGATTCCGTCCTATTTTTGAACTTTGTATACTTTCGTAGTTCTTTGGTGGTTTGTGTTTTAGGTCTTTTAGGGAACTGGCCTTGCTATTATTGGCCCGGAACTTTTTTTTGCATGACGACTTGTATACGAATGTCTGTTCCGAAGCTTCGATTCAGTGATGCTGGAAACACACAAGGTATGTTCTAGGCGACTGAGTAAAATCCTATTCAAATTGTGTAGAATGTTAGAATATCAGTTGTCGATAACTAAATATGTATCTCAGTTGCGCTTTGATTGCAACTGTTCATATATCCAACGTAGCGATCAAATTTAACGTGATGAATATATCGCTCCTAACCCCGGTTAAGCGGAATTATTAATTTGAATGTAAACACTGATTTCACTTAGTCGAGTAGAACACCCATTGCGCCTTTCCTGCGCCATTTGAATGAATGAATGATTATGGCTACGGTTGGTTACGGTTTTCGACATGATAGTGAGAACATCAAAAATAAAACAAAAAGTTCAGACAAGTTTAAAATCAGATAAGAACAACCAAAACAGTTAAAACTCGGAAACAAACACATTTAAAAAAATAGTATATGTAGAAATCTATACGTACACAACTTTTTATCTATAAATATTTAAGACAATTAAAATTTATATTTTATAACATAGGCCAATGGCCCTCGAATAATTCATGACAACATCGCCAGCGATGCTGTCAAATAAATCATATATTGTGTAGAATCTCTCCCGAAGAGGGGCAAAATTCACACAGTCAACCAGGATGTGTTTGATGCCATATTGGGCATCACATCCAACATACGCGGAAGCAGTGTCCCACCCAGGATAAAACTGCGTGTTAGACGAGAATGCCCTGTTAAAACGACTTGGGCTATGCGAGACTTTTCGTTAGTATAAATATTGTAGCCAATGACAGGATGAATAGCATGCAGTTTATTATAGACCTTCAAGTCCCATTCACCCTGCCAAAGGCGACGAATATATTTATGAGTATTACACTTCACGTCAGTATAAGGGATTTTAACTTTCGAAATGGGTTCATTTGGGGCAGTCTTTGCCTCCCTGTCCACGACTGTGTTTCCATGGATACCAATACGACTTGGTATCCACCAGAATATATCTTTACCTCATTTAATTTGTTTCCAATGTAAGGCTAATATTTCCAGCATTAGTGGATTTTTAAATTTATTATTCTGTATTGCCAAAAGGCAAGAGAGCGAGTCACCATTGCCTCCTGGGCGTGCCCATACATATAATAAGGCCAGGAGTATTGCCCTGGCCTCTCCAGAAAAGATAGATGAAGAGAAGTGACCCGTTCTTCTAAGACAGCCTCAGCCGTAACTCTGTCCCCATCTTTTGACCAATCAGTATATATAAATTTGTAATCTGGATAATTAGCCTTAATTTCAGCAAAGCCTTGCTGAATTATAAGAGGATTTGTGTTTAATTTATTATATTTACGTAGATCGAATATCAGTTGAGGTTGTGGAAGTAGCCATGAAGACAAGAAACCGGAGCTATGTCCCCAAGTCTAATGCTGTCTTCCACAATATGTTCCCTAACACGAACACCGAACGAAGGGATCTTGTTAGGACATTTAGTATACTTGTCTACATATAATGGATTGAAAACACCATAGTCGTAGGCAGGTTTTGTTGGATGAGCTTTAAGCTTTGAAGCATATTGAAGGCTCAGTTTTATACGCCTGTGATGTAAAGAAGGCTCGTTAGCCTCTACGTATAAACTTGAGAGGTTCTAAAACCCCCAAGGCTGAGCCTCAGACCATGGTGATGAATGGAATCCAACAGCTTAATATACGACTTCCTAGCGGAACCATAAATGATGCACCCATAGTCCAATTTAGACCTCACCAGAGAAACATATAAATTAAGTAAAATGGATCGGTCAGCATCGCAATCGGTGGTAGACACGACCCCAATTATATCGTGAGCCTTTGTACCTATAGCTTTAAGCATTTTTATATCATAGCTTACTATCAAATATTATACCTGAAAAATTTGTTTCTCCAACAATTTTAACCTGTTTACAACGAAAATGAAGCTCAGGGTCAAGATGAAGTTTCCGTTTATTATAAAAATGGATACAGGCTGTTTTAGACGTAGAAAATCTAAACCACTGACAACTACCCATTTCTCGATCCCCCAGTGGGGTTTCCGGGGTGATAAGAATATGACCTCAGCCTTCTAGGCGAGCTTGTCGTAAAAGTCGACTAACCTAGAGCTCTCCTGTGTGAATCCGGTGAATGTAAGACTCACATGTTCCCGGTTGTGTGAGAGGCAACTGGGGAGCAACCTGTTTGCCGTGGGTTGCGTCCCGTAATCTACGAGGACGGGATCCTGGTGGCTGAGGAAGCGTTGGTCTTCCGAGATCCTCACGCCCAACACGCCACTTTGGCCCGTACGTGGAGAGAGACGGGAGGTCGGATTGGCCCGGTCCGATCAATCGGCTTTGTCACGTCTTGGCTCTGCGTTGTCCCAAAATTTCTCCATAACACCACTCAATAAAGAATAAATGTTATTTCTCAAATTTTGTTTGCGGAACTACGTTTTGAGGCGGTGGCTCATGGGTCAATCGACTAGTATGTGTCTGATGTGTGACCTTATTAACTTAATGGGGTTTGCTTATTTGGGCCATCTATTCGAGTATACCTCACGTGGAGTCCTTGGTGCGTTTCCTGTTGGGTATTCCAGGTTCAGGCATCGCCCTTGTTGGCACTCCGTGCTGGGTGGGGAACACGTGAGTTGAATTCTTATTATATGAGAAATATATCTATTCCAAAAACGACATATAACACTAACCACCAAAGAACCTTTTGTATAACGTTTCCAATATAGCAATGCGGTCTTCCCCTCGGCCCACTCCAGGTGTTGATAAAAAGAGGAAGTTGGAAGTTCTATCTGATTCACTTGATAATAAACACGACAATTGGCCGGCTTTTATTGTCCCCTCCACTAGGAGTGAACAAAAGCCGGCCTCTAAAATCCATCCTTTTTTGTTAAAAAGGGCATTGGAAGGGGCAGCAAGGACTTTGAAAACTGTTAAAAACTACGATCCTGGGACATTCTCATCGAATGTTTCCAGAAACAACAAGCTAAAAATTTATTATCATTAAACAAAATCTCTGATATTCCTATTTATACCTCCCCTCACAATTCCCTGAACAGCTGTCAGGGAATAATACGTGATAGGGATGGTGATATCATAGACTTAACAGAAAAAGAAATGTGCAGCATTTAAACCACAGGGTGTTGCCAGAGTAAAACGTTTCACAACAAAGAAAGCTGGCAACATCATCAAATGAAATACCTATCTTTTGACATTTAATAGTACATCTCAACAGTCACATATTTACATTGGCCCGTATATGGATAATGTGGATTTATACATCCCTAATCCGACGCGTTGTTTTACTTGCCAAAAATTTGATCATAAGAGGATTTCTACTTGATTTGTTATATTTACGTAGATCAAATATTAGTTTCTGGTGTGGAAGAAGCCAGGGAGGAGACTCCGGAAAAGACACTGGAGCTATATCCTGAGGCTTGATGTTAGCACCCACAATATGGTCCCGTTTACGAAAACCAAACGCAGGGTTCTTGTCAGGGCATTTATTAAATTTTATCTACATATGATGGATTGTAGGCAGGGTTTGTTGGATGAGCTTTAAGCGTTGTAGCATATTGAAGGCTCAGTTTTATATGTTGGTGATAAAAAGAAGGCTCATTAGCCTCCACGTATAAACTCTCTACTGGGGAGGTTCTTAAAAGCACCAAGGCTGAGCCTCATACCTTGGTGATGAACAGGATCCACCATTTTAATGTACGACTTCCTAGCGGAACCGTAAATGAGGAATCCGTAGTCCAATTTAGACCTCACCAGAAAACGATATAAGTTAAGTAAAACTGATCGGTCAGCACCGCAATCGGTGGTAGACACGACCTTAATCATATCCAGTGCCTTTGTACATTTGGCTTTAATGAGGTATAAAAGGCAGCTAAAAATCAAATATTATACCTAAAATTTTGTTTCTCCCACAATTTTAATCTGTTCACCACAAAAATTAAGCTCAGGGTCAAGATGAAGATTCAGTTTATTACAAAAGTGCGTACCGACGGCTTTAGACGTTGAAAATCTAAAACCTTTTTCAGTTGCCCATTTCTCGATCTTACTGAGACAAAGCTGTAACCGACGTTCAATATTGTTCATATTCTTAGGTAGGTAGCACATAAGGAAATCATCCACGTATAGTGAACCCTCTGTTAGATGTCAGATGTTAATGTTTTAGCCAAACTATTAATTTTTATGCTGAACAGTGTTGCGAACGGATACTGCCCTGGGGCACACCCATCTCCTGCTCATGAGAGTCAGAGAGAGTGGACCCGACCCTTACCTTAAACTCACGATCAGATAAAAATTGAGATATACATATGGGTAAGCGACCCTTTAATCCCATATGCGCAAGGTCTTTTAAAATGCCATATATATGTGGTGTCGTAGGCCGTTTCAGGGTCGAAAAATATGATCTAAAGTAGATCAACCTTGACGAAAACAACATTGAATATTAGATTAAAGCTTGTTGGTTTCAAGAAATCTAACAAGTCTATCATTAATCATCCGTTCCATAGTCTTACAGACACAGCTGGTAAGAGCTATGGGACGGTAATTATTTGGATCAGTATGATCCTTACCCGGTTTGGGAACCGCGATAATACACGCCTCCCTCCATGATGGTGGAAAATTACCAGTTATCCAAATATCATTAAGCAAGTCCAAGAGAGTTTCAAGTGGCTCAGGTGGTAAATGATTCAGAAACTTATAATACACGTTTAAATATAACACACATTTTAAATGCTGAACTTTTTCTTTATTATTTTTGCCCTTAAGTTTCGGAATCATGTTCCAGACCTTACGCGTAGGTATTTTTGACGTAATGCGCGAAACAAAGTTCCGCCAACAAGATTGTCTCTTGGACTAATCGATGAGCTTTAGTAGCTCTCAAAATATGAACCTGGTTTAAGTTATTATCATCAGGACATATATTAAAATTTGGGTAGGCCTATTTGCGGTCATTATTGGCTTTGCGACAGTCCTATCATACCAGGGTTTACTTTTGGATATTGGATTTGTCGAGGCCTTAGGGATAGTTCTATCGGCAGCTCGTGAAACAAACTCAATAAACTTCAATATAGGATCATCTGTTGCATTGAGAGTCTCTGAGGTGATACTAGCCTCACAGAACATCTCAAATGCGATCCAATCTGCTATATCGAACTTTCACCTAGCTACACGTTCTAAAGAATTAGAGGTGATTTGCTCTAGTATAGTAGGAAAATGATTATTACCACAAAGATCGTCATGCAGCGTAAAAAAAAGTGATGGCTTTGTGAAAGTGAGATCGATAACAGATTAAGTGCAGTTACCCGGATGTAAATTTGTATAAGAACCATCATTGAAATAACACTGTTCCTTCTTAGATATGAAGTCTTTTACTATCTTGCCCTTATTATTTATGTTATTACTGGCCCAAACGGGGATATGGGGATTAAAATCTACCAGTATTATGAACGGTTTAGGTAACTGTTCTTTTACATTATTTAACTGAAAAGCTGACAAAGAAGTGTTCGGAGGTCTATACACCGAACATAACGTGACTCTTTCACGTCACGTAAAATTTACCTTAAGACCTCGACAATTCCACTGTATAATTTTATTTAAGGAAAACATTAGGTAAGCGTATAGGAGATTTATATTTGGACCGAGGTAGGCAATGGTGCGAGTGACGTATTTATCACCTTCGCATCTGATGTTGAAAGGTCGACGTCCTCCAACGATCCAAACTTATTAAAAGTTAGAATAGGGTCCCTAGTGACCCTGGAGGAACGTACCACAGGACCACCAGGTTTATTATATTATTATTAACATTCGTTCCTTTGTCTGGCTTTTTGTCTCGAAATTTATTAGGTTCAGCTGGTTTACGTTGTGGTTCTATATCTTTGGGA
Source organism: Liolophura sinensis (assembly GCF_032854445.1). NCBI lineage: Eukaryota > Metazoa > Mollusca > Polyplacophora > Chitonida > Chitonidae > Liolophura > Liolophura sinensis. The sequence continues at coordinate 330,655 of NC_088304.1, forward strand.
CTTTCGGAATTTGTTGGTATAGTTTGTGTAGAACAAGAGATATATTTAGGCTGGGCTACGGGTTTAACAGAAGTTTGGGCGGATATGGTTTTGGGCTGATCGTTTCCAATTGGGCAAGCGAGGGATGTCTGAGTTGCAACAGATGTTTTAACTCGCTTGACTACATTTGCAAAGCCTGTGATGTATTGGACACTAATTTATGTGCTTCTTGGTACATATTTTTTTTAACCTTTAAATTAACTATTTGCTTTTCTTGTAGGATTTATTTTTTTATTTGATTGGTGTTTTACGCCGTACTCATAAATATTTCACTTATACGACGGCGGCCAGCATTATGGTGGGTGGAAACCGAGCACAGCCCGGGGGAAACCCACGACCATCCGCAGGTTGCTGGCACACATTCCCACTTACGGCCGGAGAGGAAGCCAGCATAAGCTGGGCTTGAACTCACAGCGACCGCATTGGTAAGAGGCTCCTGGGTAATTACGCTGCGCTAGCGCGCTAACCGACTGAGCCACGGAGGCCCCCTTTTCTTGTAGGAATAATGGGCAGTCTTTAGAGGAGGCAGTGTGATCTCCAGTGCAATTGTAACATTTAACTGTGTCACTGCAGTCGAAACCTTTATGATCTTCCTTCCCGCATCGAAAACAAATCAATTTATTTATACACTGGCCCTTGCTGTGACCAAATTTTTGGTACGTGAAATACCTAGTTAAACCCTGATATATGTAAAGTATAAATTACTTTTAAAGAAATCGGGATGTGTTCTCGCACAGGATACCCTGTTTTATTAGACCTTTCAGCGCTAGCAACCGTGTGGATGAGACCTGGCCATAGCCGTCACACATATGTTTCAATGGCTGATTCCACAAAGCCAGTTTTGACTTAATCATCTCACCAAGAACATAGCGCTTTGACTTAATTTTACAATGTCTTTGTGAAGTTGGCCCCTGGACTCAAATGATGTCGGAGGCGACCTTCAATCTGGTTCCTCTCACGTACCACTCATTCCACTCCCAATTAAAGTCTCGACCATGGCTTCAATAACGAACTATTTTACAGTCCGACGTGCCGTCGATTCTGCTAGATAAAGAGGATACATATAAGGTGGCTTGTGTGTTTGACTGGTGGGGCCTCCGTGGCTCAGTCGGTTAGCGCGCTAGCGCAGCGTAATGACCCAGGTGTCTCTCACCAAAGCGGTCGCTGTGAGTTCAAGTCCAGCTCATGCTGGCTTCCTCTCCGGCCGTACGTGGGAAGGTCTGACAGCAACCTGCGGATGGTCGTGGGTTTCCCCCGGGGTCTGCCCGGTTTCCACCCACCATAATGCTGGCCGCCGTCGTATAAGTGAAATATTTTTGAGTACGGCGTAAAACACCAATCAAATAAATAAATGTTTGACTGGTAAGGTAAACATATTGAAAATAATCCCACACTATGCTGCCAGGTCTTCACTTCATTGTTTCCCAAACGCCCCTCACTATCGCCCTGATGTCAAATTGTCTTCCCATTTTGCACAAATATCCTCGGGGTGTTCAATTATCACACGTTGACGGGCGAAATGGGATACAGGATCTGAATCCCATACCGAGACAATTGCCATCGTTAAAACTCGGATGTACATTAATTACACATTAACCATGTTACAAAGATGATAAGCCAGGCCCCAAATAACGTACAGAGATACATCAGTTTAATTGTTCCCTCTACTGTTTACTTCTCACAAATTTTTATTCAGTGTGGGTGAAAGAGTGAGGTTCTCTGGCGTTGTAGTTTTATTCTGTGGCTTTGCTATCGATACCATGTGTCTTTAGTTACACTGTGTATGTGAATGGATGATTAACAATGAACAGATGGACTTAACACCACGTCGGCATCAATGTATGCGAGATCTAACACTAAGTGACGAGGGATGTATCAGGTATGTCAACAAGCACTGATCCAGCATACCCTGTCATATTACACTTGGTCAGTTATATGTATGTATGTTTGCTTGGGGTTTTACGTTTCAATCATATAACAACGAGGTCATTAGGTGTGTGGATACTGTATTTTCTTGTGACAGGGCCACATCGCCACTGAAGCATTATATCGAACACACTATACATACCAGACGTAACACCAAACATAGCAACACCGGGGCAACCAGTCATGTTTCCTTGCTCTAACCGCTCAGTATTGAGTGCTAGTCTTTGGCATGGTCGTTGGTAATTTCACCTTTAGCTAACGTGTATATCTGAACATGTCAACATGTCATGTAGACTTCCACACGGACAATTTCACCTAAAGAGCCCGGCTCGAACCTTACCTTATTTTTGCTATCCCCTGTTTCCTTAAAATGCCCGAAATGTAATATGTCAAAGCCAGCTTTGGTAAACCATCTTTCATCAGTGATTTGAAACTTTGGAATTGGACAACTCAAATCAACGTCTGCCATGTTTGGAATTTTTTTGTCATCTTCGGCCAACGTGATGAGCAGCGAAAAGTTTATCTCACCCATCATTCTGTTTAAAGGGCATGCAATTCTTGAAGAGAATGTTGGGTAGGATAAAATTTAAATGATTTAAACATGTATACCTCCAAAGCTCCTTCCCTGCAGACTCTAATTTTATTGCATAATTTGTAGGTAGCAGCTACAATTCCAGAGTGCTAAGTGATGGCTATTCCAGGAGGAATTGAAACAGTTGAAGCAGGTATGGGTTTGTTTTCTTTATTTCATTGCAATATTGAAACATTAATGTTTTTGGGCATGGTGTAGTCCAGCACTTACTTAGACATACTTGCTGCCTAATCTGTCACAAGAAAACTTCTGAGGCCTCATGTGTGAAAGTGTATTAATATAATATCGGTTTCTCTGTGAACTGCATGGTTTCCAACTACCATATTATAATGGCTGCATGTGACAAATGTATTGTTTGTCACATTAAATTTGAAAGAAAGAGTTTTCACTTTATTATGTGAGAAGTGGATACTCTGTTATGTATATGGAGTTGTTCGCTTTCATTGAGGATACATGTAGCTTTGCTTTAGATATCTGATATACCCCAAAACTAATTAAATGAGATTATGCACATAATATTTTTTTCACAATTGCACCCGTACAAGAAGAAGAACCGGTACATGGACAGGACAATGCCAAGATTATGGAGGCGTCCCCTCCTACTGAAAGTGAAGGGGAGGGTACTTAGGCCGTTGTCATTCCTGTGCCTCAAGTGATCAGCTTCCTGTACAAATAGTTTCGCAGGTAGGCCTACCTGTAATTTGTGTAATATGGCAAAATATGTTTTTAACATGTGTCACTATGGTAGTTTCAATCAACTTAGCCTACGATCGCTTTGTGCAAGACGCCCCAGGAAAACAATCCATGTCCTATTACATAAAGGTTGTCTGTTTATCCTCTGAACTTTGGACTTGTTGATATCATTGTTGATATCATTTCAATGATTGTGCTAAATTAACCTCTGAAGAAGTAAACTGTAAGGTGGTTGTTGAAAACAATATATAAATGCATCTACTCAAAATTTCTTTTGTGCATGTGAAAAGTGCATGGTACCGTGCACATGTAAATGATTTAGTCAAACATTTGATTTCTTCAAAATTGTCAGTCAGTTTATACCCTTGGTCGAGGCAAAATTATGGGACACCACTTCATGCCTTATGTATTTTGGGTTTTGTGGTCAACTCAGTGTGTTTTGCTTACCAAAAAGGTAGGCTAAAACAAAAGAATGAATTCTGACCGCTAAAACATGCATTTTTTAATGTTTAGGTTTTTAAAAATCAGCAATATTACCAATGGACAAGATACCAGTGGGCCTACCTAAATTCTGAAAAGGTGAACCTCAACATGAGGTTTTCCCTCATAAGGCAATGGAGAATTTGTTCATACTGATAATGAATATTAAGTAATATTGTACATATTGTACTATATATAATCTTGATTTCATTGCATTAAGAATGTGAAATGACCTCATTAGAGATGATAAACACTGCAATTTCTATATCTTATTCCTTGATACTAAAGAGTGACATGTAAAACTTCAGTGGTGAAAGAAAGAATTTGTTAAAGATTTGAGTGTTTAAGTCCAGCTTCCTCTCAGGCTGTACATAGGGAGATCATACAGCAACCTGCGGATGGTAATGGGTTTTCCCCAGGCTCAGTCCGGTTTCCTCCCACCATTATGATGTGCTCCGTTGTATCTTACACCATCAGACGAAGGAACAGTGTTTTTAAGCATCACGAAGTTTCACAAGGCCATGGTGGTTAATTAGATAGTGGTTTAAGTGTTAAAATTCTTGTAAGAATAATTATTGCATACAAAAGAAATAGATGAATGATGAATGCGTTCAAATGAGAGATAATATTTCATTTTCTTGAAGTGTAAATCATCAAAGTGTTTATAGGTTGATATCATTCAGTGACCGTTTCCGTTTGTGTTACTTTACAGTTTCACCGGGGCTTAGTAACCAATTTCCAAGCCTCTTCAAGGATGTTGTCAACCTATTAAAGCTTCAGTGTAGGATATCCATGCCATTGTTGATCCTTCATCGGTTTAACATGCACAAAGTCGGCTTAAATACACTGTAACTGCAAGAATATAGTGAAATTGCGGAATCTAGCGATTGCTCAACTGCGTTCATTGAACATTCGTTAGAGAGAAACACCTGTACTATAATTATTTTGATGGATTTGTGCGTCAGAAATGCGTGAAACAGGTCTGTCAATAAATAAATCAAGCATAGATTATTGTAGCTGGTTTCCGAATTTCCATCTCCAAGCTGAGCCACAAGTGTTGACATATCAGTTATCTGTATAAAAGGTCATTAAGTCTTCACTCTAAATTATTTATTGTGGACAGTGTATCCATGTGAATGACTATTGCGTGCTTCAGATAACAAGATGGACAAGTATGGTCGCCTGTAATGGCAACATCTGTGAAGCATTACCCCTGAATGATGTTCTATAACCGAAAATACAGCGGCGTGGATTATGAAGGTCTATATAGACAGAAAGTACAGTGGGCGGATATTTCAGCACCTGTTTGTTCACACCTTTGTGCTTGTGTAACCTGATTCTTGTTTTGAGTAAAGACGTTTAACATCTAGAAATATGTGGTGGTCAATTTGGAGAATTTCTACATGCTGTTCAAGTGTTGTTCAGTTCTACTGGCAGTTTATATGAATGTCATCTGTATGACTGAAGGTGATTCAAGGGCACACTGGAACCTACGTCTGTGGTACCCCTGAGGATATTTTTTGTGGACCTGCATGCTCTTTGTGTTGTTTTATGTGACTCACATTTTCTACGATTGACATGTAACTCTTATTACTTACGAACATTAATATCAAATGTTCTGAATTGTGCAAATGTTGCTATAGGTATCTGTATAGACTATTACCAATTTTATATGCTGACAAACAGTGAAATTTGACCAATTGCTTACGTATCAGAGTACAGAAAAGGTCTCAGAACAACTCGGCAATAAAGACGTCGGGCAGGGTGATCCATAGTAGATTTACCTTTCCGAAAACCACACTGTATGTTAGAAAGTAACTTGTTGGTTTGAAGAAACCAAGCAAGTCTATCATTTAACATTCGCGTCATAGATTTTAATATATTGTTTCCATTATTTTAATGCTGGACATTTGCTTTATTATGTTTGCATTTAAGTTTCTGAACCATGTTCCGGACCTTCCGCATAGGTGTTTATGACGTAATGCCTGAAACAAAGTTCCGCCAACAATATTGTCTATTGGGCTTGAGTAATCGACGACCCTTGCCTCTAAAAATATGAACCTGGCTTAAGTTATTATCAGTGGGACAATGATTAAATCTGCGTTCAGCCTTTTTCCGGTCCTTGATAGCTTTACGACAGTCATTTATCATACCAGGGTTTACTTTTGGATATTTTACTTGTCGAGGTCCTAGGGATAGTTCTATCGGAAGCTCGTAAAACAAACTCAATAAACTTCAGTAAAGGATTATCTGTTGCATTGAGAGTCTCTGAGGTGATACCGGCCTCACAGAACAGCTCAAATGCGATCCAATCTGCTTTATCGAACTTCCACCTAGCCACACTTTCTACAGAGTTAGAAGTGATATGTTCTAGGACCATGGGGAAATGATCACTGCCACAAAGGTTTTCCAAGTTTTCCACTTTCCAAGAAAAGTCCGAGAGAAGTGATGGATCTGTGGTAGTGAGATCGATAGCTGAATAAGGGCCATTACCCCGATGTAAACTACCAGGCAAAAGAAAGGTTTCACCCACTTCTTGAACCCATACAACAAAAACAAAGGCAGATATAAGAATTAAGAAGATTGGTTTATAAACAGAAATCATTGTGAAATATTCTCTCAAAAAGCTTTAAAATACTGGCATTCAATTGGCCACAAAACACAATGATAGAGACAGGGGGTCAGAAGAAAAAATTACACAAATGTAAAGTTAACTGGCAAGTGCATGTAAAGTCACAGTATCCACAGAAATGAAGGATTACAGTCATCAGTAGCGAGTGTGGCCATCCTAGGCATCAATGCAAGCAAGCACACGCCTCCGCATTGACGTCGTCAGTCGCCGGATGACGTCAACAGGGATAACGTTCCATAGATTTAAGAGAGCTTGCTCAAGTTCCTGTTGGTTAGTTGGAGGAGGCACCAGCTGTCTCAAACGGCGGTCAAGGTGATCCCAGAGATGCTCAATGGGGTACATGTCTGTTGAGTTGGCTGGCCAGGGCAAACACGATGACGTTTGCGGTCTCGAGGTAGTCTGTAAACAATGCGGGCAGTGTGGGGTCTTGCGTTGCCGTGTTGCAAGATCGATCCTCTTGGCTGCCGTTGGAGGAAAGGAACGACGACAGGTCTCAGTACCTCATCAACGTATCGCTGGCCAGTCAGATTAACCTTGCACAATAACCAGCTGCGTCTTCATTTGGTCACAAATCCCTCCCCAAACCATGACGCCTCCGCCTCCAAACGGATAAACCTCTCTTACGCAGTTTGGCGCGAGGCGCTCGCCTCTTCGTCGGAAAACTCGAACTCTTCATCGTTCCTGAATAGACAGAACCTGCTCTCGTCTGTAAACAACACTCTCGCCCAGCGACGACATTATGGAGGGAGGCGAATAGAAGATTTTTTTTTTTATGTTTGGACCGAGGGCGACCTTTCTTGGGAGATGTGCTGTTAGATCTCCCTTTTGCGGGTGATTATTGTCGAGTGGATTTGTCGAGGTTTTAAGGTTAATTTTATTGAAAAACACAGCTAGTCCATCACATCCGCACCTGGTGTTGAAGGACCAACGTCTTACAACGATCCAAACTTATTAAAAAGTCTGAATAAGGTCCCTAGTGGCCTTCGACGGACGATCTGAAGAAACACTAGGTTTACGGCTATGTTGAGTAGATCTTTTTTCTTAGGGGTATTGATGTCAACAGGAGAGGAGGTATTAGTATAATTCTGTTTTTCAGTATCAGTTTGAGTAGAGCAAGACGAAGACGTAGTGTAGATGACAGGTTTAACTAGTGTTGGCAAAAATATTGTTTTGGGCTTATTGTCACCAATGGGTCAAGTTAAAGATGTGTGAATGCCAACAGATATTGATACACTCTTGACCACATTGGCAAATGAACTTCTCAGGGGAGTGCTCATGGTAGAGAACTGGCGACGTGTTTGTAGATAGGTAATATTTTTTTTGCACTTTTAATATTATAAACTGCTTGTCTTTTATAAAGGGTCTGGCAGCAACCTGCGGATTGTCGTGGGTTTCCCCACCATAATGCTGGCCGCCGTCATATAAGTGAAATATTCTTGAGTACGGCGTAAAACACCAATCAAATAAATAAATAAATTTTATAAAGAGAGAACAGTCTTCAGAGGAGGCTATATGGGCTTCGCCGCAATTTTACTGTCTTAGTACAGTCGTAACCTCCATGGTCCTCTTCTACATATCGAAAGCAAACCAACTTATTTCTACATTGGTCCTTGCCATGCCCAAATGTTTGACATTTGAAGCAACTAGTTGGGTTTGGTATGTACAGATCCACTCGAACACTGTACGGGCCAATGTAGATCGACTGCGTAAGAAACGGGTTGTTGAATGCAGCAAATGAGTATTAAGTTTTATAATATTGTCATCTTTTTTGTTGTTAATCGCTTGACATTAACGACCCCTTGAGAGTTTAATTCAGAGCATATCTGCTCCTCAGTGAAGTCGGTGAGTTCCTGATCTCTATCCAGGATCACTCCCAAATTAGAATTTAAAGTTGTATTGGGGGGGGGGGACACAACAACTGGAATATCATTATCTTCGTTATGGTCATCAAACTTATAGGCTGCTGTTTGTTCAGTGGACAACGAAGCCAGGCCAATTGCTCGACCCACCGTCCGTGTCAAACAACACTCCATTTTCAGGAGGAGGTTTGAAACATTTGTGGAAAGGGTTAAGGAAGACATGCCAGATATATGAAAAATTCACTCCACGTGTTCCCCATCCACCACGGAGTGCCAACAAGGGCATGCCCAACAGGAAAGGCACCAAGGACTCCACATGAGGTATACTCGAATAGATCGTCAATATGCAAACCCCAGTGAATAAGGTCACACATTTGACACGTACTCCTCGACTGACCCATGAGCCACCGCCTCACACGTAGTCCCGCAAGCGAAATTCCAGAAATAACATATTCTCTAAGGAGTGGTGTCACGTCAAGACGTGATTGATAGGACAGGGAAACCGAGAAGATTGGAACCTACCGGGCTCACACAGGAGAGCTCTGGGGTAGTCGCTTTTTACGACAAGTCCTATTCTTATCACCCAGGAGACCCCACAGGGGAAACTGTTTTGGAAGTTATCTATTTAAATTTATTGATTTTTATCCATTTGATTCATATTACCCAAAATCTTGTATTAAGCAGCCATCTTGGTGGTTTTACTCCGTGAGCTGTCCAAGCTGACTGGTTGAAAAAAATATGCATCATGGCAGGAGCCTGCCCATTTCACTATTGTCACACACATTATTGAATCTACAAAAGAAAAATATACCGTTGAGTGAAACACATATAGTGCTACTTTAATAACTTGCTGGAAACCGATATATTTGTCTGTCCACAGGATGGTGTAAAATCACACACTGCAACATGTATTTACAAGCATTTCTATGTCCTTACTAAAAAGCTGACAAGTGTCAATGATGTAGATAACAAATTTTTAACGTGATAGTCTCAAAAAGGTATTAAATGCTACATGGGAAAACTGTAGTTTATGTTAATAATTTAATACCGGTACAAAAAAAATGAGTGTCACTGATTATTCCTTCAAGGAGATACCGTATACATTGGTCAGCGTCATTACGATATAAACAAAATCAGCGCCTGAAGTACAATATAGCGGAGAAATGTAGACGGAACCGGTGCAAAATGAAATGGCCTCGTCATCGATTGGGGCGCTTTGTGGGGATTATTGTACCGTCTGTTGCCCCATTCACCCTGGAAAAACCAACAATTTCACCAAAAAAAAAACTTTGCTGAATTCTGGGCTGAGACTCGACCCTTGGAAAAGTTATCGAAGGAAGCGTTGTACACAGCTCGTCGACTGGTACGATGAAATGTCCTGCACACGCTGGCCTCCGATATGCCGTAAGAATCGCCTAATTCCAGCAAGAAACCACCTTTAGCGATGTATCTCAGCGTTGTATCTCTGGGGACAGTGCCCTAGAGCGCTTTGTTGTGTGTTCAGTAAAAGGGTTAACATCATCTAAAATACGAAGGAGGGCGTTTTTCGGCATTCGATATCTTCTTAGAAGCCCCACCTCCCTAAGTGTTTCTAACTGCGACGATCTGTCCCTAAACACTCGATCTTTTCTGAGCATTTCATCATAAAACATCAATCAAGCATCTACTTTGTTGGTCTAAGGTAACGGTAAGAGTGGGCATTAATTTCCTTTTATGTTTCTCTTTAACTTAAGGTAATCTTATTTTAACGTAGCTTTGTGAAAGTGGATGGTTACCTTAGCAGGTCACTAAGAGAACGTTAAGAGATCCCTTAGGCTAAGGTAGCTTTGTGCAAGCGAGCCCTGTACTTGAAGTTACCTAAGGTGACAGTAAATTATATGTATACGATTGTCAGTAGATTGTCACATCGTTTTAAGCAAGCATATACATCATAAACGAGTGTGCAGACATTTCTGACAGTACCACCTAAAAGACTTATCCCCAAACTCTTGTATGGCCTTTTCGTCTACTATTGATAGACCATTGCCACAACGTCTGAGGGGGGGGGGGACTGTGCCTGTGGACAGGTTTTGTACTTGCTGGACATAGACGACAATTATACAATGTGACAGGTCTGCTAAATGGAAGGTGGTGAAATCTGTTTGAAGAGACGGCAACGCTATTCATGGCCTCGTAATAACCGTAACCCGTCTGTGAGCATTGCAAATGACTTAGTGACAAAAATAGACGAGAAGTGATAACATTTACAGCGCGCTTTCACCGAGCATAGCAGGCGTCACGTTCATTCATTCTTCCTCCTGAAATCGGTCCCGACAGCTCAGTTGGTTGGGCGTCCGCTTCACGGCAGTAGATCCAGGACGGGGTCACATCGAAGACCTTAACAAAGGAAGTTGCAACTTCACCGGTGTTCACTATTAAATCGATAGTGCAACGACTGGTTGACCCGTAACAGTATAATAGCTCGGGCGAGGCGGGTAAGTTGTCTCAGTGACTCAACACTAGAGCGGTGGAAACCTGTCCCGCAACAAGGAGGCACATTACATGTAAATGTACTCTAAGGACTACTTCGTCGTGATATGACTGAAAAATTGCTAAGTACAAGATTAAACCCTAAGTACACACTCACTCCCATCAGAAACCCTCTTGTAAAAATTATCGTCTCATTTCACAGAAATATCGCCAAGATGTTCAGTTATCACACTCTGAGAGGCCAAACAATCTCCAGTATGTGCATCCCGAACCAAAACAATTGCTATAGTGGCCACTTGAGTGGTTGGAAATTATACATTTATCCCGCACGGTAACACAGATGATTCGCCACGCCCCAAATCCCTGATGTGACAAACGCATGTCTCGTACACAATGTCGAGCTTGGAGATGCCCAATACAAACCACATGATAACAGTGATGCTGTCTCCATCGAGGGTCGTAAGTTCTGCGATCAACTCATCGCCCAGCGTCAGAGTAGACATTGTAGGTGCTTTATCTACTACATATAGTAGTATAAAGAAAACGTGTGTAAGGAAGGGTTTTATCGAGTCAAACTGATATTACATCAGAACTGGGATAGTTTATTTATGGAATAATACTGATTTTACTGATAAATTTTGGTATTAACTCTCCATTTATACTTTGCACCCGACGGTGTGATAATCTGTGGCGGAAATGCTTGACACTTCTGGTGTGATTAGACTGATAACACTTGGCCTATATGTAGTTGTTTTGGACAGCTTCTCGAGATTAGAAAACATCTCAAGATTCACGGCCTGGAATGCCTTACAACAAGAATCATACTGTCTGTTTTGACATGGTAAACTATCCTTAATTAGATAGAATTAAATATTCATCATTGTGTACCTTTCCGCTTAACCCGGGGATAGGGGGCGTCTACTCACGTGCTGAATTAGATTGCCATGTTGGATATACGAACACTTTCAATCAAACAACAACTGAGAAACATATCAACTGATATTCTAGTATGGTACACGATTTGAACACCAATTTCACTCACTCACCTGAAACCTATCTTGCGCCTTTTCTACATTACTGAAAACTGTTCACTGCTTCTGCTTGCATGATTCCGGCCAGTTTGGTACTTTATATACATATCTATCACGTACATGGTATTTAACAACACAGAGATCTTTACATATTAACGGGAAAGACGTAATCGTCCGTTACTTTTGAATCATAATCTGATCGGGTAGGGTCCTGTAACGCTCCTCATTTTCGGACTGTATCTAATACCACTTAACCTGGGGCTAGGGCCGTAAAGGTAGCCATGCCAATTACATCAGTACGATGCCTTTATGAGCAGTGGCAATGAAAGCGCGACTGAGATACTTGTTTAGCTGTTATTTGACATGGAACTCATGCACGGACTACGAATTTGAACTTTGATATGGAATTCATGCCTGGAATATTCATTGTCTGCCCGGCATCATTGAAAACTGATTACCGCTTCTCTCTTATGTGTTACCGGCTTTATTTCTTATTTGTATAATTTCTTACATACCTTTGTCTTCGGGAGTTAGTGTTAAACGTTGTTGTGGAAATGGATCTTGCGATTATCGACTTGGAAAGCCCTTTACGGACTACGAATGGTATAGGAATGTCGGACATGACGCTTATATTTACTTCTATGTCTTTGTCATCGTCATATGACTAAAAAATTGATACTGTTTTGCATGACTCCGGCCATTTTCGTACTTTATATACTTTCTTACTTCTTTGTTGTTGTCATTATATTTTCATGACTAAAAAGTTGTTATGTACGACGTTAAACCCCAAGCACTGACTTAATTCTTTGGGGATTGCCCTTGTGATTATTGACCTGGAACATCCTTAACGGTTGACACTTGGTATACTAATGTCTGTTTCGACGTAGAGATTCGCATAGAATTAGATCTCCACCCTCCATATAAGAACAGTTGCAATCCAAGTGCAGTTGACATGCATATCGTGATTAATGACAACTTATATTATACTTGCACCGTACACGGTTTGGAAAATGATTGAAGTAATTCACCCAGAACATTGTATCGTCTCTCCATTACCATTCTCTTGCTGTCTGATTTTCTCGCAGGAATCCATCATCTCTTACTTCCTGGAATCCTGGGAACATTGCGATAAGATTTGTATTGGAAATTGTTTTTGACCAGGGACGACAATTTTGATTGGCGACTCGTGTGCAAATGTCTGCCTCGACGCCTAGATTTATGTTCCAGACGAAATATTTTAACTGTATGTGTTTCTGCATCACTGAAAGACACGTAACGCATTTGTGTTTCAATTTTATATTGATATGCGCGACGTATAACATTGTCGTTAAACACGTATTTTCAGACAATTATTTTCACTTCTCAGTATTTGGGGTGACTGGTTGGATAATTATCTTTACAGATCGGTTAATGGCGTGTCTGTCTTCGGGAATTCCACACTTGGTTGCCAGCTGTGCTTGCTGATGCATTTCATAAAAGATCTCACTGATTGCAACATGTGTGACCGTTAACATTGCATTCTGCTTTGGTTTTCTACACGTGTGATAATGCACAGCATTAAAAGAGCAGTGGAAATACAAGTAGCCTTTAGATAGGTTTATATGTAACATGTTGAACAAAACGAGAAACTTCACAAGAATTAAATGTATTGAAAATGGGTAGTACATGGTAGGCAATATAGGCGAAAACTATAGGTCTAACCTGACGCATCCGACCATTGCAATTGTGTTGAATACCAAGACGTGTGCCGAATTGGCTGGTGATTTAAATAAGCTAATTCATTATTGTGACAGCATTTTAGCAAGATAAATCCTTCTCCGCGATGCCTGTGGAAATGTCCCAGGGGAAAAATCTAGTCCTTTCTCTGTAAATGTAAACATTGTCAAGACATGCTCGCGGCAATTGACCGTTTCATTTGTCTTTATGTCCGATGTGCTCTCGCAGATTACGATCTTCGTGGGTTATTAGGCTTGAGACGCTGCCAAAAGGCTGAAGGCTATTGAATACATCGATTTCAGAGAGAAGGCGTATGGTGTTCTCACTCCCTAACGATTGTCACAATACAGGAACCAGCGGCGGAACATATTTACCAACTCCAGGAAATCAAAGTGGATGGGATTGGTGTAGATAGAATGGATAGCCTGATTAACTGATTGGTCATGAGTTAGTGGCTCGTAGTGATAAACGTGCAGTCGCCCTCAACAAGCCTCCGGGGATCCTGGCCATCGGTCAGTGGAGCACAAACATTGCAGGACTTCTGGTGCAACTGAATGAATGAATGAATGAATGAATGATTATTATAGCCCATTATTTTTATATAATGCAACCCAGAAAATTTTATAGGAGATATATATGTATAAAACACAAAATCCATATTTAGGCCAATGGCAAGGTAGAAATTTAAGATACTGTTCGCATTTTCACACGTTCAGTTTTAGGATTACCCAATCTTGTTAGTACAAAATAATATAATTAAGACAAGGTCAGCATGTACAGACAAATGGGGATTACTTCTAGGTAATGACTGAGGTTAGTGTGCAAGATACTTCTAAATAGGTCTTAGCTTTGGTAGACAAGCAGCCTCCCTGGACATATTTAACAACACAAAACGACACAGCCCGGGACAACAAATTGATGTGAAATATTCTGCGCGAAGCGACGACTAACCAGATGATTTTAAGAACGTGAAACTGATCCGCAGATTTAGTTAGCTAGTGGGAATGCGCTCATACCGAAAACAGAGACAGCCTAAGAACTTTATATCTTAAACATATATAAACGTCATGTCCGACATTCGTATACCATTCGTAGTCCGTAAAGGGCGTTCCATGTCGATAATCGCAAGATCCATTTCCAGGACAACGATTAACACTAGCCCCCAAAGACAAAGTTATGTAAGAAATTATACAGTCACTTGTCAGAGCCAAAGGATTTACTCATTGAGTAATTGTCTCAATTGTCTTCAAAGTCATGAGACGCCAGTTATTTGACATACAAATCAGATTTTTTCCCCTGCTTCCATTGTCATAATTCGAGTAACGATGAAAGGATGACAGTAGTCGCCTTAAGCTTATACGCAAGTTTAAAGGGTTCGACGTCACCAGGTGAAAACATATTTCAATCGAAACCAATGGGTTTTTTTTTCTTTCTAAAAAGTATAATACTTTGTTTGGATGTGTTTCGCTGAATACATTGTAAATAAATGAAACTACCGAGCAAAGTGCCGGGCTGAATGAAGGCGGGCATCTTGAAAATTAATCGAACTGCATGGTTTTGACAGGCAAGTACTTCTAGTGTCACCATCTCTGCGTCACGTCATCAGTTAGCCGTGCAATATATGAGGTTCATTAATCACTTTAGGTGTTAATTAAATTGGCAAAAAGATACCATTGTTGAAGCTTTCTGAAATCCACCCAATCTCTTGCAATGTTTATTGCCATACTCCGCTATTTGAACACCATAGAAACAAACCAACTGTAATTCAACCAGTGTGTCTTCGATAAAAAAAATCATAAAATTACACCATTATTAAGTAATCCTATTTCAGTGTCAACGTCCCGAGAACTAAAACAATACGGGAGTTTCGAGTTGGAATGCCTCTATTGCTAACGGTGAAAAAGGCCTACTGTACAATACAGCTGTTAGAAAATGTGATCAAAAATAGTTGCCTATGATGTGGGCGTTTGCAAAAAGTTTCCAGAAATGTAATTTGAAGTACATGACCCATAGAGAAAAAGGAAGGAGCTGAACGTTTGGCATCTTGAGAAAGTCAAAAGGGAAACTGGTGCCATGTATGTCTCTGCAACAGGGTAACTCAGGTAATGTATATAGTAATGTCATCGAAGGTTGCCAAACATTTGTCATTATAGAGTGGGACTTTTTTACCTTTTCGAATTCTCCTACTAAATCTACTCTTTACTAAATCTACTCTTTACTAAATCTACTCTTTGTACATATTTTCCTCTGATGCTCTAGTTGAAAAATCTTGGGTTCCACTCGCAAACAGTTATACATCGTCGCATTTCCTTTTCATGATGTTTCACGTCAGTTTGTAGTCCATTTAATCGATCATCTCTGTTCAAAAATAAATCGCCAAAAGCTTATTCTGGCATTCATGGTTCAACAGCCAAGAGGGACGTTTTAGCATTTCACGCATTGTTCGAGGCACTCGCGTGGTTTTGATAAAACAATAAATAATTTGTGGTTATTTTCTTAAATATTAGTTTTCCTAATGTTCCGTATCTTGCAAATTGATCACCCCTTATTTTGTCTACACGCACTGACATTACTCTCTCCATTACTCCTACACGACATTGCCTGTGTCATCTTTCCGGAATCCATACTTCTTGGTTGATGTCATATTACATAAAAAAATACTACAGCATGGATAGTAAAAGCGGAGTATCGACGACAGTGTTATAGTTGGCCTCTTCTCAGTTTTTTTATTTGGTGTTTTATTCAAAGTTTTTAAAAATGTAAATGCTCAAAATGTACCAACTTAGACGTCTCCTAGCGCCTTAGGTGAAACAGAATTAGGTTAGAAATACAACGACGCTTATTGTAATTTATTGCACGTAACAGGCCTAAATAAATCAAAATGCGAGTATCCTAGGCAATCCAGCTACATGTAGCCTGCACTATTTTATGATTTTGGGGCATCATGTTTGGGATTTTCTTTTCTCGTAGCAGGTCAACAGTCAACTCTGATTACAATCGCACATCTGTGACGTCACCGAGCCACCGGCTGGAGATCGGCTAGAGTAGTAAATCTTTTGTTTTGGTGCATTTAAATTCATTATTACATTTCACAGAAGCCCTCTCGGTATTATGCTCTTTAAACAGGTTACAATTTTTAAAATTAGGGCCAATATAGCAAATTTTAAAAACTAATTATTTCAGCTTACATTAAGTCCTAAAAAGGACTGTCCACATTTGAAAGTCAAAGAGTGGGCTATTATTGTGTCAGTAAACTGACTGATGTAAATTGTCAAGGCACATTTATGTGTGACCATTTGCCATCACACCATTCGTATCTGCTAGATAGTCTTTTTCCTGTGGTAAGTCTTTTATATTGTGCCGTTTAAGATTTGTTTGTTTGCTTTGTGTTTTGCGCCGTACTCAAGAAAATTTCACTTATACGATGGCGGCCAGTATTATGGTGGAAGGAAACCCTTGACCATCCGCAGATTGCTGGAAGACCTTCCCACGTACGGCCGGAGACTTGAACTCATAGCGACCGCATTGGTGAGAGGCTACTGGGACATTGTGCCGTGCTGACGTGCTAATCACCTCGGCCACGGTGTCTTTTAAGACTTGACATACTAACTACTTAGGACTGCGCTATATGGCCATAAGTTATCCATTACTGGCCATCCTGCGATTGCGGTGTGAGAATCATGTAAATGAATTATCTCTAGAAGGTTTTCACGCCAGATAACCGTATATACAACCCTTGTCAAACGCTAATAGAGAATGAAGCTTGTCCACGTTAGACACTTATCACGTATTTTCGCCAAAAGAAAGACTCGAGGTTGATGACCAAGCGCGACATTCGGTACATCATAGTGGAAGGCCAGAATGCATCATTACGCTTTCCTTGTGCATAGTTAAATGAAAACAACAAAAGTTGAGCTGACTGTGATAGCCTCTGAATATATAATGTTTCCATAGGTATAAGCTGCTCAGATACCTATTGTGTATTCTCGTGGTTGTGCTGTGGAGCTAGTTCAGGTCGTAAGTCTAGGTTAAGAATTGTGATGTTTGTTGAGTCAGAAATTTGCTCTCAAGCAGGATGTTGCTAGTGTGTACATGAATGGATGGTTTTGGCTTAACCAATTATGGCTTAATTCAATTGTATACATGATAATAAGAATGAATAGTTTGCTAAAACTCGCAAGGCTTACCTCTTTTAATTGTCGTGTGATCTTTCTTTCTATACAAAAACAAAAATATAAACGCAACACTTTGGTTTTTGCCATATTTCACAAGATAATGCTGTAATTTTTTTCAATACAGTGCCGAGGGATGATCAATGGCAAAACCATACACCAGTGTACATTCCCGTCTCCAAAACCAAAATGTTGTCGATTTCAAGCCTCTTCACCATTTTGACCCGTCAGACATGTGTGGCCCTATCTGCAGTATTCAGTAATGTATAAGGTCTTCCCTGGCACTCTTTACCCACAGGTGTACAAAAGAACAGTTGCCTTAGTTGCCACAAAACCACCGACAGCTCGCCATCGGCATGCTCGACGCTGGTGTGACCCTTACAACTGTTGAGAGAGCCCTTGACGTTGTGTCAACTATTAGTCATCTCAGAACTTGTCATGAAGTGTTTGGCACGACAGCTGCGGGTAACGACCCCCGACCAAGACCGCCATATACCCCTCCTCTACCTTTTTTTGACTGTTTCAGGCTAGCCACTGCCACAAGTGATGAAACAATTGGGCTCCATAATAACTGGATTTCTCCTCAAACCGCTCGGAATTGCCTCAGAGAAGCGAATTTGCGAGCTGGTACACCACTCCACAGAGTATAGACCTTACCTCTGCGCGGCGCCAAAGTCGGCGCAACTGGGTTGACGTTTATGTTCGTGGTCCGCGATGCAAGATACGGCGTGTTATGTTTTGAGATGATCCCCGGTTTTAGCTACAGAGAGCTGATGGGAGGCAGCGGGTTTGGCGCGGATCGGTGAGTGTTATACCGACGTAGCCGTTGTGCGTACGATGAAATGCTTTTGTGCTGGGATACTGCGGGGATAAGTCGTGGGCTTTGCACTGAACATCATTTTATCCTCGGTAAACTAAAAGCGGTAAGATACCGTTGACCCTCACACAGGAGTGGGAAAACATTCCACAAATCACAATTGACCATCTCATCAGGTCTATGCGTCGACGATGAGTAGTAGTGCAGCCTGCAATCAGTGGACGTACTCGGTACTGAAGTGTGGAATTTCACAAACTGACCCCACCCCTGTTTCCTAACCTGCCTCAGCGTTACCATAGGTCGTCCGTTTCCATCAGTAATGGAAATCTATTGGTAAGAGTTTATTTATGCCCTCCTGAAAAAACTGTATTGAAAGGAATTTGATAACGCAGTTAATTTTGTCAAGATATTGGGTCTTGCGTTTATATTTTTGTTCAGGTTATCTAAGGATTGATATGAAATCTGAAATAGTTGAGGAAAATTGACAAGATGCCTGTCGTCACTGCTTTGGTGTGGCTGTTTGTGTTGTTTATGTTTCAACATATCTAAATTACTGTCAATACCCATTCATCTAGCGTCAGTTACAATTTTGTTGTAATACGTCCGCTTTGAGGATCAGCGTCGGGATAACAGAATGACGTCCCAATAAAGCCTGAAGGGATGGTATGTTGCCACTTTCAATAATTGGGCGGTATACCGTTTGTTTCTGAACTGTTGAGATATTAGTCTATACTGCCCGCCAGTTGTCTACGTATATGTATATGTATATGACTAGCAGCGCATGTACTCAAGTCAAATAAACTTGATCTCTATAGAACACAGCTTACGCAGTAAATGCCACATGGTAGTACAGTGAAGTCTTTTACATGTGTAACCGGGTTGGGCTACATTAGACACAGTGGGTGCCTTAATTAAAAGACAAAGTCCATTCCTCCGTTTGAATTGCTGTATTCGAGGGAAAACTGTTGCAGAAAAAAAAACATGGGCTTTACGCTGTCTCTCTAACATAAAAACACAAGTGTCAGCTCCGTTTTTTGTGCAGGATATTAAGAGTGTATCATGTTTTGTCAGTGTGTAAATATCTTACAATGTGATAAGTCTTACAGTGTATCAGAATATTACAGTGTAACCTAGCACCCACAAGGACATCACATCACTGCAACCTTGACTTCATGCAATATGTAAATCTGTCAAATACACTGCTCCTTTTATGACATTTCCACATGTCTTAAACGTGTCAACTGAGCAACAGCAATGACCGCACGTTCATGACTTCAATTTTCGTAGCAGAAGAGACCACCACTATGCCGTATGAACATGTGAACATTATTATATGACCACCTCAACCGCTATGCGTCAGACACGTCACATATCATTGTCCAACAACAACGCTATATTGGCAGTCTAAGGAATTAGCCAAATTTACACAAGCACATAAGCAGCCCCTCACCCTGGTTATGGAGGTCATTGCTCACAGGCACACTTAGATTTTCTTCACCATCAATGCTGTGTGGTCAGCCTGTAATGCAGAATTGCAGCAAATAACAACATGCCACCATTGGCCTCACAGGTCTATACAATAAGGGAATGCTAAACAGAGTGCTCTTTTAGAAGTATCCTACTTATGCTAGCATACGCGACATTTACACCCATCTACGCTTTATCTAACCAATGTGCCATTATCAGAAAACCTTGTCGGAATCTGCACCGGATGTTTACACGCATACGTTGCACTTACGTTAAGTCAGTACAGTGAACTACACGTTGCCTTAGTGAACAATTGGTCTACCTCCAGATACTCTTAACACAGTATTGCTTTACGCACGGACTACGGTTGAGAAGTACCATATTACTCCATACATCTACCAGCAGATCTCTTCTTTAACACCACGATGTCTGGACGAGTTGGTTTTTGGTCAGTGTCAGTGTTTCTTGGCAGAGCAGGGTCGGAAATGACCAGTGGCGCCCTCACTGGCTGCTAACAATATGGTAAGGGGAGATAACGCATATATCATTTATACAGTGGAAGGAAGCGTTCTTCACTGTTTTACATTTCATAACACAAATACCCCGTTCGCACGGGAAAAGTTAAGCTGGTTTAACTTGTCAAAGGTTGACGTCGCCCCTGTGAACGCAAAATGGGTGCATTTCATCGGGTTTGTCGTTCCCATCGAGCGACGTGCTGACCGGACAAATCCCTGAACTGGCTTAAAACTGGCATGGCCATAGTGTCGTGTGAACGCGCGCATTTTTACAACCGGCTTATATTTAAACCAGTTTGGATTTGATCCGGTTTAAGTCATTCGACAGCGCTCACTCACTCCACGGTCTCAGCCCCGGGAGCCCTTGTATGCCCCAGTCATATCCCCAGAAGCGCATTTACGCGCTCCATTACATACATTTTACTGGCCTCAAAAGTCGATCTTTTCGAATTAGTCAGAAGCTGCAATCAAAAATCGTGTTCTAAATCGTTTCAGGAAAACAGCAAACATATTTCATTGGCTAAATAACACAATGAATACTAATAAGCGTTCTTAGGGATGACACTTGAGCCGAAAGTTATCGCAAAAGTGTTTTCGATTCTGACGACTCTGAAATCGATGTTTCAGACAACAACAAGTTGTGATTCCGACAAATATCCTGTGAAGGACTTTGTTTGCTTTACCTGTGTCCGCCATTTCCCCAAAACGGATCCGAAGTGATTTTGGAGATCTGACAGCAACAACAACTCAGGTAAACAGTACATGTCAAGGTGTATCATTTCGGCAATCGATGTACTTTATTTTAATTAACCGGAGGGACAAGTACATATTTTAAGTCATGATACGACTGGAAAAGACTTTTTTCGTTTAATATTTCCTGATAACACCTACCAGTTTTTAACGGATCAGACGAATGTATATGCACTGAAGTGTCAAACATGATACAAAATGGACTACAGTTAATGCAAACGAAATCCAAGCCTTTATTGGTCTTTATATTTTGATGTAAATCATTCCATTGCCAGCATACATGGATAACAGGACGAGGGAGCCTATCTTTGTGAAATTCCAGCCCTTGCCAAAATAATGACATGACTGAGATTTTAGAAAATCTTACAATACTTCCATGGTAAAGATGTGCAGAATCCTCCTCGTGGAGATCCAGGTCACGATTCTATTCGCCACGTCACGCCAGTCTTTGATATCGTCCAGCAGAAATTAGGGGACAATTACAATCTCCACAAATCCGTAAGTGGTGATGAGGCTATTATACCCTTCAGAGACCACCTTAGTTTTAGGCAATATCTTCCGGTCAAACCGTGTAAATTTTGAATAAAGGTTTGGGAACTTGCTGACAGTTATAATGGGCATGTGTACAAGATGCGGGTTTATACAGGAAGATCTGAAAATGGAACTCGAGAAGAGGGACTTGCATCTAGAGTTGTCAAAGATCTGACTCGATGTTTTATATGGATAATTTGTTTCTAAAGCCGTCCTAAACTGTTTTGTGACCCTGTTAGCAGATAACATATATGCAGCTAGTACATGTCGTGTGAACAGGAAAGGTTGGCCAGAGAAATTACACTCCAGATGTTTTCAGAAAGGAAAGGGTGCAAGCCTGAATCTGCAGAAAGACAATTTAGTTGCTACATGTTGGTTTGATGAAAGACAGGTGAACTTTTTTGTCAACAAACTCTTATCCCACTAGTATGGTGGAAATGAAGAGGGAGCAAAAGACGGTTCCTTACAGAACATCCCAGCACCTGAAGTTGTAGGAAATTATTCAGTAAACATGAGTGGTGTCGATCATGGGGATCCACTTCGACTTCAGTACCCATCAGGAAGACCGTCCAAAAATTTTGGGAATATCTGTTTTGGTTTTTAATTGATACTGCCATAACTTGTTCGTTCATACTTATGCGTGAATCAGCAAATCATCGCCACACTACAAATTGTGTTTCGTAGAAATCTGGCACGTCTTCTTATAGGACAATTTCGACAGAAACCCTTGACTGAAGTGGATAATGGCAAGTCATTTTTTTTGCTCCCTACAGAGCTGTATGTGAGAGGTGAAAAGCTGCATGCAACCTGCAGAAAGATACTTGAACAAAAGTTGAAAATAAATGAATTTGTCATGTCTGTTTGTTCTGTCAGTGTATATTAGCTTTACTCGATATGGAGCGCAGTAAGGTCAAGTGGGCCCTACATAATACACGATGGGAAAAGTCCAGGCAAGTAACTGGACTTGAACTCACAACATATTATTGTATACTGGCAATAATGTATCAATTTTACTAACATGGTTGCCTCAATGCCTACTGTACTATTGTAAAAGAGTGTTTGTTTCTGAATGGTTGAATGCACTGAAATTAAATGAAGTTATCGCATTTAAAGGTTTTCATTCTGACAGAACATTCAGTTAAATTGGAACATAGGAACAACACTCGCTGAGAGAAAAAAGGGCTTGGTACGATTATTTTCCAGAATCCTTGGCTTTCGATTAAATGCAGGAGAAAAACTCAGTTATAGTATTTGAACTCGCGTCTTTGCAGACATTGTTGGGATTATATAACTGTGGAATTAGGAAATTATCCATGTGCTTACTATTATTTCTACTTTCCCAAACAGGCATGTCGACATAAAGCGAAAGGCCTTTATACTTGAATGTTGTTTATGTGCATGTGGTAGTTATTTCAAGTTCAATGATTTTAGCATGTTTCTTCATTTGCTGTAATGTAAAAATTCTCTAGTTTGTAGTGTGTGTATCAGTGTTCAGGATCAAAAGCAGTGGACCAATTTCCAAGCCTATCAAAATAGATATCTCTAGTAAATTATTTATTAAACTAATACGGAAAACAATTTAGACAGTTTGTCATTATTTAGTAAGTCATATTACCAACGTCTTAACATTTTTCCAATAGTGAAAGAACAAATAAAATTTGTTATCCAGTCCATAACTGTTTTGTTTGTCCGTATTACAAGAGAATGTGCTTATACGTTAATGAAAGTGATTGCAATTATTGTAAGTACATTACCTGAGAACGGTTTGAAATTAAATTCGAAATAATTCGTATTAGGGTGAGGGGTTACTAAGTGTCCAATTACCGTCATTACCAGTCTAAAGAAATATTAGTAGGTTTGCACCCAAAACATAGTTTACCGTTTTCCGGACGTGTTAACCTTTATCATGTTTCACTTGACATTCAGGTTTACCTATTTCACAACGTCTCCTTAAATTAGTTTTCATTTGCAACACAAATCACTACAGCCACTCTGTAATTCACAACCTGTTGCTTGGCATTGTTTTGATTGAAGTGACCTAACACGTATGTGTTTTGACATAATTATGACGTCACGGTGATTCTCCTTTCGCCGGTAATGACCTTAGATTTCCATATAAAGAAATGTTCGAAGTTTTTCGTGGGCGCAATTTTTTTATTTACCTTATAAGGGTATATCCGTGGGAAAAAATCATCGGTAAATCTCCAATAATAAAAGGATGGGTGCATGTTTATTGGAATATTCGACCTTTGTAACGATGTAGAGCATGGTAATATCGGTTGCTTGGAAGGAACTGTATGCGAGTCAACATTCGGCCTAGCTATTCAGTAGGCTTCCCTGCACGGTCAAAAGAAAGTGTGATTAAACATCTCTTAGAGCATGCTTTCCACTACAGAAACTACCAAGGTAAAAGTCCTATATATAATGTATAAAATCCAGTAAAACATCTCAATTTTGATATTTTGAGTGGAGATTGACGATTTCTCCTGGGGATGTAGGCTGCCGGCTGAAGTGGTTCTGACGGTCACAGCAGACTGCAGTAGTGAAAAAGTTAAATGCTGGCCGCGTGAGTTGGGTAAGGGTCATGTTTAGAACGTCTCCCTTTTGTGTTTTTTGGAAATATCCACCACATTACTATGTAAACATGTCACATGTTTACTACACTGACTCGCTTGGATTTTAAGTAACGAATATATTTAAGAATGTTCGATCTAAATTCTGTATACGGGATTTTAACTTTTGGTATTTATTTAGGGCAGCCTTTGCTTCCCTGTCCACGACCGTGTTTCCATGGATACCATTATGACGCAGTGTCCAACAAGAGGCCGTATCTCACCGTTTACATGTGATCATTTGTCAGCTATCACACTGTCGAAGTAAGACGAGGTATTGTGAGTGAGGTTTTATGGTTGAGTCTGCTAGTCTCACAGTTTTCACATCAGTTTTATGAAACTTTGTGGAAATGATGAATATGATTTGGACCTTTACTCATTTTGATTTTAAATTAAGGATGTTTGCAGTTTATGCAAATTATCAGGGTTTGGACTTGGTCATTTCATCCAGGCCACTGCATGGTATTTTGTTTGGGTCAGCTTTTGCCACAGTTTTTACAACATCTTGCTGAAACTTGGAGAGGGCGATGGGTATGCTTTGAAGAGTTCATGAAATGTTCTTTTACGATATGTTCATGAAACTTCTTTGGCATGATAAACATGGTTTGGAAATGTTATTATACTTCATTTTTCTGTTTTGTAAAAACTACCATGTTTTGCACCTACTGTGTCCACATTCACTTCACAGATGTCTATGTAGCCTCAGATCCAGGTTTTATGTTTGGGTCAGCTGTTGTCTGTTTTCAACATATCTTCATGAAACGTAGACTGCCATTTGAGCTGAATCCGTTACCGGAGAGCAGTCGGGTTTCTCATTACCCTTGATCTCTCTGTGCAATATGTTTATGGTATTAAGTATAGCGAAAGGTTGTCTGCATGTCAGGCAGTTTGGCTAATGTGATCTTCAGAAATAAACATTTCTTTATCACTCTGGGTGATAAGTGAACGTTTCATTTACATTTCATTATCAAATGTGCATCTAGAACTTTACGAAATGGACTCTCTCTGCCATTATTGCACATCTGCGTTGCCAGAAGCCTGACGGCCATCAAGAACATCGATCTGATCCCGGAAACCTAGATTTATCCTTAATCCATAACTGATGTAATAATACTGAATTATCAGACGAGCCTAAGCCGGGTAGACGAGGCCGATTAGATCGATGTAAAGATGATGCATTATCTCTGTTGATCATGACCTAACATCTTAAAACAGAAAATTGACCCAATTAATTGTAACGGGACCTGGGACTACTAGGAGTAACCCTTAGACTAGAAAAACGAGAGCTATCCTACTTCAGGACAAGATCATCCGTACAAAATGTGGGCGGATTAAGATTTGATGCGCAGTTTTTGTCGACGGAATGTCCAGAATCGGAATCTGGAGGTGTACCGAAGAGTCCTGCATATGGCCTGTATATATCTCGCCTAGTAGCATTTCTTAGATAGTGTGTTGATTACGTGGCGAAAGAGTTATTACTGCAAAAACTAATGTATCAAGATTATTTTAACAGAAGCTTAAGAAAAAAGTTTTATCGTTATATAATTATTATGGATAGAGCGTCCAGAATCTCTGGTACTCTGCTTCATGAATGTGTATAATTTCGCATAATTTCTCTTAGTGTCTTGATAGTTTGTGTTAAACGTCGTTTTCGGAATTGGCCTTGTGATTGTTGAGCAGGAAATTTCAGTGTGGTTGACGACCGATATATGAAAGTTTGTTTCGACGCACGGTTTGAGTAGTTTAAGACATGAAGATAACATTTTTGGCAGGAACAGAGAAAAAAAAGAGGATTGCTGAATTTACAACCAAACGAGAATTCAGTATAATTGGAACTGTAAATGGAGAAAGGGTAGAAAGATATATTCCACACACACAGTCTGTATTACCTATACATACATCCTGCACAGCCGTACTAAGTTGGATTTTTAACTGCAGGAACACAAGGTCGCAGGTTCAACCCCTACATGGCCCTTTCTGGACTTCCCCGCTCTCATTATTCGCTGACCCTTGGTGGGCAAAAGACGTCCACTTTTTTTAACAAACCACCAGACAAGGCGATCCAGGGATCACAGGCAGTTATCTTCGTGCTACGGACTTCATCACTTATATGGAATTCCTTAAGGACGTAACGGATTATAAGTCATAAAAACTAATGGATCTTACAGTTAAGGAAGGCTTGTAACAGTCGGCAAATAAAACGGATCGCGTGAAGGCTTGCTTCAGGCTGATCCTCACATCTGTCGGTAAAATCAAACTCCCCTTGGGAAGGACTGGGTATTGGCACAAGCTGCTTTGGTTGCAAATGGTTTTTTTTTTTTACAGCTATTGGGGTTTATCACACAGCATACATGATATATCAATTGAGTAAATATTTACGTATTTTATTTTCACTTTTACGATGGCTGTCATTTTTATGGGTGGAATATGTGCAGGAAAAGCTATTGACCTTTGGCAACTAATGACGAACGTTCCCACATCATATTGATGGAAGGCAAGAGGTTTTCAAACTGGACACTTACAGGGTCGTTGACAGACTATAACGTTTATGTCGCAAACGACCCTTTAAGTGTGATCGACCGCTTATTTTCATCAAGGCTCCACAATCCGTGAAAGCGGTGAAAATTTGCTGCCCAAGGCAAGATTTAAACCTGCTCTTCGTGCACCCCACAAGTTGAAAGGTAGAGACTTTAACTGAGTTATTCACAACCCCTGCAAACAGATTTCACGTACGCATTTACGAGTATATTACATAAAAAAGGTGTCAGTAAGCCGTTTATCATCGTCACGGAGAAGTCTGTGAGGGAACTGCATAATACGATGACAGATCAGATGTGAAAACATTTTTTGAAAAGATGCAAAACTTTAGAATTTATTCTGCCGTCGTTCTGCTACCTTTTTCGCGTGCTCAAGGAGCTGTTCGCCTTCTTGGAAAATAATTAGGCCAGTGGATCTGAATTTCCACTATTTCGGTGCTTTTTTTGAGCTGTGTTGTCAGAGTTGTACAATGATTGGACCAGTAGATTTCACAAATACTTGACAGTAAAAGCGTTAACCTGACCACAACTTGTCTCGCAAACTTATCACGCTTTATCTGTTAAAGGACTACAAAGTTCACGTGTCACCTCGTCCAGCACAACCAAGCTTCATTGTTAAATCTGAAATTTTTTGAAAGATCTCCTTACCAGGATGTCCATTGCATACATGCAAATGCGTAAACAGAAGCAAATTAAACGCCCATTACAAATGCAAGAGATGTTAATTGTAATTTATTTGACATCACTGTCGTCAAGCCCGAAGACGACGCTCAAACTCCCCCAAGAAGGGTGCTTCTTGCTCTCGAAGAACAGAATTGTGTCGGGATACTTACTGCTCATCAGTACTTCAGTATGTCTCTACTCTACCTTGAAGACGAGAGACACATCCCGCCTAGCTAAGATGACCCACTTGATCCAGTTCTGTCATTCTGCTATGCATATACAACAGGAAATCTTTTGCGGCTATGTTTAGTAGGTGTCATTGTCTTGATAAAATTCCTAAAGATACGGTTGCCTCTAATTAATTTACTTAATGGCAATTTTGAGAGTTGTCGATCAGGATGTTCTCTGAAAGCAGGCAATATAACGCTTTAATTCCAAATGAGGAAAAACAACCAAGTAATTTAAACATATATATTCGTATAGTCCATGACTACGCTTCATCAATCAAACATTATCACACGCTACAGAGAATATCAGATAAAGGCGTTCTCCAACAACAACCACGTCAGTTTGTCTTGAAAACAGATTAAAGTCGTAGATGTCGCCTAGCAATGTATCTATTGTTTGCCTGTCAAACAATAGATGCAAACAGACTCCAGATGTAAAGGAAGCTGCACAGCTGTAGTGTGATTACTAGCTTCCAAGATTTATCATAAGCCTGAAAATACATATGAACTCCGTACTTACGGCTTTCGAGTGTGATGAAAATTTCGAGAGAGAAGACGTAAAATACTGTATTACAACAGTAGGCGAAACGAAGTAGCTACCATTCCTGTTAGTGACACATCTGCCTACGATGACATTATCTCTCGAGGTTTTCTGAATCCATGTCTGAATACTAAAGCTTTGGGTGGTGATGTGTTTAAATGCATTTACAAAGTGTTTAGCTGCTGGTAGCCCAAATGTGTGAATCTGTGACTCGGCATACTCAGACATTTGATCCTCTAAAACGTTTACAGCAGTTGCCCTCAATCTTCACAGTTTTGACGACAACTCAATCTTCCAGGCAGGCTGAAAATGATACTGGCCGACGGAAACTGGAATCAGACACGAGAAACATCGTATGTAAATAATGTCTAGACGTATGGCTCAAGTTTAACAATCCAATCTACTCGGTAGATAGAGTTGGTAAATCATAAGGAAGATGATAATATCAATTCTTTTATGCACTATGTTTTGGAGGGACTGCTCAAAGACATTTCTGCAGGGGGACCGGAGTTTTTTCTTTGCCCTCTCCTCGACTTCAGATTACACTATCCGATTAGGACGTCAGCATTGATCATTGTGTCCCATTTAACACCATTCCCGCAATTCTGCATCCACGGCCCATGCACTCGTCCGTCAGCACATCAGTGTATTGGTAAATCCAAAGAGTTCTCCAGTGTTCACAAAGGAGAGGAAATTGAATTAAACCTGGAGCAGTTCGTCATATGTAATACAATTAAAAGCCGTCTAGGTCATCCGGACCGACCAGTGTATCGACGAAAGTACTACAGATGGTGTGGGTATTAGCGTCATTAGCCACTTATATTCATTCCCGTGTTACATTTATAGGGAGACAAGCTGAAAACCAAAGCCGCCATGTTAAATATTGATATACATTGTCTGGGAGTTTTAATACACTTAAATTTGACGAAGAGGCTGTATTTCACCGATTACATGTGACCATTTGTCAGCTATCACACTATTGTTGTTACTCTGATACTCCTGTGTGTCTTTAATTAAATAATGGGACAACTAATAATTCCGTCGCAGGCTCTAACGATCTGGTTATTCGTACATTAAGCTTCCTTATACGCCAGAGGAAATCTTTAAAGACTAACATTTGCTCAAGAAAGTAAATGGTCCGGTGCTTTATGTTATGCCTCTCTTTGTCTACTCCGAAACCTTAAAAAATATCGCCATTTGACAGAATTTCACTGGTGTAAAAATAACCAAGGAAGTCAAAAATAACAAGGTTCTTCTCACAGTACATCTGTTCAAAATAGATTTTTGCTCTTGCACTGCAGCAAAATATATAGTAAATTTGATGTTTTCCTAATTTGCGATTGGTGTTTTTACGCCGTACTTAAGAATATTTCACTTATACGATAGCCAGCATTAAGGTTGGGGAAAGGCAGAATGAGCTGGACTTGAACTCACAGCGATCGCATTGGTGAGAGGCTTCCAAGACATTCTGCTGCGCTACATGCATAACGCCCACCGAGGTTCATTTAACCATGATAAAACCAAATTTTATTTCTCTTGTGTTATTTGTTGGAATTCTGTGCCCGGAGTCTACGTGCAGACGTAAAGGTACATCTGTCGCTAGAGGCTTGAAATAAACCGATAAATCGTTATATTTATGATACGACTAGGCGATAGATTCAGAGGAAGACTGACGTTGGCAATTCCAGAAATGATAAGGCCAGAGGCATTGATCCATATTTCCGTCGATAATCATGTCTCTGCTGTAAGTATTAATAAATCACCTAAACTGTTAGTCTGGGTTCTATCTACACGACTAATTAATATATCAACCACATATCCCAAACCCACCGTTGGGTTCAAAAAACCAACGGTACGGAAAGTCTCTTCAAATTCTTAACATACTGACCATCAATTTTGATTTGGATTATTTCCAACTTTTCAGTAGCTCAGCAGACTGGCAAATTACATCGTATACCGGCCTCTGTCTGCTCCCATTTGTCCGATAAAATGGGCCGATTGAGAGGCATCCAGTACGAGTAACGGAATTCCACATCATATAGTCACGTCTGCCATTCTAGCTAGACCAGTAACCTCCAATAAATTGCAATTACGATTACTGCATTTTTTACCTAATTCTGCTTAAGTCATGGTACTAGATTGCTGCTATTTACGCATTTTCATAAACAGAATAAAACCTTGATTAAAGTAAATTGACAGGAGGCCGTGTTTCACCAGCCACGTATGACCATTTGCCTGCTATCACATTGCCGTCGCTGCTCTGGTTTTATTCTGTATCCTGTACAGCTTTAATTATATTGTATTCCTGTATAAACCAGGACTGTGCTGCCTTTGCAATGTTTTAATGTGATTGTATGTTAAATGTGATGATGATACTGCATTTTGAGTAATTCTAGGCCAGTGACGTCTAATAAATTGCAAAAAACATCACTGCATTTTTTAGCTAATTCTGCTTAAGGCATGATGCTAGGGGGCGTGCAGATTGCTACTATTTATGTGTTTACCTGAACAGAAGAAAATATTGAATGAGGTAAATTGAGAAGAGGCTGTATTTCACCGGTTACGGTTGACAATTCGCTAGCTATCACACTGTCGTCGCAGCTCTGGTTTTACCCTCTGTGCTCTACGTCTTAATTATATTGGGTGATCGCCAAATGTCCTGCGGAAAAAATATTTTTATCAATTCATACGAATGTCAGCGAGACACATGCAGACTATAACTCCTTAAAAGGCCATACTCTATTCAGCTAAGACAATTGCCATTGTTAGGACGTGAGTCACCATGAACTACACATTAATGCCGTTACATGTGTGATTTACCAGGCAACGAATCACGATTCAATTGCACAACCAACCCGTAAACAATCAAAGGCCACCTGAAGATATTTCAACACAAATTTCACATGGCCCAATTTTTCCTCAGACTTTCATCTACTGATAATTTATGTTAGTCCCTCGTGTTTCAAGCCTCACAGAAGACTCGGACATTTGCTGTAAATGTACAGACAGAATATGGCAATGCTCGCAGTACCCAACTTTCAGGTACTTTTCATGAAGAACTGTATAAACGAATGAAAACCAAGGGCTCTTGGTAAAAGTCGCCACTCAACAAAGGTTTATTTAGAAAAGCACTGAACTGGTTTAATGGACTTTAGTTGGGCATGGTCAGTTTGTCATCATATCCAAAGAATGCTACATTAGAAGAATATTAGACTGGTAGGGAAGTGCTTATGTTGGGAGCGTAGGGCAAGCCATATGAATGTGGACCTATTTTCTTGTACAGTTTACCAAAGTTGAGGATTGGATGCTAATTCACACGGAATACGTCAGGCCTTTGGTACGAACAATTCCGGAAACTTTTTTGATGTAAGAATGATTGTTTGCGTTCAACATTTTGAGACACCAGCAACGCTTAAATGAAGTAATCAGACATGGAACTGATGAACTCGATATCCTGAAGAAATGGAATTTGGACATAACCCTAGTTCTAACATGAACAGCTAAAACCCTGACAAATAAACATGTAAACAACTACATAGTGCCGCTGCTCTGTACGTGTATGTATGCATGTTTGGGGGTTTTATGTCGTACTTAGTCATATGACGAGGCGTCATTAGGTGCGTCCACACATACCACGTCTTCTTGAGGCACGGGCTGTTTCGCCATAGACACTAAACCCCACCCAGTCACATTATACAGGCACTGGACAAATGAGTCGCGTGTCCCTACCCTATCCTTCCACTGCTGAACACCAAAAGAGTCAGCAACAAGTGCCATTTTTAAGGCCTTTGGTGTGACCTCACGCGGGTTTGATTACAAGTCTCCCGAATTCAAGCAAATGCTCCTACCATTGGCCCACCCAAACGCTGGTTTTACTGGCGTAAGTTTTATTTATTAAATAGACATGTGGTGGGCTCACAAATTTCGTACAAATACGATATGTTATTTGGCGTTTTTAGTATTGATAAAGCAAGTATTGTTGACCTGTAACTGTAACGGGGAAAACGTCCGGGTGTCCTGGTGTCTGAGTTCTCTAAGGCCATAGTCATTTCCTATCTACAGCCACTCGCACCTTCACTGTCAACAGGCAAGACACTTTGTGTCGTGAAATAAAACACCAGTGTTTTAATTTAAGACACTTTTCAACTAAAATCATGTAAAAAGTGTTCATAATCGCCTGTGAAACACCTTTATGGTAAAACGGATTTTAATCCATGACAAGGAATCCTGGCATCCAACTGACTGGAAAGACCCCGCGCGGCCTGTTCAGAGTCTACTGTTGTGATCATTCTTCCGGGCGCTTTCTGATCAGCGGATGGAGAAAGAAAAAATACACCTGTACTATAGCTGCAATTATCCCATTTTCAAAGCTTGTGTTTCACAGAAATAATAGGCGTATTTACTGAGTTAACGACGGACAATTTATGTACACGCTGCGTACAAAAATGCAGTTTACTTGACCGATCGGACGGCGGTGTTGTTGCCGTTTTACATTATGTAACATGCTGAGCGGTGAACTCGAGGTTTGTGCCTCATGTAATGTTGCCGAGTACTTGTTGAAATGTCTTGCAAATGTCTTGCATGTTCTGAAAAACTGCATTTTCGCCCATTCTTTTGATGTGTTTCATTTGCAGAAATTTGAAATTGAGATTCGTGACCTGTTTACATCACGTGGCAGAGGGTGTATGACTTCAGTTCAATGAAGACTGTTATTTAGTTGAGAAATGGGTCATCGAAAAGCAATAGAATAGTGAACTGAGATATATTGAAATACCCAGGTAATTATTATATTTTCTTTTCACGCAAATACCAGTATTTGTTTTTTAATCGTTTCGTAGGTTTCTTTCGAATGGGGAATGGACGGAATTCTCAGTATTGTTAAACAAAGCCAAAGATGGTGAAAGTGGCAGCTACGCTGCACGGACCTAAACAACCAACAACAACAATTTTTCTGATATTCATTTTGATCTGAGAAATAAATGTGTATCACAGTTCATAATTTCGAAAGTTATTAAGTTGTCTGCATGCATTTTGAGAGTAACTTGATGTAACATTTGTCCGAAAATTTATGTTTGACTCTATCATTGTCCCTGTTTTGCACAGCACAACAGCCAACCCATCAAAATAATTCCCGGAACACGTCTTGTAATATACAGACCAAATCAACACTGTCGTCCTCATATCACTGAAAATTGTTGAGAACGACGTTAAACCCCAAGCACTCACTCACCAAATCAAGACTGAACACTGATTAAATCTTTTCTGATTGTTGTAATATCTTGGAAAACGGTAATAGGATATGAACTTCAGCATGCATTTACATTCTTTTTACTTTTTATTATTCAGTTTTGGAATTTCTGTTCAAACAATAGTTGATTCCAATTAATTGTTCAAAGTCATTTACACTTTTCCAGCTCATGCTGGCTTCCTTTCCGGCCGTAGGTCTTCCAGCAACCTGCGGATTGTCGTGTGTTTCCCCCGGGCTCCACCCACCATAATGCTGACCGCCGTCGTATAAGTGAAATATTCTTGAGTACGGCGTACACCAATCAAATAAATAAATATAGTATGTTAACAGAACATAGTTACATTGCTCCTAATTAATGCTGATTGCTGAAGTTATGTATATAATCACTTTTCATAAGGATTATTTTTGGCCTTCATTTTTGTGCTATGTTAAGTATCATCTAAGCTGTGGTGAAGCACAAATTTGCACATACCTGGAGATCCTTATTAAAGCTATAACTATCGTTTAAATGTTCATAACTTCATACCCATGTCATTTTGTACCCAAGCTGTAAAATGTAGAAATAAACTGTGATTTGTTTTGAGTACTGTATGGTTTCAACCAAACTTTTTACCCTGTTTCAACCTATAGCAAAACTGCATATGTCCCACTCTGCTCATTTTTTTGGACAATAAGGGGTGGTCCTTGATGCATGTTAGTGATTTTAATCTTTCCAGCTCAGTTGGTTAGCGCGCTAGCGCAACGTAATGACCTAGGCGCCTCTCACCATTGCGGTCGCTGTGAGTTCAAGTCCAGCTCATGCTGGCTTCCTCTCCGCACGTAAGTGGAAAGGTCTGTCAGCAGCCTGCGGATGGTCGTGGGTTTCCCCCTGGTTGTGCCCGGTTTCCACCCACCTTAATGCTGGGCGCCGTTGTATAAGTGAAATATTCTTGAGTACGGCGTAAAACACCAATCAAATAAAAAAATAAAGATAATCTTTCCAGTTGTTGTTTTAATCCCATAACTTTATAGCTGCAGATAAAAAAACTGATGGCACCTTTGTAGTACTTGGAGATTCACACTGACTGTCAACAAAGGAATGGCTAAATGTGATTTTTGGTGATCAAAAATGTGAGTGTAGGTGTAAAAAAATCATTCAACCGTTTCTACAGCGTATTAATTACATTACCCTGGGAAACACAGTTGTGGACAGGGAGACAAAGGCTGCCCTAAATAAACTCATATCAAAAGTTAAAATCCCTTATACTGACGTGAAGTCTAATATTTTTAAATATATTCTTCGCCTTTGGCAGGGTGATTGGGATTTGAAGGTCCATAATAAACGCCATGCTATTCATCCTGTCATTGGCTACAATACTTATACTAACGGAAAGTCTCGCCGAGACCAAGTCGTTTTAACAAGGTGCCGTATACAACACAATTTTATCCTGGATGGGAGCAGTGTTCCGGAGTGTATTGGATGTGATGCCTAATATGACATCAAACACATCTTGGTTGACTGTTTGGACTTTCCCCATGTCAGCAAAGATTCTGCACAGTCAACTCTCTATATGATTTGTTTGACAGCGTCGCTGGCGATGTTATCATAAATTATTTCAGGGCCATTGGCCTATATAATAAAATATAATTTTTTTATAGATAAAAAGCTCTATACAGAGATTTCTAGATATACTATTTTTTTTAAAATATGCTAGTTTTAAGTGTTTTGGTTCTTTTCTTATCTGATTTTAGACATGTTTGAACTTTTTGGTTTATTTTTGATGTTGTCACAATCATGTCGAAAACCTTAACCCTACCGTTTTTTCAGCTGGTTCTCGCCATGATATGGCTGACAAAATTGCCGATGTGGCGTTCTCCACTCGTTCTCCAGTGAGGTCTAAATTGGACTATGGTTCTATCATTTATGATAAATTTAATGAAAGTTAGATCCCTTCCTTTGGTCTTCGTCTACGGGACCATATTATTGAAGCCAACATCAGGCTAGAGGATGTAACTCCGGTGTCTTTTCCGGATTCTCCTCGCTGGCTTCTCCCACGACCCAAATTAATATTTGATATACGCAAACATGAAACCAAAAGAAATCCTCTTATAATTTAGCAAAATTTTAAAATTAAGGCTATCTACGCGGATTATAAATTTATTTATACTGATGGTTTACAGTATGGGGACGGAGCAACGTCTCCTGCTGTCTTAGAACAGCGAGTCTGTTCTCCTCGTCTTCCATCCCAATCTTCAATCTTTATGCCGAGGCCAAAGCTATACTCCTGTCCTTGTCATATGTTTCTTCTGGGCGTGTCCAGAAGGCAGTGAGATGAAATGACTCACCCTCTTGCCTTCTGGCAATACAGTATAATAAATTTAAAAACCGTTAATATTTCAAATTTTACAAGAGGTAAATATACTATATTCTGTTGGATAACAAGTCATATCGGTATCCATGGAAACATAGTCCCAGACAGGGAGGCAAAATCTGCCCCTTGTCAAGTCAACATCAAATATAAAAATCCCGCTTACGGACATTAAGTCTAATATTCTCAAGTATATTCGACGCCTTTGGCAGGGCGAATGGGATTTGCAGGTGCATAATAAACTGTACGCTGTTCACCCTGTCATTGGCTTATACGCATGGTATGTCTCGAAGAGACCATGTGGTTGTCACCAGGTTTCATAATGGACATTCTTGTCTAACTCACAGTTTTATTCTCGAAGGGGAACAGTTCTTCAGAGTGTGTTGGATGTGATGCTCAATAAGGCATCAGACATATACTTGTTGACTCTGTAGATTTTACTCTCGTTCGGTAAAGATTCTACAAGGATGATAAGTATCATTATTCAGAGAAAGTTCGTAGAAATATTTATTCAACCTGTACAATCAAAACAGTAAAATCGGTTTTGACACCTTGTTTTTAAAACTACGCTTTGAGGTTTTATTTGGTTGCATGTGCTCAGGACAATTTAATACTGATGTTAAAAGTTATTTCAAGGGCAAAGTGAATTATACATTCGGCAGTGACAAGCAAAGGCCTAAATGTGCGTTATGCATTTATTTCATGCAGTCAAAAGTACACCTTACAAAACCGATATTTTCCACTCTCAAATTCATTTTTAAATGTACATTTTCATGTGGGTGTGTGCCTTCGGTAGCGGAACCCTACAAATATGTCGACACTGGGCTCCGCTTTACTTATTTTGTGCTTTACGTCGTACTTACGAATATTTCACTTTATAGTGGGCAAAAACCTAGGACCACCGACATGATCGGGGCGACGTCAACATGAGAGGCTTCTGAATTACTTTATTACGCTAGCCGTTCTGCCACGGAGCTCCTTCTTTTAAACTGACCACACGTATTTAGAACCCAACGATAAACCCGACGAAGGCACACAGTCAAGTAAACAAGGACACATGCACTCTAGCTGCGATATTGCAAACAGGCCGATGTCATCTACTCCTGCTAATAACTAAAGGCAATGTGTTTTACTTCAAGGTAGACTCAACAACCCTTTGAATTGTTTTCCTTTTAGTTGCTTTTGCAGTTATGTTAATGGGAGGAAATTCTATCAGCGCAAGTCTCACAAGTGTACTTGCATTGCATGTAATATAACACTTTCTATATAGTCCGAATGCGAAACCTTTCATGCATTCAATCAGATACATGCGTATAGTTCGTGTTTCCCTTTCACCGATCAAAGATGTATCATACGCCACAGAGAATATCACATAAAGGCGTTCGGCAACATCAAAGACGGCACATTGATTTAAATACGGATTAGCGTGCCACATTTCGCGCAGCATCTATTACTTGCCTGTAGACGCCGTTGTCGAGCCGTCGGAACCAAATAATACCGGGGAAGAACGTTGCAAATCACTAGGGTGATGACTAGCAGCCTGTCCACATACACCCGAATACAAGACCAACTCCGAGAATAACCATAGGCAATGGAGTATGTCCGCCAAACAAATTAGACAAAATGGGTTAAACAAATTTTACTATACTAAATACGTAAGCCAAAATTTAGAAAAGAAGGCATGTAACGAGATCTAACTGACATTTGAAGGGAGTGGCAACAATAGTCACCTATATATAGTCACTCCGGCATATTTGCTTATGCCGGAATGTCCAGCAAAACATTGTTTTTGAAGTCAAATAACGGCTTTTCCTGAAACTAGAAGCAAACATGATAAACATCTTACGTAAGGAATGTCTAGACGCATGATTTTCAGTTGAAGAATCTAATTACGCTCCGTAGAAAGAGTTGAGAAATCATAGATAGGATGAGACTCTATGTACCACTTTCTTACCAAATAATCTTTGGTGGCTGCCCTAAGGACAATAAGAATGTTGGGCCTAGCAAAAGAGCTAAAGGCTGTTAAATTGTGTCAAAGAGGGCCGTCAGATAAACATCATTTGGCGGCGGGTCAAGGCTGAATCATGATACAATTAACTTATGCTGCTTAGCTTTCATTGGTTGTTCAGAGCAGACGTCCAGCAGATGTTCTTGGAAAAACTTATTGAAGCGACGATCCTTTATTTGATATTTGTTTTACGCCGTACTCAGGAATATTTTGCTTAGACGATGGTGGCAAGCAGTCGGCAGAGCCTGGGAAGAACTCTCAACCTTCCGACGTATGATTTTCGTTTAAAAGCAAATGCCTTCATCATGGCCTCTTAGCAAACTTGACCAAACTGAACAGCACTCGCCGTGTTACGTTTTGTATCATGCACAACTACTTCCATACAAGTGCTACATGGTGTCAAAAGGTGAACCTGTAAGATTCTTCAGGTCTTGCAGAGATGAACGTTACTCTATACTTCTCCTGAATCGCCTAATGAGTGACCATTCTAAGGACTGTTAAACCCTGAAAGTAACTTTGGTCATACACTGAGGTTTCATCACAAGTAATATGTCCTTCCGGACATTGACTTTTGTGATTTATACGTTTTTGATTTAAACGTTTTTTTTTTATGATAATCTTTGATTAACATGTTTTATAATGCATAGTGTTGCGGTTAATTTGGTAATTTGGAAATTCTTGCAGATCTCGGCATGATGCTCGGCTTAAAGTTAAAGATAAAATATAATTCCTAAAATTGACAATGTGACAGTTTGTGTACGAGATATGATGGTCTCCATGTAAATCTGACCAAACTGAACAGCACTCGTCGTGTTACGTTTTGTATCAGCAAAAATGACTCTCATACAAGTGCTACACCTATACAAATAAATACTATATTAGTCTGGAGCCATTTCCCCTGATACATGCTGAAATCAGATTATCATTAGATGATCGGCTAAACCATTTTAGTTCTCCAATAGGTATACTGAATTTTATTGGCTTGAAATGAATCCAGAAGAAAAGTGCAAGTTAAACATTGCACATATCTCTGCCGAATGTTTGCCAAAGGATGTTGTAACAATGTTTCAAGGGCCATGTGCCTTACCGAAATAATACTTCTCTCTGGACGTCGTTTTTCGTCCTGTTGGGACTTTTTTCGGCCCACGTTAGGTTTCTTGTTTCCTTTCCTTTCGACCAAGAGTGTGGGATTGCTTTCCTCAACGGATGTCTAAAAAAAAAACTTAAAATAGATCGTATCCAAAGAAAACTAAAAATTACGCGTGGACATAATCCGGCGAATCTAGGCCTATATTCACACTAGTGGAGTTTGTTATGTATGACTATTCAACGTCTTCATGTACTGTTAGTCTGCGGACCTTTGTGAAAGCATAACAGGCCCTGTTATATATGTACAGCGCGGAGCTGGCCGAAAGCACCTTGTTCAATGCTCTGTTTATTTAACTGGCTGTTCATTGGATGTTAAACTCTGTGTTTAAAAATAGTTGAATCCACCTGGCACGTATATAAGCCGTGTTTTCTGTGCAGAGGGGAGGTATTTTTGCTGCATCCACTGGGAGCCAGGAGAGTGTGCGACGCTCTCGTATCGAGTCCATTATATTTATATGAGTTCTAAAGTGGATTATACCTCCATGCCTGTATTTACCCTGTGTTGTGCTCTGCGGGTGTGACGTCATTCAAAGGCTTGACTGTTCCAGTTCTGTGTAACCTGTGTACTGTGTTCGCCTTCGCTAACCTGGCGAAGTACCTGTCTGGGGCAATTTGTGACTTGTGTGAATTGTGTGTTTATCCCATGGTCTTTACGTTGGATCTCCTGGAACACGTTCCTTGGGATACAAAGGTGAACTGGAAACTTTTAAAGACCGGTAATACTGATGTGTATGTTTTTTATGTTGTTGTTGTTGAACTGTCTGTAAAACTGTACGTCTCATTTTATATATAAAGCATTGTTTACATTGTAATATTGAGTCACTGAGTCTGTTTTCTGTTGCCGTTTTCAATACCGTAACAAGTTCAAGAATCAAAGATAACAAAATCATGTAAATCTTCGTCTATGGTGTAAACCAGGAATACAACATTTCTCTTGTTCTCGGTATATGACACGGTCTTTTGGATATCGTAGAACAAAGAACGGGCCTATTCCAGAGTGAAACCATTATCCCTGGTCAGGTCTCGTGGGTAAAGTAGTAGGGAGATTCTCGTCTTTCGGAAGTGTTCCCACAATCTGAACACCACTTGGATGCCTGTGAGACAGGACTGCCCTTTGTTCCTCCGCGGATCTGAGATTACCCTCACTGATTACAGAGTTCCCTTTGAGGGCGCTGTCATTGATCACCGTGTCTCGTTTCCTAGTATTGCCGCCGTCCGACTTTCATGAGCTTGGCCAACGGTCAACTAGAACATCGATGCCTCCATCAACGAAGTTCTCCTGTATCCACCGAATCATTCCTGCCAACAAAAATGCAATAATGAACAAAAGATTTCAACAGGGGGCTTAAAAGACTTAGACTTCAGACAATTCTTAATAATACAGCCAAAGCTTTCCAGGTCGTGCGGGCATATCTCAACAAAGACAAAATGGGTCAGATATTGGCGTCAATAGTGACTTGTATCCCTGCCCGTGCTCGGCTAACAAGTGTACCATTAATGTTTGGTTCATCCGATATGATATAGACTTATACATAGTTCAGCGAACAACGGGCTTGAAAGTGAACGCTGATGTATAAACAAGGTAAACAATATTTTATTTCTATTATCTTATTTGTTGGAAATTTGTGTTGGGGGTCCAAATACCCAAATGCGGTGATAGGCCTAATGCGAAGACACAAATTGTACTACCTGTAACTTCCTTGACAGAGTGTGTTTCTGTGGCAAGTAGCTGTTCAGGATTTGTGTAATGTAATATAAATAATTCGTTTTCAGTGTATTTATTTCACTGAGAATTCTCCGACATGATATAGGTTTAGGTTATCATGTTACCTTAGAGATGAC
Source organism: Liolophura sinensis (assembly GCF_032854445.1). NCBI lineage: Eukaryota > Metazoa > Mollusca > Polyplacophora > Chitonida > Chitonidae > Liolophura > Liolophura sinensis. The sequence continues at coordinate 371,519 of NC_088304.1, forward strand.
GTGCTTAAATAAAGGCCGGTGAGCTTGTGCCACTTTCTCATAATTTCTGGAACTGTGGCAACCTGGACTGTGAGTAACATTCTATATTAGGACGTTCATCCTGTATCCTGCATTTAACACGGACAGACTGTAATTTCAAGTAAATAGCTTTCAGATCAAACGGGCGACATTTAATTGGTTCACCAATTTCAATATGTTTAAATTGAAACAATGACATAATTTTAAAGGAAGTATGTTTCTGGATATATGTATACCTAAAATGGAGTACACTTTGCACATACAAATGCATAAATCCGTTGCATAATTAGCTAAAATTAATATCTTAAGAACTACTTTATAAGATCCAGCGTACACAGTTCAAGCATAAACGCTGATGCATAAATGCGTAGTAATACATATACTAGTGATGAGGTTGTAAGGATTTTGAATGTGACGCGTGAAATGTAGTCCGTTTATTGGAGCAGGGATGTAACTCCGAGTTTCAGAAAAAAAAATGGATATTTGTTGATGTTACCGAATGTAAACAGCGTTTGGTGAGTGAATGAGTGAGTGCTTGAGGCTTAACGTCGTACTCAATAATTTTTTAGTCATATGACGACGAAGGGATCCTTAGGGTGCTTGTACGTGTAATGTGCCTCCTTGTTGCAGGACAGCGTTTGGCTACTCCACTGCAATGCTATAGACTGTATAAATATAGTGTATATTGTATGCAACCATGCTATTCTTTTACTGATAACATGCGCTTTCTTTCAATTCTGTGGATTTTTACCCTTCCATTCTTCATACAACTGTGGTTCATAGAGACGTTAACCTCTCATTCGAACTTGATGTCCTGTCGTTGGATTAGTTATTATAGTGTGCGGGTTAACTTAGTGCAATTTCCACTCTTTGTGGAAGAGGCATGATTCAAATCGTTATATTTATGAGATTAGTCGAAAGATCCAGATCAGTTTGACAATTTTAGAAATGATAAGGTCAGAGGCATTGATCTGTATTTCGGTCGATTATCATGTTTCTGCTGTAAGAATTAATAAGCCCTGTAATCTGTTACTCTGGGCTCTATTTTTACGACATAACCATTGGGTTTATAAACTCATAGAGCTCCAACTGGTCCTTTAGGCTCCTAAAACCAAAGTCTTTAAACCACTGGCAACCAATTTCGATTTGGATAATTTCCAACTATTGTTTAATTTTTTGTAGTGTCAAAGCGGCCAGGCGAATGAAATCTTATTTCGGCCTTATTGTCTGCACTTATTTGTCCGATAAAATGGATCGATTGAGCGGTCGGGTGCGGAGTAACGGAATCTCACACCATGTAGTCAAGTCTGTCATTCATTGATTGCCAAATGTCCTTGATTACAGCCCTTCGGAAAAATATATTTGTCAATTCATACAAACCTCGCCTAGATATAGCTCGTAGCTACTCGTAACAATGTAGATTATAACGCCTTAAGAGGTTATGCTGTCCAGGGCCTGCGGCACAAACCAAAGCAATTGCCATCGTTAGGACGGGAGTGGCCATGGGTTATACATTAACATCATTTTACAAGGATAATTCGCCACACCGCGTGAAGATATTTCAAAACATATTTCAAATTCCGCAAACCAATTTATTTTCCAGCATTTCGTGAACTGATACTTTATGTTATTGTCACTTATTTTAGAGGTGTTGATGAAGTGACGTCAACCAGAAAGGTACAATTGTCGACTTGATATGCTCACAAGATGACAATGTTTCCAACACCTGACTTTCATGTATTACTCGTGAACAAATGTGTGAATGACAGCGAACTAAAAGATTCCTGGTAGAAGCAAAACCATAGTTCAACTGAGGTAGCCTTAAGACAATGGATTAAATGGACTACGGTTGGGTGAATTAGAAGCTATTAGAAGAGTGGTTGGGTAGTGCTTAGCCTAGATGTCTGTGCTAAATCATATTACTGATAAAACCCATTTTTGCGTACACTATGATAGAATTGAGATATCGATGCTAATTTGGAAAGAATACGTTAAAGTCCGGTAATTTCTGAGGGAAAAGTATGTTTACCTTCAGTGTCTGGAAGCAATAGTGAAATATGAAGTTTCCTGTTGGCATGGCCCATCGATGACTTTGAGAAATCTCGTGCATGCACATATCAGACGAAATATAGAAAACCTGGAGATCAAGCAATAAGACAACAGAATAAGCTTTCTGGCATTTTCCGTTGTGTTTTTTTTACCTAACTTCATAGCTGTTGACATGTGTAACCGAGTCATGTGCCGTCTCCGTTATGGCTCCTAATGATGGAACATAAGCGTACCATCTTCGTTACGGCTGCTAATGACAAACACAGACGTGGCGAAGCAGTCACATTTATTCTGCGCGTGGTGCCTAAGACCTTGACGTGCCCTCTCCCATTTATGTTTAGTCTGGATTAGAAATTGGAGGAAAAAGCTCGTAAGTGACTTGTTGGATTATATGGTAGTGCCTACAGAAGACCAAAGCTACGGGCGACATCGATCGTTGTCACTCAAGACAACGGTAAGCGCAATCACTGGCGGCTGTCACAATACAAGCATAAGATGATTGTGCCATTTACACAGGCCTGCCAGGTCAGCCTGAAGATGATGAGTTGACTGATTGATTAACCACTATTTAACGTCTGGCTACGACACATGAAAAATGATGGCAACAGCAATCACAGCAAGTTCAGGGGCCCTTTAACGTCTCACTATAAGAGACGAAGAGTGGTGGCAGGCGCAGTTAGGGCAAGTTCTACGACTATTTAATGCTAGGTTAAAGTGGAAGGGTACGGTAGGAAATTGGGAAGATAGTGCAGGTCTGAAAAAAAATGACAATACGGACGGACTGGATCATGGTCGATGACGGACGTTCGGGGGAATTAGAGCGATAGAGATAGAGAAAAGGCGAAAATGGAACTAAATTAATATATATAAATTCTTTTAGGTTATTTACTTTTCTTGTTTTATTATTTATTTATTTACTTTTTGCATATTTTTGAAGGTAACACTATTTCTTTTTGGAAAATATATTAAGATGCTCAGTGACGATTCGGTAAATGAACTGATTTTAGAAAGCAAGAAGCTTGAAAATGAATAATTGCGCATTAAAGAATTAGAGATAATGATGTGAGGAATAAATTACAATATTCTGAGCACTATCATGCAGATTTCAGACAACTGTAATATTTAGAACGAACCTCCTGTGATACCCCGCGACTGTGAACTGGTGTCGCTCAGTAACAAGCTTTATGACGCGTGCAGAGCCTGTGTCTCATTTTAGACACGTCGCCATTCAACAATGTGTCTAGTACGAAAATCCGAAGTTAAGTGGAAATATCGAAATCGCCACCAGATAAGAAAATCGAACCTCAGGGAACTTTTGATTCGTCTGTACTGGTAGAAATTGGAATACTTAGCTACTAAAATTAAAAAGTGACAGGCGTATAGCAACGAATTCTCTGGAGAAACGAAAGGATAAACAGACTCACATTAATGTATTAATGCTTTCCTGAAGAAATGTAGATTGGGAAACACTCATTCTATGTTCAAGACACATGGTGAGTGTTGCAATGTACGAAATTGCTCAAATATAAACCCAGATTTACTACATTCAGTGTTTTTGGTTTAATACGTTACCTTGATGGCTCTAAGTGTTCATTCCTGCATTGCTAAATCTAGTTACGAATAAACCCCAGAAAAAATACAAGGGATCTTCCCAGTTAAAAACGTTTAATGTCTATCAAATAAAAAGAAGCTGTTATGATTCCAGTCGCTTGATGTGAAGCTAATATTGATTGCGATACATGCAGATTCCAGCGAAGGCGCTTGGGAAATATCTGCGTTGGAAGAGGCCAGTTTTTCATTCAGTCTTGTCTGGGGGTATTTCTACTATCCCGGTTTGTTGTTTGAGAACTCATCTCTTAGATGACCCTCTTCGATAAGCCTATCAGACAACCTGTCATGCCTGTCCAGTGAAGATCGCATACGCCCCTGTGAAACCTTCTAACAAATACAAAACAACTGCCATTTACAGGGTTTCTTCGTGTTACGAGCAACGAGCAGTAGCTGTCCCCAGGGAATTTGAGCATTCATCGCCATGTCTACATATTGCCCGTCAGGCAGAAAGTTTAGACGGTCTTGGGTTCTTTAACGATGTATCTCAATATGAAAATCAAATACTAAAGTATTCAAGAAGCTTCAAGTAGGGGCCTACGTAGCCGAGTGGTTTCCTCCCACCATAATGCTGGCCACTGTTTGCATAAGTACAGTCTCGTTTAGTAAGATTCATAATACTCCAAAAATACTTTGGAAATTAATATTTTAATTTTAAGTACATATGTATGTGTTCACGATTGTCATATGACAACGAAGGTTAGTAGGTGTGTGTATGTATATGTGTTTTTTGTGGCAGGGCGCCGGAAAAAAAAATGTTCCACCAGCATTTAGTTCAGTGTTAAAAAGCCATACAAGTCACAACAAGCATATCGAATTTCTCAACGAAAAGGTTTGCTGTTGTGCATACTGTTTTCCTCAGAAAATCTTGGACTCACGGCACAAGACGGAATGGTTTTATACCTATCACAGCCAAATATTTGCTGGGCGGGCAGGGTGTTGGGATAATAAATCCTGGCGAGAAGCCAAACAGCAGGGAGGAAAAATTAGGCTTTAAATATATCTACCGGTATATAAATTCTGGTGATATGGCCTGGTGGGTGTAAAACATACCGGGAGTTAATTCTTCATTAGCTTGATGAATCTCCTGTATGCCGGTAAAGTGAAAGAAAGAGATCGGCTAGGGTAGACAATCTATTGTTTTTGGTGGATTTATACTCATAACGACATTTCTCAGAGGCCTTCCCAGTAACATACTGTTTAACAGGTTATAATCTTTATACTTAAGACAAGTAGCTAAATCTGGACACGCCGTTATAGTAACTGTATCCAGGTGAGCATGGGAAAGACCATGGCCCACTTGATTTGCGACCGGCTGGCTAACCGGCGTACGCCGTTTCTGAGTTCGCCGCGGCGAGATCGCTTGATTTACCGGAAGTGATTTAAAACTTGAGCCGGCGGCGTAAGCCGATTGCGCTGTCTTGGCGGCGCGGGCGATCACCGGCGCAAGGTGGTGGACGCATGACTTCGCTGAGGCGTTACAATACTGCAGAATCACAATTAAAATGAATTTCCTGCTACACCCTGATGTGACTGTGTGGAGTTTTGGACTGCAACACTTAAAGAGTAAAGCAGTAAACTTCCAGCATTTTTGAAGCACAATCTTGGCGTGTTAACTTAAGATTATAGCACGACACGTTAATACATGTATACTTCTGATACATTGTCCATCAGACAGAATTAGCTTAGTCCAAAAGTTTGGTTTTACTGATATACTGGATAAACGAGAACTGTTTAAATGGCAATGCGTTATATTTCAGTTGTATGTTTGATTGAAATCAAGCTTTCTTGCTAACCATTGCATGTCTTACATACCGATATTGCAGGGTGGAGGTAGAAATCCGACAATCTGATCGGATTGTGAGGACCGTGCGGTGCCCAGAGCATCTTGTTCGACTGCTTCAGAGTAGATCAAGAGGTAGGTCTACAGTTAAACAGCTTTTGTCCAGGGTAGTGTAACGAACTGCTAGATAAAATGATGATCATCCAGGAGCATTCTGAAATGTCGTCAGTGCAATATGTGGTCAACAGTATGAGCTAACAGGAAGATGTAGTTATTCATGGTTATGAATCCCACGACTCACTTGCCATGCCATATTCTCAGATGTTTTGTTTCTCCTGTCAGAAATGTATTCAAGTCGAATAATCATTACTGTGATGTTAACTTGTAAGTTATTGTTCGCAGATGACTCATCCAAGGAAGCCACAGCAAAACTATTGACAGTTTCCTGAAGAACAAACGGATACACCAAAATATAGTGCACAAGGTAATGTAAGATACTGCAACAGCAGTCCTGTGTTTTATGTTGCATTTAATTTAGTTTTGATGAAGTAACACAAACAATATTTGTCTCAGTGCTAAATGTTTGCATGAAGTCAACATTAACACCCTTAAACCTAAGTGAGATGAACAAGCTGTCTGCATAAAAAGTTACTGGTGAGTCGGCTGATGTGATGATGGAGATTTGTTTTCTTTCAGATACAGTGAAATGTGCATGGGACGAGTGTACAGAAAAGCTTGTTCTTCAGCAATCTAAAATTGTAGACTCATCGAATGAATGAATGAATATATCAGCCATACCGTGCCAAGAACAAGGTGAAAACGCGAGGTGGTTGAGGTTTCCGATATGGAGGTGAGAACATCAAAATGAAACATAAATGTTGGGACATGTTTAAAAACAGATAAGAACAACCAAAAACAGTTAAAACTCGAAAAGCCGCATATTTAAAAATAGTATGTCAAGAAATGTATATATAACTTTTCAGCGATAAATATTTATATAATAATAAGAATTAAAATTTATATCTTATGATACAGGCCAATGCCCTTCAAATAATTTATAATAACATCGCCAGCGATGTTGTCAAATAAATTATATATTGAGTTGACTGTGTAGAATCTTCGCCGAACATGGGCAAAGTCTGCACTGTCAACCAGAATATGTTTGATGCCATATTGTTCATCACATCAAACACACTCGGGAGCACTGCTCCCATCTAAGATGAAATTGTGTGCCAGATGAGAATGCCCAATGTGACACCTCGTTAAAACGACTTGGCTTCTACAAGACATTCCACAAGTCTAGGTATTTTAGCCAATGACAGGATGAATAGCATGCAGTTTATTACGAATCTGCAAGACCCGTTGAGACTCATCGAACAGCACAAAAAACAAATGAAAAACTACTGCCACGAATGTCAATAAATTTGGTTCTGACTTCACATCTGAACAATGCAGAATGAAAATTAAATCTTTAAGGGAAAACTATGAACGCATGAAGAAGAAAAGCAACACGTCTGGTGCATCTCCTGCATCCGATGATAATATGCAAGAACTGGAAGATACATTTGACACCTTCCCAGATAGGAACCCTTCATTTACCATTGATTTTGTTCGTCCCATTCCTGAACCTTCAGCTTCAACAGCTTCTGTACAGGAATTGAAAATCAGAAGAGAAGTCAAACAAGAACTCAAGAGTGAAGACACATTGGATATTACCTTGTCTTAAATTATTGAAACCATTATTACTTGAACTTGATACACTGACCTGTCACAATATCATACAGGTCACATTTTATTCGCTTTACTCTCAAATGTACCAAAGCATTTGTTATGTTTTACTTTACAGACTTCTTTTTACTCAGTGTCATATATGAACAGGCTTAACTGAAAATGTTAAAATCTGCGATCTTGGTGGTTAACAGTGCCAATTACGTATTCTTTTGAAATAGACTGCATTAATTGCTTTTCTCCGGCATTGCATATATGTATAGATTTGTTCGTTGTTTATTCAAGAGAGGTGTTTTCCTCATAAGAGATATTTTCACATTTTAATCAGCGTGTCGAATTAGGTGTTTAGTTCAATACACTAGGCACATTGTTGTGTTTAAAAGGTGTTACAGAAAAAAAAAATAAAAAAAGTTAAACAATTCTGTATTGGTTCTTTTATGCAATAATGTGTCTATTGTATTGAAACTACATGGTGTTAAAAATATGAACTAAACCATCAGTCATAAATACATGGAATAAACCCGTCTGTTTGAAATAAACGTCTGAACACAAGGTTAAATACATGATAGCATCCAGAAATTTACAGTGTTAAATAGATCTACGGTCGCTCTTTAATTACGAAACTTTCTGACAGGTAAGTTTTGTAGATGTGTAACATTCAAGATAGCATTATGCAAGAGATGCTTTGTGGGCAGATTTTTTGTGACAGATTTTACTGTATACGTCCGCGATATTATAAAGTGTGGTATGCAACACCTAAGTAAAAAAATACTCTGAGGAAGTGACAGATGTTATCCAAGATTTGGTGCGTTTTTTTCCACATGTACCATCGGCAGCAAAAAGGCGAAAACAACTCCGCAAATCTATTGACCAAATGACGGACTATTTGGAAAAACATTCTGAGAAGAAAGAAGAGGCTCCACGTAAACCCCATGAAGAAAAAATGGAACTGATGGAATCATTAATAAATGTCTTAAGTGGCCAAAAAGAAATACATGTATTTTGTTGAAGCATCCTCTGTCCTACTCTGCTCACTGTGGCGGTATTTCAGGCGACAACATTGTCTCATCATGCGACGTTCAGTGTTAAACTCATTTGTGCCAATTTTGTTTACAAACGGAGTTGTGTTCCATTTATATTTTATTTTTGCAACGTATTCAGATATTAAGGTTAACAGTATGTGGTAACTTTAATTTTGCCAAAGTCTTGACAGATGCAAGCAAAAAAAAAATGTGATATTCTCTAAAGGCTTGTGAATATTCTAAGCGAAACATTATGCCAGCCTGATGTATACTTTATGAGGAACAGACGTAGATTTTGTCAATCTTCTTTGAGTAATTAAGGCTGTGACAAGTCAATCGGTGTAGTTGTTCTCAGAAACAATGTGTGATGGTGCTTACCAAATAAGGATTTGAACCAGTGATTTCCGAATTTCCAGTCCACGACAGCATTACTAGAATAAAGATTACGTGGACTGGAAGTCCAGATATCGTAGGTTCATCTCTTTATCTGGTAAACTCCCTCACACATGAATAATTGAACCACGAGAAATTTTCAGTTTTTGAACATTTAATGACTTCATGAGCTCACTCGTCATTGAACTTGTTACTGTTCTTTCCAGGTGTAGTTCCATTGAGTAATCCCAAAACTCTGCTTCATATTCCAATCACAATGTGTGAACACCATTTACACAGGCAATAGGGCGGTTTAGTGGTAAGGAACTAGACAAAAATCTGCTTATCTTGGAGGATAGGTTGTCACATTTTAACTCACCATAGAACTGCAGAGGAACTGCAAAGGCCAAGGTAATTGTGGAGTGAACTTGTATTTTGTTCTATTAGCTCACAGCTTCAAGAGAAAGACAGTATTTGTTCAGTTACCCTAATTTTTGTAACCTTTTCAACCACCCATGCAACCAATATTTGGAAAAATTCTGACAGGGCTATCGGGTGTAGAGAAATAATTTGCATAGTTTTATGAAGCTCGCATCCTTAATCACACCGACAGATATTTTAGCGTCATTTTCATAATCTTTGTATGCATTAATTCCACTGAAAAAAGGTATAAGTTATGGTTTTGGGGGATTTCAAGAGTGCATTTTGTAATATTTTTAATGAATAGTGCCTCGGTCATGATCTGTCTTTCACTTTATGTATAGCAACACTCATCGTAAGTGCTTTCAACATGCTTAACAGAGAATGTGGGAATGATTTAACGAACAGTATACGCAGGTGGCAAAATTTAAACAGTAACACGTCCGCTGCGTTGTTAGGGCAGAGTTCGGAGTGAGGACACATCAGTTTTTCTGTCCATTGTTTAGCTGAGCTTTGATGTTTTTTGGTTCTGCTGTAACGCTTTCGACTCCCAGGTGGATGTAAAACAAAACAATAAGCAACTGAATAATGGAGAGAAAAATCGAACTATTCCTACTCTGAACCCTTTGCCACATCTAGACCGACATGTTTTACTGGTGTGACATTATTGTTATTGAAAGTTTGTAACCTACGTGTATATACGCTGTCTGTTCAATTTTCATGCCATCCTCAGTTGAAGGTACTTTGACAATGTCGCAACCTAAGTTATATTGTTAAATTGTTAAATGGTATTCAGCAGTCCAACAGTAATTATAATTAAATCAAAACTGCAGAGGAAAAATGTCTTGTTTTCAAAAAGTCACATTTTGTTTTTTGTCAATGTTGACCAATTTTCAGTTTACTTAACTGTTATGTTAATAAAGTTTATTCCTCAGAAATCACTTCCTGGAGAATTATTCCGTTAACATTGTTCTGGTTATATGAAGTCATTGTTCTGGTTATATGAAGTTATTGTTCTGGTTATATGAAGTCATTGAAGTTGTTCTTGTGCATCATTCCGTTGTACATCTGGAATCAGATTGTGGTCATGCTCTCCCTCACCCACTTCCACCACATCATCACTGTAGTCACGTTCACGAATGCATATGTTATGTAAAACACATGTGGCAGTAACTGTGTGACAGATAGTTTCAACTGAGCGTGCATTGATGTACTTCAGTCTCCTAAAACGAACCTTTAAGTGCAGGTTCAATTACCTGCCGCTTAGATGACAGCGCCCTGTTAAACCTAGCCTGCTGTTGGGGTGAGATGTCCATTGTCTCTGTAAGCGGTTAACAGCCATTTTCTGAGTGGATAAGCTCCATCTCCCAAGATATGAGAGCGCCCATTTTGACATTTGAAAAACCCATAATCCCACAGGCTGGGGTGTTTCAGAACTTTACCATCGTAAACTGGAAAGGAGTTTGCAACTGTCAACTCGTAGTACTTTTGCGGCTTGAATCTGTCTTCTCTAATGCTGTGAGATTTATAAAAGAAAGACATCGAGCTCAGTGTTTGTTAAATACCCAAATAAGCAGACTAACATGTAAGGAGATTTAAATTTAAATGCAATAACATTTAATCCGTCGGGCACATTCTCTTCAGAAACGGTTGATTATTCGTGACTGGTGTTGAAAACAAAAACTGAACACCAAATAATGTATTTCAATGGCCGATGGACAGTTCATGTGAGAAAACGATGCTCACAGCCCTATAATTCAATTTTCAAGGAGTTGTATTGACTTACATTGAAGCCTAGGCCAGAGCTGAACCTTCTCCGTCATCATCGTCATCTGTATCATTGATGTTTTTACCGATTTGCAACATTGCGACACTCAGTAACACATTTGACGCCATCACCGGGTTACTTGATTTCATGGCAGGTAGTCACCTGACCGGCTTGCGCCGCTGAGAAAAGCGGCGCGCCGGGTTCGTGTTAAAACAAGCAGACCCCATATCAGAGGGATTATCGTTTGTGTTATAGATGCATACATCTAACTCTTCTAGAATAACGGAGCTTGAAAGACTTCAAAACAAGGAGGTGACTTGAAAATGTGACCATGTCGGTAGAATTTGTTTTGGCGATAAGTCCTACGTGCGAAGGTCTACGACACTACGACATATTTAATACCGGTTTGGCACTGCAGCACTCGCAACTGCGCCATTCGAATCCGTGTTAAACTTTTGCGTTAATGTGCGTAACAATGTGTTAATGAATTTGACCAACAAGTGCCCTAAACAGCTTACTTTACAACGAAGGTCGAATATTGTTACATAAGTGATGACGTCAGTATATGTGCTTAACTAAGATGGCGTTGAACTTTTGTATGGGGTAAGAAAGTCATTTTATCGTATGCGAACTGTTACTTATCGCTGTTTCCGTAGAACTAATTTTGCTGCGCTCTTGGCCAGGTTGTTTATTGCATTGGTTTAATCATGTCTTTATACGAACAAGGCACAGTTCCCGTCTAAATTGAACTACACACACCTAAACTAGTCCTTCAACAACACACAAACATTCAAAACACCCCCATAGTCTCCCAAACCCACAAATAACAGCCTTAGTGATTGCATGACCGGAACACGATCTCGCAGGTGAGCTTCTTTCTCAGCATTCTATTACTAAACACACAATCGTTATAGGACAAACACACAAAAAAATTGTTGCATATCATATCATGCAAATACGATCTTCTTGGAACCATTGCCATGAACATTTACAGTACAACCATACACATGCTTACGGTCGTATATCTTCATTGTCCTCGTGTAACCCACTCACCATGCCTATCCGTTCATCTGCTTTCATTGTAAGTCTCTAAAACTCATATACCCACTCCATGAAATTGTTAAAACTCCCATCCGGCTAATTCCTTTTATGTAGACTGTACACCTTTGTCTTTAAAACACCTCAATACAGAGAAACCATCTTATCACCCAAATAGAAATCATCTGTTAAGAAAGACTACATTGTGATAGTTGGCAAACGGTAAAACATAAGCTTTGAAAGCTTGTTTAATTGCTTCAGTTAGGGTTTTATTCTAAACAAAGTTCTACATCGACAGACACGGACGTGTTACCACATTGACAAGCGAGGGCTCGATTATACAACAAAAATGGTTAGTGTATGTGTATTCCTTTTGGAATAACGAATATGTTGATAGCGAGGATTCATTATGCAGTTAACAATGTAATTTATGTCCTTTTACAGCATGGAACAAAAGTTGTTTCTGTCATTACAAAAAGGGTTATTTCATTTCACATTGACTTACACATCGAAGACTTTGCTTATCTGGTCTTCAACCCCATGTTATTTTCATTGACTCTACAAAGTAAAACAAGGATTTGACGACTGAGCTACATGCTACTCAGCCTGAGTATAGAGAGCCTGAATAAAAAAAAATCAGCGTCTGAACATTTGGTGTAGCTCGCGATTTCACTAACATTAAGACTTATGTTTTGTAGTTCCAGTATGATCGGCTGCTGGTGTTATGAGCACAAGGCAGTTCCAAAGTGAGACAAATGTCAGAGGGTTAAGCCGTTACATTTTCAGGGAATGCAGATATCTGTCGGGAAGTAGGGTAATCCAAGAACATCTCAGTTCAGCTCTGCAGTTCTGATGGGAATTCTTGAAGGGGCATCCCCCAAGGTAAAAATCGTATTTAAATGTTACCAAAGACAGGTATTTTAACCATATCTAAATACAACAGTAAGCCATTGAGTCCTCTGCTAAAACTAGAAAGTGTATAACCGATTTGCAAATCAGTTCTGTTAAATGTTTGGTAAAGGGGTTGATTATTTATTGTTTACTTATTAGCGCTCAAAATTTAATGCATACCTTTCATCTGAACTGAGTTATTTTCAATCATCCAGACCAGAGATATTGTGTATTTATTTATTTCATTGCGTCCATACTTAAGAATATTTCACTTATGCGACTTATACATCCATCATTACAGTGGCAAGAAAGCGGATAGATCGCTGAGGAAACCCACAATCATCCGCAGGTTTAAGACCTTCACACGCGCGAACAGAATTGTGATAAACTGACAATACTAACGGATATCTTGGAAAGCATCCTAGTACAAATGTAGAACACGATCGTTGACGGCACGATTTGTTCTTTGATTGGGCATAGGCCTTAACTGACAATTAAATGCGGTCTTGTCAGAACTCTACTCTCTAACAAACTCTCTTATATCAGAAAAACACAAAAAGATTGAAATCCAATTTCGGAGTCGATGACGCCGTTCTATTGACCTTTAGATCGGTGTACAAATTTCCGTTTTGTGATGACATCTAAGGTGCAAGCAGTAAGAAACCATTCTCCTTCCCTCAGTACCCATGAGACTGGTTCCTATCTCATTCCTAATGAATGAAATGTGACAACCTTTAAGGGGTCGAGCACCCATTTCTATCTGAGTAATTTCCAATTTTGGAGTATCCGTTCAAGATGCCATAGCTCATCGACCAGGTAAATTACTGTTTACACCGACCTCTTTTCATATTTGTATGATAAACGGCAGTCGATTGAGGTCTTCCACGCATTAAATAACGGAGCAATATACACCGTCAGGGTACTGCATTCCACGTGTCTTTGAGTAGAGTCCAATCTCCAAAATTGTTTCCCTTTGAAGTGGATATTTGTGGCTCATTCATTTAAAGCGTTGTTATTGGACACGGCCCACTCGTGACTAATAGTCACATGTACCGGTTCGAATCTATCTCTCGTTCGTTCTGATGACGCTTTAAAGGATTAATGCCCAGATTTAGCTATTGTCCATGCTTACAACTGTACAACCTGTTTAAATAAATAGGCTATATTCTTTGTTATTACGACAATTATCCAAACTGGACTCTCATCATTTTGGTCATCAAGTTTGTGAGGTTCATGTAACTGGAGAAGAGGAAAGTTTTCTCCTGCACTAATAACCAGAGGGACTCCGTTGTCGAGTGGTTACCGTGCTTTTGCGGTGCAATGACCTAGGGGCCTCTAATCAATGCGGTCAATTAGAGTTCAAGTTCAACTCTTCCTCGTCTCCTCTCCGGTCGTAAGTGTGAAAGTCTGTCGGCAGGTAGCGGATGGTCGTGGAATTCCACCTGGCCTTTTCCCAGTTTCCTTTCAACATGTTCTGGTCGCCGTTATACAAGTGAAATATTCCTAAGTACGGCGTAAATCAAATGAATAAATAACCTGACGGTCGGCATGTAAAGGGGATAAATATTAATGGGGATATTACTGCGAAAAACCACTAAGCAAATAAAGAAGTAAATAGTAAATAAAACTATTCTCGTGTAACCTCATCATTTGAAAGTTTTCCATATGTTATCTTTCCATTGTCTTGTTCAACAGTCAAACAGCCTATTATTTGCCACCTATCAAACAGTAAACCTAAAACGACAACATTTGAACGTCCACAAAGGATAGCCAAATTGTTGACGTAAACCCTGAATCAAAATATTCTACAGATTTAAAAAGGGGGTTCTCAAAATGGAAAGCGGCTTCCTGTCAGCCAGTGGGACTTCACAAAGGATCGTTCGCAGTGCCAGCTGTCGTCTTGGGAGATTCATAAAATACAATAGATAAGTTAGATACCACAGCCCTATTGGTCAGTCCCGTAAGTTAGATACCACAGCCCAAATGTTCATCCCTATAAGTTAGATATCACAGCCCCAATGTTCAGCTTCATAAGATAGACACCACAGCCCTAATGTTCAGCCTCATAAGTTAGATACCACAGCTTAATGTTCAGCCCCGTAAGTTAGATACCACAGCCCTAATGTTCAGCCTCATAAGTTAGATACCACAGCCGTAATGTTCAGCCCCGTAAGTTAGATACCACAGCCCCACTGTTCAGCCCCGTAAGTTAGATACCACAGCCCAAATGTCCAGCCCCGTAAGTTAGATACCACAGCCCTAATGTTCAGCCCTATAAGTTAGGTACCACAGCCCTAATGTTCAGCCTCATAAGTTAGATATAACAGCCCTAATCTTTAGCCCCGTAAGTTAGACACCATAGCCTTAAAGTTCAGCCCCGTAAGTTAGATACCACAGCCTTAAAGTTCAGTCCCGTAAATTTTATACCACAGCCCCAATGTTCAGCCTCATAAGTTAGACACCACAGCCCTAATGTTCAGCCTCATAAGTTAGATACCACAGCCCTAATGTTCAGCCTCATAAGTTATATACCACAGCCCTAATGTTCAGGCCCGTAAGTTAGATACCACAGCCTTAATGTTCAGCCCCGTAAGTTAGATACCACAGCCGTAATGTTTAACCGTATAAGTTAGATACCACAGCCCTAATGTTCAGCCTCATAAGTTAGATACCACAGCCCTAATATTCAGCCCTATAAGTTAGATATACCACAGCCCCAATGTTCAGCCTCATAAGCTAGATACCACAGCCGTAATGTTCAGCCCCGTAAGTTAGATAGCACAGCCCTAAAGGTCAGCCTCGTAAGTTAGATACCACAGCCCTAAAGTTCAGTCCCGTAAGTTTTATACCACAGCCTCAATGTTCAGCCTCATAAGTTAGATACAACAGCCCTAATGTTCAGCCTCTTAAGTTAGATACCACAGCCCTAATGTTCAGCCTCATAAGTCAGATACCAAAGCCCTAATGTTTAGCCCTATAAGTTAGATACCACAGCCTTAATGCTCAGCCTCATAAGTTAGATACCACAGCCCTAATGCTCAACCCTATAAGTTAGATACCACAGCCCAAATGTTCAGCCTGATAAGTTATATACCACAGCCCTAATGATTTCAACTGAGTATATTTAGGGCAGGAATCAAGTGTGTGTTTTTTACAGACGTGGAATTATATACACAGCTCAAAAATGATGGCATACCAAGGATTTATTAAAGCATTGATCTTCACCATTTCAGAGCTGTTTGACAGTTTGAACCTGTAATGTTAGTCTTGTTGCCTCGTGACAAATAGTCAACTGCTAGCGACCCCCAAAACAGCTGGTAAATATTTTTGGCCCGTTTGATTGGCCCAAACAATTCGCAGATGTACTAATTTCACATATGTAAAATTTGAAAGATGTTTAACAATATTGATAATTCATTACTATTGACATCTACACTTCTATTACTGCATTTATTACTAATTTTAATCTACTTTTATTATTACATAAACAAGATGTCTTACCTTTTAAAGGTCTTGATCAGAGTGCTTGCCTAGTATACATGGTGGTTTTCTCCAACCGTAATGCTGCCCGCACTGTCGAAGTGAAATATTCTTGAGTGCAGCCTGAAACACTAATAAAAAATATCAGACGCGTTCATTTCGTGGCAAATGTCAGGTATGTAGATCATTAATTATCTTTGGCATTGCTTTTTTAAAATAACTTTATTGATGTTTAAATGAAATTATTATTAGGTGTAAATTTCTCATTTTAGGTAAATGATAATATCTCTTATGTAACCACACATGAAACAAAATTTTATTATGACTACGCTTTTCACTTCCTCACTTCAGTGGCTGATTGTATAGTTTATTCCTCTATTGGGTGGCGGGTTATCGTAAAAATATCTGCCTTAGTAACGTTTTAGTACAGTTGACGTTTACGGAAATGGCCAAGAAATTACACCAAAGGCTGAGTTAAGCTCTGTTCTCGGAATACCCTCTACATTGAAGCACATTTTTAGCCGGAACAAGGACAAAAGCTTAAACTGACTGACAGTAGATATCTGACTTCAAGATAAAAGGCTGCTTTCTGTGGCAACCTTCACAGGACTTATGCTTACAGCGCAGGAAAGCCATGTTAATGAAAGTAAAAATCTTTCTTAAGTTTTAATCATCGTGAAATAGCTAGCCACATCAAACGTTTACATGTTGTTTTTCAGGGCAGCATTCTGGCGGGAATCAATTTGTCGGCGAGAGATTGCCGTTCTTACAAACCCTGCAGAGCTGGGATTTCTGCCAGAGGAAAAACCTTTCGCTGGAAACTCTGTAGAATCACTGAAGACAACCCAGAGTTGGTGCCAGGGCAAAAGATTTTTCTGACGTGTAATGCGGCAACAAGGTGATGGAAGAGAAGACTTATTCTTTTGTACGCATTCCTCTCCCAAGTTTTCATCTCTGTTTACACAAAAGGCGAATCAGAATGTCGAAACAGACAGTCGTATAACAGCTATGTGGACGTTCCAGCTCAATAATCGTAAGGTTAATTGCTAAAACAACCTTTAACACAAACCACTAAAAATTAAGAAGTCTATAAATTCCAAAATTGAAAAGGATTCATTAAAAGAGAAGCAATCAACAGTTTTCAATGACGTTGGAATGAATGAATGAATGCTTGGAGTTTAACTTCGTATTTAACAATTTTTAAATGTCATATGGCGACGAGGTGTCATTAGGTGTGTGTGCATATGCTGTGTCTTCTTTTAGCAAGGCGAGTCCATGCCCCCAAAATGCTGCATTCACTGAAGAATCGTGCCGAAGACACTAGACATGAATCTATGGGTTCCAACAGACATCCATGGAAATGGATCTTGCGATTATCGACTTGGAACGCCCTTTACGGACTACGAATGGTATAGGAATGTCTGACTTGAAGCTTATATTCATAGATCAGCCGTTAATCAGTACGACCACTCCTCTGATCCCTGTCGGCTAAAAGAAACACTAGTTCTAGATAAATTTTATGGCTAATATGCCATTTTGCCTCTATCGATCGGCCCATGACCAATAAGGTTACAGACCCGTGTTTGACTGTGGTGAATCTAGAAGTTCGTCAGGTACCTGTCGTGGGGACAGAGGTTTACTTTTGTTTTCTCCACCCAAACCGCCTTGGTGCAAGAGAAAATTTTGTTGAGAATCAACCTCTTGTACACATCAGCACGTCTGAACGATTAAGTTATTACAAATGAATCTAGTATGAAATTGGTCAGATCAAAATGAACATAAAAAACATTTCCATCCTCCTATTTTCTACTGTATTGTTTTATGCAGACCTATTAATTATACGCCGGGGAAATTCGTTTTCAAATGTAATCTTGACAAACGTATTTTTGTTTCACAGTTTTCATTGAAAATGGACGTGGTGGCTGAGTTACATCAAAACCACCTGCTCACACACAACCGGTAAAGTGCGAGGTCGTGTTCATGTGAGGCTGTTTTAATGTTTGTGTGTTGTGTCTGGATAAACGAGGACTAGCACGTTCCAGTGTGATCTTTGAAGACAAATTAAGATTTGCGACGTTCACAAATTAATTTTGAACGACAAATGGCATGTCTTTTTATGAAGGTGAAAATTAACAAGCTCAACCCAGCAGTACATTTGAACATGGATTCTTTCCTGTACTTTTATTCTTAAAGTGACTTTATAAATGTTAATCATTAAGTACATGAAAAACGTAACCAAAGTGTTCTTAACCATTCAAACATATCGCACACTTTTTACGAGGTTTTTTTCTGAGATTATATAACCTTTTCTTTTTTCACATTTTCAAGGATGTGACGTAGCAAATTTTTATCCATGTAGCCTAATGTTTTGTGTCTGGGTCAGATGTACATATAGCCCCTTACTGGTGTTTTGTGTCTGGGTCAGATGTACATATAGCCCCTTACTGGTGTTTTGTGTCTGGGTCAGATGTACATGTAGCCCCTTACTGGTGTTTTGTGTCTGGGTCACATGTACATGTAGTCCCTTAATCATGTTTTGTGTTTGGGTCACATGTACACGTAGCCTTAACTCATGTTTTGTGTCTGGGTCACATGTACACGTAGCCTTAACTCATGTTTTGTGTCTGGGTCACATGTACACGTAGCCCTAACTAAGGTTTTGTGTCTGGGTCACATGTACACGTAGCCCCTTACTAGTGTTTTGTGTCTGGGTCACATGTACATGTAGTCCCCTTACTGGTGTTTTGTGTCTGGGTCACATGTACATGTAGCCCCTTACTGGTGTTTTGTGTCTGGGTCACATGTACATGTAGCCCCTTACTGGTGTTTTTGTGTCTGGGTCACATGTACATGTAGCCCCTTACTGGTGTTTTGTGTCTGGGTCACATGCACTTGTTGCCCCTTACTGGTGTTTCGTGTCTGGGTCACATGTACATGTAGCCCCTTACTGGTGTTTTGTGTCTGGGTCACATGTACATGTAGCCCCTTGCTGGTGTTTTGTGTCTGGGTCACATGTACATGTAGTGCCTTACTGTTAGGTTGGACCCTAGTACACCACAGACTGCAAAATGCTGTGTGGTTGGACCCAAGAACACCACAGTCTGCAAAATGCTGTGAGGTTGGACCTCAGTACACCACAGACTGTAAAATGCTGTGAGATTGGACCCCCAGAACACCACAGACCTCAAAATACTGTAAGGTTGGACCCCAGAACACTACAGACTCTAAAATGCTATGAGGTGGGACCCCAGAACACCACAGACTGCAAAATACTGCAAGGTTGAACCCCAGAACACCACACACTGCAAAATACTGCGAGGTTGGACCCCAACCGCTTCATCCTATTTTAAAAGCTGTGTTAGGAAACAGCACTTTGTAGTCGGTGGTGTACTGGGGTTCAACCTCGCAGTGTTTTACAGTCTGTGGTGTACTGGGATGCAACCTCACAGTATTTTACAGTCTGTAGTGTTGTGGGGTCTAGCCTCACAGTATTTTACAGTCTGTGGTGTACTGAGGTCCAACCTCACAGTATTTTACAGTGTATGGGTTTCTGGGGTCCAACCCTGCAGTATTTTACAGTCTGTGGTGTACTGAGGTCCAACCTCACAGTATTTTACAGTGTGTGGGGTTCTGGGGTCCAACCTCGCAGTATTTTACAGTCTGTGGTGTACTGAGGTCCAACTTCACAGTATTTTACAGTCTGTGGTGCTCTGGGGTCCACCCTAGCAGTATTTTACAGTCTGTGGTGTACTGAGGTCCAACCTCACAGCATTTTGCAGTCTGTGGTGTTCTGGGGTCCAACCTTGCAGCATTTTGCAGTCTGTGGTGTTATGGAGTCTAACCTCATAGTATTTTACAGTCTACGGTGTACTGAGGTCCAACCTAGCAGTATTTTGCAGTCTGTGGTGTTCTGTGGTCTAACCTCGCAGTATTTTGCAGTCTGTGGTGTACTGAGGTCCAACCTCACAGCATTTTGCAGTCTGTGGTGCTCTGGGGTCCAACCTAGCAGTATTTTACAGTCTGTGGTGTACTGGGATCCATTCTCACAGCATTTTGCAGTCTGTGGTGTTCTGGGGTCCAACTCTGCAGTCTTTTACAGTCTGTTGTGTGCTGAGGTCCAACCTCACAGAATTTTAGAGTCTGTAGTGTTCTGGGGTCTAACCTTACAGCATTTTGCAGTCTGTGGTGTTCTGGGGATCCAACCTCACAGTATTTTACAGTCTGTGGTGTATTGAGGTCCAACCTCACAGCATTTTGCAGTCTGTGGTGTTGTGGGGTCCAACCTACCAGCATTTTACAGTCTGTGGTGTACTGAGGTCCAATCTCGCAGCATTTTGCAGTCTGTGGTGCTCTGGGGTCCAACCTCGCAGTATTTTACAGTCTGTTGTGTACTGAGGTCCAACCTCACTGTATTTTACAGTCTGTGGTGTTGTGGGGTCCAACCCCACAGTAGTTTACAGTCTGTGGTGTACCTGGATCCATCCTCACAGCATTTTGCAGTCTGTGGTGTTCTGGGGTCCAACTCCGCAGTCTTTTACAGTCTGTTGTGTACTGAGGTCCAACCTCACAGCATTTTAGTCTGTAGTGTTCTGTGGTCCAACCTCACAGCATTTTTCAGTCTGTGGTGTTCTGGGGGTCCAACCTCACAGAATTTTACAGTTTGTGGTGTACTGAGGTCCTACCTCACAGCATTTTGCAGTCTGTGGTGTTCTTGGCTCCAACCTCACAGTACTTTACAGTCTATGGTGTACTGATATCATTCCTCACAGCAGTTTTTCAGTCTGTAGTGTTCTGGGGTCCAACCTCACAGCATTTTTCAGTCTGTGGTGTACTGAGGTCCAACCTCGCAGCATTTTGCAGTCTGTGGTGTTCTGGATTCTAACCTCATAGTATTTTACAGTCTGTGGTGTACTGAGGTCCAACCTCGCAGCATTTTGCAGTCTGTGGTGTTCTGGATTCTAACCTCATAGTATTTTACAGTCTGTGGTGTACTGAGGTCCAACCCAGCAGTATTTTGCCGTCTGTGGTGTTCTGTGGTCCAACCTCGCAGTATTTTGCAGTCTGTGGTGTTGTGGGGTCCACCTCACAGCATTTTGCAGTCTGTGGTGTTGTGAGGTCCAACCTCACAGCATTTTACAGTCCTGTTGGTGTACCGAGGTCCAACCTCACAGCATTTTACAGTCTGTGGTGCTCTGGGGTCCAACCTTACAGCATTTTGCAATCTGTGGTGTTCTGGGGTCCAACGGCGCACTTTTTTACAGTCTGTGCTGTACTGAGGTCCAACCTCACAGCATTTTGCAGTCTGTGGTGTTGTGGGTCCAACCTCACAGCATTTTACAGTCTGTTGTGTACCGAGGTCCAACCTCACAGCATTTTACAGTCTGTGGTGCTCTGGGGTCCAACCTTACAGCATTTTGCAATCTGTGGTGTTCTGGGGTCCAACGGCGCACTATTTTACAGTCTGTGCTGTACTGAGGTCCAACCTCACAGCATTTTGCAGTCTGTGGTGTTGTGGGGTCCAACCTCACAGCATTTTACAGTCTGTTGTGTACCGAGGTCCAACCTCACAGCATTTTACAGTCTGTGGTGCTCTGGGGTCCAACTTTACAGCATTTTGCAATCTGTGGTGTTCTGGGTCCAACCGCGCACTATTTTACACTCTGTGCTGTACTGAGGTCCAACCTCACAGTATTTTACTGTCTGTGGTGTACTGAGGGTCCAAACTCACAGCATTTTAAAAGCCGGGTTCTTCCTCTGAACCCTTGAATGTCAAACTTGATCTCAGGCCTTGTTGTTATAAAGTTACCATAGAACAGTGTGTAGTGTATACAGTTTCTGTCGATGGCAGCGCGGAACAACCTTTAATTAACGGCTGATATTCGTTTCGTTTAAGTGAAAAAAGTTGTACCTGCTTTTGGGTGATGTAACCTGTTTATCTGAATAAACATTTTCAAAAGAGAAAAATGCGTGCCTTCTAATCGTTGTGCTGAATAGGAATACGAGTTTCGATTCATACTATTAAATACCTTTTTAGTATTTATCAAAGTGAGGTAATGGATGGGCAGAATTTCAACCTCACAAGTATGTCTTTTGTATTTCTTCATATATTGTCAAGCTATATGTTACATAACATCAAAGTATTATTGTAAATCTATTCAGATTATATACACTATTCTTCCAACGACATTAGACGGAAATGTCTATTATCCTAAGCATTTAACGGCATGTAGTATTGTGATCGTTAGCTACGAATATTTCAGCTTAGCCTATTTAATCGTCTATACAGGCTGCATAACAACTTCTGTCGCATGGCGGGGAAGCCATTGTGTCATTTAGCAGACGACCTGTCCACTGTGAGCAGGGTTGGTCAATCGACCTGAACGACAGATTTTGCCATCTAGTCGCAAGGAGTCTTTTGAGTGTTTGTCGGTACATGAATCGAAAGACCGGTCAACTTAAGGTGAAGGCCGAATCGGCAAGCTGATGACATTTTTTTTCATAAAAATGTTAATAACAATATCTCACGATCTACAAAACAAATATGAAGCCATGTCTTTGGTGTTGTGTTTTTTATTTCTTTCTGAAATTACTGAGGCAAATATGCTTCAAGCGTTAAGTGTAGTCAATTCCAGGTTTTGTTTCTCTTGTCTTTTCGCCATTGTTGGAAGGCTTCATGACCAGATATATCCTTAAATTAATAGTTTTAAAGTTGGGTTTCCATTCAGCTAGAACCTGTACATTTACAAATGAATTCTCGGTCACGTACCTTTAACAATGAAGACTTAATCCGATAAGTCTTGATGGACTTTGTTAACACTCGAACAGAGAGAAAGCTGGTATTCCTGGCGAAACGTTGAATAATTTACTGTAAACAACCTTGGAAATCCGCTGAGGTTTTTTGAGAAGAGCCCGTTACTCTTGTTTGCGATTTCAGTTCGAGTTCTTCCGCTTCTGAGTCAGTTGAATTAATAGATTTGCATGTAGCTGAACGGGGATACAGAACAGAAGCTTGGTATTTTAAAAATAAAATATTATGGTCAAGTCGGGCTAGGATGGTTGCCCAGTAATGTCAACGCGGAGCTTAAGAAGAAACCAGTGTATGTAATTAATTATCAAAAAATGGTGAAGCTTCGACTCAAGCCATAGAACTTGTGAGGGATGTTCAGGGTTTTTCTAAGGAAGTATTCTGTGAAAAAAGGCTTAGTCCACTGGCCCCCCAAGACACATAATTACAAAATAATGTTCAACAACAATTTTCATTTAACATGTGCCACATAATCGAGGTACTTCTAGAATGAAACTATAAGAGTGATAACAATATCTACTTGACTTATCTGAAACATTTTAGCCGGTTTGAATGGCACTGTGTACGTTCAGCTTCTCTGCACGCCAATATCTCGTAAAGATTGCCTAATTTTGCAGGTTTTGCTCGGGCATAGAGACTCACGCGAGACCAGTGTGTGTTGCAAACACCGACGACACATCGTCGCCACGTGTTGATAAAAGCCCCTAAAAGGCTTAAAATAGGCGATATTTCTACCAGGTGTCTACATACTACAAACAAAATGATACACAAGAATTAGTGCGTAGTCTCAACAGAATTTTAACATCGCATGACATCTGCCCTAAAAGACAGCATACTAACATGCTAATTTACATTTAACCCCACAGCGTCTCACCAACACACAAAACATTAGGAACTACCCCCACAGACAACCCACATCCACCGATAATAGGCTGACTGGCTGCATGGCCGGAACACAACCCCTGTTGGGATCCGCTACATCATTCTATTTTAAAACACACACCTCTAAAATAACAACCATTTCCATGAATGTAATACCTTGAATAGTTACATTAAAACCGTAGTATAAAGATCCTTAAGCTCTTATTACACAGACTGTGAGGTCAACAGAAAATCATTGCATTGTATCCCAGCGTGCACCTATGGCCAACACTTCAACCTTGTCGAACAGCTACAATCATACAATGCTATAAAAGTACTCCCATGATTATCTTTTGTTCCCAATCACATATTTCTTTCCGTGCATGGCTTGCTCCTTTATCATTTACTAAAGATCATACTACAAACAAAAAGACTATTTGTAGACACCTTGTGCGATTAATCCTGGAACGACTGCAATCACCCTGCAGCACCTTGACAAACCAAACTTAAAGACACAGACGATTTTAAGTCTGTAAATCTGTGGTTAATCCTCCAACGTTAGAGCATAATCAAGATTTTATGCCAAATAAACAACTAGTTTTATCTATAATGATCTAGAAGCAAAAGTTAACACTTGAGGATAGCTGAATTCGTATTATGTCTCGTAAGGTTTAATCAGGAAGAACAGGAATCAGGGATAAAGAACACCCAAAAGAGTAATTTCTTTCTATCATTTTTACCTTTTTTCTGCATTACAAATCAGAGAGCTTCCACGCCCTGTCTCCAACCATATGTTGTTATTTTTGTTGATACTAAGTCTGCCACAACGACTTGGCCACTGGGTTTTGTGTCACAAAACTGTGTTGAACTTAGAAGCCTAAGCCTTCAGAACGCTGACACAGCTGAAAGAATCAAGCCAGGTATCAACTGTCCGTGGGTTAAGCTCTTAACACATTCAGAGGCTACAAATGTTCCACATGAAAAAGGATATGCACAGAAAACAACCCAACAGAGCGTTTCAAGCATGTAGACCTCATGACGATTCTCCAAAGCGACGTCTCTCAAGGTAAAATCGCATGTAAATGGTAATGAATTGATCAGTTTGCACATGAAACAACAACTCAGTGGGAAATTAAACTATCATGTACAAAATAATTTCGGTGTGAATTTCAATTTTGAATGTAACCTACCACCGTGAATGAAACACTACTTTGAATTTTTTATGAAAACGTAAGTCAATTCAAACTGTACGGCATATTCATTTTTAATGTTGTACTTCGTTTTCAGGAAGATACTAGTGTCCTTTTGGCAGTATGATGCAATAAAACACTTCGTTCTTTAAACAAACAAGACCTTTATACACATCTGCCAACAATGAACAAACTGCAAAAACCGTGTTTTAAATAATATCAGTATGACTAAAGACGTGTATAGAGAGTAAAACCAGAACAGCAAAGACAGTGTGATAGCTCTTGTCTCTTACGGCCTCTTGTCAGTTTACCTCAGCCACAAATAGTGAACGGTCCACATCTCAGTATTTATTACGACTCAAAGGTTTGCTATAAGCATTTGATACCAAATAATATCTTAGAAAACATCATAATACCATTGTACATACGGAAGATATTTGCTGCTTTGAAGACATTTGCTGCTTGACTAGGTCTAGGCCTGAATCCCGTTGGTAGGCCATCTTGGCAGCACTCGAACCAGTACACAAAGTGTCTTATATCTAAGGAGCACAAAGAAGATTGAACTCCAATTTAGCAGTTGACGAGTCCGTTGTATTGACCTTTAGCTTGGTTAACAAAGCTCTGTGCTGATGAGGGCATCTTAGGTGTAAGTAGTTACAGATCATTCTGCTCCCTCCTGTATCTCAGTCTGGTTCCTATCTCTACCAGACAACTCGTCTGTATATCTACCGCCTTGTGCCGCCAATCTAAGGATAATTGCATGAACTCCAAAGAAATGAATGTATATGACAATCTTTGTGGGGCTGAGCACCAATTTCTATTTGGGTAATTTCCAATTTTTCAGCATCAGTTGAAGATGCCGTAGCTCATCGACCAGGTAAATTACATCTTACACCAGCCCCTGTCTGTTCCTATTTGGTCGATAAAAGTGGTCGATTGAGCGGTTCTACGCATTGAATAACGAAATTCCACGAGCATACCGTTAAGGTCTTCATTTTGTTCCATCCCACATATCCTTGATTAAAGCCCTGAGGCAAAAATATCTTTCCCAATTTGAAACCACCGGCGCCAAAATACAGTTATTACTCTTTAACGTGATTATTTGCCCAAGAGCGTTGTTGTTGCCGTAGATGACCCACGCTTGACTCCTACAATCACACCCCCGCTCTATATCTTTTTAGTTCAATTCACGGTTTGTATCACCAAAATTTTTCAGGTACATGTAAATGAAGAGCAGTAGGTTACTCCAGACGCCGATCAGTCATCTACTCAAATCAGTGAATGCTACACATTAGATTTTACAAGGCAAATGTCACCGTTAGAACATGCATGGGGCAAGTCCATGGGAATAAAGAACACTTTTAACATACGAATGGCGCCTGAACAACAGCTCTTCGGCAGCCCGCACGAGTTTGCTGTCTCGATTCCTCATATCGACACCTCTAGTGTCAAGGTTATCCCACTCTAACCGATACAATGGGTATAATTCTTTTGTCGGTAAAAACGGATAGAGGGATCAGAATATTTGGCTCTCTGCTTCATGACTGTCAGATTCCGCTTAACCTGGGCCTAGGGTTGGTATATTCATCGTGTTGAATTAGATTAACTGGAATACCAGCATGGGGCACGATTTGAAGACTTAGTTCACTCATTCGCCTAGAACATACCTTGCTTCTTTCCTACATCAATGATATGTGTTGACTGCTTCTCTTTCCGTCATAATTCCCTACTTCATATACTTTAATTCTTTGTTATTTTGTGTTAAAGGTAGGTTTGGAGATTGGCCTTGCGATTATTGACTTGAAGCTGATTATATTGGTTTTTTTTTTACTTTCGACGCACATATTTTCCCTTCTTATCAATTAGGCGATTATCACAAATTATGACTTACCGCTGAACTTGGCTGAACTGTTCGCCCGCACTTTTCCTGGGAAAAAAATAACCACATTTCAACAATGTCAAAATATAGAATATGATTCAGTGTTTAGTTCGGTCATGCCCAAGGCTTGGAAATTTACAATGCTGCTATTTCCTTTAATTGTGTAAGGCGATAGTACAGGACTCTGGATCTATTACACTTTCGCCTTGTTGTGGTTTTATTCTGAGCTGTACGTTCTGCATATTTCCAGTGTGGCAACACTATCAATATGTTGTTGCGGGCTACAGGAAGACACGGTGATGTCATCATGGAAATAATATGAAAATGACATTAATGCAAACCCAAAATCAAGAAAATTCCACTCTTGAGCATACAAACTGTTGTAAATGACACGTTCAGTTAATCTGGACTTCGTATGCCTTATGGATAATTGTGAATTCTGCGTATAGGTTCATTACAGAAATAGGACTGGTACAAGAAAGGGACGGAGGAAAACTAGGTTTTTAGACTGCTTTGGTTTGATGTATAGATGTACGCCTCACTTTACATACAGGGCGCATCTAAGAACATTTCCATCGATGCATGGTACCATATGTAGTCCATCATGGCGTCTAGAAAATGAAGAAAAATTGCATACATACATCGTTGTTATTTTTTTGGGATGTGTTCACATTCGTTCTAGGACAAGTAGGGCACCCGGTAGGCCAACGTTTGAACGTCTGTAAAGGTGAACCAAGACGCTGACGTAAATCCAGGATCAGAAGTCCCCAAAGTCAGGAATAAAAACAGAAGGTCTCGAAAAATAAGCAGCTTGCTAGGTAGGCTAGTGGAAAATCGGACATCACAATGGCATTCACAAATAACATCTGTCATCTTAAGAGATCCGTGATATGCAGGAAATCCACCTGGAAGCTGTCAAATGGAGCATATTTAGAGCAGAGATCAAACGTGCATAGTTGACTGACCTTAGAAGTGCAGGTTGAAAAACGATTCTAAGAGTGTACATGGATCAGCATTAACGATGTTCGCCGCACCTTTTTCAGTGCAGATATAGTCGTTTCTGTTAATGAACTGAATTCTATGGATATCATCCTTCTGAGACGAATTCTTTCTCCTTTTCATTTTTGATAATGATTTCGCTTTGACTTTTCCCAGTTAAGTGACAGAGCATATGTACGTTAAGCCTCACAAGAATACATGACACAAACTCGTGCTAAAAAACAAGCCGTAAAAAGACGGCATCAAAGTTAGTCATATAAAAAAGTCGAAAACAGAAATCATTCTTACGTAGTAAGAATAGTTGTAGTTGTTTGGAATTCAGATCGTAGCGGTGAAATCCTAACACTGTTTTGGGAACGAAGCCCAATGATTCCAACATGGCCCATTGATGCCAACATAGCCCACTGGTGCCAACGTGAACAGTGAGACTAGGAGGCAAATTCTTAATCAGACTTTAATCAATTGATATACATAATGGGCGGGTGCCTTGGGTAAACCCAAGCATATTACAGCAAACTTTCCTATGTATGACTTGCACATGTGCACAACACACTGGGTGACGAAAAATGCCCTTCAACGAACGTTGTCACCTAGGCTCCACAAGTAGTGAAAACGGTGCGAATCTGCAAAGTCCCTTTTCAAGGTTGAGCCCGCATCTCATGTTTCAACGATTGAAAGGAAATCGCCTATATGGGCTAGAGCACGACCCGCGCACAGGCTTAGAGTTGGCTGTTTCGCATCCCAGATAGACTCGGTAGGGCAACTTATGAAACTGACTTGAACCAATCCAATCTATATGGTACGCGAGCCTTTCGATTCCCAGAAGTTCTATATGTTGTTAGAATATAAAGATAATAAAACAACCAGAGTCCATAAAACTCAACAGCCTCGTGTAGCAGTTTTCACCCCGGTGCTGTCTGGCATCTGGGTGTTATCTGTCAAACTTTTACAACCATTCCCCGGAGGGTCATGTGTACGAGAATCTAGGTGATTGGAATGTGGTCTTAGACATCAGACGGAAAGTACGCAGTAATCGCCAATACATCGCCCAATCATTCTGCACGCAAGCGAATTCCTAACGGCTATAGGTGTACATAAACCAACTTGGAATACGATGATCTGGTGCTTCCAAGTCAGCCCATACCACGTGACAATGACAAACGTATTGTCCACGGATTTATGATAGCCCAAAGAAACTCCCGAGTCACATAAAATGCCGTTATTTGAATATAATTTCAGCTTTCATAAATCTGCACAACTTTTAAACTCCACTGACGTGGGATCAAATGAGTAACTGATCATGGTGAAGCCATGCACGGAGGTGTAGTTCAGTACCATCGACGGAGCCTCTGTGGCCGAGATGGTTAGTTTACCCAGCATTGACTTCCTCTCTGGCCGTACGTGGGAAGGTCTAGTAGCAACCAGCGGATGATCTTGAGTTACCAACGACCTCTGCGAGGTTTCTTATCACAACATTGCTGTCCGCCGTCGTACTTTTAAGTTAATTCAAGTGAAATATTCTTCAACATGGCGTAAAACAATCATATAAATAAATGAATACAATCGTCTATTTATAAAAAGCAATTTCAGAAAACAACCAACAGTTCAAAACCAAACGAAAAGCAGTAATTTTACGTATGAACGAAATGATCGGAAACTCAAACTTGATCTGAAGCATGTCAATGGTGAAATCATTTGTGAAGTTTCAATTCAGTCCGATGAGCCGTTATGTACAAACTACATAAGAAAATAATTTGTACACAAAGGACCAAGGAACATGTAGCTGCGGGATCGGTTGGTCATGTTCCCTGCTTCCCTCCCAAAGAAGTCGTCAATCCCCCGTGAACTCGTCAATCCCCCGTGAAGTCGTCAGTCGTAATCATTTTCATTGGAGTTAGTTTTCCTGACGATGGCGATTGCGACCGACTCATGTCGAAAGTAGCGATGAGCAAGGTTAGGAGTGTCTTTTATGCGACAGATAGATTTGTGTTAATTGTGGCGTCATTGGCATTATTATTCAGGAATTGCCGGGCTCTGTGGAGGCAGTATTACTGTAAAATTAAATGGAACATGCTTTTGTAGCCCGTATGTTTCCGACATGTTAAGGACAGACCACTCTAGTACACCCAATTCCAGGTTAGTGAATAAAAGAGATCCGTATTTATGAAAGCTAGGCAGGGAAGAATGAAAATGCAACATAAACAGGCTAATGAAATTGGACTCAGTCCTGCCAAAGGCATAGGTCAAACATTACTTGTAACTACATTTGGCTGAGGAATCAATGTGGAAGATCAGCCCTTCTGGAAGGTGGGTAGATATATGTATAATATCTGAGAAAATTTGTTATACAATTCAGTGTTCAGATAAAGTGGGTGGTTTTATATGAAAGACCAATGGTTTACCCCGTTGTTGCACACCCATTGTTGTTTACATCCCCTTAAGTGGAAAATCATTCAGTATAGCGTGAAACACCAATTTAGTAAGTGAATATTAGTTGTGTGTGTTTGTTTGCGTTATTATGCTCTTGACCTGTTACTGGGAATCTTACTACGTGTTCCACATCAGCCGTGACTCTTGAGCTCTTACGTTTTAAACTTTATCTTTGTAATAGTAGCGTGCTAGGCGAACAACTCTTGTCATATCGTAATAAAATGAACAAAGAAAGAAACTTTACGTATTACGTTTTGTTCGAAACACTCATAAAGAACAGCGTGTTTTGTTAGTGGATCAGTCTGGTTTATGAGTGTAATGAGCGTACTATAAAGTAGGATTAGGCAAAGACTTTTGCTTAATCAAAAGAACTAAAGCAGTTTTGTGAAACCTGCCCTCGTCGCGCTGCAGTAGATTTGTCCCTGCCCAAGGAGATGCCAGTTCCACATCAAGCTGTCAGTTCTTCGATCGTTGCGCGCGAAGAGCATTGGCTTACTCCGCCACCCCGGTTACCTTCACTGCAAGTTATTCTTGTATACGGCTAAAGAAGTAAATAAACAATATACATTAATTTAAAATTAGTGAGAAATGCAAGCAAGGAATGGCCAACTTGGGCGAATATACTTTAACTTTGCAAACCCCATAACGAGATTTGAAAATACGGGCAGACTTGAATACAGAAATACCTGGGACTTCTTTATTGATTTGATATCTGGTAAACGAATGTTAGATGTTTTGCGAAAACACTTAGCAATAAACTACTTCTAATCGTAAGAAGAACAATGGACTCCACGACTGTCATACCTCGGCTAACTCCCTGATCACTCTTCGTCAAGTTTCTTTGGAAATGAGAACTGCTTTGTGAAAGAAGCCAAAATAGGGGGGGTTCCAATGTACCTGGTGACAGGTGAGGTTTTTTTCCTCCAGTCAGATTAATTTCTTTCATTTATAGGCTTTATACACTGTC
This sequence comes from Liolophura sinensis, assembly GCF_032854445.1. NCBI lineage: Eukaryota > Metazoa > Mollusca > Polyplacophora > Chitonida > Chitonidae > Liolophura > Liolophura sinensis. Next base: position 402,827 of record NC_088304.1, read on the forward strand.
TATTCAACGTGACGGTGCTATTCTGGGTTTACTCCCCATACTGTAGTCTTTTCTATGCATGTGCATGAAGAAAAAAAAACGTTTAAATCCATCAACTGAGCATAGCAGTTCCACTGAACCTGACACAGCACTCTATTGTCGTTCGATGCGAATGCTCGACTGCTCACACGTTGGGAGCAGATGTTCACACCTTCCATAGGCACACCTGGCCTACTGATAACTGACGTTTGCAAAACGACTATTGAAGACACGAACAACAACGATAAACTAATCCGATGATAATTGAATTGTCATGAACGATGCTTATGTAAAATGTTTCAGATGATAGTTACTTGTGTTTGAAAGCCAAGCGACTGAAATCTCAACAGCGATACTTGCGGAATAATTTGTTTTTGGTTAGACGTACTGGAGTTTGAAACTAACCGTCATGTCCGACATTCGCAACGAATGAAACGTCGTTCCAAGTGGACAATCGCAAGATCAAAGAACTGATGATGGTTTAAAATGGACAAATATTTATCAGGTTTTAGCAATTTGACCAGAAAAAATTAAACAAGTGCGAAGGTATCTCTCTCAAGACCTTTAATGATCACTATGACACTAAAATCATCACATTTCGCAGTGTCATGACCTCTGATAGTGTATAGCTATTTAAACAATAGCGAAACTCTTTGTGCATTTTGTTTGATTGTTTCATGTTATAGACAGGCCTCTCACTTACATGATGGCCGTCAGTTTAATGGTTAGAAGGAACCGGAGTGTTGAGAGTAATCTACTGATCTTTGGGAAGTTACTGATGAAATTTTCCTCGTGTGACGTATTGTTAAATAGACTGTAATTGCTGGCAGATAAGTGGTTTTTAACGAATCTTACACTGCGCGGACTTCCCCAAGAGCGTTGTCGACGTCTCGCTGTCAACACCGCTCCACTTAGAAACAGTAAGGCCAGGGGATTTACCAAATTCCTTGTCCAAAGCCAGTTTTAAAACCGCACCTCGTGTTTGAATGGCACACACAAATGACAAGACCTCCGCCCACTCCACTGATTTTCATGAGTACTTTACTTTTTCCCGAGCAGGTCGAAATTGGTGCAGTCAACAAAAACTAGTGTGATAATCCAGTGGGTTCCCTTTATTTCAATCACCCCAACACACATCATGTGTTACGCTGTAAAATAGATTAGAAAGGGAATCAACCACAAACATCGCAAATTGTGAAACAATGCTTCCACGTGTATCCTCAGAATTCCATGCCAGATTCTGCACTGAACACAGAAAGAACTCTTGTTCGGTTTTGTTGTTGTTTAACATTTTTAACATTGTCATGGCTGTGAGCACATCCGCCCACCTTTAAGTGTTTTGAACGGTGTTCTCTTTTTAACGTGATACACGTGTTCCGATCCAAGCAATATAATGCTTTAATGATAGGAGTTCTGTATAGGCTGGCCGATGGCGTTTGGAAATATCCAGGGGTTGGAGTGTCCCCGTGGGGGTTGGAATAAGGTGTGAAGTGGGCATCTAAGGAGGAAAGCATAGCCAGCCGTATAAGCCAGGCTCTTGACATGGCAGCAGATATGCGTTTTTAAGCTAATAGTGAAGCAATGTTCTTGACGCTCGTTATGAATCGGACATTTTCACATCTCTCGATGTCAGGATAATAACAGAATAACTAGACCGGCTGTCGTTTGACATCGATCGAATCACGCCTGTAGGTTGCCCGGACATAGAGATCCAGAGAGACGCTTGCATCCTTCAACAGCCAGGCGCCTGTTAAGAGAGCTCCTCTATGGAGCGTTCCGTTTACGCCCGGGGGATATGTCCGCCGATGTGTTACCGATAACTCTGCCGCCAGAAGTCTATACCTGCTCCAGAATGCGATGTAAGAGATACCGATCTATACGAAAGGTGAGATAAAATATCGGACATTAGCAATTAATGCGAGCATCTTGTCTTCCGGCCAACCGTTAGCACATTTCGGGTACACATTTGCACACGATAATGGACATTTTTTCATAAACAACTTCCATTTATGAAAGATCCCACCTCGTGTGTCACTTGCGAGAAACAGCTAACCGTTAGAAGTCACTAATGTTATAAGGATTTTACCTGGTCTTCCATTAGCTGAGTGATAGCGCTGACACAACTCCCGTTATTGTGCTGAGTGACGTGTAAAGGCGGTCTATTACTAAATTTGCCAATTTTCGTCCCAGTGGAAAGACTGTCGGCGCCAATTACCTTCCGCAAGTAACGGGCATCTTCTCCCAAATTTACCCCTTTTAAACGAAAACTGATAAAAGCATGATGAGAAAAAGAAAATACTGGAAAAAAAATCCGTCAAAAGCCGCACCCTAACAGGAGGCAAATTTAAGCTATCGCGTTAAATAGGTCCGTCGGTGCTGATTTTAACATGTAGAGTGGTAATACGGCAATTTTGATGAAAGTTTAATAAGTTTAAGAAACTGTAATCAAGCAACGGATGATGAAAGGCCCACGACGATTAGCATTACAACGTGAAGCTCTCCTTTCCACTCAAACTATTCTGTATATCATTCGATGATAAATCAGACTGACCTGTCTGTTACCGGGTCTTGGGGGGATCTCGTGGCTTAAGGGATACCGAGACGTGATTGAGATAAGAGGAAAATGACGTGCCGGCCCGAGGAATATTTTCAAGAAAGAAAAACAAATTATTACATCACTGGATACTATTCATTCCATTTATATATCAGTTTTTTGCAACTCCATATGCGGCCTATCCAATGTGATTGTCTGGAATGGCAAATGAATGATGTATTTCCGAGGTGGTCATGTGGTTGGTTTTTCGTTTGAGATCGCTTCGGGTGACTATGATTGTCAGAATACATTAAACAGACTTTGTACAGGATATCCTGCTGTTCTCAGCGGTCCGTCTATTGCTGGATCGCGCAGACAAGGAGAAAAGATACCGTAGTTCTATTAGTCTGCCAAGCAGGGAACACGTTATCGGGATGAACACCTGCCTAGATCGCGCTGAGAATACCTCGGCAAGCCAGGCTTGATTCGCTGACAATCAGCTCTCTCCAATGAGTAACGTGCCGACAGACAAGCACGTGGTCAACTAAGGCTATGCCCACATGTGCTCAACCATCCTCTGTTCATTTGGCGGAAGACTAGAAAGACGAGAAACATTGTGTCTGCGGAAGCCACTGCAACGGGACAAAGAGGCTAAACAGTTAGGTTGCGTTTTTTTTTTTTTTTGGTGTCGCGTACCATTTAGTTTGTCTTAAGTCATTAACGTTTTTGTGTAAAAAGCATTTAATATTTCTCTGTCTTATACAAACATAAAGATATAATTGGCCATGCATGTGTTCAAACATGTCTGCAGTGTCTTAGTGTGTGTAGTTTCATGCCTGCTGATAGTTTGAAGAAAACTTCTTTCTTTTGCTTCTGTGTGGTTGATGTTTTCATTTTGATTTACGCCGTACTCAGGAATTCTTCACTTACACGACTGCGGCCAGCATTATGATCGGGATAAGCCATACTTTATTATACGCTTTGCGTATTATCAGACATTTAATGTTTCATGGTTCTATTTACCCTCAATAACACCTGCTATTGTCGACGTTTATGTTTCCGGGGTAGAAGTCCCAATTGCCTATACGTTTTAAATTATTATTTACTGATTTACTCTTAACACATTTATAACTTGTATCCAGTGAAGCGCTTTGTTACACATCTTGGAACACATTATCTTTTCATTTTTTATCCCTTTTTTGACAATACTTTCAATCTCTTTGCAGATTGCATGCCCAGGAGAGAAATGCAAGCGAAGTGAACCATTTCAGACCAATATTCTCTGAGTCCAGACCATTTACCAAAATGGCTACATTGTGTGTGAAAAAGTATGTTATGTTTGTTTGGGGCCTGCTGGAATGCCTGCTCTTTTCCGGGGTTGTTTTCGGCTGGGATTGGCTTATTCAGATTCTGAAATACGACGGTTATTTTTCATCATTTTGTAACGGCACAAATCTAACGGAAATAGGATTGTCGACTCCATCCGTTGACCTGGCCACACTTGGTGCTCTCATTTCCGCCAGGACACAACCTCCATCGGATTCCAAAGAGCGAAACTTACCCGGGAAGAGTGTTAACGGCACTGTTTCGGCCCTCGATGGGATTTACCTGGACGGAATTCCAACGACAAATGGTCCCGCTCAGAATGGTTCCCCCGCTTCGCCTCATTCCCCTTACGTACGGTACTTTGGCAATTATACCGACTGTCAGGAGCAGGAAGACCAGTTTGCCGTGATTTACTGCTCCATGTACTTTGCCATGAACAGCCTGACGTTATTAGCGGGTGTTTTCTTTGATAAGTACGGCACAATGAGGACCCGTCTTGTAGCTGTGTAAGTACCGATCTTCTTTTCATGTAATATTTTGGGGTGATGTGGTCTTTCAAATCGTACTCCATATTGTTTGTAGGTGAAGAACATGTACTTGTCAAAATTTCTGCCATAAAATGAGCGACCCTATTCAGTAAAGATTACGAACAGCGCGCTCGGTGATTTGCAGAGAGGGTGATTTTATATCTAAGTCAACTTTCGAGTAATGTCCGGATAGTTGATGCATTCTTGGGGATTTACGGAAGTAAAACATTCTTGAATGATGTGTCACAATGAGAGATAACTTTATTATACAAGAGACGACGGATACAACGGATAGATTTAAGTGATGAAAAGTTCCTGTAAGGTACAGAATATACTTCTGAAGAACATGAAAAGAGTGATCTATATGAGAAACATGAAAGCCAAACTCCGGTCTTAGTCTTCTGAAATAGCCCAATTCCACGTATATATTAAGCTACCTGATCGTTCGTTATTACTGCTGCCTACACCAAAATAAAAACCTCATAAAATAGAAGACACGATGTAAAAGACATACGTGTCATTCTGGTGTTATTGTTCTGTTTATTTTTTCATCAGGATAACCGCCATAAATTATATGTCACGATATCTTCTGAATTTATACCATCCAGATAAGTTGTGGATTGAAGACCAGCTCATGCTGGCTTCCTCTCCGGTCGTGGGAAGGTCTTGCAGCTGCCGTGGATGGTCGTAGGTTTCCCTCGGGTTCTGTCCGGGTTCCACCCACCTTAATACTGGCGATTATATAAGTGAAATGTTCAAGATTACGGCGTAAAACAACAAAACAATCAACCATCCAGATGCAACCATCAAGATATATCCACATTGCAATCATCTTTGTACACAATATACTACGAGCCTAAACACTTTGTGAGTGGACAAAAGTCTATCTTCACGCCGATTTTCCACAACCATATAATGGTGTAGACCTTTATAAATTTATTGGTAGGCCATAAATGGTTGAATGATTGAGTACGTCGCACACTTTAATGACAAAATTGGACGAAGTATGTCCGCAAAGCTTTTAACGCGTTTTTGATGCTCTGACTGAACTTTACTAGTTGAAGACATACCTCATTTCTTGTGTATCTACTTGAATCGGAAGGGGATGAAGATGTCAGTCTAATGAAAAAAAATCTCTCATAACCTCAAGACAGGGACGAAGAAAAAGCTTTTAATGTATTGTGCTCAGTAATGATCGTTCATCTACGTTGCTTTTACAAAATAAAGATCTGACTGAGCTGCAGTTAAGAGTCATTGAAATTTTCCTGAAGCCAATGTACTGTAGTGATCAACATCTGATTTCAGCACTAATCAGTACCATAACTCATAAAGGAAAGATAGATACAAAGGACAGCTGTATTCATTATTTCTTTTTATGCCTTTTTATTTTCAGTCTGTTGTTCACCGTGAGCACACTAATGATGACGTTTTCCAGTCCAGGTAGGCAAACTTGCTTCATCCGTCTTCTTTGGCTTAATTCTTACGGGGCAATAAGAAGAGGTCCTGTAAGTAGAGTGTTAAGACTGTTATTAACTTTCCAATGCCTCGTACTAGCAGCACAGCTCAAAGAAGCGATATCAATGAAGCCCTAGACAATAAATCGATATATTCTTGGACGATAACACCTTCTGTCAGTTATAACATTTAATCGTTGCCAGCTTTTGGGTATGAGGTTTTTTTTTTTTTATTTTGTAAGTTTTATTAGTTTGTTATATACATTATACTATTACACAGATGACTCGTATTAAAACCGCCATGTCTTAAGGGTTAAAGAACATTTCCGGAATAATTTCATTCGTTGAATAATTCAAACGGTCGTTACTTCCCATAAGACAGTAATTGAGTGGACCAAACCTGACAGAGCCCCGGAAGAAACAACACATTTGAATTACTCTGTTAAGTTACATCCGTGCCTGTTTATTAAAACATTTGTCATTCCATACAGGGGAATTTCACTGAATACTTCATCAAGGTCTTGGTTTAAGCACGTCCAGTGCACTGCTAGGAAAGTTCATAACTATTATGGATGTTCTGAATGTTATTGCAAATGGTTTGTTATCAATATTCCCATGCAAAAAGGTTTAAAAAATTCAAACGCTGATGATTAGTTTCGTGCTCATGCGTCATGCGTGTAAGTTGGAATCTGAATAACCATGTGAGCTGCCAAAGGAAATTGTGTAACTTGTAATATGGTTGGGTACATGTACGTGCATAAAGCAAAAATATTTAGCGTTCGAAATCTGTTAGCAGACGTCGGAACTATTATTCACTCACAGAAAGAGGCTGACAAGGAAACCCATTCGTCTAGGATTTCTGAGGAACAAACTGACCCTGTTTAGGCATTTGTTAATTACCATGTGCTCGACCGCGGGTCGGCAACCAACCATTTCTAGGCAGGGAAGGTTTTACAGAAATCTTGGCGCATTTAGAACATAGCAATTAACCGGCTAATGTATCCGGTCTGAGACCGGAGCCGATTATCCCCTAGCTTCGACGGCTGTGTCGAGGCGATTGGATTAGGGCAGCCTGAGAAACTATAATGCGCCCCCTTACCTAGGTTAACATAGCGACGACGGAAGGACTTGGCACCTCAGAGCGCACAGCCACCAGGAAATGGTTTCGTATTCACAGTGGATTTCACACTACACTTTTTTGTCCGGCTGCACAGATTCCCGCAGGGACACTTGGCATCCAATCAGGGGAAAAGCCATTGGTTTCCCCAAGACTTCAATAAGCCACTTTGCATTAGGTAATGTTAACCACAGATGGTGCCGATATTTATCTGCATCCTCCATGCAATAATGGTTGGCTACAGCTCCTTTACGTGACTTCAAGCGACACCTGCGTTTAAATTCTCGCTGTACCATTCAAGTCACGATGTAGGGAGTTTGTTTAAGCGTCATAAGCGATATTAGCTTTTTAATTAAAGCTGTTATCCAACAGCGTTACCGGGGTCCACGCGACTAGACCTTTACCACTTTTGGTAGCCTGATGTCTAATAAAGGTTATGATAATGGTAAAAAAAAACACGAAAAATAAATGTAAAGGAATGTACAGGATTTGAACCCTACATTGCCAAGCATCATTTACAATAGGCTAAATACTGAAGATTAGAATACAGATTAGGCAGCTTTGATCTTCTGCTGATACATGAGGACAAAAGACAGACAGAATATATTGTTGTGTAGTTGGTGACCTAGAGTAGAAGACAGAATACATTGTCGCAGAGCTGATGACCGTTCCGACGGTAAAAAGGAGTCAATGGTTTTATGCAGTCTATCAAGAAGCTCTCGTGTTATATACATAGGGACAGTTGTTAAATTTTTGTTCTGTTTGGTCGAAACATGAAGAAAACACAAGGTACAAAAATAATTCTTGCAGATTTGTAATTGTGAAGTCAAGGGACACCTGAGAGTGTGTGTATTTAATGATGGCAAAAAAATAGCAAGCGAAAAGTTTATTTCTTCTGGACAAGAAGATTTTTTTTTACCTTATCAATAAAATTCAAAATGGCGGCTCAATCACGTGACTGGTGAAACAGCAGTAATGTCAAAAGATGCTTCAAAGTTTCCTTATTAAGGCTTCAAAGTTTGTGTTTTCTACCTGTACCAGTTTTGCAGATATTGCAATTTTACGAGTTGACCAACAATAAGAATAATACTAAATAATAATCCCAACGATTTAGCGAGGTCCCGGTAGGATGCTAGGGTGCACCCCAAATTATTAACCCATTATTATTAAAATGGTCAAGGCAGGACAACAACCGCTAACAAATACCCTTTTGTGATGGTATTCATGCCTTAGCATGGCACAAAGAAAACAAAACTATAAATGAGCTGCAAATCTGCGGTATATCACTAACGTAGCACAACGCAGATACACTATTGCTGATTCTTAGGTTCAACTCACTTTGCAATACGTGTGACAGGGTGCCTGTTGTTTAAAAGCGTATTACACGTTAAAACAGGCTCAAATCTTGTTACCAATCTTGGCCTATTATAAAACCAATAACACTTCAGTCCAGACTAAAGTTAATACCTGGCTGAACTACTAATACACCTCTGAAGCCTGAGCCCAGTATACTAGCCTATGCTGACATTTACAGCCTCGTCCAGAACAATCCACTTAAATCTTCCGTCAGATATGATGAACTGTGTACAGATGTCTTTACAGTTATATATGGTGTTCACGGTTGTGTGAATTTGCCAAACCACACCGTCTGCTGTATATCTGTAAACTTTACCTTCTTCATTTCAAACCTGTGTCGCAGGTAACTGGAACAAAATCCAGTCATGATACTAAAGGACCAATATTACATCACTTTACGTTAAAGTTTTATAAAACAACTCTTAACACCTTTAGTTCGCTATTTGACCTTATTTATTCAAAAATATTTAAAATAACCTTTTATAGGTTTTATAAAAGTACAGTTCCACTGCTACGTTCAAGAATCAATCGACAATCGCAGACCAGCCGTCAGCCTATAAGGCCAATAATCGCCGACTGACTGAAGTTTTGACTTAAGTCAGATTCTGATACGGATTTCCTTGTTCACATCATGAGAATGAAATTGTAATACATACAAGGCTAATCCTCTGGAATTTAAGGTTCAGGAACCAGGGTTTGATAATGGGGTTGTACACTGTTGACTGATGTTGATTGAGCGTGTGTGTGGGTTATGGTGGGAAAACGAAAGGTTCGTGGTCTCGAGATTTAAAAAAAATGTAAAAGAAATAATTAAGTCGGAGCCGTGGGGATTGTTTGTGGTGTTTTAATACGTGTCGGACGAGTTATTTTGGAAAATCAGAAAAGGAAAAACCTGCAACTCTTGCTCTGAGAAAAAAAATGAAAACTTTCTTTGCTTGATCCAGAGTTCGCTCAGTCAAGTAGAGCCACTGGCTTCGTAGATTTAGATCCAACACTGAAAAACTAATATCTGTAAAAGATGAAAGGATTGTGAATTAAAATATCATTTCCTGAAATGTTTGTTCATGCCAGAGGACCTGTGCATTGAAAAAAATTCCACATCGGTAAGAGCAAAATGTGCCAGAATGCATAAGCTTGAAGGTCTGCATGCCAAAAATGAAGGGGCTGTTGTGTTTCTTCTAAATGGACTTAGCTACTCTGGAATTATCGAGTGGTGACAAAGCGTTTACTCAAGATCCGGTCATTTAGCGCAGATGGTATAAAAAGCGTATTCCTACCACCATCTAGAACATACAAGAGGGAGCACTTAGGGCAGGCGCCACGGTCGGTTCTCAAACATTTCTCCACTGCTCTCAAGTAATAGCTGGAAGTGACGCTGTCCAAAGCGATAAACTAACATGTCTGTGACAAAACTGGAATTCTTTACGGTAATGGCCAATTCGAGTTTGCTTAACCATAAAAAAGCGAGGATGACTACATCCACAGCTTAGCGCCTGTTATCACTGACTGTTTATTTATCAGTAGTCTGTCGTGCCTTGGACAGAGCAAACCTCTCTGAAGAGCACTCTAGCCCATGAAGTGGAATTGTACTATGACTTTTTTAAAACTGTGGATATAAGCAGCGAGAAAAAAATACGAAAGTTAATGTTTTAAGAGAGATAGACTAATGCGCTCAATTTCTCTTTTGTATCCGTTTTTTTTTTAATAAAATCTCTTTAATTCAATAAAAATGTGCTGTGGCCAATTTTATTGTTTTGTACATATCCGGTGTTCTTGTTTTCATGTCACAAGACCCTATGAGCCGCGATCACACGTAGCAATTGTCGAGTCGATAGTCGCATGCAAAAGAATTTGTCCTGTTTTATATGATTGTGCAATAAAACGAATAGCATCGTGTGAACGTGGCGTACGGAATCATTCATATTTTCATTCAACCTGTTTAACTGGACGAGTGGGCACGACAAATCGTTGTTTCACTAGCTTGAATGGCACAGATTTTACTATATTTGCTTATAAACTGGAGAGAATATACTTTATACCTATAACACCAAATGTACCATTTATGCAAGTTTCTACGTGCATCGGCCAAGATATTGAAAGTATATGTTGCTAAACATTATATTTCTTTGATTGGAATTTTACGCCGTTCTCAAGCATTTGTCAATCATGCGACGGCAACAACCAGCTTCATGGTAGGTGGCAACCGGGCAGAACCCACAGGAAGCCCACGACCATCCGGAGGTTGCTGGAAGGCCTTCCCACGAAGAACGATTGGAGAGGAAGGCAGCATGAGCTGGACATAACTCACAGCGATCGCGTTGGTGAGAGGCGAAAGTTTCACTGTGTTCTCTAACTAGGCCAAGAGCTCATACTTCACCGTAAAGATGCTTTTTTGTCTCTGTTATCCAACGGTTCAGTGGACATTTAGATTGGCTCAGCATTGGTCTTCAATACCTTTTAACATTGTCATCTTGCTCCATACTGTATGCAGTTTTAATCACAACCACAAATTAACTCTAGAATATATTCGTTCGTTTTATATATTAGTATTAGCTGCTTCAGTTCTGAAACAAATGTTACAACAGTATTGACTCCAAACATTCACTTGACGGTGGCCGAGAAACACAGCCTCCCCGCGCATTGGATGTATACACAGACTGTCTGTTCTCCGTAAGTCAGGTATTGATTTACGGGATTTTGAGGACAGTCTTCGGTAAACCGATTCAAGAATTTTCGTCTCAGAATCACTGAAGGGCGCTTAAATACTGGCCCTAGGTTAACACGTCTGCTTATGTGACACAATGCATAGGTTATGAATCTTTCCCCATCCACGGCTTTTAGATAGGCAACATTGGACGTCCCCAGAGTGCTACTTACGTGGATTGACCGCTCAAGCGTTATTTTAATCAGACATTTTGTGACATTTGGCAATGAGCCCCAATGCAGCCACCATGACATGTTTAACGTCTATTGGCAGTAACGGATAACTAAGTCCTGCGCGAATATGCCACAAGTCTGCCATTCGTCACTATCTATGTCTTTGATCATTCCAGGATCTACACTCCAGATCAGACATTCATTTAGCAGCCGAAAACCCAGACAAAATAACGTTCACAATTTATAATCGCAAGGCTTCCTCAGACAAAATAAAGCAGGTCTGTTAACCCGTAAAAATAGAAACACTCATGTTTTTATTGATGTCAGAATTGACTTAGACATTCCAGAGAAAAAATGCCATGTAGACCATTTATTATCTATCAGAAAATAGAAAAATCGACAAAAAACAAAAGATATTAAAACCACTGGCTTCATCCACCATAATGCGGGCAGCCGTCGTATAGGTGAAATATTCTTGAGTAAAGTAGCAATAAAATAAATAAACTGTTTTCCTTTTGACGGCCATGATAATGTAAATCTATGTTAAGTGTGATGACAACTCAGCATTGTTAGTATTTCTAGACCAGTGACGTCTAATAAAAATGTCAGTCATAAACGTTACTGCATATTATCTAATTCTGCTTAAGCCATGGTGCTAGCGGGTATGCAATTTTGGGGAATTGGCCTTGCGATTATTGACCTGTTAGAATGGTTAGAATAAAATCTTGACGAAAGTAAAGTGACAAGAGGCCGTATTTCATCGATTACGCGTGACCATTTCGCCAATTATCACACTGTCCTGGCAGCTTAGGTTGTATTATATAATCGCCACTCAAATGTCCGAGACTCAAATACCATTCGTAGTCCGTAAAGGGCGTTCAAGTCGATAATTGCAAGATCCATTTCCAAAACAACGTTTAACACCAGCTCCGAAAGACAAGGGTATGTAAGAAATTATACAAATAGGAAATAAAACCGGTAACACACAAGAGAGAAGGGATCATCAGTTTTCAATGATGCCGGGTAGACAGTTGATATTCCATATCAAAGTTCAAAGGTCTATGCCCTGAACGATTTATTATATTATAGGCCATTCTTTGTGCAGGTGTTCCTTGGCTCGTCGTGCCGGCACTCAGTCTCGTGGCTCTCGGTGGCAACATGATTCTGATGACAAATCTGCAAGTGGCAAACCTTCTCAGTTCCCGGCGCTACACCGTCATGGCTACGTACGTTGGAGCTCATGACTCCAGCGCTATCATCGTTCTCTTTATGAAGGTGAGACAATTAACCGTTGAGCCGGGGAATGCCCACGTGGTTTCCGCCAGCAATGTGAAGGTGTTATGCTGTGCACTGTTATAATGTTTCCAGGCACAAGTGGTAGAAAGGGTTTAAATGGGATGCATCCGATCAATTTCACTTCACAAAATATATTCTCTTCTAGTCTACAGGTTAACGTTTTACACTCTTGTGTACAGGTTAACATTTTGTACTCTTGTTGTGTACAGGTTAACATTTTGTCGTCTTTTTGTGTACAGGTTAACATTGTGTACAGGTTAACATTTTGTAGTCTTGTTGTGTACAGGTTAACATTTTGTAGTCTTGTTGTGTACAGGTTAACATTTTGTAGTCTTGTTGTGTACAGGTTAACATTTTGTAGTCTTGTTGTGTACATGTTAACATTTTGTAGTCTTGTTGTGTACAGGTTAACATTTTACACTCTTGTGTACAGGTTAACATTTTATACTCTTGTTGTGTACAGGTTAACATTTTATACTCTTGTTGTGTATAGGTACACTTTTACTGGTCACGTGTAAACTTTTATTCAGACGATGCAGCTTGGATTTGTAGTCCCCATTTATGCATGCTGGATAAAGATAGTGATGTATTATACGTAATATCGGCTGTGTGGGTGGATAGTGGGATATACGTTAACCTGTACACTTTTATTGACAGTTCCCATCGCAGTGAAAAAGATTACTATTTCAAGTAAAATACATTTTGTCCATCTCCTAAACGTGGATGGTTATTGTAAGCTGTAAGCATATCCACAGCATGTGTAAAAAAATATGCAGTAATCGGCTGAAAGTTTACAAGTAAGCCTAACATTGTATGAAAACACAAGCTGGATCCTAACCATCAATCCTACACCCATGGCCCATGGTCAGCATACGATTTTCAGACCTTGTACCTTCATCCGCGTGCGTGACGCGATCCTCGGACCATCGCACGCGCACCCTCGGGCGACCGTCTGCGGGCCGTCGGCCCATGATCATAAAATGTTCGACTTCTTTGGCTTATCAGTTTGTAAACTTACCACAGTTTTATGCTGGGTACCAAAATACGCAGGATTATTTGACTTTGTGTGTTTGATGTGTGTCAGCCTGCGTGGCTATAGACAACAAAAGGCGCTTTACAGAACCTATATAGAAATGTATATGTAATGAGTCAAATGTGTACATCACACAAGGCCTACAATTTATAAAATTCAAACCACTGACATTTATAATGAACTGCATGTTAATGTTTTCCTTTTAAGTTCGAGTCCCTTAACTGTATATCTAATGTCACAATTGTTCATCCTATCGTATATTGATTTTTTATAAGCCCAAAAACGAGTTTATTATAAATTTGCACACGACGAGCGCAATCATAGGTAGCCTTTATATACATCTACGCGTGAACACATACGATGTAGGCCTTAGGCCTATATATACATGTATCCTAAACCTTGCGAGCTATGAAATGTTTTACATATTGTGAGAATATTCCTCTACCTATCAATATATAAATTCTGAAGACACATCAAACAAGTAAAAATCAGAGCCGGAGATTTGTATTACCGGTAGGGCAAATTCAATCCAGTTTTTGCTGTTTAGTTTAGAATAGCAAGAATAAGTACCTTTCATAAAATATCAAAAGTCTCCTCTGTGCAAATTATACGTTCAAAATCGATGATACAATTTCAAAAATTTACATAAAGCAAGTCGCATTATAATTTTTGAATCATTTTAACTATTTAAATACTGGTACGAGCCTGGCAATGATGGCTTGAAACTCGATCGCGAGAATAATACAACGCCCTTAATGTACGTCCGACGTCGTTACATGAAACTCACAAGTGCATGAGTGTCGTAAAATGATGCGCTGATTGCTGACTGTCAGCAGATCGTAGGCCAACCCCACGGGGATGGTAAACGGAGGATTACGGCGTGTTTGATCAGGGTCCGACCAAGCCATAATGGGCGCATGATACATGGACCATCCGACCTCAATAGACGTAGGATTGATGGTTATGATCCCGCTGTACTGTATCCACGATTATACATTGATCAAGCGCGACCCGTGAATGTATCCACGATGATAGTGCGGCCAATGAATGTAGTTTATTTATTTATTTATTTATTTATTTATTTATTTGGTTGGTGCTTTGAGCCGTACTCAAGAATATTTCACTTATACGAAGGCAGGGGGGAACCCACGACCATCCGCAGGTTTCAGGCAGACCTTTCCACTTCCGACCGACAGAAAGCCAGTGAATGTATCCACCATTATATATTGATCAAGTGCGGCTCCTGAATGTATCCAAGATTATGTATTGATACGGCCCATGAATGATCGATAACGCAGTTGATGAGTCCACGTGTCGACCATATTTTTTTTGTCTAGGGTTTGTGCTCCACTATTCTTGTATTGGTCGGCCTGGTTCCAGGTTATTCTTTCAAACAATTCTTCTATTCTTTGTTCCTTTCTAGCTTTCACACATTGGCAACATCAACGTTCAGACGTCCTTTATGTTCCTTACTATCAGCATTGTCCCACTTTTGGTGTCAACCATTGCTTTTTTACCCAAAATTCGAATCCCATGGCCTTTGCCTGCTAACTACGGTAAAAAGCGGGGAGTCCAGGTGGACGAATTGGTGCTGAGACAACAACAGATGGCGTGGCAGCGCAAAATGTCAGGTAAAGTTAAGATATTATGTCAAACGCTGTAAGAGATCTTTATCGCTTTACATCCAAGCAATAATGCAGTTTTTACATATATCATTTGTCATGTTTGTTACGTGCGTTTCCAATTTGTCACGTAGACAAACTGCCTCGTTAAAGAAAAGCAAGGACATTTCATTTAGGCAGGTCGGCCAGATATGTTACATGTGTCGAGAAGGCCACAAATACTTGGCTAAAGACATGCGCACACTTGTGCATTACTAAATGGCTTTATTGTAGAGCCATACGCACACTAAAATAAGTGTTTCGTGCCTAAACACATTTATGACACGCGTTCTGGTGTTTAATCACCAAAAGCTTTAGTAAGTTTATTAACTGAGATGTGTTTATTATAGTAAACATATGAACTGTGTACATATTGATGTGGTGGATGGTTTCCACGAACACAAACAGTCGAGTAGACATGACTGTGTTTGTATGAAGTTCATTGGCTTTTACACATCTTAGAAAACCCAGTCCTTAAATAAGATAAGTGCAGTCATATTTACTATAGTAAAAACATCTCATTATACCTACTAAACATAATTTTTGCATTATCAAACAACAGAACACGTTTTTAAGCTGCAACAGAAATGTGTTTTAAAATAATACCCTTATTTTGGTGTGTGTGTAGGGCTGTAGAGAAGACTGGACTTTCTTTGTAATACGTGAGATAACCAGATCTGCAGACCAGAAGCCGCAGCATGTGTGTCAGTTTTTTAAAAGTGTTCGTTGTGTAACGCAGTATTCAAGAGATACTCCCTTATCCGACCGTAGTCAGTTTTCAGAGGATAAACAAAAATGGCCGGGGTAAATTCACGACCCTAAGACATACTTCTGGCCAACACTTTGATTTAAGCCCGTCAAAATGTTGAATAATAATGATATGTATTGTTGACTGCATAACGTGAGATTTATTCACATGATGTTCCTAAGGGTTATTTTTTATAATGTTTCTTTTTGTTCGTCCTGATTTTTTTGTCCTATTTGTTTATTATTATTAGCAGTGTTTCTTTTCTTGCTGTAGGCGCTAATAGCAAATCGAAACTGAAAGGGAAGCCTCATTTTCGGTCGACAGCCATGACGTCAATCTACATATGTTCTCTACTGTGGTTCAGCATTCATCGGACAAAATCCGTGTTCTACAGCAAAAACTTGAGGACTATCATAAAGTCTTATGGTGCAGACGAGTACACAGGTAAATGTATTTTAAATCCCACATTCAATGTTATGTCTGACCGGTCACATTGCCCGGATACCCATGATTTTGCTTCACTCGACGCCATATACCAGACTACTTCGGCGCAACCAGTACTTAACTAGTCTTCCTTGTTCAGTCAAGAATGTGCTCTTTTTGTCAGTGTGTATGTTTTCAGCTTAGGCTTTGTCGCTTTTAAAATGGATTGGCTATTGTATGTATTATATGAGCAAGCGATGATTAAATCCATTTATTAACCCTTGCTGCGGGGTGTCCGCTTTATAGAGCTGTTCATAATCATTGTGTGCTACTGTGTACTGAACATTTCATTTCTTTGAACATCGTGAGGATGAATAGATGAAAAATTACATTACGAACAGGACTAGACACACAACTGCGTCCTTCACTTAATTCACTCTTCATACTGACGAACAGGACTACACACACAATTGCGTCCACTTAATTTACTCTACATACTGGGTATTACTTCTCTTTTACTTCAGAGAATAAATGAGGCGGTAACGACGGTGGATATTGTGTGATCATTTCCTCATAAGACAGAAACAAAACCCGGAAAGTAATGGGGAGAAATAGGAGCAATGTTATAAGCTTATCACAAATAATTCAGTGTAACACTTAAATAACCCTTGAAACCTAATATATCCATTTTATAATGGTCGAGGTGTAGGAACATTTTATACAGGAGCAAACGGACTGTCTATTTTTCTGTGGCAGATGTTAGACTCACAAAAATATATGATACGATCAAGCCCTGCGCCCATGACACAGACCTTTTACCCAAAGCGATCTGGCGCACTGGTCAAGACAGAGTAGACAGAGACGCCAACATGCTATTTTGTGTTGAGAAATAAAGATACCAATGCAGACGACAAGATTATAGGATTAATATTCTCGGGTACTAAACATTGATTTAGTGTTGTTTGTCGTCAATCGCTTTCCCACGTGCCTACGTGGGAAAACAAGGGAAGATTTGTGTGTTCTAAATATCTCAAACACGATAGTGTAAGTTTCACATTATTCCAGCTGGAAGCTAGTTTGAAGCCTTATTGATAATACTCAACATTCCCTTCTTACAGTAAGGATCATACTGATCCAAATAATAACCGTCCCATAGCTCTTACCAGTTGTGTCTGTAAGACTATATAACGGGTAATTAATTCTCCGACTTGTTACTTTCTAATATACAGTGCGGTTTTCGGCAAGGTAGATCTTCTATGGATCACCTTTTTCGATTCGAAACCTTGATTAGGAATGGTTTCATCAATAATAAACATGTGGTGTCGACATTTTTCGAACTTGAAAAGGCCTACGACACCACATGGAAATATAGGTATTGTAAAAGGCCTTGCTGATATGAGCCTTAAAGGCCGATTAACCAATATTCATATCAGAATTTTTCTCTGATCGTCAGTTTAAGGTTCTGGTGGGGTCCACTCTTTCGGACTCGTATGAGCAGGAAATGGGTGTACCCCAGGGCAGTATTCTATCACCAACTCTGTTAAGCATAAAAATAAATAACTCAGCAAAAACTTAACATCGAGTTCTATAAATGTTGATGACTTCCTTATACCAAGCTAAAAATATAAATAACATTGAATGTCAGTGTGGAGCTTTGTCTAAATAAAATCGAGAGAAGGGCAACTGAAAACGGTTATAGATTTTCAACGTCTAAAACCTCTCGGTATACATTTTTGTAACAGACGGAAATTTCATCTTGACCCTGGTCTAAAATTTGGTGGTAAACAAATTAAAATTGTTGGTGAAACTAAATTTTTGGGTATAATATTTGATAAGAAATTATTTTTATACCTCATCTAAAAATGCTTAAAGGTAAATGTACAAAGGCTCTCGATATAATCAAGGTCGTGTCTAGCACCGAGTGAGGTGCTGACCGATCTATTTTATTAAACCTATATCGTTCTCTGGTGAGGTCCAAACTGGATTATGGGTTCATCATTTATGGTTCCGCTAGGAAATCATATCTCAAAATGTTGGATCCAGTCCATCACCAAGGTCAGAGACTCAGCCTTGATGCTTTTAGAACCTCACCAGTAGAGAGTTTATACGTGAAGGCTAATGAGCCTGCTTTATATAACCGACGTAACAGAGCCTTCAGTATGCTACAAAGCTTAAAGCTCATCTAACAAACCCTGCCTACGACTGTGTTTTCAACCCATCATATGTAGATAAATCTAATGAAAATTCCCAGCATGTTCCTTTCGTTCGGTCTGCGTATACGGGACCATATTGTGAAAGCTAACATCAAGCTAGCGAACATATCTCCGGTGTCTTTTCCGGAGTCTCCTCCATGGCTACTTCCACAACCCAAATTAATATTTGGTCTACGTGAGCACAAAGAAATCAGATACAAATCGTCTTATAATTCAGCAGAGTTTTGCTGAAATTAAGGTTAATTATATGGATTATAAGTTTATATATACTGACGGGTCTAAGGGTGGGAACAGGGTTGTGGCTGCGGCCCAGAGGGCAGTGATATGCATCGACTCACTGCCTTGCCTTTGGGCAAGTGAGAATAATAAATTTAAAAATCCATTAATTCATGAAATAATAGCCAAACATAAAAAACTAATTAAAAGAGATAAAGATATATTCTGTTGGATACCAAGTCATACTGGTATCCATGGAAAAACAGTCGTGGACAGGGAAGCGAAAGGTGTCTTATGTAAACCTGTATCTCGGGTTAAAATAACGTATACTGACATGAAGTCCAATAGTCTTAAATATATTCGTCACCTTAGGCAGGGCGAATGGTATTTGCATGTACGTTATAGGATGAATGGAATGTCATTGGCTATAATAATTGTACTTGCGAAAAGTCTCATAGAGACCTAGTAGTTTTAACGAGGTGTCGTATTGGGCATTCCTGTCTAAAACACAGTTTCATACTAGATGGGAGCAATGCCCCCGAGTGTTTTGCACAGTATGGCATCATCCATATCCTGGTTGACTGTGTAGACTTTGTCCATGTTCGGCAAAGATTCTACTCAGTCAACTATATATGATTTATTTGACAGCATCGCTGGTGATGTCACAAATATTTGAAAGCCATTGGCCTATATCATAGAATATAAATTTTAACTGTAAGAAATATTTACAGATAAAAAGTTATATACATATAGATTTCTACATATACTATTTTTAAACTATGCTGGTTTTCGAGTTTTAACTCTTGTTTTTCTTTTATCTGATTTTAAACATGTCTGAACTTTTTGTTTCATTTTGGATGTTATAACTGTCATATCGAAAACCTCCACTGGGTGGTGTTTTCACCTTGTTCTCGCCACGATATGGCCGAAATATTGCCGATGTGGCGTTAAGCCATATTCATTCATTCCCTTCTTACAGTATCAGATATCTCTCTTCCCTTCTTACAGTATCAGGTATCTCCCTTTTGTTCCTGTTGCATATACACTTCAGAAATCAGCACACACACTGCTCGTGGCAGTGTCCCGCAATTTGAAAGTCGGCCCTTCCTTCCGGATAATTTTCGTAGTGTTTTGAAGTTGTTTTTCATCAACATCACATGTCTATAATGCTGAATTTTTCAACTCGTTATTTAGGAGGGGAGGCTGGAAAGTTTTTATCCTGAGGTACTCGAAGTGATCCTATCTGCTTGTTATGTAGATAACTGAGTGAATAGTTCCTTGTCAACACATGAAGGTTCTTGTGGTCATTATGTTCTAAGTACATCTAAGAAACATCACCATGTCTGACGAATCAACGCACTAGACGAATCTTGAGCAAGGCGCGGCGATCAAATTCCTCATAAAGTGCAATAAAACGCCAAGGATATATATTTGAGGAGATGTCTTTTGTTATGGAGACTTAAGACCTTCATATTCCACAGTGGAATGCTGGACTCAACTTTTCGGAAATGGGCGAGAGTCCATTAAAGATGACACCCGTTCACGCCGCCTATCAACGGTTGTCACAAATGAAACCATTCACAAAGTTAAGACACTAGTACGAGAACATCGTAGAACCAAGTTGTGGCAGATACCTGAAGTTCTGAGCATTAGTAAGGAACGAATTGGAGAAATGTTGCAGGTACATTTTGCATGTGAAAAAGGTGAGCACACGAAGGGTGCCGAAAATGCACACTATACTCGACAAACAGAGGCAAGCCGAATGTTCGAGAGAGTTTTTGAAGCCATGCAGGGACAATTTGGACAAAGTTTGGTCTCGTATCGTCACCACAGACGCGACAATATGACCTGGAACGCAAACAAGAGTCCATGCAGTGGATTCAGAAGGGTGAAAGACCTCCAAAGAAAGTTGAAGTTTAAAAGTCGGCACTCAAGCCCATGGCCAAAATTTTCTGAGACTGGGATTCTTCTCATTGATTACCTGCCTAAGTCAACTACAATGAATGGGGCATATTATTCTGACCTTTTGACCAAGGTAGGACAAGCCCTTGTTGAGAAGAGGAGGGGTAAAATCAGCAAAGGCGTCCACTTTTTGCAAGACAACGCACGCGTTCAACACTGCCCGGGTTGCAAGGCGTGCCCTGAGAGAAGCGGGCTTCAACAAGCACCACCTGTCACCCTACAGTCCAGACCTCTAGAGGCTACTTTTTTATTCAGTAACCTGAAAAAGGACCTGCCGATGGAAAAGGTGTGAGGACGATGAGGACATCATGGCGACAGTGAACGAGCATTTTGAGGTCAAAGAGAATATTTTTGAACGGTATCAAGGTATTGTATATGAAATGTAAACAATGCGTTGAACTACAGGGAGATTATATTGATAAATAGAAATTATTGAAGTTTTCTGTTCCTTGTCCAAGTACCCCAAGCCAAGAACGCTTCAGCCTCCCCTTGTATGCTTGAAAACGTACCCGTGATAAACTGTACCCGTGATGAATTCTAATAATTTGTGTTTTATTGGCAGCTCGGACTCATGAAGACTACAATACAGTGGTACAAATGCTGGGTATATTCTGTGCTCCGTTTATTGGCCTCGTTATGGACAGACAAGGGGTTCCAGTGCAAGGTATTTATGGAAGCTGCTCCTTCCCTTTTCGCCGCATAATTACTTGACAATTTTATGCGATGATTTATCGCGGTGAGTCGCTGGCTCAAATGTTAGAATGCTGCCTCGCTACAAGTATCAGTCTTATTAATGATTGTGCCCGAATGCCGCTCTTGCTTCTTCCACTTCAGTTTAAAGTCAGGAGATGGGTCAGGTTCATAACGATGGGCAGTAGTTTAGTCCACGTTCTACCACCTGAACGCCGTCGTATAGGTGAAGAGTTCTTGAACATGGCAGCGCTGAAGGACAAACAAAATGTCAGTCTCTTTTAAATACTTTAGGTTATATTGACATCCTGATTAACATGTTCTGAGCTTAATACCATGTACACAGTAATGCAATTGTCCGCTCTTTTACTGCAATAATTGTCCGTTACCATAGTTTTATTTATTCAAAAATATGTAGATAAATCGGTTTAAAATCAGCACACAACTGTTCATTATTCAGGGTATTGGTAGATTTCGATATTACAATGTATTTTGTTGTACAGATATTAGTAAAATGATCAATGACTAGTAGGGAGAAGGTCCTTTTATATAAGATTCCCAATTCATAGCTGCTACACCGTATTTATTAAGTACCTTTCATGCCGTAATAAAAATAATTAAGCGACTTCTCTGTAGTGTAGAAGTAAATCAACCAATATTTAACATCGTCACAAAGCTCAACGGTCTCATAACTACACTAACCAACAAATGCAATTCTCATGTCTGCAATCAACCCTTTTCACAACACTTCTGGTTTCTACAAATTCTCACGAAAATAATGTTTTACTTTATGGACAGTGCATTTAAGTCATAAATCCTTTCGTTCATTCTATATGGTTTGTATTTATCAGTTACCAAAGCTCTTAACCACGTTTCACGTCACCAAGCTGTGCACAGTTAACTACTAAAACAATAAAATGCTCGTGGATTGAGCCATTGGAAGCGAGTATAAGCTTTTATCAAGAACCATTCACTTAAGAAGTAATTCCCATTTCGTAAATTGGCATGAGATTGGATTTCTCTAGTTGCGTATGACCGTTTGACAACAATGGTCATGTCGTTGCTGCCTTGGTTTTACTCCGCTGTAATTTTTACTAAATAATTGCGAGGCCTTCGTGACTGAGATTTTAGAGTGCTAGCGCACCAGAGCCTCTCATCAATGCGGTCACTGTTAGACGTCGAAATGTCCGTCAGCAATCTGCGGATGGCGGTGGTTTTCCTCCGGACTGTAATCGTTTAACTTCCACCAGAACGCTGCCCATCGTGTAAGTGAAATCTACTCAACTATGGCGTCAAATATCAGTAAAATTAATAAATGAATTTAACATTTTCTCATTTGTAGTGAAGGGCTCCAATCAATTTTGATGGTAATCGTGTATCTGTTTTTCGCCCAGGTTCTTCCCCGTACGTCCGCCAGATGCAGAACGTTATGGCCGCAGTCTTCCTGACGACCTTCGTGTCCGTCCTGCTGAACATTTTATCCTCAGCGCCATTGCTAGACGTTCAGATCGGAGTCTTCCTTTTGGCCTTAATCCTCCGTGTTTTCACAGTGGCCACGACTGCAGCCTTCCTCACACATGTGTCAGTACGGACGATGTCGTCCACTTTAGTACTTCTATTCGGTCAACAAACATTGTTGTATTAAAGGGAAAGAAACTGTAAAACTAAAATATGCATCATTAGAACATCCACCCACAGAAACTAAAAATGAGGTATACATCAGTGAAACATCTGTTGACAAGAGTCACAACATACGCCGCAACAAATGCATTTGTGTGAAATCTATAAAAGAATGCCACTAGCATCGTGGTTAGTATAATCGCTTAGGGGAATCTTTATCGGTATTGATGATAGGTATGTGGTTTACCATGAAAACCGCGCACGTGGACAAATGTGTCCAGCAAAAATGAAACCTTATGCGGAAAACGGTTGGAGTTGTAACCAGGAAATCATTTCTGTATATTTATTATTTAAGGAAAATGGCTATCTTATTACCATAACAAGCGGAAAGATGAACACATTTGAGTCGCGACACATCGTCATCTGTGTATCCATGTATCCACCAAAATGTGGAAGGCAGCTGGAGTTATTGCCCGGACACAAAATCGTATTCTATTTATATAGTATACATAGGGAAATGGCAACCTGCTAACCATGACAGCTCCGGAAACGAAATCATTTCTATACATATAGTATACATAAGGAAAATGGCTATCTTATTACCACAACAAGCGCGGAAATGGACAAATGTGAGTTGCCACACATCATCTGTTTAAAAAAAATGAAAGCTCTACATGGAAAACAGTGAGAGTTATAGCCTGGACAACGAAATCATATGTATTTGGGTATTACATTTAAGGAAAGTGGATGTGTGGTTACCATGGTAACTGTGGAAATGAAAAATGTGACTCGCGACTCATCGGCATATGTGTATGTTTGTATCCACTAAAATTAAAACTCTACGTGCAAAACAACTGGAGATATAGCCCTAACACGAATACAGATGGACAAAATCGCCATAACATGATACTCTCCGCCTAATCGCGTCTAAAAATTGTACCTGGAAATACCATTACTTTTTTCCACATATTTTCTGAATAAACATCCGCGAACTGTGCTCGTTTAATATGCATCTGCATGAAAAAACAAAGCTGATATTAAATTTTTTTGGCTTGGCAAAACTCGCTGTGACATCATTGTCTACATACATTATCAATCATTTAAATCAATGATAAAAACATATAAAAAAAAAATCTCTGCATTTTATATGTATAAAATCGGCATATACGTAACAACTACAGTCCCAGTTCACTCGGCTGAGTGCTGGCTACAAATAAAGGTCATTCTTCTATTAATGACGGAACGCATTTCTTGGTATGAAATGAGGTTTATGGAAAACTTTCCTATACATTTCCTGTAAGTATACATGTACATTTAGAAATCAATAACCATGTTTTAACAATACATAACCCCAATTACATGCTGCTATACACTGAATTAAGCAAAGCCACAGTACAAATATGGAATAATCAAAACGGAGCGGTACACTTGGCCTTGTCAATCTGTGTCGAGTCCCTAAGTGCAGATGATGGCTTTATTCAGAACAGAAGGAAATGAATTATTCATGTTCCTTTCGTGATCAATTAAGTCTTTTGTTGTCAAGAACACAAAGCTTGATTGGCCTCCTCTTCGAATCATTACAACATACTTAGCGTGCAACCTCTTGGAGTGCGTGTCATTACTGGGTTTTCGCGTGCATACCAATGGCTTTGTACCCGTGACACACATTACTTCGGTGAATCACTTACACGTAGCAAATATTCAAACATGTTCTCAGTTGATGTGGCTTAAGTACAATCCACTCTCATTCCCTTCGGTGGTCACGACATTCCAAAATACATAAAGCACAATCGTTACTTATTAACAACAAATAACTGCAGCTTCCCAGAGTTATTTGTCTGAATGTCTATCTTATGTTGCAGTGAACGTAACTATAAGGCTAAGTTGTTTGACACCTGTCAAATGTAAAAATTCTCAAATGTCCATTTATAAGGTAGGAAAATGATTTACTAAAAACCTGTAACAACAAGGTGATGACCAGGCTCAGGGAACATGAAACCATCTTAGACTTAAGTGAAAATTTAATTTGGTACTTTCCTTTGTGTTATTTTAGCTGAATTGTTTTCTTAAAATTGTATTGACAAAAACTATTTTTTATCGTGTTACGTAAGAAAGAATTTTAATGGGGATATGACTTTTTAATTCATTTTGATTTAAATATAAGACGGCTTCGTCAAAAGTATTGAGTTACTAAAGAAAACAATTACTCTCTGTGCAAATAGACGTCTTGGTTCATGATTTAAACCAGAAAAGTCTGCAGAATGTTACATTTCAAAATACGTCATTACGTCATTATATGCTCAGATTATATGTGTATGTACTTATACCACCTCCATCTAACCAGTTTGCTGTTGTGACCTAAGATTTTACTTCTTCACTTCCAAATGCCCTACACTTTTCCACTGCTGCTGTTCAACGTTGTTTCCCGTTACGTCTTGTACTGTGTCAGATTATTCCTTTGGGATGACAAAATCATTTCAGCTCCCATGTGGACCCTGACCGCCACTTTCCGCCACCAGGTTGATTTGTACACCGACATAGTACACGCATTGTCCTCAGTTGCCACGTCTATCCATCTTCAATGACATGCAAGAAGCAGTTAATTATTTGTTTCTTACTATCCATTGTCCTGTCAGACCAGCCCATTTGGACGATATTCTTACGTCTTCACGTCATTCTGATCCACATCACATCTTAATATCAGGTATATTTCGAAAAAATCGTAATTATTCCCCGGACGAGCTCCTAACTGAGGACTAGCAATCAGGACGTGCTTGATGTTCCTATTGTGCCCAGATATAATACACTTCCGGAGTAAATTTGCGCGGCGCTGTGATTTCCCAGTGGTAAAATATGCGATTAATAAAACCGATGGTCAGAGAAAAGCGTCCCAGTCTCTCCAGCATTGCAGAATGCATTTAAGGATTTGTTCACCTCAGTGTGAAATCTGAAAAGGTAATGCAATGCCCATTTCTGAGGATGATATTTAATTAACGTATTCCAACCGCTGTCTTAATTTAGCACAGAACGTGCCGTTTGTTAATCGTGGCACGAAGGCCATCTGTTTTCATACTAACTACTTACTTTAGACGTCCTATGTTCTAAGTTCTCGCCTAAATAAATATACGCTGCAGTTCCATCATGATTGTGTGAAAATTACATGTTTTTCAGCCATTTTCCTCAAGAACATTTCGGAAAACTGTATGGACTGACGACTTTTGTAGCCGCCATGTTTGGAATCTGTCTCTATCCACTGAGATATGCTCTGCTCTACAAACTTGACGGAAATCCTTTTTATGTAAGTACTTTTTATCGATAAAATATTACACTTTGATTTACAATGAGGGCGTTCAATAAAATCATTTATTAAAATATTGGAAAACGACAAAAATCATACATTTCTACGTGTGGTGCGTTTAAAAGAAAAAAAAAACATATTTATACAACCTTTATCTTAAATGAAATGGCAATACAAACTGTGTGGAATTCAATTTTTTTATAGATTTTTTGTATGTTTTGGTAAGTAAGAAAAACGGTTTTAAGCATTGTGATTTTCTGCAAAATCCACCGATTTGTGTCCCTCCACGTTTTAGGCTTGAAACGCCCCCTTTCCTCCTCTTGAACATTCATTGTTCTTCAGGGTTTACTTCTGCCATTTGATAACGTGCATTTCCAGTATGAGCTAAATATCGTTACAATCGTGGATTACAGCCCACCCAGTCACATTATGCTGAAAAAGAGCCAACCAGTCCTGTTTCTTTGCTATAACCTCTCAGTGCTGGGCGTCAAGGGAGACAGCAACAAGTACCATTTTTAAAGTCTTTCATATGATGTGACCCAGGTTTGATCTCAGGTCATCAGGCTACCGAAGCCGTTTAAAAATAACAATATTATTACTTTATCAAATGTATGAGTACCGGACCTGATAGCACAGTTTGTAACTTCCTCGTTTGGCGTTCAGCATGAAGGGGATAGAGCAACGACTGGTTGACCAGTATCAGTATAATGGCGCGGGAGGGGCAGCTTACTTGCCTTCGGTAAGTCGTCTAAGTGAAGCAGCACTAGACAAAAGAGCGGTGGAAATCTGTCCTGCAACAAGGAGGCACGTTGCATAAATACCCCTTTGCTGTCATATGACTGAAAAATTCCTAATACGACGTTAAACCACAAGCACTCACTCACTCACTCACTCAAATGCATGATGAGCTTTGTCAAGAAAGAAGCTGTTTTTCCTACCAAATTACATTCTGAGATCTGACTGTACGACAGTTGTTCTACTCAATAAGTTGAGCTCATGTTCAAATATTTTTTCTTATTTATGTTTCCAAGATTAACGTGGCGTTCCTGTGTTTGTCATTTCTGGCGTTTGTCCATCCGGTAAATATTTGGAGACACTGTCGAAACGGCTGGATCCGGGACATGAGCGCCTCTGAAATGGAGAGGCGGCGAAAATCGTCTTGTGCTGACCTTCTCCTTGCCAAGCAACAGCTTCAACAGGGATCCGGGAAAGACATGACGGACGGTAGCATGCAGTTATTACCAAGTCCGAGTCGGAGCCATGGAAGTCAGACTGTGTGCGAACTGCAGCCGAGCCCTAGTAAAAGTCACGACAACATAACGACGTCCACTCAAAGTCCGACGTGGTCCAAACAGTCCCCTAAACGGCATTCTGAGGCACACATCACGCCGACCAAAACTCCAGAGGTGGTGCTTACCACAGTCGGGTGTTCGGACGCTGACATACGTGGGGGTGACGACCATGTCGACGACACGGATCTCTGACGGGCGCTACATATCTGGGAATCGTTCACGTGGGGATCTTGGTGAAAATAAAAACTACGAGTGGAGTGAAACGGATGGACACTTTTACGTTTAGTACAGGAGCGTGTGACAATAGGAAACAGCCGGATACAGCCTGGAGGAATTCAACATTATAACACAAACTCAGCTGACAACAGAGGCATTCCCTTCCTGTTTTGTTGGATGCTGAGTTAGTGGAATTGTGCCGTGCTGGCTTTTGGCAATGACTGGGATCTAAGCATTTTGTTGCGAGGCTGATTTGCAGAAGCGCGTACCAGCCAATCTGTACTAGAACATGCATGGCAAATATTGTAGTGTCGTCAGACTCATCTTGAGCTATTTAGTAGTTAAGAAATCGCGAATCTGCCACAGAACTGCTTTGCGATGGCGAAGATAAAATCGATGTTTGATATATAGAACATGTGCACAATGAACACGTAACAATGGCAGCCTAGAATAACACAGAAGTTGGTAAATATGCTCAAACAAGATGTTGGAAGAATGTACCTGAACAAAACGCCCTACATTGCCGTGGCTGATAAGAGTGTCCGTGTGACATTCAGCAAGATACTTCAGTGGTGTTTATTAGCCAACCACGCTACACTACACCTGGAAGAAGTCTTATACAGTGTCAATTGGCAAACAGTGCGAAATGAGTACCGCGTCGGAGACGGATAAACGTACGAACTTTAAGATCCACAATGAATAAAATCTTAATTAGCCACCAGAGTTCTTACTCTAATGGACTTCTTAAGTAGACATTTTAATTCGCCTCTCATGGGAACGCTTTCCAGATTTGTGTAGGGCGAAACTCTGTGACTCGTCCCTGACTCTTGCCAGATAGTTGTATACCTTGGCACAGAACACCTTAATTTTGTGTTTATCGTGAAATGTGCTTAACCAGGCATATCCCTCTCCACCAAGTTCATTGCAACTGTATGACTTGTGTTGTATGACGCTATGATCACTCACTTTGCTATTAGACACCTTTATGTTGTGTTTATTGTAAAATATTGTTATTAACGCCCTTTCCAGATGCACTGCGCCTGACTCAGTTCATTGCAGTTGTATGGGGTGTGCTTTATAACGCTATGATCGCTTTGCCATCAGACGCCTCCGTTTTGTGTTTATTGTGAAATGTCAATGTTCCTTCCAGACACATTCACCTTGATCCAGCTGGTAACAACCGTCTAACGTGTTGTCTGGCATTATGCCCACTTTGCTACTAGACGCCTAAACTTTGTGTTGATTATGAAATGTACTCGTCAATGCCCCTCTCTTACACATTCCTCTTAGCCAATGCTGTACGATCGTTCACTAGAACGATGCCGTCATTATCATTATCATCATCAAGTCTGTACGACGAGTGCTCTATGAGCGTTTGTCTGGCATCTTTAAATGTATGATTTCTGAGATAATATACGTGGTGTCTTTCATACTGTACACACTTTTTAATCATTATTCATGTAATGTTTCATTAATATGAAAACAAACATCGTTGGATGAGTGAATGTATAATGTATATTAAATGTGATGACAACACAGCATTTTCAATAATTCTAGTGACGTCTAAGAAATTACAATTAACATAAATGTATTTTTCTTTACCTGATTCTACTTAGGCCATGGTGCTACTCGCTATGCTATTCGTCTTTAATTATAATGAAACGCGAATATTTGACATTGAAACCCATATCAGACTATATATTAATGGCTCATTTCCTGTTTAACCCCGCAATACTCTCAACCGAATTCACATTCTCTTACAGCCTCACCTTGTGTCATAGAATCATGTCAAGTAAGGAAAAAATGTAGCTGTAAAAAGAATTAACCCTTCATTGCCAAGCATATCATTGCCGTCGTGAGTTTGTCAGAATAGTCCAGTCCACGTGGAAGCCCTCTCGATAGGTAAATAGCTCAGTTTGTGCTACATTTCAATATTTATTAAGTTCTGTGGAATTTCATTTTTATAAGACAGTAGTTAGATTTTTGTGTGAATCAACCTAGAACATTAACAATCAACCACAGCCCTTCGTCAGGCACCTGACAGACACACTGGCTTAAAGCCACAGCCGTTTCTGCCCAGATTGGATCTTCGCCTACCCACAGGCGTATGCGAAACCAACACTTTATCGAAGTAACCCGGCGACAGCTCCTATTTCTGCCAGCGACGCCTTCCTTATTTCCCAAGATGTCTAAACCGTTGTCTTTAATTACGTGAAGTAAATGTAACTATCCCGTGAAGTAACGGGTATCAACTGTATTTAGTACGTGAACGCGACGAACTTGTGAGATCAGATTAATTCTGGCCTGTTGTGACAGGTGGCCAGAACTTTCTAGACGTATTGATTCGTCGAGGAAAATATGCAAACTTAAAATTATTTATCCGAAAACGTATTGTGTAAACGGTCAAACATTGCAACAGAACAGCCCATTTCAACTGAAAGAATGCTCTCAGCTGTTTCTATCCCTATTTTCCGTAGTATCTGAAATTTATAATGTATATTGTGTAGTATTTGTTTTGTTTTCTTTTGAGGTGTACACACTGTTTTAAGTGGCGAACTGTTCATATTGTTTTATTAGCTTACGTGACAATCATGGTTTAAAACGATACAGATAGATGTATTCCCTTTGTAAAATGTTCTCACCACCATATCGGAAACCTCAACCGCCTTGTGTTTTCACCTTTGCTCTCGCCACGATATGGCTGAAATATTGCCGATGTGGCGTTAAACCATAATCATTCATTCATTCATTCATTCCTTTGTAAAAGCGATACTGTTTTTCAGCATGTAGAACATATTACCGTTTTAAGCCTTGGATAATAGGAAAGCACGAACGTATATGGTTTTAAAACATATTTCAAAACAACATGGGATGCTTAGGCTGCAGGAAGTACACATGCCCTATATACGAGAAAGCTTTCACTCCTTGTTGCGTGGAACTGCTTTTTTTGTTTATTAAAATGTAATCATTGGTTATTTCTGTGATAGTGGTGCCTGACACAATCGAGAAAAGGCCTAATACATACCACACACAAGGCGACGGGAGATTCTATCCACGTGTGACTTTTATGACTTCATGGTTAGAATAGGATGCCGTGTCTCGCCTTATTGCGAGTATATAAAACGTTTTCAATCATAACTTCTCCTACTGTATAATCCAATTCCTTTCAGGTTAGTTTGCTAACGGATGTCCTATGCCGTTACATAACAATCTGATAAATAAATCAATCAATAAATAAAGAAAACGTACATTATTTCTCACTTTTACCCCAGGCACCATAATGTAATCTATGAATAGCTCAATAGAATGTTTAGCGATATTAACAAACGAGAGAAGACCAAAGCTCAATTGATTAACGCCTTTCTCGCATTAATTGTGGAAAACAACATATATCTGTGGAAGAGTTGGTTCAGCGTAAAATATTTCAATTGGTAATCTGCTTGACTACACGTGACAAAATTTACTCCATAATAGCTTGAAAATGACAGTCAATTATTTTGGAAGGGTTCTTTCCTTATTTGTCTGCTTTACTGATATTTAACGCAGTGCTCATGAATTTTTCACTTCCAGGACGGGGGCCAGTTTCATAAACGGAAGAGTGCCCAGAGGTGAACATCGCCCCTCACCTAATCAAAGGCTTAGAGATTGTAGCAAGCCAGCGCTTAAACCGTCTGAGCCATCGTGAACCGGAATGATTTTTATAAATCTGAAACTAGCAGATTAGTATTTTGTGTTGACGATTATCTACAGGAATAATTTGTTACTGTACTTCCGGTGGTGCGTATAAAACTTATCCAAACTATTTATATATTGATTTATCTCAATGGTTTTCAAGGATATTTAACTTATACAAGCGCGGCCAACTTTATGATAGGAGGAAACCGGGAAACACACAACGATTCGCAGGTCGTGTGCTAGAACAGATCATTGGTTTGGACAGCTCACCCCACACACATGGAGTGTTTCCGTCCGTATTGAAAACTTTGTATACTTTTTAGTTATTTAGTGCTTTGTGTTGAGTGCTTTGGAAAGTAGTCTTGCCAGTATTGACGGAAAAGTCCATTATGGCAGATTGCTGGTGTATGAATGTGTCCTGACGCCTAGGTTAAGCTGTACCACGGAGCTTTGACCTGAATATTCCTCCAGGGATTGTTTTACTTGGAGCACCTGACGAAATCAGATGACTAGTTCGGAAGCATCGCCTTGATGTAGTAATATTTGCAACATTGGTTTCTGTCACTTATCGACCGTATGTTCTGTTTGCCTAAAAGGAACATAATTACAGTGCCATCCTCTAGACGAATGCTCTAGTATCTAGGTCACTATACCGTTCTTTACACTGTTTGCATGTAATTGGCGACAACTGTGGTGACAACAATGCATGTGGAATCATTCAGCAACAGTGGTGTGTCATAACATAACTAATTTTTTTACCTAATTCTGTTGAGCTATGGAGCTAGGACCGCGTAAATTGCGTCTCTCTGAGCATTTACACGAACAGTTAGAACAGAAACCAGTCACTGACATGGCATTGTTTTAATGTGATTGTATGTTAAATGTGACAATACAGCATTTTGGGTAATTCTTGACCAGTCACAAATTGCATTTAACATCACTGCATACTTTTGTTACCTATTTCTGTTTGGCACTGCTACTTTTTATGCATTTGCATGAACATTTAAAATAAAACCCTGACTGAGGAAATTGACAAGAGGCCGTATTTCACCGGATACGTGTCAACATTTGCCAGGTATCATTCTGTCGTCGGTGCTCTGGTCTTACTCTCTATGCTTTACGTCTATCACACTGTCGTCGCTGCTCTGGTTTTACTCTCCATGCTGTACGTCTATCACACTGTCGTCGGTGCTCTGGTCTTACTCTCTATGCTTTACGTCTATCACACTGTCGTCGGTGCTCTAGTTTTATTCTCCATGCTGTACGTCTACCATACTGTCGTCGTTGCTCTGGTCTTACTCTCTATGCTGTGCTGTATCACACTGTCGCCGCTGCTCTGGTCTTACTCTCTATGCTGTGCGTCTATCACACTGTCGTCGTTGCCGTTGTCTTACCCTCTGTGCTGTACGTCTATGACACTGTCGCCGCTGCTCTCGCCTCATTATGCTGTACGGCTGACACACTGTCGCCACTTCTGTGGTTTTACTCTCGATGCTCTGGTCTTACTTTCTTTGCTGTACGTCTATAGCACTGTCGTCACTGCTCTGGTCTTACTTTCTTTGCTGTACGTCTATAGCACTGTCGTCACTGCTCTGGTCTATCTTTCTATGCTGTACGTCTATCACACTGTCGCCGCTGCTCTGGTTTTACTGTCGATGCTGTACGTCTATCACACTGTCGTCGCTGCTCTGGTCTTTCTCTCTATGCTGTACGTCTATCACACTGTCGTCGCTGCTCTGGTCTTACTCTCTGTGCTGTACGTCTGTCACACTGTCGTCGCTGCTCTGGTCTTACTCTCTGTGCTGTACGTCTGTCACACTGTCGTCGCTGCTCTGGTCTTTCTCTCTGTGCTGTACGTCTATCACGCTCGTTGCCGCCCTGGTCTCTCTCTCTCTTATGACCATTTGTTGAATCCAGTTGGTGACCTTTCAGTGGTCACTTTTACCATTTTCCAACTATCATACTTCTGTGTCTAGTCTGGTCCACGCCGTAGTTTGTAACGGGCTCTCGACGCCAGCCACCCCTTTCTTACAACACCTGGATTCTAGTTTCTATGGACCGACCGCTCTCAACGCGGTGCACTTCAGGTTACACAGCCTTACAACTACCATGATAAACGTCCATTCAAATCGCTAATGCTTTCAGCTATCTAAATGGTCCCACGCAATGAGCTTAAGTGTCTACAACCCCGAGGCAAAGTCTCTTAGTCATAGCTGACTAGACTCATTCCCACCCAGGAGAACACTTGGGACATGTGAGTGTACATTAGCGAAAGAAAAAAAAAAACGAATGATTTATTGTTTCACATCT
Source organism: Liolophura sinensis (assembly GCF_032854445.1). Taxonomy (NCBI): domain Eukaryota; kingdom Metazoa; phylum Mollusca; class Polyplacophora; order Chitonida; family Chitonidae; genus Liolophura; species Liolophura sinensis. The sequence goes on from NC_088304.1 coordinate 436,688, forward strand.
CATTTGCAGTAAGTCAGCCATGCTATAGATTGGCGTTCTAAGTGGAAGGTACATGTAGGAATATCAGCAGAACATCCAGACTCGAAACCAGAAGGCCACAGTGCAAAAATTGGTTGATTGCACAGCAAACAGGAGTTAAAGGTAGAAATTCCAGATTCAAAAAGCCATTAGAAAAACATGAAATCGATTTATTGCTTCATAGCAACTATTATATCAGATAGCTGTCTGATAAATAAAAGACACTAGTATTGCAGCCAATATAGTAGAAGACGATAACGGAACAAGAGCAAAGTGTTTCAACCCAACTGTTATACGAGGAGTCCATCGACTTACAGACACCATCACATATTCCTCTAAATGGACTTCCACCTCTGACCTCCATCCATAATCATTATCAAGTTAGTCCACAACGTACTATCACTCCCTTTCGCTGCCAAATGGAATACTTTCGAAAAACATGAATCCCGCATGAATGAATGACTGAAACCTTCTACCTGCTGAAACTAAAATGACAGGGCTTTATATGATTGGTGTTCCATGCCGTACTCAGTCATTTTCAAAGGAGGAACCAGAAGTGCCTTTTAATAAACCAGTGACCTCTGACAGAAATGTACATAAACACACCTTATTGGGGAAAAGTGGTCCTACACGATCGCCACACAGTTCCAAATGTTTAGAAATCTTTAAAAAGTGTACGTAAACATGATCGAACAGAGAACGAGTTTCGGTGTTACATTCTAATGAAACATATCCATATATAGCAAATTATTTGTCATTTTATTTATTTGCTTGGTATTTTACACCGCACTCAAGAATATTTCATTTTTACCACGGCGACCAGCATACTGGTGGGTGGAAACCGGAGTCTGGTGGGAGACCCACAACTATCGATGGAGTGCTGGTAATCGTATTTGCCAGTTGTCAGTGGTTTGGAATTGAACTTTTCCACGAATCTACATTTCTTCATTATACTGCAAAATTGGGATTCGTTTGGATACTGACGCGCATTTTACTGCATAGACACCCGAATCAGATGAGTAGATAAATGAACGTATGATTTCATTTCATAATTCGAGTGAATTACCAGACCACATTTAATACAGTTTTATCGGTGATTTTTTTCTTTAACGTGGTTTACCAATCATTAGTTGTTCTGACCCTTAATCGTAAGTATTAACCCAGGAAATAACAATTACGTTAATTCAACGGTAACAACAGGGCGTCTTAAGTATTTCCGACAAAGGAGTCTCGCGGGACAAGTTGCGTCTTCTTTTCTATACAAAACACGTAACCCATTTCTCCTAAACTTGTTGGAATGTGACATGCTATCCCGGCCAATTGCATTTTAACCATTGTTGTGCTACTTTGTATGCATTGCGAATAACTGAATTCTAAACCCTGGCCTATAGGTAAAACTTCTTAGTGGTCGTACATCCGCGGTTTGATATAAGCATGTGTCAATTATTAGTAGTCTGGCTAGTTCCCATAGCGTTGTTAGGCAAAGGAATTTCGACCATGTCAACTGTGGATGCCACAGTGAGTGAATGTGTCACATTTCACATTCACTATCTCTCCTAATTACCTTTCTGAGCAGGGCTAAACTATCGTGACTCAAACGTGCCGGTCCATGGCCCATTGCTTTTATAACCTCATATCTACGTACTATGGCAACGTCATCTACCTCAGCAAAACAACTCTGATGATTTTATCTATTTGTTTGTGTTTACGCCGTACTTAATAATATTTCACATATACGACGGCGGCCAACATTACGGTGGAAGTGAAACGGACATAGCCCGGGTGAAACCCACGACAACCTGCATGCTGCTGAAAGACACGCCCCCGTACGGCCTGAGAGGAAGCCAGTATGAGATGGACTTGAACTCACATCGAATGCCTTGGTGAGAGGCTCCTGGGTCACTGCGCCGCATTGTCACCACTTCAACAACTCTAAAGAACCCAATATCCTGCTTACATTGTCTGTTGCATCAACCTTCGCTTAACGAATCTTCTACATCACGTATCATGGCAAACTTTTCAAACATACTTAATGAACGGTTGTCAGTGATTGTGAAAAGTGGAAGTTGTGTCTATTTATGACCCATAACATTCTGTATCTAAAAATGACAATAGTAAGCGAAGTATCCAAATCAGAGTGTAGGCCATCAACTTGTGAAACCATACCCCAAAAACCAAATTTCCAGTGACCAGTTTTCATAAATAAAATTAGAATTTATTATAAACTGATTAATTCACAATGGTTTATAGAAGATAGTTATCTGGGAGAGGAAATAGCGTTTTCCAGCGAAATATCCGAAGGGTCAAATCTAGTGCGTAAGCCATAAATGCAAATCAAAACACACAAGTATCTCAGTTACGCTTTCATTGCAACTGTTCATATAAACACAGCAGTGATATTAAGACAACGTTATGGTGACAGTACCCTTGGTCCCAGGTTAAGCAGAAAAGAATGTGATACATGTTCATCAAAGGATGTGCCGTAACTGGGTAGTATTAGCACAAAGCGAGGATAAGGCAGGAAAGAGAAAACTCATTACCCGTCGTACTTTCATCAACGACATGGCTTCCTCGGAAGTAACTCAGTGTCCTTGAATCATCACGATGCTGAATGATTCCACCTTTTTTCAATGCAAAGGTGTTGCAGATATTACCAAGGGAGAGATAGTTCGTGTTGAACGTTCCATCTTGTAGGTACAGTGAAGAGAAGGGAAACTCCTTAATACATTACTCCTTGAGATAGTATTGTATTTAAATGCAAATACTTCTCTTGTTATTGCAAGAGCCTTGGTGGCAAGTAGCGGCTTTGTGATGTCGTCTTACATGATGTTCTGGAGACGGCACGTCTTCCACCTATATCATGTGTGAGATTTTTTTTTTTTTTTTTTTTTGATTAGTGTTTTACGCCGTACTCAAGAATATTTCACTTATACGACGGCGGCCAGCATTAGCAGAGCCCGGGGGAAACCCACGACCATCCGCAGGTTGCGGCAAGCCCTTCCCACTTACGGCCGGAGAGGAAGCCAGCATGAGCTGGTCTTGAACTCACAGCGACCGCATTGGTGAGAGGCTTCTGGGTCATTACGCTGCGCTAGCGCGCTAACCGACTGAGCCACGGAGGCCCCTCATGTGTGAGAAAGTTCTCCAGTAACTTGCCAAAGGTCTATGGTTTACTCCGAGAACTCTCGTTGACTCCATCTTAAAAATTATTGCTATAGTATAAAAGAAAAAGATGTCATTTTTAAATTAAACTGTAATGGGATCAATGTACAAATGCAAATATTTTGGGTGGTTTGTTAGCTTTTCATGAAGTATCTTTACGCGCCCGACCTATTATCTTCACGAAACATTAAAAACACCCTATAGTCTCATGCTCTACTGCCTGTTTAAAGACGTATGGTTAATCACAGGTGGATGCCCCTGTAAATGTCACGGAGTCCCCAACATGGATGTAATAAATATTATATGAAACGACTGCACCTATTGCTGTGATCGAAGTAATTAAAGTTATCAGCCGATTATAGGCTTAAAAGATTTTGTACAAACAGATACGCCCTCGCAGTCTTAATTACCCACAACGTTGATTGTCCGTCGTCTTTGTATAACAGTAGCTAATAAAGCTGTATCCTGCAATCGAGGAAACATCTATTGAGCGAAGTTCTATAAAAACTGACAGAGTTGTAATTATAGCTCGGCCTTAGTAAGAGGCATCTCAATGAGAAGGTCAGGATAAAACATGTAATGGTGACTACACTGAAGGACGGAAACCAGTAGCTGTGGTGTATTGCATCGGCTTCTTCAAGCCGGTTTCTTAAAGGCAATATTCCACTTCAACTGACAGTGAATGCCTATTTTCCTGCCAAGATGCCAAGCACACTAATTTTCATATAAAGTGAAAGCCGGGTAGATTTTCTGCTTTACGGCAAGAAAAAAATTCAGGTGACAATTCCAAGAAAGCAATTTCAATTTAGATTATACGGGAAGATTGCATAACATATCGAGCTTTATCCAAGAGTTTTTCTCTTGGAAAAGAATATCAGATGATAAATTTTCAAACAGCTCTCCTGAAATAGGTTTTAGCATCTCTCACATGAAGTACACATGAACGTACATTATCTGCATTACTGCGCTAAATTATATTTATAAATTCACTCGCTTTTGTTGAACGTTAGTGACAACAATCTGTCCACGACGCTCTTTGGTTAGATTGTGCAGTGCGCCATTTGTTAATTATAATAAAGGACTTACAGCATGGACAGTCAAACCAGAGCAGTGATGACAGTTTGATAGCTGGCAAATGATCACACGTAACAGGTGAAATACGGCCTCTTATCAGTTTACCTCAGTTGGGTCTATATTATGTCAATGCTTACAATAGTAGTTACACGCCCCAACCACAATGGCTTCAGACGAATTAGCAAGAAAGCAGTGATGTTATCTGCAATTGACTACACGCCACAGTATTCAAAATATTGTGTTGTCTTCACATATAACATACAATAACATTAAACCTATGGAAAGGATCCAGGCCATGGGGATGCTCAGTACAGTAACAGAACCGTGGTATATGCAGCAACATGGCCCCACCTGGCTATTTCCATTCGACTTGTCATCTACCAGTAGGGTGTGCGTATTTAGTCAAGTTCGCCATTAATTTGGCAAATGTCGGCCAAAGCACTCTGACTTAAATTAATCATTGATTAAAACTAACCACTATCCTATAAATGGACAGTTCTTGAGTACACCTTTGAAGAAAGAGTCCAAAATATATGATGTAAGTAAATCACTTTCATTCTGAATACGCAATACATGTGAGTACACACGTTTGACATATCCAAACATACTGGTACACACAAAGCCTAAGCCCAATGTTCTGGGCATATGACACAGCGTAATAATTTGCTAATTGTAAATCTATCCACGGCGCGAACTTGTGGAGAGGGTAGGTGCGAATATGTTGGGCGGGAACGAAAGTGTTTTAAACCATCGCAGGAATTCCAGGCAACATTGTACATGCGATTCGAAATGTAGTAGAATTACACCATGCCTAAGCTTATTGCTTTTCAGTTCTAACAGCATGCCAACAGTTGCAACGACGCGTTTACGCCTGGTAAATATCTTAAAAATGGTCACATATCATATCAGAAGGATAACACAAAGGCAATACTAAAGGTATCCAAGATGTTGAATGAAGATAGTGGTTCAGGTGACATTCCTTGCACACTTCACAAAGCAGGGAAGAAGAGCCAAGACTGGGGTTTCCCCGTAGAATAAATTGTACAAGATTTCCATCCATCTCTTGGTCTTTAACTTACATACGCCAAACTAGACCCATAAGCCTAATCGATCTACCTTAACAATGCAGACAAATGTACAGAAGCACAGATCATTGAATGGCTCCACAAACCTAAAACGCAAACATGCAAAACAGACAGGCCCGTAAATATAGAGAGACCATATTTAGAGGATTTTCCCGTTGACAAATGGTAAGCAATGCTGAGTCTCCGCAAATACATCATTTCTTCTCATTCAGACGACACTATCACACAGACAGGGATTCAAAAATATTATGTCTCCACTCGTCTGTTATGGTAGAGTCTTCAGGCGACACTATAAATTGGGAATGTGGAACCTGTCTCACAGAGGAATGTGTTCAATTCCTCAAATGATACTCGAGACAGAGAAAGAGCGGCCCTTTGTGATAACGTCGCCACTCTGAAATAGAACTAGTGTTAAACATGCTACCGCAGAGGCGATGTTCCCACGCCTTATGTCATACGCGTGACAATTTATTTCAATACGATAGGTTTTAATGGGAAGAGAGGACGTTGCCTGGTTTCATCTATGCAGGGCTGCGGATTTGTAAACATTGCTTTTATACGTTTCAGTAAAATGGTTAAATAATGGAGATTGAAGTTATATGTGTCCTAAACTAAACAAAAAAAATGAATTCTATAATATCGACTATTTGTCGCAAGTGAAAAATCCAGAAGGTTTTCTAGAATTTCTCCTAACCTCAATACATTTTAAAGTGGGAACTATTTTCATGACCCTCTGGAGGGGGCATGTATCTGTCAGTATCACACAACGTTCATCTGAACGTGCTTTATTGAGCAGCATTAAATTAAGTTTTTTACTCAAGCTTAGACTTTACCACCCTGGGGGAGACCGATACATTGCTATATGAAACTATATAAAAAATTTCCTAAAACACAACTGATTGTATAGTCCAAGAACCGTGAAAGGCTTATTTATTCCCCAGATGTATAGTATACCCTCTTATCAGGATATGCAGGAGTACACCACACTCGTGTGTTTGTTCAAGATAATTTGACTTTCACCACTATTGTCGTGTTCCGGATAGAAGGTTACACAAGCCTCAGTGTGTGCTAGCTTATATTGGGATCTGATTGGTGTTTCATGCCCTGATTAACATTATTTGACTTGTACACTGTACCACTGCTCCAGTGATCCCGGTACAGGTAAACGTGCTCGGGTAAAGCGGTGATTCCGGTACAGGTTAACGTGCTGAGCTCCTGTAAAACGGTGGTTTCTGTACAGGTTAACGTGCTGAGCTCCGGTAAAGCTGTGGTTCCTGTACAGGTTAACGTGCTGAGCTCCGGTAAAACGGCTTCACATTCGCATGTAGGCTGTTAAATCGATCCAGCCCTGCATTCTATTGCGCAAACTATGTGCTTATCTGCATCAGCTTGGTGTTTCATGCCCTGATTAGGAGTATTTGACATATACCAGGGCATGCTGTCGTGATCCGGATAAAGGTTAGCGCACTGCGAAGATGCGAAGCGAACATGGATTGCCATCCGCTTATGATGGGGGGTAGGATCCGCGTATGAAGGAAGTAGAATCCGCGTATGATGTGAATAGGATCCGCGCATGATGGGAGTAGGATCCGACAGCCAAGATGGGGGTATCATCCGTATATGATAGGGGTAGGATCCGCGTATGATGGAAGTAGGATCCGCGCATGATGGTAGTAGGATCCGCATATGATGGGCGTACGATCCTCAAATGATGGGCGTATGATGGGAGTAGGATCCGTGCATGATAAGCTTAGGATCATACAGCCACGATAGACGGCCCATGCACCGATGTGGGTTACTATATGTTATGCCTTTTCGTTTACCGAGTAATTGGGAAAACAATAAAAACGCGATCTCCATATTATCATTATGTATGAATTAGAAACCACACCGCGTACTAGACCTTTCCATTTGTCAATATTTTTATGACGAGAGGACAAACAAGGTTTGTGTCCAACAACGCGGCATTTTTGTAAATTAAAAGCGTTTATGTGTGAATGCTAGTGTATGTCGTAAAAATGTATGCGTATGAAGGTCGGATCCGTACCACATCCCATCGTGTACTATATACGGATGGTAGTTGCAAAGTATATCTTTAGGATCGGGCAGTACTGTATTTGAGATTGGCTAACTCCATTTTCCAGCCAATATTTTAACCGCATTAGTAACAGGCAATTGAACACAAATGCCCTTAAACCGTTATTTATTGAAGTTCCATATTTTGCCTAATGCCCGGGATTTGATTGCGATCCAAAGGCCTTTTGAGGGAAAATGTGGACTATTTCCTATTATTCCACCAATACGACATCACAAGCAGAGTTGGCGCCAGTAACACTCCTCCTTCGGCAAATACAGGTTTTATATACAATTGTATTGAAAACTGGAAGATCCGAGTTGATCACACCCGAAAGAAAGACCGATGTAGTTCTGTCATATAAAAGATATTATAGTACATTTGGCCAAGCCGTTACACGTTGTGCCTTTAGGGCAACGCTGCTGGCGCTTCATCATATGTTAATGTCTTGCTCAGAAAAAAGGAGATATTACGTACGGAAAAAATAACGGCTTACGGCACAGCTGCAGACTGCTGAGTTTCAAAAACCTCTGAAAATTGATAGCTTATTTCACCCAAGTATGATATTATGGTTAACGCCCTAAAAACTGCCATACTCTGCTCAAGGATGAGGTTAAGAAATTCTCTTCTTCATTAATTCAGTTATATCTGTAATTATAAGTGGCTTAGTCGGCTCAAGAGTAGCTCGCACTTCCGTGTGTGTACTAAAACCGTACAACACATTTAGCAATACTCTGTCAGTTGATAAAGAAAGGAGTTGCAGGCTTAGCAGAAGATTTGCATTTTCCATCCTTACACTGAAATAGTCACATTTTAATGAACAACGTAGCATTCAACATTGTCACTCAGGGAGATATGCAGTAAATATAAATATTGCTGTGAGCATCCGATACTGCATGACTTTTAGCAGATAATGCTACAAATGACCGAAACTGTAGTAAATCTTTACCAGTAATGTAGTAACTGGTTTTCTACGCCATGCTCTAGTATATTTTCACCGATAATGTAGTAATTTTGTTCGGTGATATTAGAGGAAGAATTTGGGACATAGTCAAAAAAGCCCACTACCTTATGTTAACATTAATTTGGCGAAGTGAAATAATTAATGCCGAAATAGCCATTAACTTATTCTGGCTTAAACCGTATGCAAGTGGCGATTTTCCCCAGCGTGCCCTACGACTTCACAGGCGTTACGAGCTTCAAGAAGACAATAACCAAATATTTGTGTCCATATTTGGCACAAGTTTGCATTTTAGTGTCTTACAATATGCGATATGTGAAAAACGCAAACTTAATTACCTTAACACTTACTCGAGCATTGTGATGTTAAACAGCTGAGTTTCTGTGCCATTTTTACAAAGTTACTGGACGATATAATTTTAACTGTTCGTGTGGATAAGACGATTGAATGTTTCCAATTCCATGTAAAAATACGGGATGTTAGTGGCTATCAATGCGCCTGAGCCGGCGCCTAGAAAATTATTAACATTCAACCATAGATATCGCTCAACTAAGAAAATGAAAGTAAGAATGATTATGCCAGTTGGTGTCAATGACTAGTACAATTCGGCAACGGAAGACACCTTCGCTTTTCATTATACACCCTTTGGATCAGCGAAGGTGAAAAAAAAAGTACTTATTTTGTAATTATTCAAAATGTTTTTTAACGCAAGTCCTTGATATTTCACTTATGTCATTTAATGGATATTAGAGATCTGCCATAAAATGTCATTATCACAAGGGAATTATTATGAAAATAGCAACAAATAAGCATCCTCTGTCAAAATGATATCATGCGTCTGGGATGCAGTACATTTCATGAAAGGTCGTTGATATTTCAGACTGGTTAATTAATGGATATTAACGTTTTACGTCTAAGACATTTTGAATAATTGGCCATATTGTTATACACAGTATTTCCATTACCAAAATCAGCTCTTTGCGTTTCAAGTTTCGATTGAAGAATGACTTATACTTTCCTGTATGCTAGTTTTATGTTACCTTATTTCCATCTTATTACTTTAGGCATTATGCTTGTTCAACTCAAATGATCACATCTGTCTATTGTTGTTATTGTGACATCTGTCTATTGCTGTTATTGTGACATCTGTCTATTGCTGTTATTGTGACACCTGTCTATTGCCATTATTGTGACATCTGTCTATTGCTGTTATTGTGACATCTGTCTATTGCTGTTATTGTGACATCTGTCTATTGTTGTTATTGTGACATCTGTCTATGGCTGGTATTGTGACACCTATCTATTGTTGTTATTGTGACATCTGTCTATTGCTATTACTGTGACATCTGTCTATTGCTGTTGTTGTGACATCTGTCTATTGCCGTTATTGTGACATCTGTCTATTGCTGTTATTGTGACACCTGCATATTTTTGTTATTGTGACATCTGTCTATTGTTGTTATTGTGACATATGTCTATTGTTATTGTCCTCTCCGGCTGTACGTGGGAAGGTCTTCCAGCAACCTGCGGATGGTCGTGGGTTTCCGCCGGGCTCTGCCAGGTTTTCACCCACCATAATGCTGGCCGCCGTCGTATAAGTGAAATATTCTTGAGTACGGGCGTATAACACCAATCAAAAAAAAATCTATTGTTATTGTGACATCTGTCTATTGCTGTTATTGTGACATCTGTCTATTGTTGTTATTGTGACATCTGTCTATTGCTGTTATTGCGACATCTGTCTATTGTTGTTATTGTGACACCTGTCTATTGCTGTTATTGTGACATCTGTCTATTGCTGTTATTGCGACATCTGTCTATTGTTGTTATTGTGACACCCTGTCTATTGCTGTTATTGTGACATCTGTCTATTGCTGTTATTGTGACATCTGTCTATTGTTGTTATTGTGACATCTGTCTATGGCTGGTATTGTGACACCTATCTATTGTTGTTATTGTGACATCTGTCTATTGCTATTACTGTGACATCTGTCTATTGCTGTTGTTGTGACATCTGTCTATTGCCGTTATTGTGACATCTGTCTATTGCTGTTATTGTGACACCTGCATATTTTTGTTATTGTGACATCTGTCTATTGTTGTTATTGTGACATATGTCTATTGTTATTGTCCTCTCCGGCTGTACGTGGAAGGTCTTCCAGCAACCTGCGGATGGTCGTGGGTTTCCGCCGGGCTCTGCAGGTTTCCACCCACCATAATGCTGGCCGCCGTCGTATAAGTGAAATATTCTTGAGTACGGCGTATAACACCAATCAAAAAAAAAATCTATTGTTATTGTGACATCTGTCTATTGCTGTTATTGTGACATCTGTCTATTGTTGTTATTGTGACATCTGTCTATTGCTGTTATTGCGACATCTTGTCTATTGTTGTTATTGTGACACCTGTCTATTGCTGTTATTGTGACATCTGTCTATTGCTGTTATTGCGACATCTGTCTATTGTTGTTATTGTGACACCTGTCTATTGCTGTTATTGTGACATCTGTCTATTGCTGTTATTGTGACATCTGTCCATTACTGTTATTTTGAAAAAAACCTAAATGGCTATACCGTTGTTTTCCAACGGATGAAACATACCCTCGGAATACTAGCTTTCAACATTTGTAGCCCTATTAGTTCTGTTCAGTACGGTACACTGCATCCTTAATATGTAATGCTTTATATGAAATAAGGACTATATGAAATAAGGAAAGCACCATGGCCATGGGACAAAGATAAACATTTCTTCGTACTTGTATACCCGACTTGCGAACTTGCAAAACTTAACTGAGTAATATTAAAAAATCGATTCTTAGATATTAATCTTTCCACGACAAAAGCAACTCATAAATAAAAGGTTATGCAACTGCACACATTGTAGGTTAAAAGTCGTTTCCTGAATCCTTGTTGAAAACTTGTCATTCGCGAGGAAAATGGCACTCGACATTTGTGTTCGTTTGAATTAAAATCTATGTGCTTTGAATCGATCCACAGATAACCCTTGACTGTCGTGCAAAGTACCATAATGGCCCGCAATAACCGGTTTAATAAGCCTCTGTAATCTCCAACAGCTGCAGGCTTTCAATCTTCAGGTTACCTCTACATTTATGTCTTACCGTGACCTTTTCCCGAGGATTCTCGCGAAACATTGCTTGTTATATTTAGAAACGTGCTGGCTCTATATAACTGGTGTTTAGATGTGAGTTGTTATTTGTCGGATGCTGGTATATTAACAAGGGTTTCAGAGTTGCACAGGCCGTTCATTTAATACAAGCGTCAAGTCCGACATTCCTATACCATTCGTAGTCGTAAAGGGCGTTCCAAGTCGATAATCGCAAGATCCATTTCCACAACAACGTTTAACACTAACTCCCAAAGACAAAGTTATGTAAGAAATTATACAAATAAGAAATAAAGCCCGTAACACACAAGAGAGTTTTCAATGATGCCGAGCAGACAATGAATATTCCAGGCATGAATTCCATATCAAAGTTCAAATTCATAGTCCGTGAATGAGTTCCATGTCAAATAACAATTAAACAAGTATCTCAGTCGCGCTTTCATTACAACTGTTCATAAAGGCATCATGCTGATGTAATTAGCATGGCAACCTTAACGGCCCCTAGCCCCAGGTTAAGCGGTATTAGATACAGTTTGAAAATGACGAGCGTTACAGACCCTACCCGATCAGATTATGATTCAAAAGTAACGGACGATTACGTCTTTCCCGTTAATATGTAAAGATCTCATGCTACAAGAGGCGCCATCTACGATGTTACACATGACATACAAGATAGACGGTTACACTGGGTAACCCGCGCCATCTATGTTGTTTACATACCATGTACGTGATAGATATGTACATAGGGATAACAGCGCCGTCTATGTGGTTGATCACAATGAAGATCGCTAGAGATTCTGAACACTCCTGTCCATACCTGCCAGCGAGAGTGTTATATTCATTGTAAAATTTGAGAAACTTAGAAGGAAGACGTTTGATGGAGTATCCTTGACAAACTAGTTTTTGAACTAGCAACTTGTGACGCAGATTAAAGTCATCACAATTAACGCAAGATCTGACAAATGCTACAAGGTGAGATATGTATAAGCCATATGCAGGACCCTTTGGTACATTGCTATCTAAATAAGGATAATTTACAATATCAAAATTGAAATTATCCCTTTTGTCGTAAAGGCGGCGTGAAAGGAGACCTTGTCCGTCTTTGTACAGATATAGATCCAAATAATTGTTTTTAACTGGTAATCAACAGGTAATATATTAATTTTAGATGTCAAACGAATCTAAATAAAAGCTACACAATATATTCATGTCTATGACATTGTTACTGGATAGAGGCTGCAATAATCAGCATATCCGAAAAAAACTCCCACTTGGTATAAGTCAGAAAGTATGAGCAATGTTCAGCACAATGAATACACTGGCCGTGATTGATATAGCAAAAATCACCATAAGTGGCTGCTCTCCATTATTCAGTACAAAGCAATTGCACTGCGTTGCTTATCGCCATTTTCATATATTGCATCATTATCAATAGGATACCATATAATGGGCGTTACTACGTACTTACCCATTTGACCAGACTTACTGTTTTCACCAGATTTAGTGTTTTACTTTATCTGTTCCACCTGTATGGCAATCACTATTCTTTCTTAAAATATATTATGTGCTCTGGTTTTACTCTTTGTTGTAGTCTTTCATATTTCAGAAGACACTATTGATTTATTTTATACATAATTATCAACGTACAAGTAGTCTCTAGAATGGTTTCTTGTACAGCGGCTATTAGGCGTATAGGTGGAAGAACAGAAGTAAGCCACCACTCTGGAACACGAATCTAAAAAAAAAGCTGACCTAAAGCCACAGTCAAACTAGCAACCTGGTTGGTTAGGGTCAAATCGGCTGCAGCGCGTACAACGTTTAAATAGACGAATGAGCCAGGAAGATCCCAAATTTCAATGAAGTTCGCAAACAGAAGCAAATATCAGCATTATAATCTTACTATTATGTATATGCATTTGACTGTTTCCAGAAGACACCATAGTCTCTAATCCAGCTCTTGCCGCCTCAACTGTCGGTTTAAGTCTGCATATTTGTCAACTACCCGGCGAAGAGCGGTGTTTTAATCCCTGGTTCACTGGACTATATTTCACTCAAGGCGTCTTTGTATATTCCTTCATATCCAGAATCATGTTATGTTAACAACGAAGGCGAAAAAGTGTCTGCACAATATATCGAAAAGAAAACGTATATGATATTCGTGTAATAGCGAAATACTGTTCGATACGAATATGTTGAACTCAATCAACCTGACATTGGTATGGAGGAGATTAATGTTGTAATTAATTTCTGCAGACAATTGCAAGGTTTTCATATGTGGATTTTCTTGGCATTTAAAACGTCCGAGCTATAGCGATTGATACTTATTTCAACAGACAAATGTTCTCCATTTCTCAAATAATCCCAAATGGATTGTTACCACCTCAGGTAACGCAAATATAATATTACATCCAGTCGTACTTATTCATTCATTTTCATTGTGGGCATTGCATGAGGGAATTAGATCTTGGTACCTGGTCTAGTATCCCGGAAAGTTCTTTCGAGGCCTTTTTCCCACTTGTTCTTGTCCGCGCCACTTGACTCCATGGCCCTTGATGGTCGACATAGCGCCAGTATGATATTTACGTTATAAAGTATGGATTTTGTTATAAACCTACTGAGGCTTTTAAAACTGGGAATTTTATCTTAAGTTGGTAACCTGGGTTTTAGAACGCCAGCGTGCATGGTTAATGTATTGGCCTTTCAGAAGGACGAAAGGAAAATGCGACATTAAGTCAAGCTGTGACACGTGGCCAATGTTTTTTTTCTTGCGCCAAATGCTAACTTCAGCCATTCAGAGTATCACTGAGACAGATATTACATCACAGGAAAAACGACTTGCATCACAGCTGGGACGTGCTGAGATTTACGTGCCTCGTAAAATCAATAGCTATTGTTACCAGGGACAAAGTCATAATGTAATAAACGATGGTTTATAAACAAGCATGTTTTCTTCTGAAGCACGCTGATTAAAACTATTTTCTGCTTCATTCGTTCTGATATACTTGTAAAGAGGTTTATCGATTGCTCTATATATTTTACACCTTTTGAAAACCGTTGAAACAAATTTATTTATTTATTTGATTTGAGCTTTACGTCTACTCAAGACTGTTTCTCTTACACGACGAAGGCCAGCATTATGGTGGGGGGGGGGGGGGGGAGGGAGGGGGAACTTGAGGAAAACCGTTGAAGCAAAGCTTGGACAGACATGACTTGAAATGAAAGGTTGAAAAGACAGATACTGATGCATTAAAAGTGTATATTTGTATTGAATGAAAAGTCGAATGTTTGAAGTCACGGCAGGTACTAGGGAAAGAAATGAATGATTGACGTTTAATCTGTGTATCGAAGCTGACATTCGTATACCAGACGTCAACCAATAAGGACGTTCCGGGTCAATATCACAAAGCCCATTCCAGTTCAACGCCACATTGGCATACTATCACCCATACGGTTGAGGGAACATCTTGGAACCAGACACATTTAATATATTTGGCCTGCAGAATCAAAAAAGTACACGGGGCGCATTTAGAATCAGTAGAGAAGGCAAACAAAACGGGAAATTCGAAAATCACGCTAAATATTTTTCTACAAATGGGTATTTTGTATAAAACTTTATCCTGAAAGATAGTGTCTGTTAAATATTTCATTACAACATTGTTAACGACGTGGTTCTACAGTGAAATATAAGGCCAAGGTTCTGAAACTCTTCTCTCCACCAGGATAGGTTTCATAGAGGCATCACTACGGATCAAGAGGAGCAACCATGGAAATTCCAGTGGATAAATACAGTACAAGCCCTGCACACAGGTGAGTGACAGTAAGCATTTTAAGTCAAGTGGATGGATCGCGCGAGGCACGGGTTTCTCTAACTAGTCTAATTAGTAAATTTTCCTGTTCCCATAGTTTGCTCAGCGTGAGCGATAGGCAGGATTCTCTCACAGTTTGCGGAGCGTTGGCGAAAAACGGTCGATGACTCTCTTGTGACCGTTTGCAGAGTCTATCGTTGGTTTGAATCACAATGTGGCGTTCATAATAATAGGTTGCATGTGGGAAGTACGTCAGTAACTTGCCGAAGCCGAATGGTTTATCCCGGACACCTTGTAACATTATAAAAGGCCACTAACCGGTGAATATAATAGGCTCACATCTTCTCGGGTTTTGTGAGAGGCAATTGGGTAGCGACAGCTGCCTGGGAATAATTCTAATAAAACTAGAACTAGATTCACAGGGTGTTACCAGAGTTAAACGCTTCACTACGAAGAAATCTGGTAACATCCTTAAACTAAATACATAAACTCCATTCCGTCGTATAGCTACATTTGTCCGTATAAGGTTAACAAGGATTTATATATCCCTAACCTGATACGTTGTTTCAATTGCCAAAACTTTGGTCACCGAAAGGGGCAATGAAAAACTAAACTGGTTTGCTTCCGATGCGGCAGTAAAGGCCATCATGGTTTCGACCGTAGCAACACAGTTGAGTGTTGTATTCATTTATTTATTTCACTGGTGTACTCAAGAATATTTCACTTGTACGATGGCTGCCAGCATTATGGTGGGTGAAAACAAGCAGAGCCCGGGGGAAACTCACGACCATCCGCAGGTTGCTGCCGGACCTTCCCACGCAGTTGTGTGTTGCAATTACGGTGGAGATCACATGGTCTCCTCTAGTGACTGTCAACCTTTCTTTAATGAAAAACAAATAATAAATTTAAAACTTAAGAAAATATATCGTACAAGGAGGCATGTAAGTTAATGTCACCCTCGAATACTTCACTGCAGACATCGTTTGCCAATGTGTCAGGCGAGTAGCAACTCTTGCTACTCAAACTTCATTGACTTGATCCATTGGAAACGACAACCCTAGTTCTGTTACTGTGCTACTTTCGGCTGAACTTAGTTCTGGCTTAGCCCATGACTACTTTAATACAACAAATAAAACAAGTAAAGAGTACCGAAAAAACTGATAAAGCTGAACCCAATCCTGTTAAAACCAATAATGACAAAAACAGGTCCAAAAACAAACCTCAAAGCAATAATAACAAAACTTATAAACGTAGTTCGCCCACAGAGCGTCCCTCAAAGGCTAGTAGGATCCTGTAAAGACATTTACTAGGTTTGGATCGTTGGTCCTTCAACATCAGATGCGGAATACATCTCCCGCACCAGGGGGATCTTCGTGCTGATCTCCAAGAAAGGTTCGTCCTCGGTCCAAACATAAAGGGAAATCTCCTATTCGCCTCCCTCCATAAGGGTCTATATATGACAGTGGAATTATCAATGTTTTAAGGTAAATTTTATTGAAATAACAAAGCGAATACTACTGCCTTTTGTCTTCAGGGGCCGGTTGTTTTAAAGTATATTAGATAATACTGGTATTAAATATTAAACCAGGTTTAAACCGAGTCGAGTGGTCTTGGCTAAATCAATTACTTAAACTGGTAGCTCAAACGTTAAATAAACTGGTATTAGCTTATACCGGTTTTAAGCTGAGTGAGTGAGTGAGTGCTTAGGGTCGGTTTTAAGCTGAAGAGTGGTCTTAGCTGTCCAATTTTCGCTATCTAATTTTCCCATAATTCCTTATCGGTCATTACACATCTTGTAAATTCCTTATCGGTCATTACACTTCATGTAAATGTAAGCAAACAAACATGGTAACTGTCACAGAGATCGAGCCCTGAGGCTTCCAGAACGGGGGGGGGGAGAATTTTTAGCGACAGGAGGAGTATATGATTTTTGAGTTTGTTGAAAGTTACAAACCAACACTGAAATGCCAAGGTTCAATAATGTAACCACGAACAAGAGAAAAATCGAGTTGTGGAAGGAGCTTACAGCCAGGCTGAATGCGATGGGCTGGGCCAAACGTTCATGAACCCGGTTAAGAGCAAATGGAAAAACATGCTCTCTAAATCTAAGAAGGTGGTCGGGGAACACCGTGCCCAACAGAGGCGCACCGGCGGGGGGCCTACACCGAATGCCGTAGGTGACATGTCACAGATAATTTAGCACTCGAATGAGTGGTCTCCGTGGTATTCCGGTGAGTGATGAACGGGCATTTGATACGAGAAACTGAAAACCATTTTAAGTGAGAAATTGGCTTTGTTGCACCAACTTTACGATGACAGGCCTTGCTGTTGGCCGAGGGAAACGACCTAATTTTGTCGTTCATAACTAGGTCAACATGACAAATATTTTCCGCCTACCGGTGGCCTCCACAGAAGGCTAAACCAGTCGATACATTGTTTTGTTGAGCGTAGTCACGTGATGAGGCCTACATTTTATTTTCTAGCATAAATTAATAAAACATGGCTACTATTTATACATAAAATTCAAGTAAACTTATCTCTCTGGTGGGCTGGTTCTGCCCTCCCAAATTTGCCCGTAACACTTTATCGATTGTATTAGTCTCCATTACATGTACATCGTTGGTTTCGCTATGCGGTCTAGGTATTGAGACCGGGGAGGAAAATACTGCCACCAACATCGAGTTTAGTTTTCTGAACGAAGACGACATGTGTTTGGAGTAAGGAAAAGTGTTAGACACTGTTGTTGACTTTGTACAAATTGCCCCTGAAGTTGTAACGGCGCCTCCATCAGTTTCTGTACGTGCATTATCTGTCAGCACAGAGCCTATTGAACCCCTTCAACCGGAGCCCACCAGACCTGCTATAAGTGCCACTGCCAATGCTAAGTCAAAGAGGGTGAGCATACAAGACATCAACGCCTTGCAGTACCAGGATTTGCCTCAAGACGAGCTGCGCTTGAAGCAAAAGAATGTAAATTTGAAACTGGAGCAGACTAAGCTAGAATCAAAAATTTTGAAGAGGCAACTTTCGGAGGAATAGGCCTTATATTTAATTTACAGCTTGTTAATCTGAATAATTAGTCGGAAATGTAAACTATGTGGATACATTTTTACTTTAAATAATTATTGTGTTACCCCAAAGTTTTTCCCTTTATTTATGTATATGTACGTACTTAACAATTTTTCACAATATTTCATTCTTATGATGGCTGTGGATATAAACATAAATTATTTCTTACACACTCACCGACTTAACATAAATTATGCCTTACATATCCAACGGCCGTGAAGGTGGATATAACTTGAATCCATTGTTAATATCCTCAGCCGCTATATCAGCCAGGGGCCTCCGTGGCTGAGTCGGTTAGCGCGCTAGCGCAGCGTAATGACACAGGGCCTCCCACCAATGCGGTCGCTGTGAGTTCAAGTCCAGCTCATGCTGGCTTCCTCTCCGGCCGTAAGTTGGAAGGTCTGCCAGCAACCTGCTGATGGTCGTGGGTTTCCCCAGGGCTCTGCCTGGTTTCCACCCACCATAATGCGGGCCGCCGTCGTATAAGTGAAATATTCTTGAGTATGGCGTAAAACACCAATCAAATAAATAAATAATAAATATATCAGCCATGACCGCTAAGTGAACCAGAAGGTAGAACTGGTTGATCATATCTAAATATATCATACTTAAACATGGTCTTTAAACATTGTAATCACTCCTATGGTTTTTACTAAGCTAAATAAGAGAAATGCCTTTGTAATGGGCACACTTAACAGGAAAACATTTTAATGTCCATATTTTGGGTAGCTCAATTAAGCTAGCTTGCACACTGCTTTCAGCTATATTTTGGATTAAAATTCTCAATTGCTAAGATTTCTCTGAATGGGGACCTCACCATCTGTTACATTGTGAGAGACCATCCCCATAAACATGTATAATTAAGTTCAGGCATTGTTTGTTTTAGCGAATTTTCTTACATTGCAGCTCAAACCTGGTGCCTATCTAGCACAGTGGTTTGTTTACAACTAGAAAAAAAACTTATACACATGTAAGTACAAATAAGAGTGAGTGATATTCAAAATGTGTGGAATGTTCTCAACCCGCTTCTGACAAAGACGAATTTAAGAGGGATGTTTGAGGTGGCACAGGTCTAAATGCATGCGATTTTTGCTTGTCTTTAAAAACAAAAACGCTGATACCAGCAAAGTATGAAATGTATGGACTAGGGCAAATAATAAAATCATATATTAAGTACGGCATAAAAGACCAGTCGAATAAATAATAAATGTTTTCTGATGTTTTCTACATTAACATTAACCTCCATTACAATGTTGATGAGCTGGTTTTTAATATTAGCCCATGCATGTCTACTGCCCTTTCAAACCACATGCTCTCGGCGTCTAAAATATAATGATATCCTTAAATCATGTGTATTTTCCCTGTTAAAAGCATCTTTGTCAGAATATAATTATGAACGTTTCAGCTACATCAATTTCACTCACTGCTTATCATGTTAGTGCCAGGATACATGCAGATTTGTTTCTTCTAGCTCTACACACATCAGTGCTACTGCTGAATTGAGTTAATTTTTATGCTTTTATCAGTCGAGGCTAAATTATACCATGTTAGCTTTCATGAAATCACTTATAATTACACTGCCTAAAATGAAAGGATCATTCAGTCACAAATTAAATTTTGGTCAAGGGCTTTGTTTTTTTACTTCTTCTGATGGATAGTGAAGCGCACCCAGGTAATTCTGCCACTTTCGTAAAACCATGAGTAAATTCATTTTAAAGTGATCTGCTTACCAAACCCACAATAACACTGGTGTAATGCTTTATATAGTAGCATGAGGTAAGGCCCCTTGTATTACATACGGTCGCTGTGAGTTGAAGTCCAGCTCATGCTGCCTTCCTCTCCGATTGTACCTGTGAAGATCTCACAGCAATCTGTGGGTGGTCGTGGGTTTCCTCCGGGATCTGCTCGGTTTTCTCGCACAACAATGCTGACCGCCGTCGTACAAGTGAAATATTCTTGAGTACGGCGTAAATCACAAATCAAATAAATAAATAAATAAATTACAATCCTCATGTCCACCAATCAAATAAATAAATTGTATTACATATTACATCTTGAAATGTCGATGTAGTTTGTATATGATTTTATTCGCATATTCTCCCTGTATCTTTGGAATCATAAGCAATCTAAATACTCTGGGGCATGCCTGGACACCCAGTCACTTTTCCTGACACTGAAGCATGTTTCCTTATAAACAGTAAGTTACCAACAACACCAGTATATTTTTTCTACGTAATCATGAATTCCAAAACATTGATTAGCTAACAATATCCAGTATTATTATTATTCCTCAATTTATCCAACTAAGTGGCAACTAAGTGTACATCTATACATGTACAATGTATCTAGAAGGTGGTTTGTTTAGTGGTCACATTATTCACTAAGTCAGTGCCTGTAGACCTAACATGCACATGCTCAGACAATTACAAGTATATATAACTCCAAAATAAAATATTGTAGTACATGTATACTAAGTCTCCAGCTATATGTACGCATTAAACTGGTCTAAACAATGATCACAATTTATCAGAAAGTGTAAGTTTATCACAGTGCGTTTCATGAATATACTAAAATATACAAACCTAAACATTTTGTGAGAAAATGAAATCTAAGCCATAGTGAGAGAATCATTGCATTTCATCAATATACTATATTAAAAAATATATTTATCACATGTCATGAATAAGTGTTATTTATCACTGTGCTGCTGTGAATGAATCCATAAATATTTACAGTCTGCCGTAAACCTGCAGATGGTCGTGGGTTTCCTCCGGGATCTACTTGGTTTCCTCCCACCATAATGCCGGCCGCTGTCTTATCCTAGTAAGTGAAATATTCTTGAGTATGGCGTAAAACACCAATAAATGAATAAATATATACAGTGGGTGACAATGCATTTTTTGAGAATGCTTTCAGTGTTACTTTTGTTAATATGATTTGGTAAATAAACCAAAAGTTTTACGTACATACAGAAAGTTGCTTTACCATACAGTTTATCTCCTTTCATTTACGTCTATGCAAATGCGTTCTAGTTCTGGGCTAAGTAATATATTTCTGCATGAATTTCAGGTTCAAAACCATCTCTCGCTGCTTCAGGTATGGGTTTATGTCAGGAGGCCTAAGTCTGTAAGGTATGTGAAAGGTTATACCTGGTGGTTAATTATTCTGCACACTTCGTTCGCCTATCCCAAGAAGGCACACAAGTGAAGAGTTGTTGAGTACACCACAAAAATTTCAACTATCAATAAAAAAAAACATGGAATGTGTTTTATGGGACCATCTTTTAAATAATTGTTTCAAGTAGGCCCTACATTGACCCTATCTGATGTGTTGGTTGTTGTTTTTTTTTTCAACTATTTCAATACGATTTGTGATGGGGATGGGGGTTAATCATTCTTTCTGCCACTAATTGTGAAACACAGAAACACACAGCTAACCTTTATCAGTACTGAAAAAATAAATATATTTTAATGATCTATTTTTATTTCAACGTTGCATAATCATGTTAAATCCTAAATTTGCCTGATACCTAGACGTTGCAAAAGTAGATCAATGTATTTTAATGACACACAACATAAAATCCGGGTGGGACAGGGGAAGAAGATTATTCTGGTTTTCTGTTAGCTGAATATGAGTTCGAACATGTGTTCCATCAATGTAACCGATCATATTTGACATTCCTGCTTTTCTGAAGAATCTATCCTTGACTGCTGTAAGGTCCTTTGGAAACTCTACAAACTGCTCAAGTTTGGCATACAAGACACGGGAAACAGTATGCACAACACGACTGACCACAGACTTTTCTACGCCAAAGGTGTTTCCTATAACTTAGGAGAAATTTCAAGTGGCACAAAATCTTAAGGCAATGAGGATTTGTGTCCAGTGCCCTGTTTCTCTTCGTGGGGTGAGTGATGTCGTCTCGTATTAAATTTGTTATGTGCTGGGTTGACTCTCTACAAAAGCGATAGAGTTTGCGTAATTATGCATCGCAAAAGGTGTACAAATGAGACTCAATCGGTAAGTCCGCTCTCGTCGCCTATGTATTGTTTGGTTCATGAAAAGTATATGCTGTGCCATGCTTAGGCAAATGTAACAAGACAGCAAATCTATGTTGTGGTTATGTCAACACAAAATGGCGTCTGATTTATTTATTTAATATTTATGCCAGGCCTGGATTAAGTTAATGCCGGTTTTAATCCAGGTTCATATTTAATCTTGTAAACTTTTGAACAATGGTGCTCAAATTTAATACCAGGGAGGGAGGCAAAGATCATTCTAATCCATCTAATTACCGTCCCATAGCTCTTACCAGCTGTGTCTGTAAAACTATGGAACGGATGAAAAATGATAGACTTGTTTGGGTTCTTGAAACCAGCAAGTTACTTTCGAACATAAAGTGTGGTTTTCGTCAAGGTCGATCAACTTTAGATCACATTGCACAATTCGAAACTTTTATCCGTGATGGTTTTATTAATATTGAACATGTGGCGTCGATATTTTTGACCTTGAAAAGGCATACTATGCCACATGGAGATATGGAATTTTCAAAGATCTTTCAGATATGGGTCTGAAAGACCGCTTGCCATTATTTATATCTCAATTTTTATGTGATCGTCAGTGTAAGGTGATGATGGGGTCCACTTTTTCTGACTCTCATGAGCAGAAATGGGTGTACTATCACCACCCCTGTTTAGCACTAAAATAAGTAACTTAGCCAGAACTTCTGGTACAGATGGCTCTTTATTTCGATATCTCGATATAATTAAGGTCGTGTCTAGCACCGATTGGGGTTTTATTAAACCTTTGTCGTTGTATGGCGAGGTCTACATTGGACTATGGGCCAGTCATTTATGGTTCGGCTAGGAAATCGTGTATAAAAATGTTGGATGCCGTTCATCACCAAGGCTTGGGGCTCAGCCTTGGTGCTTTTAGAACCTTGCCAGTATAGAGATTATACGAAGAAGCTAATGACCCGTCTAGCAGACGTATCAAACTCGGCCTTCAGTATGCTACAAAGCTTAAAGCTCATCCAACAAACAATGCCTATGACTGCATGCAGATAAATTTAACGAAAGTCCCACTAAGATCCCTTCCTTCAGTCTTCGTATACGAGACCATATTGTAGAAGCCAACATCAAGTTAGAGGAGATAGCTCCTCAGTCTTTTCCGGAGTCTCCTCCATGGCTACTTCCGAAGCCCAAATTATTATTTGATCTACGCAAACATGAAAAATCAGATACAAATCCTCTTATTACAAATCCGGATTACAAATTTATGTATACTGATGGATCAAAGGATTTGGACAGAGTTGCATTAGTGACCACCTTAGATCATCATTGGGTCGCTTCTCGTCGTCTTCCATCCCCTTTTTCCATCTTCTCGACCGAGGCCAGAGCTATACTCCTGGCCTTATCATATGTTTCTCCTGGCAGGCCCGGAAGGCAGTGTAGTGACTCACTCTCCCGCCTTTTGGCAATACACGATAATAAATTTAAAAATCCGTTAATTCTTGAAATCTTAGCCCTATATAGGAAATTAAAAGAGGTATATAAAAGATATTATATTCTTTTTGGCAATCATGGAACACAGTCGTAGACAGGGAAACTGAAGCTGCCGTTAATAAATCAACATCTAAAACTAATATCCCTTATACTGACTATAGGTGTAATATTTTTGAGTATGTCGGTCGCCTTTGCCAGAATGAATGGGACTGACAGGTGCATAATAAACTGCAGGCTATTTCATCCTGTCATTGGCTACAATTCTAACACTGAAAAAGCAACTTTTTATCATTTAAAACATATCTCTGCAACAGATAATAACAGGTACTTAATAAATTAATGCCTCTCAGTAAATATCGGACTAGTACCTATACTATTTAGAGTGTTAAAATGACTCAAAAGTTTCAACAGCTTTTTGATCCGTTTTATACATTTTAGGAAATTAATAAACTATTTGAACGGTAAGACGTGCAAACACTATAATGAATGCTTACTTTTAACATGTTCAAGGTGTGTTTATTTTCAAATACACGCCTTTGTTTCATAAATATATTAATTTATTTTATAAAATAACATTTCAAAAATACTCACAATTATAGTATAAATGCCGCAATTTATGTAGTAAATGGAATGGGTTTATTGCTTAAACGGAGTGATTTAAACCTTTCAGTGTATATGATCAACATCATAACGTGGTTTTATCAGTTGTTGGATAAACGTGTTTAAGTATTAAACATGTTACAATTAAACATTAACCACGTTTATTATCTGTTGCAAAGAGATATTTAAATGTTAAACATTTTTTTCAGTGTGTACACTTGGTATGTCTGGCAAAGACCAAGTGATTTTAACGAGGTGCCGAATTGGGCATTCTCTTTTGACACATAATTTTATTATTGTTCGATGTAATGTTCAGTACAGTATCAAGCATATCCTTGTGGTCTGTGTGGCCTTTACTCGTGTTCGGGAAAAGTTCTACACACTCAACACTATATACGATATATTCGACAGCATTGCTGTCATAAATTATTTAAAGCCCGTTGACCTATATCATAAAATATTGTTCTTATTAAATATATACAAATAAATCACATATACAAATAAATGATCTGTACATACGATTTTCTACATTGTTATATGGTGTTTGTTTTAATTTTAACTAAGGTTTGGTTCATTTATAAAGAGATTTTAAACATTTTGGTTTTATGTTAAGTTTTCTCAATTGTATCGAAAACCATTCACTGGCTCCTGTATTAAACCTGTTCTCACCACGATATGGCTGCAAAATTGCAGATGTGGCGTAAGGCCATAATCGTCACTTCATTCATTCATAAAACAGATTACCATCGCATCGCTGAAACATTGTTGAGAGTAGCGTTGGAAAGCAATCAAATAATTAAGTACAAAAAATAAACTCTGGCTGACAGAGACAGGTGAGTGTAACGTACAAAAGATCGGAGGCTGGTTGAATGATAATTCAAACACCGAGTAAGTATGAGTTTACGGTTGTCTGTTGGTATGGATGGAGATTGTGAAACATTATTAAACGTAGTTTATTTTTACATGTAACGGGCTCGCAGCGGAAGATTTAAGGGAAATCTTCCCACCTTTCCCATTACTTAATAAACCACTTTACCACGGTCGTGGTGGAGCCAGGCTTTTTGGTTTAGAACATCAAATTATCTCCTAGAGACTAATTACTGTTATAACTTCAGAGCGGTTACTCCGAAAGAGACAAGACCTGAAGAAAATTCAAGAGAAAACACGGAGAATTACCAATATCTACAATTACGTACCCCTAGCCAAGCGTAAACTTAAGGTCTCATTCACGTCCAGAGGAGATTCAAAGATAAAAGCAGCAGTCTGGAGGTAAAGCGAAAGCAATGCAGATGTTGTGATAGTTGGTAAATGATCACACGCAACACGTGAAATCCTGCCTTTGTCAGTGCACATCAGTTAAGGCTATAGGTTAAGCAGAATTATATAAGAGAAAATTCGTGTTTTTTGTAATTTCGTATTCAATTACTCAAACTGCTGTCACATTTAACAGATATTACCATATGTATACCCACAAACCAAAAATGCTATTTTAAAATGACCTTTCATGAAACATGCCCATCCCCTCCCCACCCCCAAATTATTTACATGTATACTGATTCAATTTCCAATGATGTTGTCATTTCATTTAAGGTTTACTACATGAATAAAAATGTTGGGGAAAACGAGTAAGAAGATGAATTCGGCTCCGTTTTTTATGCATATTGTATTCTATGTAGAGTTAGATAGCACCATGCTGACATCGCGTCTCCCCTCCTCGCCCTTCTATCCATGCGTCAAAGCAGACATTAGTGCACTTGTTCTGGCCATGAACCAAACTGGGCGTTCCTCGTCAATAATAGCCAGACCAATTCCCAAACTACGTTCAACACAAACCAACAAACAAACTAAAAACGTACATACAATGTGAAATTAGGATTTATGCAAAAGAAGCATTCAACAATTTCCAATGATGATGGAAAGATGCAAAGAATGTTCTATGGAAATGGATCAAGTTGGTACCCAAACTGCATACCATGCTAATTCACTAAGTTGTCAATGATCAAGACATGTATCTCAGTTGTTTTGATTGCTACTGTTCATAAATCCAACGTGGCGATGAAAATCAACACGATGAATATAGCGGCATAGGGAATGAATAAAGGCATTTTTGTAAAGATTATGTGTCTTTAATATGGGTTGACCTGCCAAAGTAGGCACCCCCAACTTGCAGCAATTCTTTCGTGTATTATTGGAACCTAAAGTGACAGTTGTAAGCTAAATGAAGAACACTTCGAATAGCAAGTGCTGTAAATTGAAGAAAAACAATTTAAAATAGCAAGTGCTGTAATCGGGGGGGAAGTGCTTTAAATAGTAAACTGCACTTAGCCTTAAAATAGTTAAATCCGTGTGGGTGGCTATCATTTTATATCGATTTTTGAATTAAATATAAAAGACAAAAGCATGGAAAGGATTCAAGGCAGTCTATAATTAACCACTATTAGGGTAATCTTGAAAAGTCCTAATTGGTACAAGCGTGTTGCGTGTTTGGCTTTCCGTAAGCTTCTTAAAAACCTAACTACGACCTGATTTTGTGAGAAAAGGCGCCATGCTCTACCAACCTCTCTTAAACGACAATACCTTAATATGGAAAGCTTCACTTCAGACTTTAGCGTTGCTAAACCGCGTACGTGTAGGGTCCATTACAGAGATAAAACTGCTAGAATAGAATATCATTATTTTTATCATTGTATTTACAGGTTAACGTTCGAAGCTACAATTCAGTATCAAACTAAATCAAACTGGAACATGCGTCTCTAGCCTGACTGTTACAGGCATCTCAGTCATCACTGGCATACCGAAGTTTAATGGTGTTGCGACATAGGAACAGTTGCAATCAAAGCGCAACTAGGATGATACACGATTTGAATACTTATTTCACTCATTCTTCTCAAACATTCCTTTTGACTTTCCATCATCATTGAAAACTGCCGACTACCTCTCTACATGCATCCGTCCTAATTTCGCACAATGGTTACTCCACAACCAACACCATGCAGAGCAAAGGTCCTAAAAATAAAGAGCACACAATTTATAAAACTTTGTTTCAACTTCTTAAATTAAATTGAAATCTGGAATTATGTTCGTCCTAGAGCCCCTAAATTTAGATCACTCCCATACAAAAGAAAAAACGTCGTAGAGGCAGTTTTGGCAAATAGAAAGTGAAGTGAAGGTGTTCGGTGAAAATTCTTTGCATGACTGTAAAGCCAATATATTGAAGCAATTGATTCTAATCTATGGAACGTATATTTTACAACATACTACAAAACGTTTGCAGATAGTTCTAAGATATCGTGATTTGACAATATTCGCAAAGGCAATCAGTTGGTAAATGATATGGCCTGGCTCGATATACATTTTCCTCCTTTAATCTTCGTCGAAAATTTTCTGTTTTTGTTTTGTTCGTCTTTCAATGTGTAATTGAAAGCCACACAAAACGATATCCGATAATCAAAGACATGGAGGACTGTATTTTTACCACACATTTTAACATGAATATCCAATATTTCCATATATAGAGATTACTCCATGAGTGGAACATTCGGCAACCACTAATACATGTTATTTTCGGCATTTTCAGTTTTATATCCTTTGTGATGCATATTTATAACCTAGTGCTAGGGGGAATGGCCGCTATGTGACACCCTTCTGTTGCGCCCTGGCTTTCAAAAAGCCGCGTTTGACTTATGTCAAAATTTGAAATGCGTTTTAGAGCTTATTTTAAGGCAAGGTAAATTAAATTCTCTACCGACTTACCGATGTTAAGACAAATGTGCACAAATTTCGATTTCCATTACCGAAATGTAAACATTGTGACAAGGCTTGAAATTTTAAGTTCAGTCAGAACTGTCTTAGTGGGCTCGATACCAAATCTTAGTATCAAAGGTACAGCCTGGTGAGTAAACACGAGAGCAGTGACGACAGACGGGTAATTGGACAAATGGTCAAACACAACAGAACTGCCCATGCATATGATTACCTAGCAGCAATTTACTGGTCCCTAGTACCATGACTTGAGCAGTATTAGGTAAGAAATGCAGTGCTGTTAATTGCAATTTATTAGATTTGTGGTCTTAAATATGGCGGAGAGCGGATGTGACGGTCTGTGAGCTGTGAGCTGTGAGCTCCCAACAAGTTTTAGGGATGTAATGTTTTCAGAGTGAATTTTTGCGTCGTATTGTACGTCAAAATAGTAAGTAGGGTCCAGTGCTTGAATTCATGTGTGCGAAAAACAGATTTCTGTGAAGATATTGCTGGAATCAGTGTTTTATTATGATTTAGTTTTATTATGAATCTGCAAAACCTTGAAACAACAAGGTCCCGTGGTCATTTCCCCTGCAGGCGCTCAGCGAATTGGCCAATCAGAACTAAACACGATATTTTCGAAACTTTTGTATTTTGAGCTGAAGAGAAAGTGGCGACAGGCAGAAGAGAAGATGATCTTCAAATTCAAGCTGCGCCTTCCCACTGGATAACCTGGAGAAACGAGGGCTAAAAGAGGATTCTTTGCTATCTGTTTCATCCAATACAATTCTCGACTCAATGTCTGACATGGAGGAGGATGGACCAACGGCTGCCACCAGTGCTCCGGGTAATATGGACCTTGGCTCTCAGTTAATACAGGCTCTAAGTAATCCCAGTGTTATAGCCGTAATTTCGTTTGTTTTCAAAGCAGATATTATGGAAGCGATAGATGACAAATTCACAGATCGTAGTGAAAACGTTTGCACGCAAATGTCCTAGCTGGAGCTACAGACTGAAGGACGACAGAGTAGCCGAACTTGAAGATCTCCAGCAATACAGCCGTCGGAATGGTGCACGTATAATTAGTATCCCCGAGACTGACTAAAGTCTGACATTGATCGATCTCACCGAGTGGGTAAAATGTCGAGGTGTAAATTAAGACCTATAACTTATAAGTTTATTTCAGATCGCACTCGTGGTCGCTTTATCCGTGAAAGGAAGCCCCTGCGACAGAATTAGCCCGAGAATACTAAACCTGCGTATATAAGGGAAGACCTGAGTCGGCAAGAGCAAATATCGCTGCCAGAGCAATTGAAGAAAGACTAAAAAACAGAAGATACGTGGACGAGGGACGGGAGAATTCTGATGAAACTCAAGAACAGCAAACTGGTAACCCTTCTGACTGGTTCTGATTTGAAGCAACTCGAAGACAGCTTTAAACTAATCATACGTGTGAAAAACACTTGTGATTGATGTGGCCTGGGAGTATAGACTCTGTTATTGCACTATTACCCCTAATGACCACCCGTCCAGCGAAATAGTCTTTACCACCTTAGTTTGTCATTACACAAGTAATTGTTTGTTATTTATTTGATTGGTGTTTTACACCGTACTCAAGAATATTTCATTTATACGACGGCGGCCAGCATTATGGTGGGAGGAAACCGGGCACAAGTAATTGTCATTTGCGCTAAGGTACCCGTTACTGCTCCACAATGTTGGCACACAATCTTTAAAATAACAAAACATATTCCAGAACTACACACACTCGAAATGTCAGGCCAAATGGTCAATATGTCTGTTCTTGTATTTTATGGTTTACATGGTTTCTTTTCTTCTTGTATTGTATGCGTGTCATCGTGTCATCGTGTCAAATTAAAGACCATGTGTCGAGAGTAATGACACAGGGCCATATAATATTTGTATTAGATCTACATGTAGATTATTGGTACAATACTTATACCACACTTTCTCTCGTGAAAAATTACCCAAACTCAGAATTAACATTATACCTACGATCATACAAACTGAAAGCCTGCCTATCCTTGCCCGCTATGCACTTGTTTGTGATCCCGATGTAACATGATAGCACTTGAGGTGTACAGGACAAGGATAGGGAGCTGCTGTCATAGAAGAGTTAAATGTAAAGCTTTCAACAGAATGAAACACTCTCGGTACCTTTACTGCAACCTTCAAATAAATGATCTATTAGAAATACATCAGACTGAATCATGCCAGACTAATTCAAATCCTTACTATAGCTATCAATTAATTGTACTACTCCATAGATACCTGCTACTACTACGTGTGTCGCTACTCATTGTAGTTGACGAACTGAATAACAGCCAGGCAAGTTACATTACTGTACCCTCTCACTGAAGGCCTTATACAGTACGTAGAAACTAGTAATGGGGACAATATTTTAAATAAAGATGTCAGTCTTGCTGCAGAATGCTAAACAACACACATCTTAACAACACACATCCTAAACGCTGAAAACTGTTCATTCTGCAGAATGTACGTATACGTTTAAAAAATAAATCCTAGGACAAAAACGATATTAAAGGATTGATGCGCAAAAGAGATCGCGCTCACAGAAAAGCAAAGAAAACAGACTGTCGCTGGGGAAAATTTCGCGAAATCAGAAATAAAGATATATCTGATTTGAGAAAATCAAAACAGGAATATGAATCTAAATTAGACACGAATATTACTGAATGTAACTTTGGCACAAAAGACTGGTGGAAAAAAATCAAAAATATATTTAAAGAAACAAATATGGGTGCCACCTTCCCTGACATTTTACATAATGGACACATTGAGAACGACCCAAGTAAAATTGCAAATTAATTCAACAATTTCTTCACACAATGTGCTACACCACCCAACACTGACAAGTCTTTTCCTCCCATAGATTTAATAGTTTAGAATCTGTCATACTTACAGTGTCAGAAATTCGCAATATTTGTTATTCCTCAATGTGAGTAAGGCCCGCGAATCAGATCAGTTGGGGAATCGGATTCTAAAGTCAATAAGTTATGCTATCTAAGGCCTCAAGTATGTACTTCGTGTATGTATTCAATTTTCTTCTAAATAGCCGTTTACTATCTAGTGTGCAATCTGTTTTCATGTCTGATGATAGCACAGTATTTCAGTTGCTTGGTGTTTATAATTCTATTTGCAAAACTATAGATGGCGGATGTAAAGTTAGGGCGATGTATCTAAAGCATCTGACCGAGGGTGTCACAGCGGTTTGATCCACAAATTGGGCTTGATAGGAGTTAAAAGTTCACTTCTGGATTGGTTCAGAGATTACCTAACTGACAGATGCCAAGTTGTTATCAACGGCTCAGAATCTGACTCGATGTGGATCCCAGCGGGGTTCCCCGGGGATCCGTGTTAGGGCGTTTAATGCCCCAAATTAATGATACTGTCGTAGGTTTAAGTTTTAATGTCCCGTTTTTTTGCTGACAATACCTCGCTGTACATAACTGTGGACAACGCTGCAACAACAGCGGCAAGAATGAGCTCAGAACTGCACAAAATATCCAGATGGGCTAAAAATTGGCTGGTAGATTTTAGTCCTGCTAAAACTAAATCCTTATTATTTTCCTCCAAAGAATCAAGTAGTTCTTCAATACCATTTTACTTTTAAAATAATCAGATATTAGAGATGGATCATAAAAACCATTTACGCATTGTATTTCAAAATACTGGATCATGGCATAAGTATATAAACACATTAGTAACTAAAATACTCCCAATGATTGACTGCTTACAGAAGTTAAAACATAGGCCCCAGTGATTGACTGCTTACGGAAGTTAAAACACAGGCCCCAGTGATTGACTGCTTACGGAAGTTAAAACACAGGCCCCAGTGATTGACTGCTTACGGAAGTTAAAGTACAGGCCCCAGTGATTGACTGCTTACAGAAGTTAAAACACAGGCCCCAGTGATTGACTGCTTACACAAGTTGAAACACAGGCCCCAGTGATTGACTGCTTACGGAAGTTAAAACACAGGCCCCAGTGATTGACTGCTTACGGAAGTTAAAACACAGGCTTCAGTGATTGACTGCTTACAAAAGTTAAATCAGGCTAGGTAGAAAGGCCTTACCTTATACAGTTCCTAATATATTATCCATTTTTGATTACTTGCAATATCAAAGTGAGGAATTAGGAAAACTACAGCTTGACGCACTGCGTACAATAACAGGCTGTGCATGTGGAACATCTCTTGGATGAATGTACAGGGAAACGTGTTATTCCATTATCTGAAAGGCGAATGCAATACAAATTACGGATTTTTTTCACAAGATGATCCACAATAGCCCTCCGTCATATTTATCGTCACTTGTCCCTTGTCAAAGAAATGTAAGCGTTGGATACAACCACCAGGAAGCTGCAAGGTTGCTGTCCCTCATACGAGAATCAGTTTATATATACACTCGTTTTTGTCGTCTGTAACTCGGATGTGGAACGCATTAAATCAACACACATTAAATGACCTTGATGGTATCTCGAATGCAATATTTTGTAGATTTCTGGGTAGCACTACTGTTACATTCCCTGCATTTTACGTCTATCAGAGAGTTAGAAAATCCCGTAGTATTCATACGCAAATGCGCCTTCAGTGTAGCAATTTAAACGGTCATAATATTCTAAAACACATTGCCGATAATCCGACATCTGAATGTGGGCAGCTTTTAGAAAATTCCAAACATTTTCCTCTTAAAGGAGAAGAAAATTTAAATATTAATCAAATACCATTGAAAACAGTATGCATTTCCTCGCAGGTGCATGCCACAAAACAAATTCTAATATGTACCTCAAGTTGATAAATTATAAATAAAATTAGCGCCAAAATCCGCTGTTAGCGACTCCCTAAGAATTAGTCCTGATATCTTCTGTGTTCGGAGGAGAATTACAGGGTGTTAAAGATGGAGGACCTCACGGACCCTGCGATTTATGCCAGCTTTGCTGTTTTCAGGCTTTACGTGTATGGCGAGGGAAAATCGCAAAATTATGCAGCAGGCCCCACCAGATAGAAAAAAATATGCTCTTTTCAGCCCATGGTGTCACGTTTTTAAGTTTTCTTCGCCTTTAAATGTCCGTTGTATTTCGACATTCGAATCAGTTTGTTTTATCCTTCTATTATCATCAGATATATGTACTGAATTATATGGAAGCTCTTCTGTTACTCACTGGAAAATCATAACTATTTTTCACGTAGTACAGGAATTCATTGCTTGTTCCAGAAGGTTGGAACGATATATATTTATTTATTTGATTGGTGTTTTACGCCGTACTCAAGAACATTTCACTTATACGACGGCGGCCACCATTATAATGGGAGGAAACCTGGCAGAGCCCGGGGGAAACCCACAACCATCCGCAGGTTGCGAGTGATATATGTACGTATGGTGCTAAGCTCTTATTGATTCAGATATACCTGTATTTGCTAGTACATGTATATACACATAGTAACACGATTCGTTGGTTACAGGATAAAGTCGCGTGAGTCTTCATATGCCTTAATATTGAGCATTACGACTACCAGACTATACAGCTTATTACATGCATTACGCCATGTCTGTTGTCAATATATGTGATGTATGAACGGAGAGTTGTTCATATGGGCAATACGCCTGTTCACCAATCCATTTTCATTGGTTCGAAATAAATAGTGTTTAGATCAATTTATAAGATGTCACTGGTCCAAAATTATTAAAAACTCTGTTTTGGTATCAAACCTAGCATACGAAAAAACGGTAACATGCATAGGGACGAGGCCTCGGGAAGACTTAGCCCACGAGCATAATCCTGGCTTATTGGCGATTACAGTAAAGAAAATCAATTACAATACGGTGTAGATGCTAAACCTTTCTTAAAATCAGCAACATACAGAAATGGTTGAATTACTGGTTTTAGGGCCACTTTACTTTCCATCATCGTGGTTCGCTAAGTGAGCGGTTTTATTAAATCGTTTACATTGGTAATTTTGTTTTTTTTACAATGCGACATGCCTATGCACATATGTATATTAATTTTATGATTGCGTTTTTTACAATAAAATATTCTTATTAGACTCATCATTAGATTTAGACTGCATTCTGGAACTTAATTATTGGAGTAGGGCATTTGTGAATCAGGGATAACAATTAAGATGAAAAACAATTTAGAGAAGCGTGTACAGAAAACAAGAAGTGTTGATAGATAACGGTTTCCTTGCTTCCTCCTCATGTGACGTGATGGTCGAGTGCTTTTGTCACTTTTATACCGGACGTCGTCCTGGAAAAATCAGCGTACTGGAAACCTGTGCCTGTACTAAGTGCGACAAGTATATCGGAGGAGAGAGGATGGCAGACGTCGTCCATTTGAATGACAGAAAAGAAATACACAAGAAATGGGGAGTAAGACCCGCCACCAAAGTTGACACGAGTAAAGTTGATATGAGTGCAGTTCGCATGAACAAACAGGGGATAAATATTACGTCAGCGAATTGTCCATTAGCGTGGTGAGGTTCAAAGGTTAGGAGGTCGTGTAGGACTGGGCATGTAAAGGCCTTGATCTCAGTTTAAATGTGGCTTTATTCTTTTGATATGAATGGCTAGTGCATGTAGATACACTTCCATGAGTTTTTTCTTCCAGTGTGGTTCGTTGGAATTGAGAGTGGGAACTCCTTCCAAGTTGATTACATGGTCTGGATTGTTTTCAATATGATCGGATATTGCTGATTTTCGCCAACTTTCTGGACTGATGTTTGGTGTTCTTCGACTCTGGTGCCTGCAGGTTTCTCCAACATACTTCTGCTGGTGACCACCCAATCTGGTATACTGCCCCTTTGAATTGGTCCGGTTTGGAAGGGCTTTTTTTCATTGGCTTTTAGTAGAGTTTTCAGGTTGGGGCTGCTCCTGACTTATGTGGCACTACCACAACTATAAATCTGGTTATTTGATGGTTTCCTGGTTCAATGTATGAGACGGTGATTCTGCTGTTCCATCCCTCTGGTCTGGTTGGGCGGTCATAGTTATTGAGAGTAAGCTTTTCCTCATATTCTTGTTCACAAACTGTGATGGATAACCGTGGAAATGGACAAAGGCTGCTTTGAGATGTTGAATTTCATCATTTATACTATTGGGGCAAATGGATTTTGCGCGCTTGATCAGCGTAGCTATGATCCCAGTCTGGATTCCTGGCGGGTGGTTGGATGGTGGTTTATGTACTGGTCCCAGTGTGTCGGTTTCTTATAACTTGTAGTTTGAATATTGTATGTGGTTCTGTGTACAAGGACACCTAGGAAGGGAATGTTCTGGCCATTTTCGATTTCCATTGTAAACTCGATTGGATGGTGTCCATGGTTCAGCTGTTGTAGAGGGCTTAAAGGGTTATCATCGGAAGGCAGTGTGACAAAAAGTGTCGTCAACTTTTCGCAACGAGCATATGGGCTTAATGGGCGAGGATGCCAGGTCTTGGTTTTCACATTCGGTTAGAAATATAACTGGAAATAACGCCGAGGCCATGTGTCTGCTCAAATATTTCATCACCGCCAGGTGAAGTAGGTAGATGTAATACAACCATCTACTAAGCGGACTATGCTCTCAGTTGAAAGGGATGTGTTGCGTTTTGTTGTATCAATCTTCTTTCTGAGCACGTTGAGGGCATCAGCTGTTGGTACATTAGTGAATAAGTCAACGACACTATAGCTAACGAGTTGGCATGGTGATGTTATTGCTCTAAATTGTTCACAGAGGAGGACAAAATTTTGGTGAATGAGTCGGCTGCTTTCCACCAGGGTTATAGAAGTTTCGAAAGGTTCTGGGCAGTTGTAGTGTGCCGTCCCTCTGGAACAAACGAGAAGCCCGACTTTGATTCTGTTCTTGTGGATTTTTATCGTTCCTCTTGCATAGGGTGGCCTGGGATGTTGAGCATAACTCTATGCTGCCTTTCATAGCGGAAAGTCGGATCAGTTTTGAGGAAGCAATATGAGGATTGGTATTGACGAGGTCATCGAACTCGGGTTTTTCCAATATGGTGGCAGCTTTGCCTTTGTCTTCTGGGGCAGTGACGATTGTCTTATCGGTTCTTAATTCTGTAATGACAGAGACTAGATAGCAAAGAGACTAAAATTAAATATGACTGGCACGAGGGTCACGCCGGAGATTTTCGACTCCACAGGTAGATGCAGTGATGAGCTGAATGAAAGAAGTTACAGCTGGTAATGTTAAAAACATCTACCTTAGGCTCAGCTGTTGTAAAAGTATAGATTATACGAAGTGGCCAATATTAGGCACGGGCACGTTACTTTATGACATAGTTTATGGCCCTGGATGTTCTGTCATCCGATGCAATATGCTCTGGGCAAGTTATGCGTGTCATTAAACATTTCATTTTCGTGTGTGTTTGATGGTTAAAAGGTAGCTTTGTAGAACTGACTATATGTTGTAAATCATTCTATATTAATACAAATATTAAATTAGGCGAAAACAAAATCTTGTTCACGGAATATTCGATTCATGGTATATCTAATACAACTAAGACGTACAGAGTAGAGAAAACAAAACCAGAGCAGCAACGAAAGTGTGAGTGCTGACAAATGATCACACGTAGCCGGTAAAATTATTTCATATCTCTAGAACGTCATGTGATGGTTTGCAGGGTGCAAGGAGCGATGATTTCGAAAATCATGCTGAACGAAAAAATTTAGGATTTTAGCGGGAACAATTGACAATACTTATTTCCTGGTCTTACTTACGATCATGGAACTTGGAGAATGCACAAGACAGTTTCTATGATGTTTCAAAGGGCTTGATTTTGGTTCTGTTTTGGACTTTCCGTGCGATGGTAGACACCATGTTGAATCAGTGAGACACAGTATTTATCGTGTTCGATGTGGCAAACAGAATGGATCTTGGGGTACATTAGTTGCAGACCAGTTCATATGCAGGAAACAATTCTTCGGTAACTTTGTGTTCCTTTATTTTCTGAAAATCTCATACCGAAGCATGATGCTGTCGACTGTCGTTGACTGTCGAGTTTGAATTCACTGGGAGTACTTGTTTAGGCTTACAGCATCAAGCCCTTCTTTTCCTTTCACCAACCTTTACTATCTTTCACATTTCATGTAGGTAAAGATTATGCCTGAATAGTGTCCAGAAAACGTTTGGTTTTAGCGATTTAGCGAACAA
This sequence comes from Liolophura sinensis, assembly GCF_032854445.1. Lineage (NCBI taxonomy): Eukaryota > Metazoa > Mollusca > Polyplacophora > Chitonida > Chitonidae > Liolophura > Liolophura sinensis. Next base: position 474,090 of record NC_088304.1, read on the forward strand.
ATTATCGATATCGATAAATGAATTATCGATATGGCTAATTTGTTTATCGATATGGCTAATTTATTTATCGATAAATAGCCATATTTATCGATATCAACAAATGAATTAGTGATATCGATAAATGAATTATCGATATCGATAAATAGCCTTATTTATCGATATCGATAAATCAGGGACATTAGTCGCATCATAATAATGCCTCCCGTCTAACATCTTGCAGGATTTTGGAGTTGTTTGAATTAGTTCAAATGGCGGGTATTTCGAATGTGGGCGATGTTTTGCGTGTCCTAAACAACACAATAACTTGAGTTGAAAGAAGACTACAACAAAATATTGGTAATTTGGGTAACTTAAACAAGTTAACTTTGACACGAATAAACTCAGCGCTGTCAACAGACACTGTGAATTCACTGAACAGAGCACTCAGCGATCTTCAGTGTAAGTCAGTGGAGACTGACTTACCTACACCGCTTGGAATTAATACTAGCAAAGGTAAGCCAGTCAGCACCGTTGCGCCATTATACACATTTCTCAACAAAACTTAACTTTACAGGTAAAGTACGTGTAGTCCTTCGGCTAACATAGTGTAAATTATCACTTTCTGGTTTACATAGCGAAAGAGAAATAAACTAGAAGTGTGTTTTAGCAGTATAAGAGAAATTCCTGTTCGTGTAAATGTGTAATAATCCGTTGGCCCTCAAATGTATATGTGAAATATTCTTGAGCAAATAAATAAATAAAGTCATCTTTACTGGAGTTTGCTGATGGAGGTATATGGCAAAAACGGTTGATCACACAAAGGTAATTTAAATGTAATATATCAATATCAGTTGAATCATAAATAAGCCTCTGTTTTATCCAGCGTAACAAGATAGAGGGTGCAGTCTTTTCCATTGAAACTAAACCGGAAACACTATTTATCGATATCGCTAATTCATTTATCTATATCGCAAATTCTTTTATCGACATCGCTAATTCATTTATCGACATCGCAAATTCTTTTATCGATATCGCTCATTTATTTATCGATATCGGTAAATGAATTATTGATATCGATAAATGAATAATCGATATCGATAATTCATTTATAGATATCGATAAATATTTATCGATAATTCTCGATTAAATGTTAATTTGGCCCTACATAAGAAACTGCTGTCCCGGTGCAGTAAGTAATGACTAACTAGTCTGGCTCCCCCCCCCCCCAAACAAGTCCTGTATGCAGCTGTTCTTTTTCATTCGATAAGGTAGTCAATGAAAGTTTAGGGGATCAATCAAAACTTCATATTATTTATATAACACACGGTATATTGGAAATTTACCTCACTGTTATATCACTTACACGGGCAAATTATGGGATAAAGAACTGTATTTCATGATATGGGATAATAGCATGCTGTCGAATAAATCAAATATCTGGTCAATATTTTGGTTTGACTAAGGTGTGGTACCCTCGTTTTAAACTGGTTTTGTCTACTTTTTATTCATTCATGTTTCTCATTGTTAATTCACTACCTCTTGCTTTGAACATGTACTCGCCACGATGTGGTTTGAAGCCGTGAACATTCATTCAATCATTCATTCAGAGAGTCCACTGTGTACAGCCTTTGCTAACTTGACCAAAGTCTATACAGTCAACTAGGTTATGTTTGATGCCGCATCGGACATCACAGTGGGGCGTATAGTCCTCAATACGCCAAAGACAGGATAGATAAAGTACACTACAGTCTCGGGGAGATGCTAATCCATAAAGCCTAATCAAAGCATTGCAATCTCACAAATTCACGAAAAAAGACATTTCCATAGTCTGTCATACAGGGTACCAACGAAAATGTTTATTCTTTGTAATAAGTTATTTGCCAAAAAATCACCAAGCCCAAATCACTCGCATGTACATGTATTTTAAAAACTGGGGAGAACCTTTAAAACAGAGGTGGTTGAGGGGTTATGTTCAGCAAGCTGCCAAAGTTTGGTGGTTTACCCATGACACTCCAGCTTCCTCAAGCCATAAAACTGGCCGCCATGTCTGTAACCTTAAACAATAAAAAAGAGAAATTATCACGGCCTGCAAATTATCGCAACAATATGACATCTGACTGAAGAGCTGGGCTCAAGACCGTCTTTCCCAAAGGATTGTATTTGTTCAGGTTTGGACAATGTTCTTAGTCTGTACAGATATCTTTTCCCCAGAAGCATGCACCATGATCTTTCACACAATCATTAGCAAGTATCTCCTTATTCCATCATACCAGTGCCTGTGGCCAGTATGAACGGATGGCAATATTAATACTGCTACTCAGGTAATATTAGCAATATTAATTTTATTTGTGTTTAACATCGTGCTCAAGAATTTTTCACTTATAATATGGCGGCTAGCATTGTGGTGGAAGAAAACCCACGCTCATCTGCGGGTTGTTCCAAGACCTTCTCATAACTCGGGTAAAAAGACAGGGGAAAAGGATTCATTGATATAATAAACCGTATACTGTTCATTCCGTGAATATTTTGCTGTAAAGTTTAAAGGATACCCTTGCCTGTGTTAAAGCGCTGGAGACAAATGTTTGAGCATGCCAATGTTATCATAGACTGCTCGCCTGTGTTAAAGCGCTAAAGACGAAAGACTTGAGCACGAGAATATTATCATAGACTGTTCGCCTGTGTTAAAGCGCTGAAGACAAATGTTTAAGCATGCGAATGTTATCATAGACTGTTCGTCTGTGTTAAAGCGCTAAAGACGAATGTATGCGCTTACGAATGTTACCATAGACTGTTCGCCTATATTAAAGCGCTGAAGACGAACGTTTGTGCATGCGAATGTTATCATAGACAGTTCGTCTGTGTTAAAGCACTAGAGACGAATGTTTGAGCATGCAAATGTTATCATACACTGTTCGCCTGCGTTAAAGCGCTGGAGAAGACTGTTTACCTGTGTTAAAGCGCTGGAGACGAATATTTGAGCATGCGAATGTTATCATAGGCTACTTGCCTGTGTTAAAGCGCTGAAGACGAATGTCTGAGCATGTGAATGCTATCATAGACTGTTCGCCTGTGTTAAAGCACTGGAGACGAAAGGATTGAGCATGCAAATTTTATCATAGACTGTTCGTCTCTGTTAAAACGCTGGAGAAGATTTTTACCAGTGTTAAAGCGCTGGAGACGATTGTTTGAGCATGCGATTGTTATCATAGACAGTTCGCCTGTGTGAAAGCACTGGAGACGAATGTTAAGGCATGCAAATGTTATCATAGACTGTTCGCCTGTGTTAAAGCGCTAAAGACAAATGTATAAGCATACGAATGTTATCATAGACTGTTCGTCTGTATTAAAGCGCTGAAGACGAACGTTTGAGCATGCGAATGTCATCATAGACTGCTCGCCTGTGTTAAAGCGCTGAAGACGAATGTTTGAGCATGAGAATGTTATCATGGACTGTTCGCCTGTGTTAAAGCACTGGAGACAAATGTTTGAGCATGCAAATGTTACCGTAGACTACTCGCCTGTGTTAAATCGCTGAAGACGAATGTTTGAATGAATGAATGAATGAATGATTATGGCTTAACGCCACATCGGCAATATTTCAGCCATATCGAGGTGAGAAGAAGGTGAAAACATGAGACGGTTAAGGTTTTCGAAATGATGGTGAGAACATCAAAAATCAAACAAAAAGTACAGACATGTTTAAAATCGGATAAGAAAAAACAGTTAAACCTCGAAAACGATCATATTTAAAAATAGTATATCTGGAAAGCTGTATGTATATAACTTTTATCTATAAATATTTCAGACAATTGAAATTTAAATTTTATGATATAAGCCAATGGCCTACAAATATTTTATGACAACATCGCCAGCGATGCTGTCAAATAAATCATATATAGAGTTGACCGTGTAGAACCTTTGCCTAAAATGGGCAAAGTCTACACTGTCAACCAAGATATGTTTGATGCCGTATTCTGCATCACATCCAACACACTCTGGAGCACTGCTCCCATCTAAGATGAAATTGTGTGTCAGATGAGAGTGCCCAATACGACACCTCGTTAAAACTACTTGGTCTCTGCGAGACATTTTACAAGTATAGGCATTGTAGCCAATGACTGGGTGAATAGCATGCAGTTTATTGTGGATCTGCAAGTCCTATTCACACTGTCAAAGGCGACGAATATATTTAAGAATACTAGACTTCATCTCAGTATAAGGGATTTTAACCCTAGATACAGGTTTATATAGGACAGCTTTCGCTTCCCTGTCCACGACTGTATTTCCATGGATACCAGTGTGACTTGGTATCCAACAGAATATAATATCTTTACCTCTTTTAATAAGTTTTCGGTGTTTGGCTATGATCTCAAGTATCAATGGATTTTTAAATTTATTATTCTGAATCGCCAAAAGGCAAGACAGCGAGTCGCTGAATATCACTGCCCTCTGGGCATGCCCAGAGGAAACACATATGATATGGCCAGGAGTATAGCCCTCGCCTCTGCAGAAAAGATAGAAGATGAAGGTGGCAGACGAAGACAAGTCACCCGCTGCTCTAAGACAGCCGCAGCCGCAACCCTGTCCCCATCCTTTAACCCGTCAGTATATATAAATTTATTATCCATATAATCAGTCTTAATTTCAGCAAAACTTTGCTGAATTATAAGAGGATTTGTATTTGATTTATTATATTTTCGTAGATCAAATATTTGCGGAACCGTAAATGATGGATCCATAGTCCAATTTAGACCTCACTAGAGAATGACATAAATTAAGTAGAACTGCTCGGTCAGCACCCCAATCGGTGCTAGACACGACCTTAATTATATCGAGAGCCTTTGTACATTCAGCCTTAAACATTTTTATACGAGGTATTAAAGATAGTTTACTATTAAATATTATACCTAAAAATTTAGTTTCTTCAACAATTTTAACCTGTTCACCACAAAAATTAAGCTTGGGATCAAGATGAAGTTTCCGTTTGTTACAAAAATGCATACCGACGGTTTTAGACGTTGAAAATCTAAAATCGTTTTCAGTTGCCCATTTCTCGATTTTATTGAGACAAAGTTGCAACTGACGTTCGATATTATTCATATTCTTAGCTCGGTAGCATATAAGGAAATCATCCACGTATAAAGAACCCTCTGTGCCAGATGTTAATGTTTTTGCTAGGCTATTTACTTTTATGCTGAACAGAGTTGGTGATAGAACGCTGCCCCGGGGTACACGCATTTCCTGCTCATAAGAGTTAGAAAGAGTGGACCCCAACCGTATCTTAAACTGACGATCGGATAAATATTGTGATATAAATATTGGTAATCGACCTTTAAGATCCATATCCGCGAGGTCTTTTAAAATACCATATTTCCATGTGGTGTCGTAGGCCTTTTCAAGGTCAAAAGTATGGACACCACATGTTCATTATTAACAAAACCACGAATAAAAGTTTCAAATCGAACAAGGTGTTCTAAACTAGATCGACCTTGACTAAAACCACATTGAATATTAGATAAAAGCTTGTTGGTTTCAAGAAACCAAACAAGTCTATCATTAATCATCCGTCCCATAGTCTTACAGACACAGCTAGTAAGAGCTATGCGACGGTAATTATTTGGATCAGTATGATCCTTACCCGGTTTGGGAACCAGGATAATACACGCCTCCCTCCATGACGGTGGAAAATTACCAGTTATCCAAATATCATTAATTAAGTCCAAGAGAGTCTCCAGTGCCTCAGCTGGTAAATGGTTTAGAAACTTATAATATACGTTATCAGGACCACAAGCAGTATCGTGGGCCTTTCTTAATGCAGTTGTAAGTGCCTTGATATCAAAAGGACGATTATAATCTTCTAAATTCTTAGAAGAAAAGGGCAATTTAATTTTCTTCTTCTGGTTTTTAATGTGTTGGAATTCTGAAGTATAATTCTCAGAAGAAAATTTCTTGGAAATTGTCTCTGCTAATTTATTGGCTATACCAAATGGAGAGATTAATATATTATCTCCATCTTTTAAATGCTGGACTTTTGCTTTATTATTTTTGCCCTTAAGTTTCTGAACCATGTTCCAGACTTTACGCATAGGTGTTTTTGACGTAATGCCCGACACAAAGTTCTGCAAACAAGATCGTCTCTTGAACTTAAGTAATCGACGAGCTTTAGAAAATTTCTAAAATTACGAACCCGGTTTAAATGATTATCAGTAGGACAATGATTAAATCTTCGTTCAGCCTTTCTACGGTCCTTTATGGCTTTATAACAGTCATTGTCGTACCAGGGTTTACTCTTGGATTTTGGATTTGTCGAGGTCTTAGGGATAGTTCTGTCATCCGCTTGTAAAACAAGCTTATTAAATTTTAATATAGGATCATCTGCTGCATTGAGAACCTCTGAGGTGATATCAGCGTCACAAAACATCTCAAATGGGATCCAATCTGCTTTATCGAATTTCCACCTACCTACACGTTCTAAAGAATTAGAAGTGATATGCTCTAGGATTATAGGAAAATGGTCACTACCACAAAGATTGTCATGCACCTTCCAAGAAAAATCCGAGAGAAGTGATGGATCTGTGATAGTGAGATCGATAGCAGAATAAGTGCCACTGCCAGGATGTAAACAGGTATTAGAACCATCATTAAAATAACACAGTTCCTCCTTCGATAAGGAGTCTTGAATAATGTTGTTATTGATGAAGATAGAAGAGCCGCCTGCAGCTCGCTCTTCTACGTTTGAGTAAGTACTGAATAATGAGTAATTTTTAAGAGTTGTCTTATATTTCTCAGATGTTTTCAGGTGAATTTCCTGAAGATACAGGGCAATAGGATTTAATGATTGAACAGGCTGTGTTATTTCAATAAAATTTATCGTAAGACCTCGACAATTTCACTGTATAATTTTGTCGTATACAGACGTTACGGAGGGAGACGTATATGGGATTTTTCTTTGTTAGGATCGAGGACAACCCTTCCTTGGAGATCGGCTGGAATATCTCCCTGGTGCAGGTGATGTATCCATCACATCCGCACCTGATGTTGAAGGACCAACGTCCTCCAACGATCCAAACTTATTAAAAGTTTGGACAGGGTTCCTAGTGGCCTTAAAGAGACGCTCTGTTTTGCCACTAGGTTTATTAGATTTATTGTTATTATTTGGAGGTTTATTTTCGGACATATCTTTGTTTCTACGTTAATTAAGTTTGGGGTTATCGGGTCAGTCAGTATTATTCGCTGGTTTTATTTGTTGTATTAAGGTAGTTTGGGTGGAGGAAATATTGAAAACAGGTCGAACAGTAGGTTCAACAGAAACAGGAGAAGGTTTCTGGTTTGCAATGGGCCAAGTCATTGATGTTTAAGTAGCAACAGATGCTACTCGCTTGACCGCATTTGCAAATGAAGTCTGCAGTGAAGTATTAGGAGGCGAGACTTGTTTCCGGGCCTCCTGATACGATGTATTGTTTTTAGTTTTTATAATGAATATTTGTTTTTCTTTTACGAAAAGTGGACAGTCCCTAGAGGAGGCCATGTGATCCCCACCGCAATTGCAGCACTTAACTGTGTTGCTGCAGTCGAAACCCTCATGAACTTCGCTGCCACATCGAAAACAAACAAGTTTATTTTTACATTGGCCCTTGCCATGACCAAATTTCTGGCACGTGAAACAACGTGTTGGGTTAGGGATGTATAAGTCTACACTAACCCTATACGGGCCAATGTAGATGTCTGATGGAATAGAAGTAGAATTAAAGGTTAACAGGTATGTATTTAGTTTCAGGATATTACCAGATTTCTTCATAGTGAAGCGCTTTACTCTGGTAACACCCTGTGATTTTAATTCCTCGCAGATTTCTTCTTCCGAAAGCTTCAAAATATCTTGATCCCGGTCACGAATTATTCCCTGACAGCTGTTCAGGGAATTGTGAGGGGATGTAAACACAGGTATGTTCGAATTTTTTTTTAACGATAGTAAATTGATGGATTGTTGTTGGCGGAGACATTCAATGAGAATGTCTCCGGACCTTAGCTTTTTCACATTTTTTAACGTTCCAGCGACTCCCTGGAGAGCCCTTTGCAAAATAAAGGGATGGATTTTGGAGGCCTGCTTCTGTTCATTCTTAGTTGAAAGAACAATAAAAGCCGGCCAACTGTCCGACACATTACATTTATCAAGCGAGTCCGACAAAACCTCCAACTTCCTCTTTTTGTCGGTACTCGAAGTCATTCCAGCAGACCTAACAGATATATTGAATACGTTTTGCCACAAATTTAAAGAAGACATAATATATATCATAAAGATTCACCCCATGTGTTCCCCACCCACCACGGAGTGCCAACAAGGGCGATGCCTGAACCTGGGGATACCCAGCACGACACACATCAAGGACTCCACATGAGGTAACCTCGAATAGATGGCCCTAATGAGCAAACCCCATTAAGTAAATAAGGTCACACATCAGACACATACTACTCGACTGACCCATGAGCCACCGCCTCAAAACTTGGAAGGAAACAGTTATTCTCTAAGGAGTGATGTTTTCAAGAAATGTTTTAGGACTAAACAGAGGCAAGACGTGACCAAGCCGATTGATCGGACCGGGCCCATCCCACCTCTCGTCTGTCTCCAAGTAAGGGCCAAAGTGACGTGTTGGGCGTGAGGATCTCGCAAGACCAACACGGCCTCAGCAACCAGGATCCCGTCCTCTGAGATTACGGGTCGCAACCCACGGCAAACAGGTCGCTTCTCGGTTACCTCTCACACAACTGAGAAGATGTGAGCCTATTATATTCACCGGGCTCACACAGGAGAGCTCTAGGTTAGTCGTCTTTTACGACCAGCTTGCCTAGAGGGCTGAGGTCCTGTTCTTATCACCCCGGAAACCCCACGGGGCGAATATTTGAGCATGCGAATGTTATCATAGACTGTTCGCCTATGTTAAAGCACTGGAGACGAATGTTTGAGCATGCGAATGTTATCATAGACTGTTCGCCTGTGTTAAAGCACTGGAGAAGACTGTTTACCTGTGTTAAAGCGCTGGAGACGGATATTTGAGCATGAGAATGTTATCATAGACTGTTCGCTTGTGTAAAGGCGCCGGAGAAGACTGTTTACCTGTGTTAAAGCGCTGGAGAGCACATTTGAGCATGCGAATGTTATCATAGACTGCTCGTCTGTGTTAAAGCGCTGAAGATGAATATTTGAGCATGCGAATGTTATCATAGACTGCTCGCCTGTGTTAAAGCGCTGAAGACGAATGTTTGAGCATGCAGATGTTATCATAGACTGTTTACCTGTGTTAAAGTGCTGGAGAAGACTTTTTACCTGTGTTAAAGCGCTGAAGACGCGTATTTGAGCATGCGAATGGTATCATAGACTGCTCGCCTGGGTTAAAGCGCTGAAGACGAATGTTTGAGCATGCGAATGTTATCATAGACTGTTCGTCTGTGTTAAAGCACTGGAGACGAAAGGCTTGAGCACAAGAATGTTATCATTCACTGTTCGCCTGTGTTAAAGCGCCGGAGAAGACTGTTTACTTGTGTTAAAGCGCTGGAGACGCATGTTTGAGCATGCGAATGTTATCATAGACTGCTCGCCTGGGTTAAAGCGCTGAAGACGAATGTTTGAGCATGCGAATGTTATCACAGACTGTTCGCCTGTGTTAAAGCGCTTGAAATGAATTCTTGAGCATGCGAATGTTATCATTCACTGTTCTCCTACGTTAAAGCGCTGGAGAAGACTGTTTACCTGTGTTAAAGCGCTGGTGACGAATGTTTGTGCTCCTCCAGCACATATTTCACTTTATATTAAAGATTTGCATTTGTCATAATTGCATAAGTATGTGTGTCCAGTGGCATTAAACGCTTCTTAGTGCTTCCTCCTTAATGCAGTTATGATTCTAATTATTGAGCAGGCAATTTGAGTTGGATAATTTTTCTTGTTTGACGACCTTAGTAAGACTGGTTAGGAAGCTTGCTTGGTAAGCCAATGCGACGTCCCGGAAGAAGACTAGGTCTTGATGGATGAGGCCATGAGTCGGAAATCCACTCTGTTTCGACTACGTCTGCCAGCAGGAGGTCTTCCCGGTGCTCGTCTAAGGATGACTGGTTGCCGCGGGATAGAAATGAAATATTCATGATTGTGACGTACAACGTTAACAAATATTACCTTAAATGTCCTTGTTATACCCTTTTCGTTTGTCATGTAACTATTATTGACTTGAAGACATACACCCAAGAAAGGTCAAACCGGCTAGTCTCGAGTTGGACCTCAAAATTTTGACAGGGATAAAAGGCCTCAAGGACGTACTGTTGCGGAATTCATGCAGAGATCGGCTGATTGCTGAAGAGTGTCTGCTGTTCACTTAGACGATCGATTATTTAAGGTTTTACAGCGTCCTTGGCTATTTACCGGTTGACAGAGGGCAAAAAGGAGGAAGCCCGCCACGAGCTGAAGAAATACTATCGTGACAAATGCCGAACAGCGTGAGGCTATAAAATTCATCCAGGCCGGTAAATACCGTATAAACATTATGTTTCTGATCGCTTCCCATCTTACAGACAGCAATTCGATGCCTAGGTTTCCAGGGATGACTCATACGATGGTTCTGTTGTCTACTTACACCACTGCCTTTTTTTAAGTCGTGCATGAGTGAGGCTTCTAAAAGATTCGTCTGGGAAAATTACTGTGGTTTTCTCAAGGCTGTGTTACAGTGCAACCGAAAGCCACTTATAAAATTTTAGCCTAACGGTACAAACAATGCCTTAATTTAATTTGACCCCCGAGCTTATATGAATAGATGATACATATTACTACCAAGTTAGCATAAATCGTCAAATGTCTCGGCAAATATATAAAAAGAGGTTAACAGGTACATGTTCTTTGAAATCTAGATTTTAGATTCAGTTCCTGCTTAATCGGAATGGTCTTGGAACTCCCAATATTGGTTGATTTATTCTGTGTTGCATATTTCTGTTATCAGACTAACGTCTGACATACCCTACTGGAATGAATTATCATCAACGGTCAATCAAAGTCAAAATTACCTTGCTTTTTCGAACATTCTTTAAAACTTACATACAAAATGAATTCTACAAAAACAAATTAGGGCCTTTCAAAGCCTGAAAACGTGACTTTCTCAGAAAAGAAGGAAAGAAAATGTGCAGAACACTTTTCGTCTGATATCTGAATCTTGTTAATTCCGCTTACGCATATTCGGCAAAAACGGTCATGTCGGCGAACGCGATCATGTCGAAAATACCTGCCAAATACTTTGGGAATCAACCACAATAATGTTGGTCAGTTGTCGCTGTAGGCTATTGTGGGAGTACACGTGAACCATTTTCAGAAACTCTTGCAGTGCTCACGACTTACTATTGCTACCATTGAATGTATTACGTCTAAGGGTGGCTTTATTAGTTACCTGTGACGTGGCCGCACCAGTGTAAATCATGTACACTTGAATGCTGCGTTAGTCACCAATCAACCAGTTAGTCCACTTCCCTCAATACAAAGCGTTCAATATAATTTTAGAGTGAGTGGGTGAGTGCTGGGGATTTAATGTCGTACTTAACAAATTTTCAGTCATATGACGCCGAAGGAATCCTTAGAGTGCATGTAATGTGCCCCTGTTGCAGGACGGATTTCCACGGCTCTTTCATCTAGTGCTGCTTCACCCAGATGCCTTACCGAAGGCAAGTAAGCCGCCCGACCGAGCCATTATACTGATACGGGCCAACCAGTCGTTGTACCATCCCCTTCATGCTGAACGCCAAGCGAGGAAGTTATAACTTCCTCTTTTAAGGTCTTAGGTGTGACTCGATCCAGTATTGACCCTGGATCTACCGCTCCCGGATTCAGTTTTAGACCTACAGGCATACAGAGCAAAACCAGAGCAGCGCCGAAAGTGTGACAGTTAGTAAATGGTCACACGTAACGGATGAAATACGGCCTCGTGTCAGTTTATCGGAGTCAGTGTTTTATTCTGTTTGCTCCGGTAAATATTTAAATAGTTGAGAGTTAGACGCCGCATAGCACCAAGGCTTAAGCAAAATGAGATAAAAGGAAATGTAGTGATGTTATTTTATTAGACGTCACTAGTCTACGTTTACTCAAAGTGCTGTGTTATCATGATATTTATTTATTTATTTGTTTGATTGGTGTACTCAAAAATACCTACACTTTCACTTATACTACTGCGGCCAGCATTATAGTGAGAGGCAACCTGAGAAAGCCCGGGGGAAACCCACGACCATCCTTCCCACGTACGACTGGAGAGGAAGCCAGCATGAGTTGGACTCATCTCCAACCACATTAAAACAATGCAAAACCTGGCCTCGGGAATACTTTGTCCATCAGCAGAATCCTGGTTTATCAGGGATACAATATTATTCTAGGCGTAGAGGGTAAAGCTTGCATTACGTAGTAAACAAGCTTGACCGAACGCAGAAAACAATGTGTGTTTTCCATCAGTTTGCACCTCGTCGGTCTTTCGGTGTTGTGCTACTATCTTCCAAACATCTGTAACTCCACTTATTCTTATACCCAAGTATTAGTAGTGTGCTACTCAAAGGCATTCATTCCGTGAATATTTCGCTGTAAAGTTTACCGGATATACCCTTATATTTAGCGACCAGGTTCCGTTGACTTCCCGATAATCAGAGATCGAATCAACAGCTAGACGGTACAGCTGTAATCTTTTGATCGACCCCCATTCTCGCTATTACATGACATGATTAACTATAGCGTACTGACGCCACTGGTGAACGTAGAAGTCATCACTGTCACTACACTCTAGTTTCTTGCCCTATTATCACCTCCCTGGCGGCACTGGATTCGCACTATTATCTCCCTTCTCATAATTTCTTCGTCGCCCTTTCATCGAAGATAATGGTCAGGCTAAAGTTGATCTGCTAGGCAAGCTAGGTTGACGTCTACAGAAAACAGCTCATATCAACGGAAGATTTATACTGTGATCGTCCCACACACTTAGCATTTGCTTTGACACCCTTAATGTTACGTAACAATTATGAATACCTTGCACCTTGTTTCATTTACTGGCAATTTGGATCTACTCGGCTTGGAATTTACTGGCATTTTGGAACTACTCGACCTGGAATTTACTGGCGTTTTGGAACTGCTCGACCTGGAAATTATGCACAGACTCATTTTTGCGATTTTTAATGACTTAAAAGCTTCGTCAGTTTTTTCAGTTGGTCGAATTCAGGGTGCTTTAGGATTTTAAAACATGGTCAAGCCAACAAGTGTGTTTTTATTGACGAAAAGGTCAGACATTTGAGCAAGTTAAATCTTTTTCTTTCTATTCAGAATGAAACGCGCGAATGCATGACGGCACGTTTTGTGTTTGAGCAGTTGTCAATCACCGATTGAGCAGTTGGCTAGAGCAACCACAGATGAGCACTCGTTTGGAACGGTGACAAAATGAGGCTGGAAGGGTCACAGCACAAGAAGACGGCTGGATCGGTCACAGATTGAGCGTGTACCGGGAATTTCCCCATTGGTAAACCAGCGTTCGTATACCAGTCGTCAACCAATAATGAAGTTCCAGGTCAATAATCGCAAGACTAGATTCCAAAACGACGAATTACACAAACCACCAAAGAACTTTGAAAGTATATAAAGTACGAAAATAGTACGAAATCATGCAAAGAGAAGCAGTCAACAGTTTTCTGAGTGACGGACGAAAAGTCCGGCGGACAAAAACCCCCCAGACAAAAGCCTCTCGATCAGTATTAAGTGTATGTGAAAAATGACATAAGTTTGGTTTTTTGAGAAAAGTTGAGACATTCTCCCCTAAATGACGTTTCAGATTTCAATGCATGTTTGCAATCAGTAGAACCTCGTCTTAATCGTTCTACCTCCGTGTATTCTAACCGTTTTTAACGACATCGGGAAAAAATCTCTGAGCGGTATACAGAACGGTCGACCTCCGTTCCACGATTATCTGAAAACTAAAGATGTCAACAAGTACGGCAAACTATAGTTGTATGGCAGCTTGTGTTACACATTTTTTACTTTTCTAAGAACACAAATCGGATATATTTCCTATCCCGGAAATATAATTTACATGCTATAGCCTACCCCCCCCCCCCCTAAATAAAAAACAACCCAAAAAAAAAAAACAACAAAAAAACAAAAACGGTGGATTCCAAATACTTGAGGCAGTCATGGCTTTAGCCTTAGAAACCTAAGGAAACAAAACCTATGTGTTTCGATCCTTCCGAAGGTATACTGATTTTTTCCAGATTAATTGTAGTTTACGCAATTTATATAGAATGCTTCCAATTTAACGTGAAGATCAATGATTTTATTTTTATTCTTTGTAATGCTATTTCAAAATAATATTTTTCTTGTGAACTGTAATATGATTTGCTTTAAATTTCTAAATAAGTGAACACATAATCGTAGACATAAAATTACATAAAATCAACTTGCGGTTGCCATAAGGCATGCATTTTGAATCGGCTTACGGGCATCTTAGGCGATTTTTTACCTTCATTATACCAGATGTATTTTACAGTTTTGACTATTTAGAAATTTAAACCAAATCATATTATAATTCATAAATAAAATATTATTTTTGAATACTGGCTGCGTGTTTTTGAACATCTACTCTTTGAAACATCTAAAAAATAAAGACACCACATGTTCAATACAGATAGAGCCATCCCTAATTAAGGTTTCAAATCGAACAAGGTGATCTACAGTTGATCGATCTTGTCGAAAACCTCACTGTATATTAAATATTACATTGCTTGTTTCTAACCAAACAAGTCTATCATTTATCATCCGTTCCATAGTCTTACAGACAAAGCTGGTAAAAGGTATATGACGGTAATAAGACGCATCGGTATTATCCATAGCGGTGAAAAATTACAAGTTATCCCAATACTATTAAGCAAGTCAAAGAGAGTCTCAAAAGGACGATTACAATCTTCTAAACTTGTATAAGTAAAGAGCAATTGAACTTTCTCCTTTTGGCTTTTAGTATGTTGAAATTCTGAAATATAATTCTCAGAAGATTTAATAGAAATTATATCGGATAGAAAAGTTAATACACTGCCTCCCATTTTCAAATGCTGGAATTTTGCTTTATTATTTTTGCCCTTAAGTTTCTGAACCGTGTCCCAGACCTTACACATGGGCGTATTTGGCGTAAAGCCTGAAACAAAGTTCCTCCAACAAGATCGTCTCTTGGTAATCGACGAGCTTTAGCTTTAATAGTTTAAATTATTATCAGGAGGACAATGATTAAATTTGCTTTCAGAACTTTGAACTTTAGAGAATAAAAGCAGAAGGAATGTTTGCGCCAAAAATAACTCTCTGCAAATCGCTTGGTAAAGGCTATCGTGGGAGAGTCTTTTTAAGCAAAGTAAGCATGATAGTAATTAGTTTCTAAACAGCATTACAGGCTACTTGACCGTTCCACCGCTTTTGACATGACCCGTATAGCTTTATAGCACAGTAACTCTGCTGCCTGTTCGTGTCGTTAAAAGCACATGGACACCGTTCACAGCACTGCTTTTTGGCGTTTTCTAATGTTGTGTCAAGGAGGGAAACAGATCCGAACCTATATTCATTTGTTTCAAAGCAAGGAAATACAAATTTAAAAGGGACGATCAATGATTGGCAGAAGATTCGATGTCGGAAGTACACAAGCCGCAATACCATTGCTCAAGATTGTAGAAATATAAGTTCAGATAGATATGTACGAAGACTAAAGCGGTTTCTTCTCTCAGACTTTCCGACACAGGAATAGTTTAAATTTCGACATAGTCAGTTACCTTTACTTGGCGAGTAATATGCCGAAGGTTACTAAATATGGCGTATTAGTGGTAGCCCCGTGTGTTTTGTGACAGTTTTAATCAGTGTATCGAGGTTATTCCATCAAACATTTTAAATCTAAGTCTCTATACCATGAGATTGAGCGTCCAGAATCTCTGGCACTCTGGTCTATGACTGTGCTTAAGTCAACTTACCTCGGGGCTGGGAGCTTTATTTCCATCGTGTTGAATTAGATTGCCTTTCCAACATCACTGAAAAGTCTTAATGGTTTCTCTTTGCATAATTCCTTCCTAGGTTTGCACTTAAGTTTGTGTTAAACGTCGCTTATGGGAATTGGCCTCGCCCTTATTGACATGGAACGTCCTCGTTGGTTGACGGCTGGTATACTAATGTCTGTTTCGAAGCATAGATTCTGAACACTTCCATATGAACTGTCAAGAAATGGGGGTAGCGAAGCCTATCAACTAGCGCGGCACAAAATTGCTGGCAGGAACATGGGTGAAAAACATCAATCCAATATGTAATATATTTATGACAGCATTCAGGTTTACAAATGGAAGAAACAAGGGTGTCCGGATAACCCGACACCATTTCTCTTCTACTTTCCTTGATATAAACTCTATTAACGCGGAGATGTACACTCGCGTGACTCCGGATTCATGTATTAACCTAATTCTGTGTACATTCCCGATAATTAGAGATCGTATTCTCAACGGGACGATAAAAGTGTACTTTTTTTGTTCAAAGATCAGTAATTTAAAGCATACAGCTGGAAGCTGGTCAATAATGAAGTCATTATCCTTTGTATGTTTCAATTGTCAGGAATACTTCTGCCTCTCAGCCCGGAGATGTACGGCTTCGCAGAATACGTGAATGTCTCGTCTGCTGAGTAAATCGACACATATCCATTTAACTTTTTACAACACTTTCGTATGTCGTACCTCTAGAGCCAATGCATATTTCGTTTTGTTACATTTTAGTTCAATGTTTACCGAAACTTAGGTGTGAGGATCATACAGTATAGGCTGCACGAGTAGATTCAAGCATGATGTCACCATTTCTGGTGCGGTGCACAGCATTTCACTGGGAAATATCCAAAAACCTTAGCATATCCCCACGATTTGTCCGGCATATGGCAATGGGGATTGGGGAATTCGTCCGGCATATGGCAATGTGGTGGGGAAATTTGTTCCGCCGCTTGATATTGGGGTGGAAAAATTTGTTCCGGCACATGGACATGGGGTAGAGAAATTTCTCCGGCACCTGGTAATGGGGTAGAGAAATTTGTTCCGGCACCTGGTAATGGGGGTGGAGAAATTTGTTCCGGCACCTGGTAATGGGTAAAGAAATTTGTTCCGCCACCTGATAATGGGGCAAAGAAATTTGTTCCCGCACCTGGTAATGGGGTGGAGAAATTTGTCCGGCACCTGGTAATGTGATAGGAGAGTTTGTCCGGCATATGTTTATAGGGTGGGGAAAGGTACAGTTTTACTGGGATCTTCCCTTATTCTTTCACGTATAAACCGCACCGCCGTCTAATAAGTGTAGTATATTGGGGACGACGAAACAACCTAATCACAAATATCCCAGTAATTTATAAATTCACACAATAAAACAGCAGTCAGTTGCAGCACGTTATTTCTACATATTACAAACAATGTCAGTAAGTTAAATAATACATGAGCATTTTATTCAACTTTTCTCGAAACACGATTACTTTAAAAGGGACCGCGCATGTTTACTTGACTTTTTCTTCCTGTAATCTTAAGCCATGTATATTTATTAGTCCTAAATCTTCACCACGTAGCATAATTCCACACTGATCGAAAATTCTGTTAAACCATATAAAAACTCTTGTTATCGTAACGTATATGTAACAAAGATTTATATTTTTCTGCGAACAACAGAATTCAATTTGCTTTCTGTTACAAAAAAAATCGCTCTGCATCTTTCACTATCTGCAATTATTTATTACTTTTAATTCTGATAATCTCACCACCACGCCATCGTCTAGAATAACAAAGGTATTCACAAAAAAACACACACACTTCTGATACGTTACCGCCCTCGAAATTCTTATGTGTTCTGCTTTACGGTAAATTGAATTTCAAGTCAACCGAGTTAATTTCTCTGCAAAACTGTTTTTAGTAACAACGGCAAGACAGACACGTAACCGAAGAACATCTAATCCAGTGCCTGTTTTCCTGGTGTTTTTTTATTGTTTACTCAGAAGTATCGTTGCATTGTGATTTCATTTACGTTCGAAACTGGTAGATGCCGGATTGAGTAGGCAATGAGGGAAAGGACATAGCACAGTAATGGTGATTCTGGTCATTTCAGAAAGACAGAGCAGCTGTCTCGTCAACATAAATACGTATTCGAAGATGTAACTATTTTAAAGAAAAAAGTCTTTACTGGATGCTTCCGTATGTAATTGTTAACTGTCGGTCAACCAATGAAATTGGAAATAAACCATTCTTTTCAAAGACAGTCCCAGAGAGCATGGCTATGCTCTGTTCAGAAGGAGAAAGAAAAACACTCACTGGAAACGTTTCTTTGTTAGTCAGTAATAATATCACGTGAATCGCACATTGCATTGCTTCATTACATTTAACATGCAAACAAATACATTCTACATTTTTATGGCAATGATTTGGAACAGTATCAACTATTTCGTGAACAGTTCATCTAAAGCAAGTAGTATTACAAACAACAGATTAACAAATTAACAAAAAAATATGGCTTAGGTGTCTGGGCCGGCTTGTACAACGAGATTGTAGCTACAGTTGATTGTAGACCCTACAGTTCAGTTCACAATTGAGCGTTAAAATAAGTAACGCCGTATGCGCAAAAGAATTGTAAGTAGCTTGTGAATTTTTGAAGTTTGTTAGCTAAGGCTACAATCGTGATCTTAGTGATTTACAACCAACATAGGTTTACAATCCATTTATGCACGTGACTCCTGGCTGGTAGTTGTATGCGGTCTTCACGATTTAATATACATAGACAAAACACTTGGAGATTTTCACTTGTGGACAGTTTGGCAGAAACAGTGACAGAATCATTTTATGTGATGTGTGCCCTGGAAATGAAGCTCGACAAAGTATTCTGACCACCATAAATCAATATTCCGACCTTTAGTCAGGTTAGACAGTGTCTGTAGGTTACCTGACGTTACATCGCCATTCCGTTAAAAGTGTGAAGTACTCGATCTAGAAAGCAGACAGTTCGTCCTTAAATTTCCACGTTTCACTGAGCAACACAGAATGATGTGGACACTGTAATCCTAATCTACTCAACAATAGCACGGACGATTAGCTCTGTGCTGTCTACAAGGGAGTAAAGTAATCCATATTTCCGGGTAGAAAAGCTCGTGCATTATTTATGCATTCAGCTCTCGTGTGTTTGCACTAATTATCTGCCAGGTTGTATTAGTGATTATTAGATTAGCCAAGAGATACTACGCTGAATTGTGGACAAAATAGGGTTAATGTTTTCATTTACAACTGAAATTACCATATCACACTGTATATTTCATCATTTGTGACCACGGTTATTGCCGTAGTCCATCGAGGAGTCATTAGAGGCGTGTACATATACTTTGTGACTTCGGTGGGTTAATGGTTAGAGCGTCTGTGTCGAATTGGGAGACCCGGGATCAAAACCGGGTCAGGTCACACGGAAGACATTAAAATGGTACTTGTTGCCGTCTCGCTTGGCAGTCAGCCTGACTGGTTGACTCACTGTGGTATCATTCGTGGTGTCTTCGGCATGATATTTTAGTGGGGGCAGCCCTTTTCGGCATGGATTCACCCTGCCACAGGAGTGAGTGAGTGAGTGCTTGGGGTTTAACGTCGTACTCAACAATTTTTTCAGTCATATGACGACGAAGGAATCATTAGGGTGCATGTACGTGTAATGTGCCTCCTTGTTGCAGGACGGATTTCCACCGCTCTTTTATTTAGTGCTGCTTCACTGAGACGACTTACCGAAGGCAAGTAAGCCGCCCCGCCCGAGCCATTATACTGATACGGGTCAACCAGTCGTTGCACTATCCCCTTCATGCTGAACGCCAAGCGAGGAAGTTACAACTTCCTCTTTTAAAGTCTTAGATGTGACTCGATCAAGGATTGATCCTGGATCTACCGGTCCCGAAGCGGACGCTCTACCAACTGTGCTATTCGGGCCGGTCCCCCTGCCACAAGATGACATACCTCTCAGCCCTATCATACTGACAAGTTGACTTGTTGGCCCCATTTGGCCTGTCACGAGAAGACGCACCACAGTCCTATCATACTGACAAGACGTGGACTTGTAGGTCCCATTCACCCTGCCAAAAGCGAAGTAAATAATGATGAAAGGTTTAAGGGCATTTTGTTTTGAAATCTCTTGGCGGTTCTCTTGGCAAAACTATATAAAATAACAGCAAAAATTTAAATAGGCGACGTAGGGACTGGAATTTATTTTTGAAACATCTTTGAAACAAAGGAGTACATCTTCAATCAGATTCGCCCTGAGGCTTCCAATATTGTTTAATGTAATCTGTGTTATCTATTACTGTCAACACTGTAATGTCCACCATATGCCTCTGGACTGAAATAGCACGATACGTTACTAAAACACCTATCTCATCAACATTCAATCAACGTTAACCTAGCAAGATATAGTTTTCCCCACATCCTTTACGTCACATTCCTTTTCGATAAAATGAACTGTCCAAAAACAAACGACGTCAAAGTCATAAAAAGTTACTTTCTCCGTAAAGACTAAAAAAGACACACATCTACATTGAACTCTTGTCTGTTATGGATGATGTTTTGGTGCGCATATCCAACTAATGCTGTGATGCCTAACATACATTCCAGCAACATTTCGCATAAGCATTGTTCTTTCAACTATAAACAACAATAATTGTGCTACAGTTTCGTTATAAACTTCCAACTTTTCAAAACTGGCAATGGTCGCCGCTATTACTGCTACCATAAGTCTGTAATATGCACACTTATTACTTCTACAAAAAGTTTGAAATTAGCACTTATTACTGCTACCATAAGTTTGCAATTTGCACACAGTACATGTACTTGAGAAGATGGAGAGTTGGATTAATGGATTAGTTTAAACTGATATGACCAGCCACCTATGCCTTAAACACTAATCAGTCCACTCCATGGAAACAATGCGCTCACTTTGAAACTCAACCGGCAACATCAGACAAAACAATTGAAGATTATAAAGTGCTGGCGGTTAATTTAGAGTAGATTAAGCACATAAATGGAAAACATGACACGGAAAGGAAAACATGACACGGAAAGGAAGCAAGTTTGTGAAGACAAGTTCGTCAAATGTAAGTTCCTGATGCACCTGAGTCGGATCACGCTGTATCTGCAGCACAATATGTTACACAATCAGCCCGCAAACTTGCGAATTAGCCCGGATGGAAAACAAGACAGCTCATCCATCAGATTCACACGCTTCATCAAACAACATAGGATCACCGTAATCATATTTCAGTCCACAACAACAAGGCTGCTTAGCTTGGGGATTTACGAAACCAGGTAGGGCCTACAGGCAGCCATCCTTATAATTCCAGCAAACTAGGTCATGCCTAAGGCTGTCAGCTCTCGTTCTTTGAACCAAATGGAATCAGATATTATTACACCGAACATTTAATATTACATTGTTGAGTTAGCATTCATGGAAATACGCACCATTTATTAGAATCGTTCATGGCGCCTACGTGGCCGAGGTGTTTGGCACGCCAGCACGGTTCAATGACCCCAGAGTCTCCCACCAATGCGGTCGCTGTATCAAGTCTAGCTCACGCTGGCTTCCTCTCTGGCCGTAGATCTGAAGATCTTCCAGCAACTTGCGGATGGTCGTGGGTTTCCCCCGGGGTCTGTTCTAATTCCTCCCACCACCTCCCTCCTCGCATACATCAAATATCTTGATAACGGCGTAAAACACGAGTCAAATAAATAAAATTAGAATCGTTCAAGCCCACACAAACGTAATGACTGAAAGCCACAGCAGAACCGGGTAAAGAGCAGGATAGTAGACGAAGACTTTGTTGTGAAAAGAATTTTATCGGAGTGGTACAAAGAGTATGAAATAACCAATCTAGGCGTCGAATTTCGATAAACCTCTCTGTGTAAAAAGGTAAACTGTAAGATTACCACAACGTGAAACCCGCTTGCGAGAATTTTTATGGGTCCTGTTGTCAAATATTTACAAAAGTTCACAAGAAAACCGCAAACTGCAACTTCTGCTTAAGCCATGGCTACTACAATGTATGCCTTTACATGAACAGTAGGAATAAAACCCAGACTGATGTAAATTGACAAGAGGCTGTATTTCATCGGTTGTGTAAGACCAATTGTCGGGGGACGGACAAAAGCTTCCCCTGACAAATAGCCCGGCGGTCAAAAGCCCGGAATGAGTATTGCGGTTCTTATGGTGAATGAAAAGTGTTGAAAGCTTGTTTGAGAAAACTTGAAATCTTCTAAGTGAAGTGATGTTTCAGATTTTAATATGTTTGCAATAGGACAACTTCTTTCTCGTTCAAACAGCATCTAACAGTTTCTCGACGAAATCGTCTTTTTGCTGCCTGGCTCGAAATCAGAAAGAGCTATTTTCCCGTCAAGGGTATACAGAGTGCTTAACCTTCATTTGAAGATTATCTTAAAGCAAGAGAAATCTACAAATATGGTAAACAATGGCTGTTTTAAATCTTGTGTTAGACTTTCATTCCTGTAAGACCACAGAGCTTATGTATACGTCAATTATTTCTATCCAAGAGAAACACATTTCAATGATGTAGTCAGTGGTTGATTCCAAATAGCAGGCATATTTCAGAAGGTAGTGTTCAAAACGATTTATAATTTGTGAAATTAATATATAATTGTAGTATAAATTAATTTCTGTTGCTTTTTTGCTGCCAAATATCAGCCTAACGAGATAATTTTGGCGATATAGGCCTATACGTCCATGGGTATACCTAAAATCATGAAATAAAAACAATCAGAATAAAAACAATCTGATAATTTCACCTTCTATCAATTTGTGACCTTTCTCGTGTTCGAAAATAATATTTTTCTCATAAATTATAATAAGTCTTGGTTTAAACTTGTAAATGATCCATGTTTTAAAATACATCTTTTACAGAGAACACATAACAATGCACACGATGCCTGTAAACCGACTCGAATACGTTATGGCATGCGCGACATGGTGCTATGAATCATAGTTAGCTATAATCTGTCTGCCACGCTGAAACATTTCAACCAATCAAATTGAGCATAGTGGTCCATGCTTTGGAGAATCTGCTTATATTTACTTTACCAAAAGCATTCTATAATAGTATTAGTTTGATATCAGAGAAAGTCCGTTTTACCATATTGTTTTGAAAACATTTGCTTACAGTGTTTTCAGAAGAAATCTGTGGAGCCCCGACAAGGATAAGTTTTGATGGCAAGTTTTTATATGGTAAACGAAGTCACATTATATGTCAAAACATCATGAACCAGTTGTGTATGCAAGAGTATGGAGAGGATGATTAACGATCGCTTAGTCTGGTTTTTGGAGACTAATGAGTTGATAAGCGACAGTCAATGTGGATTTCGAAAGAATCGCAGTACTGTTGATCACCTTGTTCGTCTAGAATCCTTTATTAAGAATGGTATCGTTAATCGAGACCATGTCGTATCTGTCTTTTTTGATCTGGAAAAGGCATATGACACTACTTGGAAATATGGCATTATGAAAGATATGCATGGATTTGGACTTAGAGGTCGGCTCCCTGACTTTATTCGTAAATTCTTAGACCATCGTCACTTCCAAGTTCGGGTTGGGGCTACCCTATCTGACTATTTTGAACAAGATCAGGGGGTTCCTCAAGGCAGCATGTTAACAGTTACTCTCTTTAGCATTAAGATTAATAGCCTTGCCATAGTTTTATCTCCTAGTATGAATGCGCCCCTTTTTGTGGACGATCTTGGTATCTCTTGTCGAGGCAAAGGTATGCACACTATTGAGAGACAGCTACAGATTTGCCTTAACAAAATCCATGCCTGGGCAGTGGAGAACGGATTTAAATTCTCCAAGTTGAAGACTAACTGTGTACACTTTTGTCGGAAGTACTTCCCCCATGAAGACCCCAAGGTATTTTTAGATGGGTCCCCCATCACGGTTGTGCTGGAGGCAAAATTCCTCGGGGTGATCTTCGATAAGCACCTTACATTTAAATCTCACATTAATTATCTTAGAGCCAGATGCCTAAAGGCGCTTGATATTTTGAAGGTTGTCTCTAGTGCTCGATGGGGAGGGGATCATGAAACCCTACTTCAGCTCTATCGAGCACTGATTCGTTCTAAGCTAGACTATACCTGCAGTGTTTATGGAGGTGCGTCACGCTCCCAGTTGAAGAAACTCAATACTGTACATCACCAGGCCCTACGGTTGTGCTTAGATGCTTTCCGTACCTCTCCTGTGGAGAGTCTGTATGTTGAGGCAAACGAGCCTCCCCTGGAGCTTCGAAGGACTAAACTATACTACACTATATCACCAAGCTTAGAGCCAAACCATCCAACTGAGCCTTTGATTGTGTCTTCCATCCGGAATTTGAAGACTTATATGCTAACAAGCCATCCATTGTTCCTCCACTGGGTGTTCGCATCCAGGAACATGTGCAAGCAGCTGGACTTGGGCTGGATACTATCACCCCCATACGCATCCAGGAAGATCCACCTTGGTTATGTCCTGAGGCTCAGGTTGATACCTCGCTCTCCTCCCTGAAGAAATCTTCACCAACCCTTTAGTATACCAACAAGAGTTTAGTAATATGTGTCCAAAGTATCCATTTTATCATCGTATATTCACTGACGGTTCAAAGAATGATGATGGCGTGGCTTCTGCCGCTGTCCTTGGGCCCAGAACCATTTCAACTCGGTTTCCAAATTCCTGTTCTGTATTTACTGCGGAAGCCAAGGCAATTTTGTGCGCACTTCGGTCCCATTCCAGAGCTAGAAGGTAGCAGATTTCTCATCTGCTCTGACTCCCTTTCCTGCCTCCAGGCAATTCGGGCTAGTTCGCCTGTACATCCAGACATTCTGTCTACCAGGGAGATGTTTAAACGACTTAATGAAGATTTTATCATTGTCTTTTGTTGGGTGCCCGGGCATATAAGTATCCCTGGGAATACTGCTGCAGATGAAGCCGCGAAGGCGGCTCTGCATTCCGTTACTACCCAAACTGACATTCCATATTCGAACTTTCGTTCACTTATTTGTTCCTATATCAAGCGCTTGTTTCAGGCTCAATGGGATGACCAGACAACCAACAAACTGCATGATATTCGTCAGATTGTTCGTCCAGCACCTTCCCTTTCACGGCATCGTCTCCGCTCTTGCATTTTGAGGAGGTGTAGCATATATTGCTTGACTGTGACGACTTTGACCCTGTACGAGATTCCTTTTATCACGTGAGCTCTCTTTCAGAATTTTTCAATTCTGTACAAAGTGATACTATTTTTGATTTTCTCTCTACCATTGGTATGGCAGGAAAGCTGTGATTTTAACAAACTAACAAACTACCGTCTGTGTTTGTTATGTGACTTCTGGTGTCCTTTTTTGACGGAATAGTAAATGAATTATCCGTAGTAGATCGAGTACTTGACGTTTTACTGTCGCGATAAAACTGAAATGTTGTTGAAAGCGACGTTAAAACTTTCACTCACTCACTCAAAAATCATGATTTTTAGACTGTCTGGCATGGTTTGTTGGTTATTTAAGACAAAACGTTTCTTCGCAGCGGTTTTGTCCGCAGGGATTTTTGTCCGCCGGGGCTTTTGTCCTGGATTCCCGTTTGCCAGCTATCACATTATCGTTGCTGCTCTGGTTTTGCCCTCCATGCTGTACGTCTTTAGTTATATATCCTTCTCATCAATGGTCAATCAGTATCAAAATCACATCGATCAATGTGTTTTTCAAAAAAACTCTTCAAGAATGCCTCGCTTTTCTCTTTCGACAAAATGAACTGCACAGAAAACAAATCACTGCCCTTCAAAGTTGAAAAAGTGACGAAAGTTATTTTCAGTTCTTAAAAACCAGCTATGACGTGAAACTATTCTTACATCGCTACATTATTGTTAAGGAATGGAGCAACTGGCACAGATATGGAATGCTTGGAGCTTGGTAATGGCAGGAATTTGCTATCAGGCAAATACTTGTTGATTCAACATGCGTCAAATACACTTCTTTGGATTACGTGTCATGGCCCATGCACAATACTACAATTCTCTAAAAATGGAGCAGTACAGACTGCGGCTCTTATCACATGAAAACACCTAAAGCTTTACAGATTAGGAAAAAACACATGAAGACATACATGTATTGACACATGTATTATCTGTTTGTACAGGACACCAGGAGAAACATACAGAGTTGAAATGTACTTTATGGAAAATTTTATATGCTGTAGTTCAGTTCATCCTTTGACATTTCCTTCGTAGTTGGCTAGAATAGTGATTTTGTCCAAGCCTGGTACCATTTCATTCCTAGCCACTTGCCTTTCTCTAAAAGGCCCATCGTATCTGGTTTAACGTACTGTCCGCAAATCTAAAATTACAGTGTGAAAAAATACAAATTTTTCTTGTGTCTAACATGGCGGTAGACAGGTCACATCAATTTACAGACCAGAAAAAGAACAATCTTTGGATGAATCAATGGAAGTTAATAAACTGCAAAGAGATTGACAGAAGTAAAGAATTTATTGATCTAAAATATAAACAAAATAGATCGTATGGTACCGCAGGAAAAGGCTAGGCCTATGTGATGATTCAGTTGGATTAAAAACAGAATCGTTCAAATGTATTGCCATATTTCCAATCACAAGTGAAATATGTGCAGAAAATCCAGAGAAACGCGCAGAAAATATATTCAACTCATTCTTAATTTCATATATTTTTTATGTCTATTTTGGGTTTATTGCCTACGTCTTTGCAGTTCGTTACACTATTGTTTTCGTGGAAAATTACACTGTTCTTTATACATAATCCAATTATATCATAGTGAGCTTGATTCGGTCACAACGTTGAAATTGATTTATGATATGTTTATCTTTAATCATTACATTTATCAGGGTCATAAGTCTAACTTTTTCTGCAATTTTTGCGTGACGCAACGTGTTTCACCCCATTAAGTGTTCCGCATTTCACTCCACGCCTCTGCCACAGCCAGCGGACGGACAGCCAATACAGATTACGCGCGCTAGATCTGTTATGTGTGGCCACTTAGCACATTCAGTGTTTAGATGTGTGATTGACGTAGGCGTAAAATATTTATACGAACACTAAATGTAAGCCAAAAATTTTGTACCATACGAAAGACCATCAAGGGAAAATACCTTCAATACTTAAGAGACGTTCCGCACAGAGAGTAAATCCAGGTCAGTGACGACAATGTGATAGTTGGCTGAAGACTGTTCTGCCCTTCATTTCTAATAAGAGCTCCAGATCCATTGGTATTTGCACGTTCAACAGTCTCATGGGAGTTTTGTTTTGATTTGGCCACAGCCTTTACTGCTTGCCCCGACAAGAGTCCAAGAATATTTTGTTCAGAGTGCCCACTAACTGTAGCTGCTGGATCACGTATGCAGAAGATGTCCGGTGAGTATATCGAGCATAATCCAAAAGACATAACACCTGACCAGCACTCATCTGCAATTGCTTCTTACCAAAAAGTATTTTGTCTGACAAAGGCGACCTCCTCGTCGGACGATATATTGACACAAAACTACACACCGCCATGAGTTCCTGGTCTTTATATATGAGACACGGCACGTGTCAGCTGAACAGTTTACACTGACAAATCGCAAAGCGTTCTCGGCTCTCACGCCTGAACAGACAATTGTGGACTGTGCCACTGGATAACAAATCTGGGTTGTTTAGAATGCAGACAAATGAGGCACAAATGAGTTTTCAGACATGTAAATACAAGACTGTCAGCAGGGTCCTAGAACTTTTTTCCGGTGTGGAGAAAGACCGAGCAGCTGTACTTTCTTATCCGGGAATGTACAGTTACGAGGTCTTTTTCTCACTTAAACGTTTGCATTAGTGTTACACAATAAACGATTTCTGTATTTAGCTGTGGGAAGGAGTGCGGATAAGAAATGCACAGATAGCACGGGGCAATGTTTTCGTTCTGATACTTTGTGTATGGCGACATGGCAAAATTATACTTGGTTAGACAATTCATACCTGCCAGACGAATTTAAGAAATTACGGCTGCTGTACTTTCCTGAGAAAGTACGGTTTTCTGAATAGAGTGACGTCACAACAAGCGTTTAAAACCCAATACTTATTAGTGCTACTATAAATAAAATTTATCACATCGCATACCTTACCTGACTACCGTGGTGCAAATAATGCGCTAAGCACAACTCAGTCCACTTCCTTAGATTGACGCTTACGATACTTGAAAGTCGGGTAGAGCTCAGAGTGGACACTGTATATTTGATGAAGCTTTATAAGCTCTGTTCCTTTCTCTGTCATTATCTGTGACGTTCAACTTATACATGTATGTATCTATCGTTTGAGTTTTAAACCAACGCCCAAAATCTTTCCCCTTCCAGATAATCCGACGCCGTTTCCACAGCGAGACGAAAGATCTGTAATCTTCTGCTTTTTGATCTCCACTCTCGTTATCACACGACATTATGAACTATACCGCGCAAAGCCCCAAAGGCCAACACTGAAGTCATTACTCTCGCTGCACATTAATTTCTCGGCCCATTTCTTCCAATTTCTCCTGCGGCACTGGACTCGCTCGATTGCCTCCCTTCTTTTTAGTTCTTCATGGCCTTTTCATTAAGGATAATTACCAGGCTAACGCTATCGTCTGTATTCATGAGTTCTACAGAAAGCAGATCATGTCGACAGGGATTTTTTATTTTGGTCGACACATGCTTATGGTTTGCTTTGATACCCGTACATAACAATACTGTATACAACGTAACTGGTTTCTTTAAGTGACACAACGGAAGTATATGTGCGAAGTGAATCCAATTGTAAAGGCTAACACAGGAAGAAACACCATTTGATCTTGAGTCCGGGTCAGACCTTCTTCACAGCGTGAGTAATAAACGAATAAATCGTCTACAAAAACCAGTCATAAATCCACTGGTGTCATGGGTGCAACTTTTTAATAATGACATGTGTAACAAGGACGTAAATATCTGCGGCGAACTGCAGGATTCAATATGCTTCCTGTTACACAAAAATCGCCTGGAGCTTCCAATATCCGCTTGTTTAATCTGCTTGATTTATTACTTTTAATGCTGATAATGTCACCGACCATCAACTGAGAGAGCACAAAGCGTTCACAAAAAAATTCTCATCAGTGGTCAACATCCAAACTACCTCGCTCGAGATTCTTCGGCAAGCTTTCGACATAGTCTATGTTTTGCCTTACGACAAATTGAATTTCAAGTCAACGGAGTCGATGTCTGGACAAAAAAGAAAATTGTTTTTCAGTAACAAGGAAGAGAGAAAAATGTAACCAAAGAAAATGTAATCCACAGCCTGTGTTCCTGATCTTTTTGTTTGAAAGCTATGGCGTGATTTCCTATCACGTTCAAAATTGGGATATCAATTACAGCGATGCAGAATTGATTACGCAATGAAGGAAAACACTTGCCATAGTATTCATAAGTCTGCCCATGTCAGAAATAAAAAAGAGGCAGATGTCTCAACGCCTTTAATACGTGGCAGAAAATTTAAATGTATTATCAAGACAAAAATGCATCACAAAGTCGACAGTAGTAGCCTGTCGACCTTGTCGCCCGAACATGCAATGAAATGGGAATTAAATGATTTCTTTGAACGTCACATCCTAACATTTTACAAGTAGATACATAAACAGCAATTGCACCTTTCACTTATATCGCCAACAATACGGTGAGACCGGCTTTTCACTCTATGATTGTTAAGTTTTACAATAAATATAAATCCACGCTTCGAAAGAGCGTATACCAGCCGTCAATCTAAATGGACATACTGGCTAAATAATTGTCAGACCAATTCCCTGTTCTATGTTCTATGTAACACAAACACCAATTATAATTAAAGACATACAGGAAAAGGAGTAAGCCCAGAGCAGCGAAGACATAGCTAGCAATATAGCTAGCAAAGGGTCACACGTAACCGGTGAAATAGGACCTCTTGTCAATTTAGCTCGGTTATTTTTTTTATTTTAACTGTTCATGGAAATACTTAAATAATAGCAAATTACACACCCCCATGTGTTAAGAAATAAGAACGTATATAAAGTACGAAACCAGGACGGAATCACGCACAGAGAAGCTGGCAACAGTTTTCAGTGCTGTTGGAAAGAGGTAAGGAATGATTTTTGCGCATGTATTGAGTGAAATCAGTATTCAAAGCGAGATGTGCTTTGCTTCATGGTTGTGTGTGATTCCGCTTAACCCGAGGTTAGGGACAGTATATACATTGTGTTGGATTTGTTCACGTGGGATATTTCAACATTTGGATACATATTTGGATTACAAGCAGGTTCTCATCTGAAACACGATTTGGACAATGATGATTTGTTTTCATTCATTCACCTAGAACAGACCTCCCCGAATCATTGAAAACATTACGCCATCGGCTGGTATAACAAAATGCCTTCATAAGAAAACGAATCATTCTTATCGGTAAAAAAATATCCAAATTATCCCGCTTGGGGGTCTTCCGTGAGTTTGTGACAGAGTATGTGCTTTTGTTTTTGAACAAATTGAGACAGGGATAATGTCGGACAAAAAGAAAATACAAAAGTGGTCTTCAACCACACGCACGTTCATTATAGCCTGATTTCCTGTTACGTTAGGAGATCAATTACAGCCATGCCAAATTCAGTACGCAATGAAGGAAAAAAGAAATAAAAACAGCAAATGGCTCGACACTTTGAATGGTTACAGAAAATCTAAATGTATTGTTAAGAAAAAAATCCTTAACGAATGACGCCATAATAAGTATTCAAATGAGAATTTAGGGATTCTTTTCAAAGAAGGAAAGTCTTTAAAGTGATCGCTCTGCCTGTCACCCCCCCCCCACCAAACCCCCACCCCCACCCCCACCCACAAAAAATAGCAACAGGTAAAGGAATTGTTCGCTTTGTTGTATTAGAAAATTACCTCTTATTTATTTATTTATTTGACCAGAGTTACGGGACTTTAAAATGAGATACAGGTTTATATAGGGCACCCTTCGCTTCCCTGACTATGAATGTGTTTCGATGGATACCAATAAGACATGGTATCCAACAGAACATAATATATTTACCTCTTTTATCCAGTTTTCTATGCAAGGTTATAATCTCAAGAATTAATGGATTTTTAAATTAATTATTCTGAATTGCCAAAAGACAAGACAGAGCATATCACTGCCCTCTGGACGTGCCCAGAGGAAACATATAATAAGGCTGAGTATAGCTCTGGCCTCTGCATTAAAGATAGAACATGAATGTGAAAGACGAAAAGAAGTGACCCGCTGCTCTAAGACAGCCGCAACCTTGTCCCCATCCTTTGACCCGCCAGTGTATATAAATATATAATCCAAATAGTTAACCTTAATTTTAGCAAAACTTTGCTGAATTATAAGAGGATTTATATCTTATTTTTTATGCTCACATAGATCAAGTATTAATTTGGGTTGTGGAAGTAGCCATGGAGAAGACTCCGGAAAAGATACCGGGGCTATATTCCCTAGCTTGATGCTAGCTCCCACAATATGGTTCCGTACACGAAGGCCGAATGAAGGGATCTTATTGGGACATTTATTAGATTTATCTACATATGATGGATTAAACACACAGTCGTAGGCAGGGTTTGTTAGATGAGCTTTAAGCTTTGTAGCATATTGAAGGCTCTGTATAATACGTCGGTTATATTAAGAAGGCTCATTAGCCTCCACGTATAAACTCTCTACTGGTGAGGTTCTAATAGCACCAAGGCTGAGTCTCTGACCTTGGTGATGGACTGGATCCAACATTTTGAGATATGATTTCTTAGCGGAACCGTAAATGATGGATCCATAGTCTAATTTAGACCTCACCAGAGAACGATATAAGTTCAGGGAAACAATGGAACGCTCAGAACCCCAATGAGTGCTAGACACGACCTTAATTATATCGAGAGCCTTTGTACATTTTGCTGTAGCATTTTGATATGAGGTATAAAAGACAGTTTACTATCAAATATTATACCTAAAAATTTAGTTTCTCCAACAATTTTAACCTGTTCACCACAAAAATGAAGCTCGGGGTCAGGATAAAGTTTCCGTTTATTAGAAAATTGCATACCGACGGTTTTAGACGTTGAAAATCTAAAACCGTTTTCAGTAGCCCATTTCTCGATTTTATTGAGACAAAGTTGCGACTGACGTTCGATGTTATTCATATTTTTAGCTCGGTAGCATATAAGGAAATCATCCACCTATAAAAAAAAACCTCTGTGCCAGATGTTATTGTTTTTGCTAGGCTATTTATTTTTATGCTAAACAGAGTTGGTGATAGAATGCTGCCTTGGGTATACCCATTTACTATACCCATAGTATACCCATTTCCTGCTCATAAAAGTCAGAAAGAGTGGACCCCACCCGTATCTTAAACTGACGATCAGATAAAAATTGAGATATAAATATCGGTAATCTTCCTTTCAGGCCCATATCCGCGAGGTCTTTTAAAATACCATATTTCCATGTGGTATCGTAGTCCTTTTCAAGGTCAAAAAATATCGACACCACATGTTCATGATTGATATAACCATCACGAATAAAGGTTTCAAATCGAACAAGGTGATCCATAGTAAATCTACCTTCACGAAAATCACTCTGGATATTGGATAGTCAATTGTTTGTTTCTAAAAACCAAACAAGTCTGTCATTTATCATCCGTTTCATAGTCTTACAGACACAGCTGGTTAGAGCTATGGGACAGTAATTATTTGGATCAGTATGATCCTCACCCGATTTGGGAACCAGGATAATACACGCCTCCCTCCATGAGGATGGAAAATTACGTTATCCAAATATCATTAAGCAAGTCCAAGAAAATCTCCAGTGGCTCAGGTGGTCAATGATTCAGAAACTTATAATATACGTTATAAGGACGACAAGCAGTATCGTGGGCCTTTTTAAATGCAATTTTAAGTTCCTCGATATTAAAAGGACGATGATAATCTTCTACATTTTTAGAAGACAATGGCAATTTATATGTATCCTTCTGGTTTTTAATGTTTTGGAATTCTGAGGTGTAATTCTCAGAAGAAGATTTCTTGGAAATTGTCTCTTCTAATTTTTTAGCCATATCGGATGGAGAGGTTAATATATTCTCTGCATCTTTTAAATGCTGGACTTTTGCTTTATAATTTTTGCCCTTAAGTTTCTGAAACATATTCCAGACCTTACGCATAGGTGTTTTTGACGTAATGCCTGAAACAAAGTTCCGCCAACAAGATCGTCTCTTGGACTTGAGTAATCCACGGGCTTTATCTCTAAAGTACGAACCTGGTTTAAATTATTATCAGTGAGACAATGGTTAAATCTGCGTTCAGCCTTTTTTTCCGATTCTTTATGGCTTTACGACAGTCATTGTCGGATTTTGGATTGGTCAAGGTCTTAAGGATAGTTCAATCGGCAGCTTGTAAAACAAGCTCAGTAAAGTGTAGTATAGGATCATCATCAGCATTGAGAGTCTCTGGAGTGATATCAGCCTCGGAGAACTCAAATGCGATCCAATCTGCTTTATCGAATTTCCACCTAGCTACACGTTCTAAAGAAATAGAAGTGATATGCTCTAGGATAATAGGAAAATGGTCACTATCACAAAGATCGTCATACACCTTCCAAGAAAAAATCCGGGAGAAGTGATGGATCTGTGATAGTGAGATCGATAGCAGAATAAGTGGCGTTACCCGGATGTAAATAGGTATTAGAACCATCATTGAAATAACACAGTTTCTCCTTCGATAAGAAGTCTTATACTATTTTGCCCTTATTACTTATGTTATTACTGCCCCGTTGGGGGTTATGGGAGTTTCAATCTTCCATTATTATAAACGGTTTAGGTAACTGTTTTTTAAATTATGTAATTGGGAAGCTGACAAAGAAGAGTGTGGAGGAACATAAACCGAACATTAAGTTATTGTTTCGGGGAGCGAAATATGAATTGGCTCTGTATTCAGAGCAACAGGGCTGTGAATAATATTGTTATTGATGTAGATAGAGGACCGGTTGCAGCTTCCTCTTCATTTGAATATTTCCTGTATAATAAATACTTTTTAAGATTTGCTTTATCTTTGTCTAATGAATTCAGATGAGTTTCCTGTAGACAAAGGGCAATTGGATTTAATGATTGGACTAGCTGTGTTATTTGAATAAAATTTACCTTAAGGCCTCGACAATTTCACTGTATAATTTTGTCGTATACAGACGTTACGGAGGGAGACGTATAAGGGATATGTCTTTGTTTGGATTGAGGACGACCCTTCCTTAGAGATCGGCTGGAAGATCTTCCTGGTGCGGGTGATGTATCCATCACATCCGCACCTGATGTTGAAGGACCAACGTCCTTCAACGATTCAAACTTATTAAAAGTTTGGATAGGATCCCTAGTGGCCTTGTAGGGGCGCTCCGTGGGGCCACTAGAATTATTAAGTTTATTATTGTTATTCTGGGGCTTGTTGGCAGACCTATTTTTGTCATTATTTTTGTTTTTGGTGTGATTAGGTTCAGAGTTATCAGTTTTGCCGGTATTATTGACTGGTTTGATCTGTTGTATTGAGGTGGTCTGGGTTGAGGAAGTATTAAAACCAGGTCGAACAGTAGGTTCAACAGAAATAGGACTAGGTTTGTCGTTTTCAACGGGCTAAGTAAATGAAGTTTGAGTAGCAACATATGCTACTCGCTTGACCGCATTGGCAAATGAAGTCTACGATGAAGCATTAGGAGGCGTGACTAGTTTGCGGACCTCGTGGTACGATATATTTTCAGTTTTTATAGTGATTTTTGTTTTTCCTTAAGGAAAAGCGGATAGTCCCAGGAGGCCATATGATCTCCACCGCAGTTGCAGCACTTAATTGTGTTGCTGCAGTCGAAACCATCATGACCTTCACTGCCGCATCTAAAACAAACCAGTTTGTTTGCATTGGTCCTTGCCATGACCAAATTTTTGACAACTAAAACAACGTGTAAGGTAAGGGATATATAAATCCACATTAACCCTAAACGGACCAATGTAGGTATACGAAGGAAGGGAGATAGTGTTGAAAGTCAAAAGATATGTATTAAGTTTAAGGATGTTACCAGATTTCATCGTAGTGAAGCGTTTAACTCTGGTAACACCCTGTTAATTTAGTTTTCTGCAGATTTCGTCCTCGGATAGGTCATATATATCGCCATCCCTGTCACCAATTATTCCCTGACAGGTATTCAGGAACGGGGAAGGGATGTGCAAATATCAGATATTTTATTTAATGACAGTAAATTTTTGAATTGTTGTCGTCGGAAACATTCAAAGAGTATGTCTCCGGATCTCAGATCCTGGTTGCGCCTTGAATGAATGAATGAATGTTTATGGTTTAACGCCACATAGGCAATATTTCAGTCATATCGTGGCGAGAACAAGGTGAAAACGCGAGGCGGCTGAGGTTTCCGATACGGTGGTGAGAACATCAAAATGAAACATAAATGTTTGGACATGTTTAAAAACAGATAAGAACAACCAAAAACAGTTAAAACTCGAAAACCCGCGTATTTTAAAAATAGTATCTCAAGAAATGTATGTATTATTTTTTATAAATATTCATATATTAATAATAAATAAAATTTATATCTAATGATAAAGGCCAATGGCCTTCAAATAATTTGTGACATCACCAGCGATGTTGTCAAATAAATCATATATAGAGTTGACTGTGTAGAACCTCTAAGGAGAAAAGGGCAATTTTATTTCTTAAATATATTAACATTTCGCTGGGTTTTTTGCGGTCCTTAATGGCTTTGCGACAGTCATCATCATACCAGGGTTTACTTTTGGATCTTGGACTGGTCTAGGTTTTAGGGATAGTTCTATCGGCAGCTCGTAATACAAGCTCGTTAAATTTTAATATAAGATCATCTGCTGCATTGAGAGTCTCTTTAGAGATATAAGTCTCACAGAACATCTCAAATGCAATCCAATCTGCTTTAAGGAATTTCCCCCTAGCTACACGTTCTAAACAATTAGAAGTGATATGCTCTAGGATAATAGGAAAATGATCACTACCACAAAGATCGTCATACACCTTCTCATAGTGAGATCGATAACAGAATAAGTGGCGTTACCCGGATGTAAATAGGTATTCGAGCCATCATTGAAATAGCGCATTTCCTCCTTCGATAAGAAGTCTTTAACTATTTATGAAACACGAAAAGTAACAGCCTGGAGCTCTGTATGCAGAGCAACAGGAATGTCCATAATATTGTTGTTTATGAATATCGAGTAGCCGCCTGCACCTCGCTTTCCTTCAATACAATAGGTGCTATAAAGTGAATAATTTTTCTCTTTATTTTCTCTTTATCAGATGTCTTCAGGTAAATTTCATGAAGACACAGGGCAACTGGATTTAAAGATTGAACTAGCTGTGTTATTTCAATAAAATTGAAACTGTATAATTTTATCTAAGGAAGACATTATGAAGGTAGGCGTATAGGAGATTTATAATTGGACCGAGGTCGGCCCTTTCTTAGAGATCTCACTGGAAGATCTCAATGGTGCGGGTGACGTATTTATCACCTCCGCATCTGATGTTGAAGGGTTGACGTCCTCCAACGATACAAACTTACTAAAAATTAGGATAGGGTCCCTAGTGGCCTGGAAAGAACGTTCCACACGACCACTAGGTTTATTATTATTATTATTCCTTCCTTTGGTCGGCTTTCGGCTTTTTGTCTTAAGAAAACAAGAGCTACATTTTCGCTGGGCTGCAGGTTTTACAGATGTCTGGACGGATATGGTTTTGGGCTGATCGTTTCCAACTGACCAATTGAGTGATATCTGAGTAGCAACAGATGTTGTAACTCGCTTGACTACATTTGCAAACGAAGCCTGTGATATATTGCACTAATTTACGTGCTTCTTGGTATGAGATGTTATTTCTAACCATTAAAGTAGCTATCTGTTTTTGTTTTACGAATAATGGGCAGTCTTTAGAGGAGGGCATGTGATCTCCACTGCAATTACCACATTTAACTGTGTCATTTCAGTCGAAACCTTCATGACCTTCCTTCCCGCATCGAAAACAAATTAATTTATTTATTCATTGGCCCTTGCCGTGACCAAATTTTTAGCACGTGAAACACCCGATGGGGGGTTGGGACTGTACAGGTCAGCATGAACCCTCTACGGACCAATGTAACTGGATGACAGAAGTGATGTGCTATTAAATGTCAACTTTATTTCAGCACAAATTTGTTTTTCAGAGAGGTCAATAAGATCCCCATCCCTATTACGTATGACGCCCTTGCAGCTATTTAGGCACTTATACGGCGATGCAAAAACAGGTACATCGAAAATGGAATTCAATGATAATATATTGAATGCCTGCTGTTTACGAAAACATCCAATAAGGATATCGCCAAATCTCGACCAGCTGAACCTTCTAATGTTTTTTAAGAGCGAATGGATCTAGTTTAGACGCTGGACGTTGGTCGTTTTTGGTTGATAAAACAATGAAAGGCGGCCAACTGTCCAGTCCATTGCTTGTTTTAAGTAGTTCTTCACTTTTACGCTTTTTTGCGGTGTTTATTGGAGCATTGGAAAGGTTTATTGAGAAAGACATAATGGATATAGTACGCATTTCATGTTACGTGTCCCCCACCCACCAGAAAGAGCCAACAAGAGCGAATCTACATCTGCAGATGACCAGTAGAGAATAGAAACAGGGAATCCACGCAAGGTATACTCGAACAGATTGAGTTATACCAAAGGTTAAATTCGATCTGCCTTCTACATTGACCCCAAACAAGAGCATCTGGAGAAAATCCAACTTGACATCACAGTATGTGAAAGAATATCAAACAGGATCAAGTGTGGGGCTTGACGCGACCAGCCGATTGATCGGACCGGACTTTTCCGACCTCCTGTCTCTCTCCAAATAAGGGCAAAAGTGGCAAAGTGGGATGTCGCAAGACCAAACACACCCTCAGCCACCAGGATCCCGTCCTTGGAGATTACGGGTCGCGACCCAAGGCAAACAGGTCGTTCCCCGGTTGTCTCTCACACAAACGAGAAGATGTGAGTCTATTATATTCACTGGGCTCACACAGGAGAGCTCTAGGGTTGTCGTATTTTACGACAAGCGTGCCTAGAGGGCTGAGGTCCTATTCTTATCACCCCCTGAAACCCCACGGGGGAATCTGCAGAACAGCAACCAACCATAACAGAACTCAATACTCAAACTGTCGTTTTTTTTAAGGAAAAAGGTGTCTAATACGAGTTCATGTACATGTAGAGGCATTTTGAAATGGTGAGAAATATAACGCGAGATTATATGGGATGTAACTGCTTTTATGTTCTAGACGTCACGTTTCGGCGTGGTTACTAACATCGTTAGTAAATCTAATGATCAGGGCGTAATATCCATGGATATGTAAACAGAAGGTTGAGGTCAACATCATGTGAAATGAGAAGTATTTCAAACAACAGATTAAGTAACAAACAAACTGTACAAAAGGCCTAGGCTCCGTTTTTAGGTGGGATTACGGTTCTGATATACAGTAACCAGACGACATAAGATAGAACACTTGGGTATTTTAATGTAGCGACAGTTAATCAAAACCAGTGACATGTACAGACATCATATGGGAAATATGACCTGGAATGGAAGGTTAGCATAAAGTTCATTGTAAATAAATATTACGTCCTTGAGTTGGATCAGGCAGTGTTTGTACATTATGTGTTACATCTTCATTGTAGTAGGCGTGCAAAATAACCCGGATGTAAAACATGAGTGCTCGTACTTCAACTTCACACGCTTCACCAAATTCCACAGAAGGACATGATGACTAATCGCATTCCCCACAACAACAACAACACGGCTGATTAGCTTAGGGATTTGCCAAACCAGGTACAGGCTGCCACACTTCTTCTCAGGAAACCAACTCATCCTTAAGGCAATCAGCTCTCGTCTCTTATCTCAAGACAATGAGACATTTTACACCGAACATCTAATATTCCACTGAAAAAGTTTTACAGTAAACATCTGCCGAAATACAGACCAAATGCTCCAATGGTAAAAGGGCGAATTTGCACATCACTTCAAGTACAAACGTGTACTCTTTTTGGACGAGTCCGTCCTAATTTCGCACTTCATGTGCTTTCTTTGTTCTTTGGTCGTTCGGGTTATTAACCCGCAAGTCCATTTTTGTTTGACGGCTGTTTATATTGAGCCGGTTAATACGTTAATCATACACTCAAATATCCGTTCAAACGATACTATACGCGTATGACACACTGTATACTGTACGAGTATGACGGATTGTATACTGTACGAGTATGACGGAGTACAAAGGTCCTCATAAAGGGGTATTGGGGGCACACAGCCACGTAAGTGAATTCATATTTTCATAAGAATTCGACTCAAGAATATGAAACGATACCTTACATTGCTTTGATCAAACTACTGAAAAGTAAACTGTTCAGAGTACGGAGGAAATCCCAGTTATTCCCCAAGCACCAGAAAAAAGTATTGACTGAAAGCCGCAACAAATCAAGAGAAAAACCAGGATTACAGGCCAGTCTTTCTAGTCCAAGGGTAACTGACTGAAACATGAATTACGCTTTGCAGATTGTCATAAGAGTCACTCGTAGAATTTTAGCCGAATGTTGCAAAAAGTATGGAATAAACTACTTCAAGCGTCCAATTTCGATGAATCTCTCCGTCTGATTGGTAGACGGTAACGGTACCATAACGTGATATCAGTGAAAAGACTGCAAAGTTTATTTCAAACATTTGATTTGCTGCAAGGAAGTACGCCCTCCTTGGAGTCCAGAATTCAGTTTAGCCCCAGGTTAATCCAAGTCGCCCTGGACGATTTACAATTACAATCCACATAGTTAATCTGAATGAATGAATGATTATAACTGAACGCCACATCGTCAATATTTCAGACGTATATTGGTGAGAACGTGTTTGAAATAGGATGTTGTGAATAGTTTTCGATAAAATGGACATTAAAAAAAAAGAAAAGACGAACGTGTTTAAAATAGCTTAAAAAGAACTAAACCCTAGTTAAAACTCGAAAACCAAAACATTTTTATAATACACGTAATCGTGATTATGTACAAATAATATATATAATAAAGTTCTATATTTTATGATACAGACCAACGGCCTTTAAATATTTAAAGTGGCAATTTAATGTGCATTAATTTATTACTGCTCAGATGGTTCTGTCAGCTATATCCCATCGGAATGAAAAGCCCTGGTACACGACTGAAAAATCTCTTCTCATCAACAGTCAATCAATATCAGAATTACCTCCCCCAATGTAAGTTTTACACAAGCACTTCGAGAATGCCTCGCTTCCTTTTTCAACAAAATGAATCGTACGGAAAGCAAATTAACGTCCTTCAAAGCTTGATAAAGTGACTTTCTCAGTATAGAAATAAAAAGTTACAGATCCATGGTGAGTGATTGTCGTCTAACCTGAATTAATGCCGTGATGCATGATGCAGTCCGCTTTGAACAAGCAGTCATGTTTCAACAATCAGTCACAATCAACGTGATACAGTGGCACAGAAAAACTATCAGCATCGTATACTTTCAGAATGGATGAATGAATGAATGTGACTTAACGCCTGCTCGGAAGGTGTGGAGAAGATGATAATTTTGCTAGTTATCGTTTATGACTACCGTCTTATAAATTCGAATTTCTCACATGGTGTAATTTCTGAATAAATGAATGAACTTGGCTTAACGCCACATCGGCACTTATATAGATGAGGGTGAATTTGTTAGTTTCCATTTATGACAACCGTTGTAAAAATATTGCGTTTAACACAAATCAGTTGAAGCTTACAATATTATATTTGAAAGTCGTGTCAAATTCAGAGTGGACACAATATGACGCGTTTGAAGCTGTGTACTCATTTGGCTTCTTTGTCATTGTCTGTAAAATGGACCATTGATCCCACGAGTATTATCATATGAAATTCAAATGATACAATGTTCTTTTCCTTTATTGCACACACGATCGTCTCAGTTTTAACATAACGCTTAATATATACTGACCCGCTACAAAAACGCACCAACAAAAATCCATGAAATATCATGATAGTTTGAGAATAAGAATGGAAATATCCATGGTTAGGAGTTGCGGAAGC
Organism: Liolophura sinensis; assembly: GCF_032854445.1. Classification (NCBI taxonomy): domain Eukaryota; kingdom Metazoa; phylum Mollusca; class Polyplacophora; order Chitonida; family Chitonidae; genus Liolophura; species Liolophura sinensis. The sequence goes on from NC_088304.1 coordinate 515,286, forward strand.
TCCAAAGACATAGCCTTTGTGCGAATCGTCACCAAAACGCAACGGAGACCAGTACTAGCAAACACGTTTTACATCTGAAAAGCAAGAAAAACTTAAGTGTTATTACTTTTGGGTGCTTAATGGATGCCACCACAGTACCATCACAAGACTGATCCAGCGATGTCAGCTGGCGAAACGTTCCATAGGTTGACAACTCTCTGGACAACCACGTGTGGCAGCAGCCAGGGAAGACCGACAGACTGTGATGACAAATCTAAAAGATGAAACACTCCCGGCGTCCAGAACAGCACTACGTCAGCGATACTGTATGCCGTCGACTTGTCCCCTTGGTTTACGTGCACGTCGTCCTTACGCCCGCAATGGTCTCTTGGGTACAGGCAATGGTTACTTCTACGCTGGCATGACGTTCTCTTCTGTGACGAATCCAGATTTCCCCCCAGAAACACCGGCGCACGTGCCTGGCGTCGCCGTGGTGAATGTTATCACGATGACTGTGTTGTGATGACTCATCAATAGGGCGGTGAAAGTACGATGGTTTGGGGCGGTATCACTTTTCACCACACAGCACAGCTCCACCTATGCACTGATCGCATTAATTCAGCTTACCACAGGGAAACCATTTTATGATGTCACGTTATTCCCTGTTTGCGTCAACATCGAAAGTTGCATACTTACCAACAGGACAACGCCAGAGCATGTACAGAACGTGCCTCTATCGACTTCCTGGCACAGAATAATGTACCTCCTATGCCATGGCCTGTCCTATCTCCAGATCTACCGCCCATCGAACCCTTGTAGAACAACCTCGGACAGCGCATTGCATGTCGACGCCAAATCGCCAATGTTAAGAGATCTTCCATTTGTCCTACAACGTGAGCGATGGAGGACTCCATAAACTGTTACCCAGAGACTAATAGGGTCCATGACAAGTCGTTGTGTGGCGTACATTGGAAAGAGTGGTGGTGCCGACACTGTCTTTGCACCTCTAGTGTGTTCCACTTTCTCTACATTAAAATTGGCCTACCTTTCAAGGACACTTCTAATTATTAATGCATAACTGACTTATCTGAGCGTGAATGTAATACATAGCCAACACACTAGACTCGGTAGATTATATCTCTTCTTAGTAGTTTTAATCGCCATTTCATTCATAATGGATAAGTTAAGATTGTGAGTTCTACAGATTGCTTATATTGTCATCAAGGGATTCGCATTTTGATCGTCCTACAGACTTATGATTTACTTCAATGTCCGTACAACAATAATGTTTATTCCTACATAATCCGTGATTCTCGGTTGTCATTGGCCTTGCCCACATTAATTTACTGATCACCAGTCTTGCGGTTTTCGAGAGGCACAAATGACACTGGTGGTCAGCGTCGCAGCGCAGACCTATATGGATTGATGTTTTACATTAACAACTCACCGTCTTAGGTCATAAAGATTTATTTCTTTATTTCTCACCACTTGTAAGCATTCCACAATACCGTGAATTCTGTCAGACCACATGCGCAAAAATCGTTTCCACGGCCGCATTTCTTTATAACAAGGATGTAAATATCTGCTGCGAACTGCAGAATTTAATGTGCTTCTTCTCACTCAAAACTGCCATCAAGTGGATCTTCCAATATCCGCCTGTTTAAACTGCTTGATTTATTCCTTTTAATGCTAACAGTGTAACACCATCCACTGAAACTAAAAAGTGTTTATAAAAACCATTATCTTCTCATCAGCGATCCATGAACGTTAACCTTCGAACCTACCTCGCTCGAGATTATTTCGTTTTGGACAGAGCCTGTGCCTTGCGACAAATTGAATTTAAAGTCAATTGGGTCGATATCTGGAAAAAAAGAGAATGCTTTTTCAGCAACAAGGGAAAGACATGTAACGGAAGAACATGTAATTCACAGCCTGTGTTCCCAATGATTTTTTTTAATCTAGTGATATTCGCTAGGACATTAATTCCCTTTCAAACTGAAAGATCAATTACAGCCATGCTCGATTGATTACGCGATAAAGGGAAAAACATCCCCAAGTAATGATGATTCTCGCCCAGTAAGAAAGAAAAACGGCAGATGTCTCGAGGCCTTTAATATGCGTCCGAAAATGTAAATGTGTTATCAAGAAGAAAACAATTCCATCCCATAGTAGCTACTGGGTCAAACACTGAAAGAAATCGGTTAATCCCTATTTCAAAGACGTAGTGGCTATGTTCTGTTCGCAAGCACATTGAAAACAGCCATGGCAATTGTTTTTACAGTATTTGTTCGTTTATTTACTTATTTATCTGATTGATGTCTTACGCCGCACAATAATTATAATTTCCACGTTGGTGGTCAGCATTGTGGTGGGAGGAGATTTCCCCGAGCTCGGGAGAAATCCACGACTATCTACAGGTTGATGCCAGACCTTCCCCCGTACTAAGCAAACATAAAAACAGTGGCTTAGATCTTACATTACATGCCACTGAATTGTAAATAATTCATTTCAGAGTAGAACAAGAGCGGGAGATAGCCTTTTTCATTTGGAGGACCCTTTTCGTTTTGATACATTACAATTAAGTTATGCATATCCGTTTCGTGGGTGTTGCACAATGTAACAATGAAATAGTTATCTTTGCTGAAAATATAAAAAAAAAAACAAATATTCTTGTCGCAATGACAAACTGTTCAAGGCTTTCTCATATGCACTCTTAACATTTTGATTTTGCAACAGAGTTACAGAATTCCTACTTTACGGCTCCGTGTTTAACACTTTGAAACATCCATCGCTTTGCCCTGGATTCCTTGGCGATAAACAATGTCATATGTGCAGTGGTAGACAGGAGACAATATTCAAACAAAGTGTAGGTACCAAATAAATAAGAACTTAATACTTAATAAACCAAAGATGCCATCGAGAGTAAAAGTTTTACGTAGTCATATATCTACATATACTGTGTCTTCTTGTGGCAGGGCTGGCACAGTACTGCCGCCGATGACGTATCATGCCGAAGACACCAGATATGACACTCTACCCAATCACATTGTACTAACACAAGGTCAACCAGCTCTGTTTCCTTGCTTTAATCTCACGTGTAGACCATTTATATGTCCTTATTCTGAAAGGAGACTCCAATCAATCATAATTATATACTCTAACATAATGAAGTTATATGGTCACCTAATTACGTGGTCTTTAATCTGTAAGTTATCATCCTTATCCTACGACATATAATATGACTGTGACGTGATGATTAATGAAACCTTAACAGTATAACGTTTACATAAGTAACTTGGAGGCACATGTACATATACCTTCAAAACGGGATGTCGCTTATGGATGTGAGAACACCTTCATTATAGGGTCAGTATAGACGGTCCTATTCAATTACTTCTACCATTAAATCGCGGTCATTAATGAGGTGCAACAACTTTTATCTTTAAATTACGGTCAGTATAGACGGTCCTGTTCAATGACTTTAACCTGTAAAATACGGTCGTATAGAAGGTCCTGTTCAATAACTTTTACCTTTAAAATACGGTCATATAGACGGTCCTGTTCAATGACTTTAACCTTTAAAATACGGCCATATAGACGGTCCTGTTGAATAACTTTTACCTTTAAAATACGGGCATATAGACGGTCCTGTGCAATAATTTTTACCTTTAAAATGCGGTCATTATAGACGGTCCTCTTCAATAATTTTTACCTTTAAAATACGGTCATTATAGACGGTCCCATTCAATATCTTTTACGTTTAAAATGCGGTCATTACAAATGGTCCTATACAATACCTTTTACCTTTAAAATAGGGCCATTATAGACGGTCCTATTCACTATCTTTTACGTTTAAAGTAGGGCCATTATAGACGGTCCTATACAATACCTTTCACGGTTAAAGTACGGTCATTATAGACGGTCCCATTCAATATCTTTTACGTTTAAAATGCGGTCATTATAGACGGTCCTCTTCAATAATTTTTACCTTTAAAATACGGTCATTATAGACGGTCCCATTCAATATCTTTTACGTTTAAAATGCGGTCATTACAGACGGTCCTATACAATACCTTTCACCTTTAAAATAGGGCCATTATAGACGGTCCTATTCAATATCTTTTACGTTTAAAATGCGGTCATTACAGACGGTCCTATACAATACCTTTCACGGTTAAAGTACGGTCATTATAGACGGTCCTATTCAATATCTTTTACGTTTAAAGTAGGGCCATTATAGACGGTCCTATTCAATATCTTTTACGTTTAAAGTAGGGCCATTATAGACGGTCCTATTCAATATCTTTTACGTTTAAAATGCGGTCATTACAGACGGTCCTATACAATACCTTTCACCGTTAAAGTACGGTCATTATAGACGGTCCTATTCAATAGCTTTTACGTTTAAAGTAGGGCCATTATAGACGGTCCTATTCAATACCTTTCACCTTTAAAATAGGGCCATTATAGACGGTCCTATTCAATATCTTTTACGTTTAAAGTAGGGCCATTATAGACGGTCCTATACAATACCTTTTACGTTTAAAGTAGGGCCATTATAGACGGTCCTATTCAATATCTTTTACGTTTAAAATGCGGTCATTACAGACGGTCCTATACAATACCTTTCACCTTTAAAATAGGGTCATTATAGACGGTCCTATTCAATAGCTTTTTACCTATAAAAAGCATTTTTGCAGGTGAGCCCGAATAACCAGCATATCCATTGACAAAGGCAAAACCTGCTATGTCAAAATACATACCTGTCAAAATTAGAGCATGAGCGATGCTAGTGTTTTTAATCAAGCTATCGGTGTTCGATTAAACGTATCACGTGACAAAACTGGAACCAGATATCGCTAAATGCTGTAGTCACTGAAACAAGTCGACAACGATCGATTCGGTTGGGTTTGAATGTATAAGGGTAACTGTTTCTGTAGGATATGTATATATCGGATCTAAGATAGGTTGGCGGTATCACCCAGCTAATCACGCAAGCGGAGTACATTGTGTTACAATTATTCCATAGTTTTTTCGCGATAGAAATACTTTTGAATGCTTAAGTTTTAACATACAGGTCATTCATTTTTAATACAATTAAGACATGCACCATGGAGCGTAAAAGAAGAACTGAGACGACAGTGTGATAACTTGAAAATGGTTACACGTAACCGGTGAAATACGGTCTCTTGTAATTTAACCTGTCAGCATTTTATTCTATCTGTTCGCGTAAATGCATAAATAGTAGCAAATTACACGCCCCTAGCACCATAGCTTAAGCAGATCTAGGTGAAACAATTGCAGTGGCGTTAATTACAGTTTGTTGGATTGAATGAATGATTATGTCTTAACGACACATGAGCAATATCTCAGCCATATCGTGGCGATACAATTTATTAGACCTCATTGATCTAGAATTACTCAAAATGCTGTGCTGTCATCACCTTTAACATACCATGACATTAAAACAAGGTCAATTAAGGCCATTTTAGGGCAGTTTTCTGGACTTTTGCCAGAGTAGTTCGTTAACTTGATTTGAATCATGCTATTTCACTAGGACACCTCACACATGGAGTTGTTATAGTTTTGGTCCTTATCGAACATTCTCGACAACACGATGCCCATTTTCCTGCTTCAAAAATCCGTTGCAGTTTTTTAACATTAATTTAGTCCCCTTTTTACATTGTTAAAAGTTTGATTTTTGCTCGTTATACAATTCGAAAAGATGGAGACAAGACAAAACGTAAAAGAAAACGTAGTGAAACAAAAGAGATTTTTTAAGTATTTATTCAAACTGGAATAGTTTCAGTAAAATTTCTATGATTCTGAATTCTTACACAACGATATCAGAAATAAAACCCTAATCAGACGTCTCCTATCATATTATACCGAGGTGTCAGAAACTTTATAACAATTTTATGTCTTCTATATTGTCTATGAACGTAATAAACGACTGATAATGAAAATGTTATGATGTTAACTATAGGTTGAAATGTCTAAAATCTAATATTTCGACCTACTTACAGCGTATCACAGATTTCCCGTTCCAGGCGTGAAGCTTTTTTCAGCGTAATTGTGGCGAGTTTTGTGGAAATTGACGCGTGGATCACAGAATTCCACACAAAATACGAAGCCAGACTGAAAACAGTTCAGAATTGTCTTGTCGCCATTTTATAACGTTTCAAGACAGAGATACTTATCATGGTTATTGCGGCATATCACAGAGCCAACATTAATTTACTCATAACTCTATCAGATATTTGGTGAAGTTGATTGAAATTATTTATCCAGACCTCATCAATCACTCTTACGAATAAAGAAAGGAAGATACAAAAACTTAGCGTTTCCAATTTCCGGAAGTTTTGTTAACGTTCTCCAATACACATGGATATTACAGCGTCTCTTACCCAGAGCCTGAGATGCCGAGAGAAATCAAAACGGGAATAGGTTATAAATGTAGGTCTTTATCCGGCAGCAGCTCAATGGAGTATTAAGGAGCCGAGGTCAGCTTTACTGCTGGTATAAGGCAAAGAAAATAACCTAGATTCATTAACCCACTCCAAATGTTCAAAAAACCTCAACATGTTGCCAAGGTTTGTGGTTAGACTGGTCACTTCATTTAATTTATTTACTTGATCGATGTTAAAGATAGCGGTCAGTTTTGTGCGTGGACGAACCGGGAGTGCCCAGGGTAAACCACCTACCTTTCGCAAGTTTCTGACGAACTTTCTTGCTGTACAATTATGCACACTATTTTGGTTGAACACACGCGATCTTCAACAATCGACCACATCAAACATCAACACATCTGTAAAAAAAAATGCACATGGAAAATGATGGAAAACCGAATACAAATGAGGATGAACAGATGGACGAAATGACGATACCATAATCCGCACTGTTTAATGGCAGCGGGCGTATAGAAAGGACAAAAGTGAGGCACGAATCGTCATATCTATACCTGTGCATTAACCAAAGATCAAGACTACAAACAATTGGCGTTGCAGCCTGAACACAAAGTTCAAGTCGATATTGGCAATCTGGTTATCGTGGCAATCTGGTTGCCATGGCAACCGCGGAAATAGGCAACTGTGAATTGCAACAAATTACATTTGTATCCACCAAAAATTATGTGGTATATGACGGCAAGCTGGTTACCATGGCAATGGTGAAAATGGAAACATTTGAGTCCCGACACATCATCAAATCTAAAAATTTACCAAAAATCTGAAAATGTAAAACAACTGGAGTTGCAGCCTGACACGAAGTTCATGCCTAAGTATAGAGTAGATATCAATGAATAGCAATCTGGTTAACATGGCAACAGCTGAAATGGACAAACGTGAGTCGCCATCTGTGTATCTTTGTATCGATCCACCAAAAATTAAAATTCTGCTGTATGGAAAATCGCATTCTGGTAACCCTGACAGCCGAGGAAATGAATAAATGAGTTGAGACACATCGTCATCAGTGTATTTCTATATCCACTAAGAAAACAATCGGACATATAGCCCGGAGAGACGGACACAATCGCTATAACATCATACACTCTGCCTAATGGCAGGCGCATAAAAAGTGTCGCTAACCACTGTTTCTAATGCACGTACAGTGATGGCATATATCTGTTCTATGTAAAAAGATTCGTAAAATGCGGGCTTTTGAAATCAAAACGTCAATAACAATAAAATGTACATTATTGCAAATAAATATATACTAATAGGCTGTGAGAACAAAAATGTAGGAAAGATTTGTGAACTGATTCAGAGAAAGGGGTACCAACCAAGTTTCCTCCGTGCGGCCTCACCTTCTTCTGGGATTACCAAGAGCCCTTTGACTCACTGTAACCAAAGTAATTTACAACCCGTTTGACTCGTCCATTTCAAAATTCTTTTAAGCATGCAGTGTCTGTCCATACTTCACCCAAATATTTCACAAAGTTTCAAAAAATTACGTTCACGCCATTGAGCACAACCAGTCGTGCCCACTCACTCGGATCCATCAACCTCTGCTGTGTAGCAAGTCTTGTTTTTGTTGTCAGACAACCGGCTGTGGGATTGTATATTTGATATATAACAGGCCAAGTGATGTATTAACAACTGAATCAACAGATCTATTGCTGTGGTCACATCTGCTCCGATAGAATCCTTTTGCTGGGCGATCTCCTCCGATAGTTTCCGACATTCTTCCATAAGTTCCAGCTTGTGTTTCCAAACAACGAAAATGGGGTGGATATATGGTATAAAGGAAACGTAAGATCGCAGATTATACGGCTGGAATTTCATGTTGTTTCCTACCTTGCACACAGACCTAATACAATCTTTGTAGACGGGCTAGTGCACGGCCGCTTATCAAGTCTCTGGAACAGGAATGCAATTACTTCAAGTCAGATATCATGTTGTTATGTTAGTTTTTGTCCTTGGGTCATACCAGTGTGACCAGTGTTACGTGTGACCATTTGCGAGTCATCACTCTATCGTTGCTTCCCTGGTTTTACTCTCTGTCAGTCTTTCATTATATGGTAGGTTTAGCGCTAACTGAGATCACTGTGCGATGTTCCCTTTCGCTCATTCTTCTAAGGCGCCCTTATTTTTGCAGAAGACAAGACCTCCACAAATGAAGCTCGCGTTTGCTCAGCTGCGAATTTACGTCACAAGTTTTATTTCAGCTCACGTGACCCTAAAATGTAACAGAATACAGCGTGCCTCTGGTTTGTTTAGCTTAGTTAAGGTTTTATTCTCACAGCTCATGAAAATGTGTAAATTGTAGCAACAGACACCTCGTACCACCATGACTTCAGCAGAATTAGGTAAAAACAAAAAATGTGGTGACACAGTTACAATTTTCTCTGACCTGTCAGCTGCCGCACATTCCTAGTGACCACTTCATCCAGGTTTTCAACACGAGCGGAGTATTGCAAACTATAAATCTGGGGCTGCTTACATACAGGGATCGCACGCATAAACTGATTGTAAATCACGAAGATCACGATCGTAGCGTTACATTTAGTTTAAGTTTTTACAATCAAAGTTTACAGTGCAAAGTTTACAATTTCTTGCACAAATGGACTGTAAGATGCATTTTCCACTTAGTCAGACAACCATTATGTATGAGTCAAACCTGACGTACGATCTCGATAGAAACTACGAAAAGTTACAATCATCTTATAATTTCTTTGCAGAAGCGGCGTAGCTTAATTTTGCAATCACTTGTGAACTAGACTGTTTGGTTTACAATTGATTTTAGCTACATTATGTTTGTGCAAGCTTGCCCAGTTTTTTAAAAGCACATATCAGAAAGTAGGATACGCAACGACAGTGTTCTGGTTTGCAAATGGTCACATGTAACAGGTGAGGCCTGGAGTCAGATAAAAGTGTAAATCTGTTTATTTTGCATGGGGTATGGCGTTGATGTCAAGGCGTTCTAAATCAAGTGTGAGTACAGTCCTTTTGTGTGTGGTAAATTCTTGATACTGTTGTAGCCGATTTGTTAACAATACATGAGGCACATCCCTGTTTTCCTTTCATATTTCAGCGACATGATTAAAACAGAGGAACCCGACTACGTCTAGGAAAGCTTATAGTCCATGGGCCAGTCATGATATTGGTACCACCCGAGGTGGCCATACCTAATTGGAACTAACATGTTATACGGTCAGTAGAAGTAAATAAAGATATGATAGAATTTCTGCAATGGTGGCTTTTTCACACATTTTGATAAGATGAAGAATCACCTTAAGGCGTTGCGCAACTTACAACAAAGCAACAGAAACGTCAATATATCGTGCACTCTCAGTTAATAATATAAGAAGACCAGTTTAAAAGAGTGGTTTGTATTGTGTATGAAGCAAGGAATATTTAGCAGTTCACGTTTTCTCTATATTTTCTGTACGCTGTTAGCTGAATATTCAGCTGGACTGTACAATTTACATCTAAGATTTGCAAGGTTTTCAGCTGGGTTGATAACAGTTTATCAACAGTTTATATGCCCAGCTGTGTATTTCTTTTATTTACACCCATTATTACGGTGAGTTAAGGTAGATTTGCTAAGGTAAGTAAACGTTTGTGTCATTTCCTTATATGTGATCTACAAATCCGAAACCACAATGTAAATATAAGCGTCAAGTCCGACATTCATATACCATTCGTAGTCCGTAAATGGCGTTCCAAGTCGATAATCGCAAGATCCATTTCCAAAACAACGTTTAACACTAGCTCCCAAAGATGTAAGAAATTATACAAAACCCTTTGATCAGCTTTTTTGACTTTCAATCAAGGATACTGGTAATTGAAAGTTCCGCCAAGCACTAAGATTAACTACCAAATTATTCCGTAAAACTCTTGTAAAGATTCCTGGAGAACATGTGTCTGAAAAATTGGAATAATGCGTTTTATACTTTTTGTTTTATCAAAAGATGAAAGTACGGTAAAAGCAGGTTTGGCTATTTTAGGTCCTTTTCCTGTCCAAATTCAGCTCATAATAAAAATATAACCTGAACCAAAATATATTTTTCCATAGATTTGGTGTATAGTTAGGCACTAGTAATCTATAGCGAAGTATCGCGTGTGATCACGCAATCATATTTTTATCAATCGAAAATGAAAAAAGGAAGTAATTTGGAAGTTCTGGGGAACCCTACATTCACCATACTATATCATGGCTTCTTAGGCATTGTCCGCATTGGTCCAGTGGTAACATGCGTGCTTTGAAAGCGTTGGGTTGAGTAGAATCGAGTTCCGTTTCCATAATTTGCAAATTTTTTGTATATTTAGTGCTTAACAAAATGAGGTAATGGAGGAGCGGTGAGTTTGAACCACATAAGAAATTCTTTATTATATTTCTTCATACATTGTCAAGCTATATGTTAGATAAAGACAAATATATTGTTGTAAATCTACGCAGATTGTATACAGTATTCTTCCAATGAAAGCTCAACGATATTGACTTCAGCTTACAGCATATCGTACAACCTGTTTTTCATTTTAGTTTCGTAATAAATGTCTATTAAAGACACTGTCATATATTCACGGTGTAAGTCGTAAGACAAAACCTGTTTCGAATACCGTTAGATATTAGACCGTTAGACCGGAGGATATTATCCTGTGCATTAAACGACATACAGTGAGCTGATGGTTACCAACTAACATTTTCGCTGGGTCTCTTCCATCGGCTGCACCTGTTACATCACAACTTCATACCGTGGAAGCCCTTTTTGTTTCAGTTTTCTGGTTTACTTAGCTTATCTAGTTTCCAGATGAAGAGCACTTCTGCTAAGCTTGATTAGATTGGCTTAAGAATCATGGGTTTATGCTCGTCTGTCAAGACGTGTTCAAAACATAAACAGGAGTCAAGCATTGGAGACGTCATTAGGTCAAACTCTCTTAAGTTCAGTAATTGAAAGTCCAACCGGACAAAGGACGCGATCGATTTCAGGTCATCCACACAATTCTCGCCACGGGTTCCATGCAGGCCAAGGTTTTGACGTCTGATCACAGAGCTAGCGGCTACATAAACATCTGTAACTCACTGTCTAATCACCAAAAAGGTTCAGTTTGATATTGAGCCTTCTATTGGAAAGGCTGAATAAAGAAGTCTAGCATCAAAGCGCAAGATTTCAGTGAAACAGCCCTGGACGATCTATGGTGGCGTGACTAACCGGTTATGCTTACCATGAATAAATAATTCCGTATATATACTATATAAATAGATGTGGTTTCGTGTTCGGGCTGTATAATGTATAATGAATCCTCTCCGGCCGTAAGTGGGAAGGTCTGTCAGCAACCTGCGGATGGTCGTGGTTTTCCCCCGGGCTCTGCCCGGTTTCCTCCCACCATAATGCTGGCCGCCGTCGTATAAGTGAAATATTCTTGAGTACGGCGTAAAACACCAATAAATAAATATATAATGAAGTGATATATATATATAAAATTTTTGGTGGACACATTTGTCCATTTGCTCGGTTGCCATGGTAAACACACACCTATTATCAACACCAACAACGCCTCAGCGGTTATACTGGCTTTTCTTACATTTCAAACAAATGCATTTGTTGGGGCGTATGATGTGTTCATCTGAACTCTTGTTAACATTTAACTATAGAAGAGTTCGAACTCGAAACTCCCATATTAATTGTGAGGACGTTTAATGTGTAACTATTTTACTTAACCATTTGAAAGTCTCACGCTACATGGTTTGTACATGTGTAATTGTTGACGGTCACGCTGAAATTGATTACTTTGCGCATTAGAAAACTGTTTCCATAGCACATGTACTCTGTACAGAGGTTATGTAAGTGCATGTGTGCTTGTGTCTTTCTGCATGTATGCTTGTGTCTTTCTGCATGTATTCTTGTGTCTTTCTGCATGTAGTCTTGTGTCTTTCTGCATGTATTCTTGTGTCTTTTTGCATGTATTCTTGTGTCATTCATTTCATTAATTCATACTGCATACAGCTGAGGGAGGCATACTTGTGGTTTCTGTCTGTGAGTAACACAGCACAGGGACATCCATGTAGACTGTAATCAGTGAGATTGTTAGCTCATATCTAGCTTTTGTTGTATGGAATATCTCTTTTAGTGGAAGTGTCTCCCAGAAGCCAACATACATTTACTTAAGTATGTCAAGTTAGTGTTTTCCCATCTGGCCTATGCTGGTCATGGTCATATCTGGAAAATATTACTAAATCCTTATTAAAACACAAATGTAAATGTTTGAGCATTCGCTTACCTTATTACTTCAGTATTGCTGAAGTAAGGCAAAATATTTGGAGAATAATTTTGTACAACACAGATTGTCATTTCTTACAGCTTAAAAATCCAGGATTTCTTGGCGTCATATGAGATTGATCTCCTCAAGCAGTCATTCCTAAAATTTAGGGAGGCATATTGGACAGGGAGAGAACTTCAAGGGCTGAAATCAAAGTATCCCATACAATTTGAAGAGATCAGTAACACAGCTGAAAAGTAAACTTATACTTATAAGTAAATATATAAATATATAAGTATGTTTAATTATCTTATTACCAGATTGCTTGGGTAGCTCGATGGACTGTGGTGGTGGACTGTGGACTGTAACGGTGGACTGTGGACTGTGGTGGTGGATTGTGGACTGTGACGGTGGAATGTGAACTGTGACGGTGGACTGTGACGATGGACTGTGAACTGTGACTGTGAACTGTGACGATGGACTGTGGACTGTGAAAGCCCAGAAGATATGCTGTTGGCACTTTCAGGTCACGTAGGTCTATAAAAAATTGATAACTAAAATTCCAGGAACTATGATTTTGCTTGTGTACCCATCAGAAAGCTCTTCGTTATTGAATGAGCAGATGTTTAGAAATATCTTCATACAAAATTACATTTATTTTACACACAACATTTCTGATAATGAATATTCTGTCCTCATTTATGGATATGAGATGCCACTAGCTTGAATCATGCAGGTTAGAGATGCCTATCTCTTTTGAAATGGAGAAAAGATTGTCCTGTGAGCACATGAGATATGGCACAGTCACATCATTTGGTGCACATGTGTACAGTAGTACAGCCACCTTTAGTATCAGGCAACAATTTCAGAAATAAATTCTAATCGCCGTTGTATTTTCCAAGGTACTATCCAAGACTTTCCTTCCCGTGGAACTTCTTTAGATTGCACCATCGTGATAGAAAAGTAATATTGCTTTTAATAACTAGCGAAAAAGGGTATCTAAGAGTACTATGTTTGTGTTGTGTCTGGGCTATATTTCCCAACAGTTTTCTACATACATGTAGAGTTTTATTTTTGGTGGATACATAGATACACAGGTGGCGATGTGTCGCGACTCACTATTTTTCCATTTGAGCGATTGTCTTGGTTATCAGACTGCCCTTTCCTCTATATATACTATATAAATAGCTGTGATTTCGTGTCTGGGCTATAGCTCTGTTTTTTATGTACAGGTTTAATTTTGGGTGCATACATACATACATAGATGACGATGTATTGCGACTCACATTTGTTCATTTCCGCAGTTGTCATGGTTACTAGATTGCCATTTCCCTATGTATATGTATATATAGATATGATTTCGTGTCCGGGATACAAACCCAAATGTTTTCCACGCAGAGTCTTAATTTTTGGTTGATGCATAGATACACAGACGACGATGTTCACAATTCACATTTGTCCATTCTCGCGGTTGTCATGGTAACCACATGGCCATTTTCCTTGTTATATGCTAGATAAATAGAAATGATTTGCCGAACTCCTGTTATTGTTTTGTGTGTTTCTTGTGACGACAGTTAACAAATTAAAATAGAAAGTTTGTACTGAGAAGAGAGTGTTTCTTTCTGAAACATCTGTTGGCTGTTTCTCAAAGCAGTCGTAGACTTAGGACTAAAGTTGCGCCATTGGTAGATAATCTCAAGTGAAGGTATACATCATCATGTTGACTAGGCCAGACCTAATATTACCACTACTATGAGAAACATGCACTTCCTGTTTTCGACATGTGTTTTTCTTTGCCTGAAGTGCACTAGTGCTCAAATTATAGTACAAAACACCACACTTGTCCCGTCCCATCGCTTATTCACAGTTCCGAGTGACTACGGAATAGATCTCTTAGGTACAGATAAACAGTGTCAAGTAGGAAGTGGCTGCTAAATTTACCTAATGGTTCGATATTCTCGCTCGTATACGATCGATTTACTGGCTCGAGTCCGGGTATAATAATAATTATAATGCTGGTTTCCCCCATATGAAAAATGAATAATAATATTACTGAGTACATTGATCAACAAATCTATACTGATACTTGCGCCTTCTTAGCTTTATGCTCGTTATAAAGGCAATTCTCTAGGATTGGTTTGCCATGGTGTCCGCGTGTTAATGTGACTTGGTGTGGTCAAAATGGTTTTGAAAGCCATGTTAACCGAATGAATGAAAGAATGATTACGGCTTAACACCATGTCGGCAATATCTCAGCCATATCGAGGCGGTAAATGTTCATACCCAGAGACAGCGAATGGCTTCTGATGTGATGGAAACATTCAAAATACACCAAAAAAAGACCAACATGGTTAAAAACAGTTTAAAAAACCGATTCTCGATCAAACTCGGAAACCACAAGACGTTTCAAAATAGATAGTCTAGAAATGTGTACACAAAATGTATAATACATATATATGGGAAGAATCATATTTTGTAATATTTGTCAATGGCCTTACGGACTACGAATTTGAACTTTGATATGGAATTCATGCCTGGAATATTCATTGTCTGCCCGGCATCATTGAAAACTTATGACCGCTTCTCTCTTGTGTGTTACCTGCTTTATTTATTATTTGTATAATTTCTTACATACCTTTGTCTTTGGAAGTTAGTGTTAAACGTTATTGTGGAAATGGATCTTGCGATTATCGACTTGGAACGCCCTTTACGGACTACGAATGGTATATGAATGTCGGACTTGACGCTTATATTCAAATATTTAATGACAGCATTACCAGCAATGCTCTCAAATAAATGGAATATAGAACATTTCTCAAACATAGGCGAAGTCCAAACAGTGAACCAGGATGTGTTTGATGCCGTACTCAGCATCACATCCATCACACTCGGGAGCACTTCTGCCATCAAGAATATAATCGCGTGCCTCATACGGCATCTCCTTAAAACTACTTGATCTCTGCGAAACATAGCATGAGTACAATAATTATATCCAAGAACAGGGTGAATAGCGCGCAGTTTATTTTGGGCCTGCAAATCCCATTCATCCTATCATAGCCGGCGAACATACTTAAGCATATTACAGCGAAAATCTGTATACGATATTTTAGTTGTAGATATCTTTATTCAGGGCAGATTTAGTTTCCCTGTCTACGACTGTGTTTCCATGAACATCAGTGTGACTTGGTATCCGACATTATATAATATCTTTACCTGTTCTAATATGTTTCTTATGTAAGGCTAATATTTCAAGTATCAATGGATTTTTAAATTAATTATTATATATTGCCAAAAGACAAGAGAGCGAGTCACTACATATCACTGCCTTCTGGGCGCGAACAGAGGAAACGCGTGACAACGCCAGGAGTATAGCTCTGGCCTCGGCAGAAAAGATTGAAGAAGAAGATGGAAGACGAAGAGAAGAGAATCGGTGTTCCTTAGACAGCCGCAGCCGCAACTCTGTTCCCATCCCTTCAGCCATCAGTGTATATAAATTTGTAATCCGAATAAGCCTTAGTTTCAGCAAAACTTTGCTAAATTATAAAAGGATTGGTATACGAATGTCGGACTTGACGCTTATATTCAAATATTTAATGACAGCATTACCAGCAATGCTCTCAAATAAATGGAATATAGAACATTTCTCAAACATAGGCGAAGTCCAAACAGTGAACCAGGATGTGTTTGATGCCGTACTCAGCATCACATCCATCACACTCGGGAGCACTTCTGCCATCAAGAATATAATCGCGTGCCTCATACGGCATCTCCTTAAAACTACTTGATCTCTGCGAAACATAGCATGAGTACAATAATTATATCCAAGAACAGGGTGAATAGCGCGCAGTTTATTTTGGGCCTGCAAATCCCATTCATCCTATCATAGCCGGCGAACATACTTAAGCATATTACAGCGAAAATCTGTATACGATATTTTAGTTGTAGATATCTTTATTCAGGGCAGATTTAGTTTCCCTGTCTACGACTGTGTTTCCATGAACATCAGTGTGACTTGGTATCCGACATTATATAATATCTTTACCTGTTCTAATATGTTTCTTATGTAAGGCTAATATTTCAAGTATCAATGGATTTTTAAATTAATTATTATATATTGCCAAAAGACAAGAGAGCGAGTCACTACATATCACTGCCTTCTGGGCGCGAACAGAGGAAACGCGTGACAACGCCAGGAGTATAGCTCTGGCCTCGGCAGAAAAGATTGAAGAAGAAGATGGAAGACGAAGAGAAGAGAATCGGTGTTCCTTAGACAGCCGCAGCCGCAACTCTGTTCCCATCCCTTCAGCCATCAGTGTATATAAATTTGTAATCCGAATAAGCCTTAGTTTCAGCAAAACTTTGCTAAATTATAAAAGGATTGGTATACGAATGTCGGACATGACGCTTATATTGTATCTGTTTTCTTATACTTACGTGGATCAAATATCAATTTAGGCTGTCGAAGAATCCAGTGAAGAAACTCCGGGAAAGACACCGGAGCTATATCCTCTAGCATGATGTTAGCTTCCATAATGTCGTGCGTATATGAAGACCCAAGGTAGGGATCTTGTTAGGACATTTACTACATTTATCTACATATTACAGATTGAAAACAGTGGCAGAAAGGGTTTGTTGGATGAGCTTTTAACTTTGTAGCATATTGAAGGCTCAGTTCAATACGTCGGTTGTATAAAGAAGGTTCACTTGCCTCTACGAATAAACTGTCTACTCGTAAGGTTCTAAAAGCACCAAGGCTTAGCCCCAAACCTTGTAATGGACAGTATCCAACTTCTTAAGGTAGCATTTCCGAGATGAACCGTAGATGATGGACGCATAGACCAATTTAGATCTCAGCAGAGAACGACATAGAGGTAATAAAATAGAGCGGTCAGCACATCAATCGGTGCTAGACACGACCTTAATAATATCGAGAGCCTTTGTACATTTGGCTTTAAGCATTTTAATGACGTATAAACGATAGCCTATATTGTATCCACAAATATATTTTCTCCAACCATTTTAATGTTTACCATAAAATTTAAGTCAACGGTCAAGATGAAGTTTCCGTTTATTACAAAAATGCATACCAACGGTTTTAGACGTGGAAAATCTAAAGCTGTTCTCGGTTGCCCATTTCCCGATTTTATTGAGACAAAGCTGCGACTGACGTTCAATATTATTCATATTATTAGCTGGGTAGCATATAAGAAATCATCAACATTTAAAGAACCCTATGTGCCGGATGTTAAATTATTTTACTAAGTTATTTATTTTTATGCTAAATAAAGTTGGTGATCTATCATCCGTTCCATAGTCTTACAGAAACAGATGGTAAGAGTTATAGGACGTTAATTAGACGGATCAGCATGATCCCTACCCGGTTTGGGGACCGGGATGATACACGCTGTCCTCCATCAGGGTGGAAAATTACGAGTTATCCAAATATCATTAAACAGGCCCAAGACAATCTAAAGTGGCTCAGGACCACACGTATCGTGTATCGTGTGCCTTTTTAATGCAGCTTTAAGTTCATCGATATTACACGGACGATTATAATCTTGTACCGTGCGCGGGAAGGTCTTGCAGCAACCTGCGGATGGTCGTGGGTTTCCCTCCCACCATTATGCTGGCAGCCGTCGTATAAGTGAAATATTAAGTGAGTACGGCGTAAAACACCAATCAAATTAATAAATAAATAAGCTTGTAAGTTTTTAGATGAAAAGGGGAGTTCAGTTTTCTCCTTCTGGTATCTAATATGTTGAAAATCTGAAGTATAATTCTTAGAGCACGATTTGTTAGAGATTGTTTTAGCTAGTTTATGTGCTATATCAGATGGGAAAGTTAATATATTATCTTCGAATGCTGGACTTTCGCTTTATTTTTTTTTTGCCAGAATCTTGCCAGTTTTTTTAACCTTTTTTAATGTTCCAGCTGCATCCTGGAGAGCACTTTTCAAACCAAAGAGATGATCGGACCGGGCACATACGAGCTCCCGTCTCTCTTTAAGTAAGGGCCAAAGTGGCGTGTTGGGCGTGAGGATCTCGCACAGACACGCCCTCATTCACCAGGACCCCGTCCGCGTAGATTACGGGTTGCAACCTATGGCAATCAGGTTGCTGCCCGTTTGGCCTCTTACACAACTGAGAAGACGCGATTCCATTAACCCGTTCACAGGGGCAAATTTAAGCCCGTTTAACTTGCGAAAGTGGGTTTGAGCCAGTTTGACGTCGCCCACGTGTACGCAAAGTGGGGGCATTTAATCCGGTTTATTTGCCCCAGCTAGCGACGTGGCTTTAAGCCAGTTTCAGGGCTTGAGCGTTAACGATGGTAACTGGATTAAATGTTGCGCGTACGTGAAGGTCAGGGTGGCGTAATTACTAAACCGACTTAGATGTGACCGTGTGAAGTGGCAAATCCCTGAAATGACATGAAACCGGGTTGGGCATGCTGTCGTGTGAGCGCACGCATTTTTTACAACTGGCTGTGATTTAAACGAGTTCAGGTTTGATTTTTGGCCGCGTGAGCGGGGTATAGTATGTTCACCAGGCCCACATGGGAGAGCTCTGGGTTAGTCGCCTTCCACGACAAGCTTGCCTAGATGGCTTGGGTCCTATTCTTTTCACCCCAGAGACCCAGCGAGGGTCCACGTTTTGATGCTCCAAAGATATTGTCAGATCTGATAGCCTTTGCATGAACCGTTACCAAAAAGTAACAGGGAACTGTACGGAAATAGGTTTTTGCACCTAAAAAGCACGAAAATTTCAGTGGTATTACTTTTGGGTCCTGAAATGGGTTGGTAAGGAATTCATTCAAAGGCTATCCTCATAATCGCTGTAGCAGTGGAATGGCACTGAGGATGCAATGCCGGGATTACTTATCTCAGCGTGAATGTGACATAACCAACACCTGATAAAATTTGGTCTACCGTCAATTCCACTTTTTACCTGTGGTGGATTTTTAATGAGTTTCAATATATATTTATCCTAATTATTTCAGTCTCTGCACCACCGATTATTAACAGATGAGTTTGAAATGTAAAAAGAGTGCATGTGTGAAGGTAGCCATGCTCATTACATCTGCATGATGCCTATATGAACAGTTGCAATCAAAGCGCGACTGAGATACCTTGTTTAATTGTTATTTGACCTGGAACTTATTCATGGACTACGAATTTGAACTTTGATATGGAATTCATGCCTGGGATATCCACTGTCTACCCGGCATCATTGAAAACTGATGACCGCTTCTCCCGTGTGTTACCGGCCGTATTTCCTATTTGTAAAATTTCTTACATACCTTTATCTTTGGGAGCTAGTGTTAAACGTTGTTTTGGAAATGGATCTTGCGATTTTCGACTTGGAACGCCCATTACCGACTACGAATGGTATATGAATGTCGGACATGACGCTTATATTTCAAACTAATATGCTTGTGCTTTCTAAAATTTAATTTGGACAGTGGTACTTACCATTGTGGTTTGAACAGTACCATGAGAGCAAGATGAAGCATTCAGTGTAAGTAGTATACTATACGCAGTTGGAGTGAGTTTCGAGGAGTGAGTAGTTGAGACATGTGTGACATATGTACGTGGTTAGGTCACGGGGTTTTCCCGTCACGTCATGGATTGATGTAAGTGTGGATGAACCAATCAGCGAGCGAGAACGGGGTTATGTAAGTTTTGGCGGACCAATTAGCGAGCGAGAACGGGGTGATGTAAGTACGGACTAATTAGCGTGAGCGGATGGCTATGTAAGTGGTTAGGTCACGGGTGATATCACTACACGTGCCTAGGGTAAAAAAGACGGCCGCAGCAGTAGCAGACCACATCCCCTGGAGAGAGCGAGCGAGCGACCATGGAGATAGATGGAGAAACAACAAAAGCCGGTGGAGATGGAGGGGAGGGAGAGACGCGAAAGAAGAAGAAGACCTTTACCTGTGGGACGTGTGGTCGAGGGTTTGCCCGGCGGGATAACTGGCGGCGACACCAGCGAACACAGCACGCCGTCCGCGACGCCTGTGGTGAGGCTGGTGAAAGTGGTGAGGGGAAAAAGAAGAAGCTGTTTACCTGCCTAATGTGTGCAAAGGACTTTACTCGGCGGGATAACTGGCTCCGTCACCAGCGGACGCATCAACCCCAGAAAAAAAGATTCACCTTCCCGACCTGTTGCCAGACGTTTTACCGCCGGGAAAATTTGCTGCGCCACCAACAGCGGCATGGGAAAAATAACGAGCGTGTGTGGCATTGTGAAGACTGGCAGAAGTCTTTTTACCGACTGTGGGGTTGGCGTGCCCATCGACGCGGGGAACACGGTCAGGTAAGTTCTTTTATTTTTATTATTATGAACACTTTTTAACACTAACGCAACATTACAGGAATGAGGAAAATTATCTTTGAAAAGTTTAAACGTGGTCATGGAATGGACATCGGTGCCTTGGGAGAATAAATCCTACCCTACCAATCTACCGACCTCCCTGCCCGCCACCACCCAGCCAGTCAGCCAGTCAGCTAGACTGGCTGGCAACAATGTAATATGCAAGGCGACTGGGTCATTGTGTCCCGCTAGGGCTGAGTGACCTGCCGGCCTGCCTGCCTCATTGCCTTGGCTGGCAACAATGTATTATGATGTGTTATGGTGTACTATGCGCAACATGTGCGGTGACTGGGTTAGTGTGTCCCGCTAGGACGGACCGACCTCCTGGTCGACCTGCCTGCCTGATATCTATCACTCAGCTTCCTGTCCTCCCCTACGCGTGATGCCCCCGTCTAGTGCGGGTACATCACCTCAAAAGTTTTTTTTTGGGGGGGGGGGATTAGGGGATAACACTCGCCAGTGAATTTTTTTTTTTGGGGGGGGGGGGAGTTGGGGACTTTATATTGGCATCGAGTCGACCGGCCCGGCTTAGCGCTTGCGTAAGGGGCGCGCCTTTCACAACAGACGCCGAGGGACACAGCAGTCTTTGATGACTAACACTTGCCCTAACGCAAGCCTAGTAAAAGAGTGCGATTAGTAGCATCCGCCCTGACAACAGCCCAAACTTCTGGCAGGCTCACAAGCACGGCTTTCTCGACTCCGGGCACACATCTTTCGAGTATGTAGAACATAGATATGTCTATCACACCGAATCCACAGGACCTGGCTTAATTATCATATAGCCATATCGGGGGGTAGCGATATCGTATGTCTATAAGTGATTTACCACACCACGCCATAGGAGGCACTTACGCCAAGTCCCAATCCACACCCCCACATCACACTGCACACCATCACCATGTTCAGGCAGGGTTGATTTTTTAAAGTACCCCACTATTCACCATGATCATACCTTCACCACCCGGTAGAAGACCATACAGTGTTGCTGTACTCTAACGGGTTGGTTCGGGGCTCGGTCACGGACCAACTCTCTACCGAGCCTCTCTAGCGAGGCCGTAACCCCAGAGGTATGCAGTGTGACCGTAGGTGGCCACGTTGGTATTGGTGTGAATTAACAATTCACCTACCTGGTGGGGGCGTGTCGTCTTTTTTTTGAGAACCGTACAGGTTGGTGCATTTTTTTTATTAGCCGTAGACGACAAGCTGCTCCAAACCTCACCACAGACATTCACACCATACACCGGGGAGTGATCTGAGCCTGCCACATTACCACACAGACCACAACCACCAAGTGCACGAGCCTGAGACCTCCCTGTGAGAAAGTTCACACCTCCTCACCAGGGAGATTCGGCTCTACATGCTCTATGTATACGCTTGAATGCTCGGGTCAATGCTTGTTTTTTTTTTTTTTAGCTTAGGGTTTGGCCCTAGAGCGAACAAGAGAGTAGGGTTTAGTCGACTCTTACGGACCAGCCCCTGCCGGCTAGGGTACTATTCTTGTCTGACCCCGGTACACCCACAGCGGACTATAGCGGACTATAGCTAAATTAGTCGCTTCTTACGACAAGCCCCTAAAAGGACGGGGGCTGTGGTGCTAGTCTTCTCTAGCGCCGGCACACACACAGCGGACTAACAACTAAGGGTGGCCTAGGTTAGTCGCCTTTTACGTGGCGCTACATTGTTGCCAGCCGTGGTTATTTTCAGCTAGCGTGCTGTACATAATTCTGACATGCCTACCCGCACCGGCTGACCTGCCTGCCTGCCTGCCAGCCCCGCCTGCCCGCCTGCCTGTATACCATCACACCAGCATACACCCTTCTCACTCTAGAATCCAACGAAATGTAAATGGCTCCGAGGTGATGCCTCCGTCTTGTTCGGGCACATTACCTCAAAAGGTCTGGGGAGAGCCTTTTTTGGCTTTGTCTATTTTTTTTTTTTTTGGCTTTTTTTCTTGTTTGTTTTTTTTTTTTTTCAACCAACACAGGAATACAAGACATTATAAATATATACAAAAAAAAAGAACAATAGTTGGAGATTATAAATATATACAAGAAAAAAGAACAATAGTGGGCGATTATAAATATATACAGACACAAGCAGTACTAACAATGGGAAAAAAATCTAAAAACTGTTAATAATATAACTGAACGACGCGTGAATACCATTCCTACCAATCGTCGACACATGCCATACAAATCGCCGCGTGCCTGCAGGGGAAGAGACAGGTATCTGACGGTCTCAGGTAACAGATACGACGTCCCACGGCGGACGCGGCGTTAACAATTTCCCCGCCGGTTGGCGGTGCTGGTGCTGGTGGTGGTACATTCTGTCCTCGGGCCTCAGTGATGGGAATCGGTGTCACCACAGCGGGAATTAGGAACCATTGGAGAGTGTTGGGAAGTCGAGCCCGTATCTCGGCCTCTACATGTTGGACCAGCCGCTGTCTGGTTTCGTGGGTGACCAGCTGGTCCAACGCCGCCTGCCGTCGAGCCGCTTCAGCCACGGCGGCCTCATTTTCGGCACGCTGTCGGGCCCGAACCTCCCACTCACGCCCCCACTCACTCTCCACCCCCGAGGCTGGGGGGAAACACCTCAGCCCATGCCTTGTCCCACACCTCGAGATAAGGCCCCCCCGCAGCTCCCGCCTTGCTGTCAGCCATTCTCCCGGATCCTCTCCCCCAGGTGTTCTGTATTGCCTGGGGTGGTGATCCTACACAAACATCGCCTCCTTATTCCACTACCTCCGGTCGGAATACGACCCGGTGTTGACCTTGTTGTTTCACTCTGGTGGGGAGCCAAAAGGAGGGGAGACGTCTCGTGTGAAGCATCATCCAGAGTCTCGGGGACAATCCCCGGGTAAACTTCCCCCTCGCCACCCTGCGTGTATATCACCTGGGTGTTGTTATCACGATCACGAGGGGAGTCCAGGTAAACTCCAAATCAGACTCCTCATCACTGGTGGTGGTGTGAGCGTCTGACCAACATTCTTCGTCCTCCCCCGCACTTCCAGGCCCTCTTGTTCTTCGAAACAAGCTACCGCACAATAAGGCAATATTTGGCCCTGATAAGGGCCGTTGGGGTTGGTCCTGAAAAGGACCGTAGGAAGTAGATTTTTTTTTGACAGACACACAATTCAATACAACACTTGTGATCGAGCTTACATTCGTCACTTGCAACAGTATGAAATATAGCAATACAGCTTTGGGTCAATGCACACGTTGTATGTATCTGTTAGGGGTCTCCCCCACTAGAGAATCCGGCGAAAGTGCCGCTTGGCCTGTGACGAAGCGCGGACCTCAACGAAATCGGTCCGACAAAGCCGCACGGCTGTTGAGTGACGACCACCCTGCCAGCCTGCCTAAACATTGTTGTCAGCCGGGCAGTCAACCAACCGACCGTGCCGTTCACCGTAGACTGTCTTGTATACATTGTTATCAATCAGTCTGGCTGTGGTTAACCACAGCTGACAACAATGTATTACGAATGGGGATTGGGTCAGTGTACCAGGGGCTAGGGCTACCTGCCTATCTGGATGACTCCTATGTATTATGTATATAAAAAAAAAAATTTTGGGTTATAGACTCCTCATTGAAGTGGCATGGTCCTATTGCATGTAGGTGACCTGTAGATGTGTTTTTTACTTCATGTAGGTGACGTGTATATTATATATAGGGTTCTACTTAGGCTACAACGTCCGACTACCTATCTGGATGGTTCCTATGTATTATGTATAAAAAAAAATTTTTAAGGTTATAAACCCCTCATGGAAGTGACATGGTCTACTGCATATAGGTGACCTGTAGATGTGTTTTCTACTTCATGTAGGTGACGTGTATAGGGTCTACTTAGGCTATAACGTCCAACTGCCTATCTGGATGGCAACAAACCCAGCACGAGTAAAGCTAGAGTAAGTCTAGAGGTGGACGAATCGCTGAAAGAACACAAAAGTTGGGGGATCCTGACGAGCCAGTTCGAACCCGACCCATTACAACCTCACGAGGATGTCTTGTCTAGCGGGGAAAGTGATGTACAGGAGTTGTATCGGCGGCATTGGCAATCGATCCGAACCCATTCCCATCGCCACAAGCCGGTTCAAGACTGTTACAATTACCGGCTGAGTGATCTTGGAGCTATCCGGGTCTATGTAGACGAGATTTATGAAGACCAGCCGACTACCGTCACCATAAATTACAGCTTCGGGTATATCCTGCGCCACAAGGAGACGGGCCAGGTGCGGTATTATTACCCGAGCACCAACAACGCTCGAGTACTCGACGCACCGTACCGCGTGGCGAGTCGGGCTGATCTGCGAGCATTCCACACCCAACATCTCATCAGCCTAGATCCACTCGCCTGGGCGCAAAAACAGCGACCCAACACGAAATGGACCGTGGACCTCCCCACCAACGTGATGTTTTTTGTCCACAAACTTCCACATCACCCCATGGGTAAAGGTGGGATAAGGTTACCCCCTCACCTGACAAGGGGTTACATACGTTGGTGGGCGGGGCTCATGGTCCTTACAGGGACTATTTGTGTTTGTTTCGATGCCTAGCCGTCCATCTAGACCAGGCCGACCCCAAAAACTGCGTCGACCAGGCTCGGGAGTATTACCGCAGGTATCTGGAGGAAGCGGAGATGGAGCCGAGGCATTTCCGCGAGGTACCGCTCAGCGCGCTGGACACGGCGGAAAGCCTGTTTCACGTGAACATTCAAGTCTACCACCTCATCCCCATGGACAGGTCATGCTCGGCGCAACTCATTCACCGTAGTGCCGAGCGCTATCCTTCTCCCACCCTGCGGTTAAACCTGTACCGACGACATTTCAGCTACATCAAAGACATGAGCCACTATGCTCGGTCTTTCACCTGCCCAGGTGTGCCATAAGAGTTTTCATACACTGCCGGAATTACGACGGCAAGGTCAAACGTGCACCGACGCCATTCGGCGAAAGTACCCTGGGGGTGTATTCCGCAATCAACCCACCATTTTCAAAACGTTGGCGGACGGGCATTGAGCTCCGGGACGGTGACGATGGCATCTTTCCGTACCGAGCGTGTTACGACTTTGAGGTTTACTTAGCCCCGGTGAACGCGGTGGACGAAGCGGCGACTGGGTCGACGGATTGGACGGCCCAACACATCCCCATGAGTGTCAGCGTGAACTCTAATGTACCGGACAGTAGCGCCTATCTCCACGAGCGTTATACCTACATCTTTAGACCAGCGGACCGATCCCAACGAGGCGAAGTCGTCTTACACTCGGCGGGTCCGGGACGGATTCGTCAAATATATGAATCAACTCCCCGTCCTCGGCTTTAACTCGGGCAACGACGACCTGAACTTGATCAAACAATATCTTTATCCACACCTGGTCCAGAGCGGTGATTTGGAGTATGTGATTAAGCAGAACAATAATAACATGGCCCTCGCCACACTGCAGCTGAATTTTCTGGACATTCGGAATTACCTGGCCCCGAATTACAGTTACGACAAGTGGGTGAAAGCTTACGACTGCCGCGTCACCAAAGGGAAATTTTGTTACAGCTACACAGACTCCCTGGCACGGCTGGAGGAAACCGTACTACCACCTCAACATGCTTTCGATGACAATCTCACCCACCAGCGGTACACGGACGCGGAGTACAAGACCCTGCAGGAGGTGTGGCGGGGGGGCGGCATGCGTCCCGTTAAAGACTTGCTGAGGTGGTATAATAACCTAGACGTCATCCCCTTCACGGAGGCCGCGGAGAAGATGGCGGTGTTCCACCAAACCATGCATGTCGATGTCTTCAAAGACTGTATTAGCATACCGGGGCTTACCCTCCACTACTTGTTTCACGATATACCGTTCGTGTTCACGCTCGTCGGTGAGAAAGACAAAGACATACACGACTGCCTCAAGAAAAACATCGTGGGGGGGCCAAGCATCATTTTTCATCGCTACCACGAACGAGGCGTGACGCGTATACGGGGAGGAAAGCTTTGTCAGCGGATCGTGGGGTTTGATGCCAACGCGTTGTACTTGTACTGCTTCGCCTCACCTATGCCGGCGGGTCACTGCATCCGTTGGCGACGACAGGACGGGGAGAAGTTCATCCCCTCCGGCACCCCCACCCGTCTGGCTGAAAAATGGCTGGACTGGCAGTCACACCAGCTGGGGGTATCGATCCGTCACCGACTGAACAACACCGAGGAGCGGATCGGTGACCGACAACTCCCCGAAGACGGGTTCGCCTATATCGACGGACAGCCTACTGTTTCTCAATTCCACGGGTGTTATTTCCACTACACGGCTGTCACCTGAATCACCCCCACCCGGGGGAGGTACGTTACAATGACCGGCGGGGGCTAAGCCCCCAAGACTTACGGCGGAAGGTGGATACAAACTACGCTTACATCCGCTCCCAGGGCTATCCGTTGGTGTCGATATGCGAGTGTGAGTTCCAGCACCAACGGGACACAAACCCAGCCTTACAGGCCTTCCTGCAACGGTAGGGCTTACCCCCGGCACAGCGACGGCCCAAGACACAAACTCAATTGGTGGAGGCTGTCGTTCAAGGCCAGTTGTTTGGATTCGTGGAATGTGATATCCACGTCCCGGACCATCTCAAAGCAGACTTTGCCGAATGCCCACCCATCTTTAAAAACACCGATGTGAGTCAAGACGATATAGGCCCCACCATGGCGGAGTTCGCGGCTGTGAATGACATCATGCCCGTGGCCAGGCGTATGCTGATTGGAAGCATGTTCGGTAAGGAAATTCTGCTAGCAACACCTTTGGTCAAGTGGTATCTCGGTCGGGGATTGTTGTGACGCACGTCTACCAAGCGATGGAATACACACCTGAGCGAGCGTTCGAATCCTTCGCAGACGCCGTCACCCAAGCCCGGCGTGAGGGAGATGTCGACCCGACTAAAGCGCTAATCGGGGAAACGATGAAGCTGTTGGGCAATTTGGGTTATGGAAAAAACTGTCACCAACCAAGACCGGCATGTGGATGTCAAAATCTGTGATCTGATAAAAACGCGGAAGTTATTGGAGAGTGTCCGGTGTCGAACCATCGATGAGGAGACATTCGAAGTGACGAGCAGCAAGAGGACCATTCGGTACAATCTCCCCTTGCAAATAGGGTGTATGTTGGAATTTTATTGTGATTTCATGGCTCGTTTTTGTAACAAGGCGGATTGACAGTACTGCGAGATGGACACAGACCCCGCGTACATGGCCTGGCCTGACCCGGACTGGGAATCTCTCGTCAAACTCGAGCTGCGAGCCGTGTACGAGGCAGAGCGGGATACCTGGTTACCCCGTCGCGACCATTACGACCACGATAAGCGTACAACGGGGCTCTTCAAAGTCGATTGGACCGGTGACGCGATCGTGAGTTAATGTTCAAAGACTGTTACGGCGGGGAATCCAACACCAAAGACAAACTCTCCTGCAAAGTTGTGAGTGCTTGGGGTGTGGACTAGGACGTGTACCTCTCTGTGCCGCGCGATCACCAAAGCGCAAGTGGGGTGAATCGCGGGATTCGGATGCGGGGAAATACGATGTACTCGTCCACCCAACATAAAGACGCTTTCACGTACTTTTACAGGAAGCGGAAAGTGCTCCCAGACGGTGTGAGCACCACCTACCTGGATCTGTAAAACCATGCTATGTATACCGTACAGACCCCGCTCCTGTTTTTACATGTGTTTGTCGTTAACAGTGATTCAAAAGTTAAAAAGTTAAAACCGCCTAGCAGGGGCAGGCAGCCGTAATAGCCTGACACACTAACCTAGTCGCCGTGCCTACTACATCGTAATACATTGTTGCCGAGCTGCGCCTTGCGGTTTACCGCAGACGGACTGTGTGCTATAGCGGGTATACCTGGCCTGGCTGGGTGATTTTGTTCATTCTTGTTATGTTATCATGTTGTGTTAGCGTTAAAAAAAAGTTCATACTCATAATAAAATAAAGTCAAACCACCACGGTATGTGAGTCTCATGGACTCTTTTTTTTATTTCATAATGTATGTCATAACAGATTGAACAGGGAAACAAGAACGTTGAATGCATAACAGATCGAACGTTTTTTTATTTTATTTATTTATTTACAGTCCACGGGTGTTGAAAAAAAACGGGGACGGATCCTAAACTGGCGATCCACCCAATTGAAAACCCGTAAGTCGTTATCGTAGGTCGTGCACGATGTGTCCAACGTATGTACAATAGCATCCATGGGACGACCTCGAGCTCGCTGGGTTAAGTAATACACACAATATTGGCAGCACACGGCCGTGTCCAGGATCTGCACCCGCCGATCGTTCCACGTCCAGTGGTGTGTTTCCCGATTAAGCCAAGCGGTGATATCGGGGTAGAGAGGTGGGAGTCCGTAGGAATCGAAGTATTCGCCCGGAGATGGGGTGGGTTGGACCACCGGTCTATGAAGACGGCGACCCAATGTTGTCCCGGGCGAAGGCACGTGTCTGTGTTAATGAGGCAGGCCCAGGGTGTGTAAGGTGTGTCGATGACTGGGTGATGGGGAATACGGGGAATACGGGGGAGGTGGTCTCGAGGGTAGACACCCCATCTCCCACCACACCCCGGGTAAACACGTCAGTCTGTAGCACACGTTGCAATTGTACCGTGTCCATGTTGTTGTTTTGGCTGTTCAACTGGCGAAGTCACAGAGCACGTTTCGGCTTTGGTCTATTTCTATGATATTGCTGAATTCAGCGTAGCACACCAAGTTAATGGTTTCCGACAGTGGTTTGGCAAACCGCATCTCCAGGTGCAAATCCCCAATTTGCACAAGGTTCTGTTGGTGATCGTCGTGGAGGCTGGGGGTCAAGTCGAAACAAAACAGCGTGTGGCCTTCGTCGAACGTGGTGCGCTTGATATTGTTTCCCTCGTCGTGAAACACTTTCAACGTGTGGGTAAAGAGGTTCATGT
Source organism: Liolophura sinensis (assembly GCF_032854445.1). Lineage (NCBI taxonomy): Eukaryota > Metazoa > Mollusca > Polyplacophora > Chitonida > Chitonidae > Liolophura > Liolophura sinensis. Next base: position 545,276 of record NC_088304.1, read on the forward strand.
ACGTTCGGATGAAAATACTTGGCCAGCACGCGGCGGATCGGGTACTTGGCAGGGCCTTTGGCCAACGGTTTCAAATGCCCCAGTTGCACACCGCTGGTGATTTTCACTTTACGCACAAAGATCAATACCTCTTCCAAGCGTGTCTTGTAGTCGGGAGCTGCCTCACCGGACTTCAAAGCAAAGGAATCCTTAGCCGGGGTGACACGGATGCGGACGGTGACGTTCTTGAGCAGGTGCCGGCGTTGCAGGAACATGTCACAATGCATGTCAACCGACCGACTTTCAGCCGCGCAGCCCATCCGATCGTCAAACCCTGCGTTGGTGTCATCCATCGTGTCAAACCGCCCTGGGGTGTCCGCGTACCACAAGGCAGCGGACAGCTGGCTCTTCTTGGCCTCTTTACCGTAAGACAACAACGTCTCCAAGTAAGCCCGGTACGGGTACATGTTGGTGGACGGGGTGATGAATTTATCGTTCAGGTCGACCTGCCGCCACATGGATTGTATCCACAGGTTAGTCGAAGCCACCTCCTTGTCAGCCGCCACATCCGTACCGTCCCCATTCAGGATTTTCGCCTTCACGTACAACATGGTGTTGGCCAAGTCCAAGTAGGTGTCACCGTCTGCGTTAGTGATGACAAATTCCACGGGACCCATATCACTCAGGCTGGCGATGGGGCTGTAAGCATCCCAGCGACCTTCTCGAACGCTGGTGTTGGTCGGGGGTAAGATCCACAAATCAAAGTCACTGCTAACGGACGGACAACACTCGGGGTGGGGGAGACCCATAGTGTGTGTGTTTTAGCTGAAAATATCCGGTGCGGCTCGAGCTTTGGTGTGTCTTCTTCTGGGCCTGACGCTACGTCTTTTAAGTCCCACGTGTCGGTGACGAGTGGGAGCGGTGCGTCGACCCTTCCGTTTTATAGGCGACGGCTCACCTAGCAACCTCCGCCGGGCGTAGCGACTAGCATTGACTGCCAGCTGTTTTCCGGCCGCCAGAGCGCGTCGTTTCAAAGCCTGGCGCGGCGGCACGCCCCCGCTCATCACATCCCCCACGACTTGCAGTCCGGTTCGTAACGCCGTTTTCCCCAGTGCTTTCACAGCCGGCGACGTTAACAAGGGTTGTGGCAGCAGTTTGCTGAGACCGTCCAGCAAACCGTAACCGCGCTGGACAGCCACACCCCGAAACACAGGTAACCCCCTCCGCCGGCTTGTTTGGTGTAATAGTCGATGTAATCCTGCTATGATGCCATTATTGCAAGGGTAAAGCACGCCGCTGCCGAAAGTGAAATGTCAGCACCACTTTACCGCGTTCAATTGCGACGGATTGACCCGTGTCGTCCCTAATATCAATTTCCACCGTCGAGAAATGTTTGGACCGCACGGGAATGTATTCAACGTGTTGGAAAGTCTTGGACACGTGCTCCCCGCACTTCCCTTCCGTAGTGACCGTCCGCAACACCCCACCACACGCGGTTTGATAATGTCCGTGTACACGTACAGTGTGGTTGTGCTGATCTTTAAATCCTCGGCACCGACATACATCAGATCCGCAGGTCCCATGATCCACTCGTACGGTAAATTCATGAGCAGCTGTAGACGTGGACTGAAACCAAGCCCCAGTTGTTTCCTAAACCGCACGCTGTATTTCCGCTGCATATCGTCGAACTCGAACGTTAAGTCACCGGCGTGCTCCTTGAGATCACGGATCCATCTGCCGCAGGTATTTAATTAATACGAAATCCACTTTAGCGGGCGTATGATAGATGAAGCAGGTCGGAGTTCGGGTTGCCGTCCTCGTCGTGTCTTCTTGGGTCGCTGTGGTGTGGTGGTGATGATGGGGCGCGTGGTTTTTGTCTGTTTGCTGGCTGGGTTTCTGTCACCTGTGGTTCCCGTGGTTTTAGTCAGTAGTGAGGGGTGAGGGGGGAGGAGGACGAGGGGTAGCTCGGGCAGAAAGAGAGCGTGATGTGGTCAGGGGATTCGTCGTCTCGGTTGGTGTGTTCATCTTTTCCCGCACCCAATCCCGGTAGTGATCCAGGGATGAGTGCTCATGTGAGGGGTCGGTGGTGGAGGGGTGGATGGGGCTGTCTAACATTGCCTGCTCCGCCTTACTCAAACGACAACTGGGTGTAGGTTTGGAAGTAGGTCGGATCGAACTCGGCTGCTGCGCGATTTGGTATTGATCTTGAAACGTCTGGTACCGTTGAAGGATGTGGTGATACCGCTGTATTTTCTCATCGTCCGAGAGAGTCCTGTCTTGGAGGATCGAGGCCATCTCTTGATCGAGGGTATTGAAGGCTTTCACCGTACTGGGCACGGGGTATGGGGAGATGGGGTAGGCTGGGGGTGAAGGTCGTGTGAGCGTCTCTAAGAGCCGTGGCTCGACCAAGGCCATTTTCTTGGCGTGCTGCATTACCTGCCAGCAGCTATAGCCTTACTAGTGACACCCTTAACGACTCCACCGACAACACCGCCGACAATGGCTGGTGCAATGGCTTTGGCGAGGAGAGGGGCGAGCAGCAGTGGGAGGAATCCACCACGTTAAATAATCCGTCCTTTCTTATGTAGGGGAACACTTTTCTTCGCCAAGGTACGAAGACCTGTCTTGTGTCGCTGTAACTTCACCTTCTGAGCCGGCTAGAGTGGAACGTTTCCATTTAACACATTTTTAGCACATGAACACAAACACCGAAGTAATCCTGGATCGTTACCCCGCAGCACAGCACGACGAATGGTGGGGCTGGCTCGTGCTAGCAGGGCTAATAAGGGACCGTAAAGTTGTAGAGGGCGTGACATCACGGGTAGTCGTCGTGGAAACAACTGATGCGACAGATTGTGTGTTCAAAGTTTTATTATGACTTGGGGTGGGGAGATATCCAGCCAGGCCAGCCATGGTGCAACACACTGACACACTGACCTAGTCACCGTTCGTAATAATAATACATTGTTACCAGTCACTCAGCTGGCGCGTCAGCCAGCCCGCTAGCCAGCCACCCAGCCAAAACAAACTGGTGTGAGAGATTGTATGTTCAAAGTTTTATTATGACTTGGGGAGATAGGCGTGTTGAATCTCCCCGGGGAAAATGTGGGTGCGAAGTCGTAGGTGATCAGGTGTGGCTTGCTTGAAATCCACCAGCAAATACCCGTGAGGTTCGTCAGTGGCATCTTCAAAAGGCCTCGCGCACGTGCTGTGTCCGCCCTTTTGAGATACGTCTCGCGGGTTTTTGAACAACGCCAAGTAGTGTGCATTCAGACTGATGGTTCGGTGGTCTTTGGTTTTGTTAAACAAATTCTGCACGATGTACACCACGCTAATATTGCGGTGGTGACTGCCTTTGGTGAAGAGTTTTGTCACGCGATAGTCTGCTTCAGCCATCAAATCATCCACAACGGCTAACGTCCGCTCCCCCGTGTCGAAAGCGGACAGGTTGGGAACACCTTCTTCAAACTGAACGTGAGGTAACGTGGTGTACAACGGCTGCCACTGCCCGTAACACCAGACGATGCGTTGTGGGGGTGGGTGAATGAGAGCTTGAGCCTGCTCCACTAACCGTTTCACAAACACGGACTTTCCAGACCCCGTCGGTCCGCTGACAATGCAGGTAAAGGGATGCTCCCATCGCGTATCCATGGGTAGAACTAGGTCAGTCGGCGGTTCGGGTCGCCGTACGGGTGGGGATGGGGGATAGTGGGTGAGGTTACGGCTGGTGTCGCTGTAGGGGGACTGCTGGTGTGACCGCTGCTGTGGCTGCTGTTATCCCGTGTAATCCGTGTTGTCCGTGTTGCACGTGTTGTGTTAGGGGTTGTATAGACAGGTGTGGAAACGGTGATCGGTATTGACGTGGTGGTGTCAGTAGGGAGTGAGGGGTTTGAGGATGGTGGGTGACGCCGGCGAAGTCTGTGAAATCCCGGTAAAAACCCCAACCGGGGCGTGCTGGGTGGGTTTGTAGTTGTGTCCTGCTCGGGAGTCCACGGTCTGTGGTAGCTGTGCTGGCTGTGGTGGCTGTGGTTGGTCGCGGTGTGGGAGTTCGATCCAAGCTCGGGGTAGTGGTGATAGTGGTGCTAGTGGTGGTAGTGTTCTCGGTGTTGTCAAACCGACGTGCCATTGACGTGTGGCTGGGGTGGTAGTAAAGGTGTCCCGATCCAACGGAGACGCGTCTTGTTCAATTGCCCTCGTAGATATTGAAGGGTTGACTGGTCTTGGAGAAGCTGTAGGCTGAGTTCCGCGGCGAATCCACCCACTAAAGCACCGAGAACGCCCAGTGCGGCTGCTACGGTCAATTTTTTCTCGCGCAAGCCTTGTATACACCGATTCATCCCTTGAGGTAGGTTAGTCGGAAGTGCTAGTGACCCCGTTATCCTCGGGGTTAAATACGTTTCACGTCCGTGGCCGGCACCCAAGAATTAAAGCTGGGTGGGTAACCGACCCACTTCACCCAATAATACAGTTTTCCTCGGCGACGGTCCCTTTTTAAGATATTCTCCACCTGATAAAACTTATCGACCGCGGCTGTCACCGGTTGGAGTTCGGTCTGGTAAAACGTCCCTAGCAATTGTTCCCCGTTCAAATCCTCCAGTGTGTACACAGCAGGCTGTCGAAGGTGGGAAGGGACGATACGGAACATTTCCGTGCTCTAATTCGGGAGGTATGATTTTTCGAACTTCCCTTTCACTTTACTGATACGCACGAGATCACCTGCCTGATAACGGTGCACCGAGCGTTTGGTTGTGGGTGGACCGTACAAGGCCTGCCGGACTTCTTTCTGGTTCTGGAGGGTGACGTCGATAGGGGCTCGTCGTATACTCCGGTGGTAGGCTCGATTGTAACCGTGGACCAGCGCCTGTAAGGCGTCCAGGTATCGCCGAGTGTTGTGAGCGGTGAAATATTTGTACATGCGACCTATCAAAGTGCGGTTAAACCGTTCTGCCAAGGAGGCTTTGGTTTCGTTAAACGTGTGAAAGAAAAACACCCCGTTGTCGTTTAAAAAGGCTTGAAACGGTCTGTTCAGAAACTCTTTCCCCTCGTCCGTTTGCCGGTACAAAGGTCGGCGACCCGTCTTGAAAATCTGTTGAAATGCCTCGATCAAACGAGCACCGGTTTTGGCCCGGAGTGAGATTACCCAGGCGTACTTGGAGAGGACATCGATGCAGGTCCTTAGGTAACGGTTGTTGTCATTCTCTTTGGCGAACGCTGTCATGTCGACCAGGTCTGCCTGCCACTGACTGTCTACACCCCCAACCACCACTCGGTTACGGGGGGTAATGCCGTCGTGCAGGCCGGTGGAGTGTATACGTGTCCTGCTGAGCCAGCCAAGTCGACACGCGGGTCCGACTCACTTTGAGTCCCTGTTGCCGAGCTGCCTTGAGCAAAGGTTGAACCCCGCTGTAAGCCGCTGGACTGTCCGGGTTATAATACAAGGCATGGAGAGCGGTATCGATCGGGTCAGAGTCACTACCCGCCGTGAGTGATTTTTTTTCTCGCCGTCGGTTGACGCGGGTGATGCGAGTGATGCGAGGCATAGTCCGACACGTCGTCCTTGCTGCTTGGTGTCTGTGTGTAATGAGTGAACCTTGCCCAGATCGCCTACCTATAGTGCAGTGCAGTGTCCAGTGTACATGTATGTTTGAGTGTGGTGTACAGCTTAGGACAGACTCTACGGTTCATAACAGCTACCCTCTGTCTACAGCAGTGAGTCTTCCTGGGCGAACATTGTTGCAAAAACACGCTGAGCGATCCTACCCGCCAGCCGGCCAGCAGTCAGACGAACAATGTTGTCGGCTGTGGTTTATTTTGACACGTGGTTTTTGTTTTGACACGGGGTTTTTGTTTTGACCAGCTGTGCCTGCACCTTGTATACATTGTTGCCAGCCAGCCAGCCAGCCGGGAAGTAGACCCTATACATGGCACCTACATGCAGTAGAAAACATATCCACACGTCATCTACATGCGGTAGAAAAAACATCTACATGTCACCTACATGGAGTGGACCATGTCACCTCAATGAAGAGCCTATGGGTGACCCTAAAAATTTTTTTTATACATAATACAAAGGAGCCAGCAGTCAGCCCTAGCATGACACACTGACCCAGTCAATTCTAGCGCCGTCACCGACCAGCCAGCCAGCCGGCCGGCTGCGGTATGGGCGAGACACGACCAACACAAAGAAACACAAAGACCGGGGTTGATTCCATAGTAAAAAAAACAGTATTATTATTATTATTATTATTATTATTATTATTTACAGCAATGTACAGGTATTTAACACGAAGCGTCGATATACCTCTGTGTGGTTGGGAGGGAGTCGCACTTCGTACATTCACATGGGACGAACAATCTCTACATAATACTTCCGAATGGGTCGGAGATCCTTGACATGCCGACAGACGTCTTCAGTGTACGCTCGCAGCACCTGCAGTCGTCCCTCATTGACCCTACCATCCGCAAACATACTACGAAGTACACTCGTGTATCTTTGTAGGTCGGTGACGACAGCTACCCAGTCTTTCCACTTGGACGTTGTACGCAGCTTCGTCAGGCTAGAAAAGACACCGTCGTCATACTAGTGCCGTCACCGACCGAACCCTATCAACATCAATCAAACTATAGATAGATAGATCTAGATAGATAGATATCACTTACGGTGAATCCATAACACAACTCACGCCTCTTACCTGAAGTACAGACAACAGGTCAGACATAACCAACACAAAAGACCGGGGTGAAATTTCAACCTTAAACTTTTATTTCGAACAGTGAACGAATGAATGAATGAATGAATGAATGAATGCATGCTGTATGTGTCCATTATTTTTTTTTTCACGGTAAGACATGTCTCGTAATGACCGTTGAATCACCAATATGAAAGTCCTGACACTGGTCAGTGTTTATAACTCGCACCACCCTAGTGACCTTCTTGTAAAACACATAGGTAGAACGAGAATGAATGAAGGGAAGAAAAAAGAAACAAACAAAAGTGGGTAAGGGTGGTGCGGTTAAAAAACACTCACTTGGTCATCGTCTTGGTGGCCTGGGTGGCCTGGTTGTTAGGTAGGGTCGTAGGCTGGTCACCAGGTACAGGGAGGGTGTTGGCTGTCATCATATACTCCACGTACATCTGGGCGAATGCTGGGTTCGATTTGTTGATCGGCGTCTCATTTAAAAACTGCCGCAATTGGTCTTTCACACTCTTCTCCACATCCCACGGGAGGGAGGCTGCCTTACGTGCCTGGCGCATGAACTTGACCAACACAGCTCCCTCTTTCAGTTAACGCATACGGGCCTCGTCCACGATACTCAGGGCCAGCTCTCGGTTCTCCAGCAAGGGAGGGGGTCCGGGAGGAGATTGATCACTCGTGGCGGTGGGTTGTTGACCGTACGCTTCGCTTCAACTTGAGGAGGTGGGGTGGAGAGCCACATCGTAAGCTTGCAACAGCAAGGCTGTTAGCGCCGTCTCAAGCTCTGGCTTCAACGGCTCCGCCTTTTCCACCTTCACGGTGTGTTCACTATCACCGTAGGGGTTACTGTCGGGGTTGATGGGGGTGCTAGTAGCAGCAGCAGCAGTCACAGTATCCCCTATCTCCTCCTCCATCTCCATCTCCATCCCCGGCTCTTGGATGTCGTTATCTCCAGCCTCTACCACCACCAGCAACAGGAAGGCGTCGATGTCGGGGATGGCCTGTACCAGCTTTTGCCAGTAAGTCCGGTAGTTGAGCGTGATACCCTCACTCGTCGGGTAGAGTGGACCGTTCGGACGGTAGGCTCGCCATTTCTTCACATGAACATACAGGACACCCTCCGAGGTCGTCAGAGTGGACAGAGCCGAGTCCACCCCTCCCCGTCAAGCCTGACGCGTTTTGCGTGGAGCGTTCGGGTCTATGGGTGATTGGCAAATCTCGATCGTCTCGTCTCTATACATCCCCACCCACAGCCAAGGGGCAAGCTGAAGTTTGGCGAGAACCTTGCTGGGTAATGACAGGCACACCTTCTTCTTCTCGGCAGGTTGTTGCTTCTCGGCAATGATGGATAGCAGGGCAGGCACAGAAGCTGAGCGTTTCATCCTGATGGCAGCATGCAGGGGATTCATGGTAGTAGAGCGTTTCATCTCGGCAGTCAGGTAGGCAGTGTAGCAGTCTCTCTTCTTTCGGCAGGGAGGTAGGGTCGTAAGCAGACAGGTAGTTCGTCAGGTAAGTCTGAGAATGCTGGTTGTCGTCTTCCCCGGCTTTTATCCTAGCCACGTGGAACTCAACGACACGCTGATTGGTCCGTCAAAACTTACATAACCCCGTTTCGCTCGCTGATTGCTCCGTTTTTGGTGTGATCCATTGGTCAGTTTTGGTGACTTTGCAAGCCGACGTGTTTGCTCACCCCGGTGGTACTTACATAACCGGTGACGCCACACCTGTGTCACACCCGTGACGTCACTCCCTTGCAGGGAGTGCCGTCACACCTCAACTACTCACTCCTCGAAACTCACTCCTCAATGCGACACCAACTGCGTATAGTATACTACTAGTATATAGTAGTACCATCTTGTGGACATTCAGCCTTTAATCAATACTATATATATATCGAGTTACAACTGGAGGTCAATGCAACCTGCACTAACAAGGCAGCGCGTATCACTTGTCACACAAGACAGGTTTTGGATAGGTAATTTTAATTAAGAGTTTCTGCAGTAATGCCAAGACTCAAACTCACGAGTCTATTCACTTACTTCGAAACATTGTAACATTAGGATTTTCTCCGCCATGAATTTCGATCCACAAGGCAACACACAATCTTAAGATTTTCTTTTCTAGATCAGTTTACGAACGCACCCTCATCGGCTGTGCAACATTTGTATGGAACGTAACAGAGACACTTTTATTATGCTATTATGGCATAAATGTGGTATGGAGAGTGAAGCGCAGACAAATGCAGGTCAACGACTACATCCGAGAGCAGTGCCTCGTTCACACAGAGTTATGTGGACTTGACTGAATTCCAATTAAATGGTTAGGTGACATGTGGTGTAATTCCTGAAAAGATTCCAGAAAAATTCCGGAAAAATACTGCTGATTTGAGTGAAAGAGTAAAATTTCTTTAAGATGATTTTTCAAAAAGCTTGCATTCTTAGTCAGTGCCAAAGTATGTTAAATGTGTTAAATGTACAATCTATAGGTCATCTATGCCAACATTTTTGTAGTGCTGCGACATGGATGCATCATACTGAAGGGAGCATATATGACTCGGCCCGCACAGTGCATACCGACACCTAACTCAGACATTGTACCGACAACCCATCCACACAGTGTCTACCGAAAGCAGGCACGACATCACACCTACCTACAGCATATTCACACCAGATATGACAACCCATCCACACAGTGTGTACCGACAGCAGGCACATCACACCTACCTACAGCATATTCACACCAGATATGACAACCCATCCCCACAGTGTGTACCGACAGCAGCCACATCACACCTACCTACAGCATATTCACACCAGATCTGACAGCCCATCCACAGTGTGTACCGACAGCAGGCACATCACACCTAGCTACAGCATATTCACACCAGATATGACAACCCATCCCCACAGTGTGTACCGGCAGCAGCCACATCATACCTACCTACAGCATATTCACACCAGATCTGACAACCCATCCACACAGTGTGTACCGACAGCAGGCACATCACACCTAGCTACAGCATATTCACACCAGATATGACAACCCATCCACACAGTGTGTACCGACAGCAGCCACATCACACCTACCTACAGCATATTCACACCAGATCTGACAGCCCATCCACAGTGTGTACCGACAGCAGGCACGACATCACACCTACCTACAGCATTTTTACACCAGATATGACAACCCATCCACACAGTGTCTTCCGAAAGCAGATATTACAGCACACCTAGTTACAGCATGACACTAGATATTACAACCCACCCACACCGTGAGTACAGAGAGCAGACATGACAGCACATCTAGCTACAGCATACTGACATGACAACCCAGATAAGACAACCCATTCATACAGTGGGTACCGACAACAGACACGACAGCACACCTAGATTGAGCCTACTCATACCAAATATGACAACCCATCCACACGTGTACCGACAGCAATGACAGAACACCTAGCTACAGCATACTGACACCAGATCTGACAATCCATTCACACAGTCTGTACTGACAGCAGACATGACCGCACACGCAGCTACAGCACAATAACACTAGATATGACAACCCACCCAAGCACATCATACGGACACCAGACATGAGACCCCAACTAGCCCACCCATGTTCGACAAAGATCGTACACAGTCGACTTTATATTTGATTCATTTGACCACACTGCTATCATTAAATTTTTGAGGGCTATTGGCTTATATCATAAAATCTAGATTAGCCTACATCACAAAATATACTTACATATGTACACCTAGCTACAACATACTGACACCAAATATGACAACCCATCCACAAAGTGTGTACCGACAGCACACCTAGCTACAGCATACCCACACAAGATATGAAAACCCATCCACACAGTGTGTACTGACACCAGACATGACAGTACACGCAGTTACAGCACAATGACACCAGATATGACAACCCACCCAAGCACATCATAGGGACACCAGACATGATACCCCAACTAGCCCACCCATGTTCAACAAAGATCCTACACAGTAGAGTCTATAGTTGATTCATTTGACAAGAGTGTTGTCATTAAATTTTTAAGGGCCTTGGGCTATATTATAAAATGTAGATTCGCCTATCACAAAATATACTTACATATGTACATTTCTACAGAATATTATATTAGCATATTATGTTCTCATTACCACATCAAAAATCATTCCCGGTTTCTTTTGTTAAAGATATTCTCGCAACGATGGCCGACATATTGCCGATGTAGCCTTCATCTATAATCAATAATTTATCCATTCATTCATTCACCACCTATCCACATTATACTGTCACCTAACATCCCACAACGCCTCACTGTATTGACCCCAGAAAAGAATGCATGAATGATTATGGCCTAAAGCCACATCGGCAATATTTCAGCCATATCGTGGCCAGAACAAGGTGAAAACACGAGGCGGTTGAGGATTTCGATATGGCAATGAAAACATCAAAAACCGGAACAAAAATGTTCGGACCTTTTTCAAAACGAAACAGTTAAAACTCGAAAACCATTACACCTGTAAAAATAAACTACCGGGCAAAAGAAACGTATAACCTTGTTCAGCACCACAAGAAAGAGAAAGAAAGACAGACAGTATCAACATGATAAGCATTATATTGCAATAAACCATTTTCCAAGTTCTGTTCAAATATTCAAAGCCATATGGATATTACACTTGCTGTCAGGCCGAGTAAAGAAGGCATGGGGTAAATCTGAAAAATTACACAAATGCAAGTAAAGGGACTCCCTTAAAAAGGTGTACCTAATGTCCTATCATGTCATAAGGCAGATCGTTAGTAGCGTGTGTGAGCACCCATTGCATCAATTAAAGCCAAAATACGTCTCCTCATGGAAGTCGTCAGCCGCCGGATGACGTCATCAGGAATTCTGTCCCACTCCTCAAATAAAGCCTATTCGAGCTGTTGCCTGTTTTGTGGGGGAGGGACGCGTTGTCTCAGACGTCGATCAAGATGATCCCACAGATGCTCTAAGGGGTTCATGTCTGGCGATCGTGCTGGCCAAGGCAGTACGTTGACATCAACGGTGTCCAGATAATTTAGTACAACTCTGGCGGTATGAGGTCGTGCATTGTCTTGCTGCAAAAGGATACCCCTTTGCTGTTGATGCACGACTGGCACCACAACAGGTTCCAATATTTCATCTCGGTATCTTTGGCCAGTCAGATTTCCCTGGATGATGACCAATCTCGTCCTCACCTGTCCACAAATTCCGCCTCATACAAGCACCCCACCAGCACCAAAAGGGTGCATTCTGAATGCAGTTTTGCTCCAGTCGCTCTCCCCTGCGTCGATACACACGATTTCGACCATCATTTCTGAAGAGGTTATATCGGCTTTCATCAGTGAACAGCACCCTTTCCCAGTCTCGTCGCTGCCATCGACGTACAACTCTTGCCCAACGCAGCCTGTTTTGACGGTGTAGAGGAGTCAATGCCATTCCACGGAAGGGGCGATAGGCTCTGATACCACTCACGCGGAGTCGTCGTAAGACTGTGCGTCTGCTGATGGGGTGTCCCAGTGCCGTCACAAATCGGTTACGCAGGTGGATTGTGCGGATGTACTGGTCTTTGCCAGGCGTTGTAACACTTGGCCTGCCCGATCTTGGACGATCTTGTGTCCTGCCTGTTAGGCGGTAACGACCCAACAGTCTGCTGATGGTGGCTTGACTGCAATTGAATGTTCTGGCAATGTGGTGTTGGCTGGCCCCCATGTCGGCCATACCAGTGGCTCTATCACGTTCTCGGCATCTCTTAGATGTTTTTTTATGGTATTGCACCCTTACCATGTGCTACATCGGTATTTATACGGCGGTCATTATCAAGAATTTTCAACAGGGCCCGAAACTCTGTTTTTCCGATTTTTCATGATGTCTTACACCAATTTCACTGAATCTCGTTAAAAAGTGACGTGTACACAGGGTCCTTATGTGCAAACGTATTCGCACAACGTTCAAACTTATTCAACTTATTTTTCCATAGAAAAAACTGCATTTAAAAGTTTTACGTTTCTTTTGCCCGGTAGTTTTAGTTTATCTCGAAATACTGAATATGTATGTGAATACTGAATAATTGATGACAACAGCTGTCAAATAAATCATATATAGAGTTGACTGTGTAGAACCTTTGCCTAACATGGGCAAAATCTACACAGTCAGCCAAGGTATCTTTGATGCCCTGTTGAACATCACATCCAACACACTCGGGAGCACTGCTCCCATCCAGGATAAAATTGTGTGTTAGACGAGAATGCCCAATACGGCACCTCGTTAAAACGACTTGGTCTCTACGAGTGTAAGAATTATAGCCAGTGACAGGATGAATAGCATGCAGTTTATTATGGATCTGAAAGTCTCTTTCACCCTGCCAAAGGTGACGAATATATTTAAGAATGTACGATTTAAAATCAGTATACGGGATTTTAACATTTAAAATAGATTTATTTGGGGCAATCTTTGCCTCCCTGTCCACGACTGTGTTTCCATGGATACCAGTATGACTCGGTATCCAACAGAATGTAATATCTCTACCTCTTTTAATTAATTCACTTATTTATTTGATTGGTGTTTTACGCCGCATCCAAGAATATTTCTCTTATACGTCGGCATTATGGTGGGAGGAAACGGGGCAGAGCCCGAGGGAAACTCACGACTATTCGCAAGTTGCTGGAATACCTTCCCACTTACAACCGGAGAGGAAGCCAGCAAGACCTGGGCTTGAACTCACAGCAAACGCATTGGTGACAGGCTTCCGGGTCATTACGCTGCGCTAGCGCGCTAACCAACTGAGCCACGGAGGCCCCCTCCCCCCCCCCCCCTTCTTTAAATTAGTTGTCTATGTAAGGCTAATATTTCAAGTATCAATGGATTTTTATATTTATTATGCTGTATTGACAAAAGGCAGGAGAGCGAGTCAGTGCATACCATTACCTTCTGGACACGCCCAGAAGAAACATATGGTAAGGCCAGGAGTATAGCTCTGGCCTCGGCAGAAAAGATTGACGATGAGAGTAGAAGGCGAAGAGAAGAGACTCACAGATCTATGACAGCCGTAGCCCTGTCCCTATCCTTTGCCCGTCAGTGTATATAAATTCATAATCCACATCATTAGCCTTAATTTCAGCAAAATCCTGCTGAATTATCAGAGGATTTGTATTTGATTTATTCTATTTACGTAGATCAAATATTACTTTAGGTTGTGGAAGAAGCCATGGAGGAGACTCTGGAAAAGACAATGCAGCTATTTCCTCTAGCTTAATGTTACCTTCCACTATACGGTCCCGTATAAGAACATAAGAGTCATGTCCGACAGTATACCATTCGTAGTCCGTAAAGGGCGTTCCAAGTCGATAATCGCAAGATCCATTTCCAGAACAACTTTTAACACTAGCTCCCAAAGGCAAAGGTATGTAAGAAATTATACAAGTAGGAAATAAAGCCTGTAACACACAATAGAGAAGCGGTCTTTAGTTTTCAATGGTGCCTGGTAGACAGTGGATATTCCAGGCATGAATTCCATATCAAAGTTCAAATTCGTAGTCCATGAACGAGTTCCAGGTCAAATAACAATTAAACAAGGTATCTCAGTCGCCCTTTGATTGCAACTGTTCATAAGCGGTGTTTGATGCAGTTCGAAAACGACGAGCGTTACAGGCCTTAACCGATCAGATTATGATTCAAAAGTAACGAACGATTGCGTCTTTCTCGTTAACATGTAAAGATCTTATACTACAAGAGGCGCCATCTATGTTGTTACACGTGACATGCTGGTCTGTAAAAAAGCTGTCTACAAGATAGACGGTTACACTCGGCAACCAGCGCCATCTATGTTTTTAAATACCATGTACTCCATAGATATTACATAAGGATAACAGCATCGTGTATGTGGTTGATCACAATGTGGATCGCCAGAGGTTCTGAACGCTCTGTCCATATCTGCCAACGAGAGTGTTATACTCATTGAAAAATTTGAGAAACTTTGAATGAAGACGTTTGATGGAGTATCCTTGACAAACTAGTTTTTGAACTAACAACTTGTGACGCAGATTAAAGTCATCACAATTTACGCAAGATCTGACAAACGCTACAAGGCGAGATATGTATACGCCATATGCAGGACCCTTTGGTATATTGCTAAAAAGGATACTTTACAGTATCAAAATTGAAGACTGAACAAAGATATCTTTTTGGGACATTTATTAAATTTATCTATATATGATGGATTGAAAACACAGTCGTAGACAGGGTTTGATGGATGAACTTTGAGTTTTGTAGCATATTGAAGGCTCAGTTTTATAAGTCAGTTATATAAAGAAGGCTCATTTGCCTCAACGTATCAACTTTCTACAGGTGAGGTTCTAAAAGTATCAAGGCTGAGCCGCAACCCTTGGTGATGAACAGGATCCAACATTTTAATATACGACTTCCTAGCGGAACCGTAAATGATGGACCCATAGTCCAATTTAGACCTCAACACATTACGATAGAAATCGAGTAAAACAGATCGGTCAGCACCCCCAATCGGTGCCAGACAAGACTTTGATTATATCGAGAGCCTTTGTACATTTAGCTTTAAGTATTTTATAAGAGGTAAAAAACTTAGTTTCTCCAACAAATCTGGTTTCAAGAAAACAAACTAGTCTATCATTTATCATCCGCTTGATAGTCTTACAGACACATCTGCTAAGAGCTATAGGACGGTTATTGTTTGGATCAGTATGATCCTTACCCGTTTTTGGAACTGGGGTAATGCACGCCTCCTTCCATGAGGGTGGAAAATTATCAGTTATCCAAATATCATTAAACAAGTCTAAGAGAGTCTCAAGTGGTTCAGGCGGTAAATGGTTCAGAAACTTATCATAAACGTTATGAGGACCACATGCAGTATCGTGTGCCTTTTTAAATGTAGTTTTAAGTTCCTCAGTATTAAAAGGATAATTATACTCTTCTAAATTTTTTGAAGAAAAAATTTATTTTCTCCTTCTGGTTTTTAATATGTTGGAATTCAGAAGTATAATTCTCAGAAGAAGATTTCTTGGAAATTGTTTCAGCTATTTTATTTGCTATATCCGACGGAGGAGTTAATACATTATATCCATCTTTCAAATGCTGGACTTTTCCTTTATTAGTTTTTCCCTTAAGTTTCTGAACCATGTTCCAGACATTACGCATGAGTGATTTTGACGTAATGCCCGACGTAGTTCCGCCAACAAGATCGTCTCTTGTACTTGAGTAATCGACGAGCTTTGTCTCTGAAACCACGAACCTGGTTTAAATTATTATCAGCAGGACAATGGTTAAATCTGCGTTCAGCCTTTTTACCGTCCTTTATGGTTTTACGACAGTCATTGTCGTACAAGGCTATACTTTTGGATTTGGGATTCGTCGAGGTCTTAGGTATAGTTCTATTAGCAGCTCGTTATACAGGCTCATTAAATTTTAATATGGGATCGTCTGCTGCATTGAGAGTCTCTGGAGAGATGCCAGCCTTACAGAACATCTCAAATGCGATCCAGTCTGCTTTATCGAACTTTCACTTACCTACACGTTCTAAAGAAGTATTAGAACCATCATTGAAATAACACAGTTCCTCCTTCGATAAGAAGTCTTCCACTATTTTGCCCTTATTATTTATGGTATTACTGTTCCATAGGGGGTTATGGGAATTAAAATCCCCCATCATTATAAACGGTTTAAGCGATTGTTCTATTAAATTATGTATGTGCAAAGCTGACAACGAATGTTCGGAGGGATATACACTGAACATAATGCGATTGTTTCAGGCAATGAAACATGAACGGCCACAGCCTGAAACCTGGTATCCAGAGCAACAGGGCTGTGAATAATACTGTTATTTATGAAGATAGAAGAGCGGCCTGCAGCTCGCTCTTCTTCATTTGAATAAGTACTATATAATGAATAATTTTTAAGAGTTATTTTACCTTTGTGAGATGTCTTCAGGTGGGTTTCCTGAAGACAAAGAGCAATAGGATTTAATAATTGAACTGGCTGTGTTGTTTCAATAAAATTTACCTTAAGGTTTCAATATTTCCGCTGTATAATTTTGCCATGTATACACATTAAGGAGGTAGACTTATAGGAGATTTATCTTTGTGATTGGGCCGGGGACGACCCTTCCTTGTACATCGGCTGGAAGATCTCCCTGGTGCGGGTGATATATCCATCACATCCGCATCTGATGCTGAAGTACCAACACCCTCCTATGATCCAAACCTATCAAAAGTTTGGATAGGGTCCCTAGTGGCCTTAGAGGGGCGCTCTTTGGGGACACCAGATTTATTAGGTTCATTATTATTATTATTACTTTTAGGTTTGTTGCCAGACTTATTTTTCTCATTTTTTTAGGGGGATTGGGTTCAGGTTTATCGGGTTGTTCTGTAATATTTACTAGTTTCATTTGTTGTGTTGAAGTAGTCTGGGTTGAGGAAGAATTAAACGCAGATTGAGCCGAAAGTTGGACAAAAATAGAACTATCTCTTTCGTTTCCAATGGGTCAAGTCAAAGAGATTTGAGTAGAAGCAGATGCTACTCGCTTGACCACAGCTACTATTTGTGCATTTATGTGATCAATTAGAGTAAAAACCTTACTGAGGTAAACTGGCAAGGGGCCTTCTTTCACCGGTTATGTGTAACCATTGACAGCTATCACACTGTCGTCGCTGCTCTGGTTTTACTGTCTGTGCTGTAGCCGTATTTCACCGGTTACGTGTAACCCATTTGCTAGCTATCCCACTGTCATCGCTGTTCTGGTTTTACTGTGTATGCTGTACGTCTTCATATATTATATTTGATCATGGGAAAAGTTCTCTGATTAAAGTTGTTTCCCGTCCATTCCGTCCATATATAGCTTTTTGTGCTGCGTGTGGAAGTTCCAAACATTGCGAACAGTAAATATATATCGCTAAATTAATATGCACCGTATTTATAAATTTGGAGGCTGTAATGTTGAACGGTTTAGCACTAATCTACAGCATTTCAGTTGGAAGAAAGAAGTTCTTTTTACCTTTCCCCTTGGTTGGTCTTCACATCGCCATGTGTACCAATATTACTGCAGCTGTGGGAAGGAAACAACTGCTATCACATGGCAAGGGAGACCAATCACATCACCCGTGTATTGCTATTGAGGAAGTTATCTCCCCCTAATACACGGCCGCCTTGTAAAGCCCATGCGCTATACAGAGGAGAAAACATAAAAAAGGGAATCAGGGAGGAGAAAAACATTTTTCCTTTGCATATTCGACACTGTGTCTTCACGGCTTAAGATACAACATTCCATTCAGGAATTTAATGTATGGATTTCGTCATTACTAGAACTCCACACGAACCTCCACCTGATGAAATCTTTTTAAAACTACTCTGGTCCATGAAAATGTTTGTGCTTAGATGATGCCTAAATAAATACCAAATTACAGAGGCAGATACTTAAGCTGCATTTCACTTCCTCTTGCGGGTCTTTTCCCACCAAAAAAAACAAGCATATCTGCACGTCACACATGGAGATGTTCGGTGGTATAACCCCGGCACTCCGGTGTGCATATCTACACGTCACACATGGGGATGTTCCGTGGTATAACCCCGGAACTACTGTGTGCGTATCTGCACGTCACACACGAGGATGTCTCGAGGTATAACCCAGACACTCCAGTTTCCTCCGCACATAAAACTAACATCAAGCTGGAAATTTGAAAACCTAGAAAAGTCTAGGTAACATGTACATCACTCGGGCCAGTTGTTGATAATGATGCCTTCGCGACTAATCATATATGTGCGCAAAATTGTTTATGTACACTTATTCATGTGTGTGCGCCTAATCGTGTATGTTCGCCTAATCGTGAATGTACGCCTAAAGGTTTATGTACGTCTAATCGTAGTAAAGTGTTGTATCTTATCGTGTAACAGCGCCTTACACTGGGAAACCGTTTCACTTGATCGTACAACCTCTAATCGTTTTTATATTGTTCAGTATTACATGGCGAGGTTGATTGATAACTTACATAAATACAACTACAAATATTGGAAATTTGTACAGAATTATTTTATTTAAAATGTCAAGAATGTATTTAATTGTTTATCCCTGCTATTTGAGTCTACTAAGTTTACAATCATATAGTATCGTAGACAACGCTTACTATAGACTTATCTGTGAAAAGACTGGAACAGACAAGGGGTTGTTACCGATACTGGAGAATAGCTTTAGTGGAGCGACTGTTGATAAGTCTTTATTATTCACTTTACAATTTGGTAAAACATATAAAATGTACAATTCAGCGGTATTTCACAATGAGGACTGAGGTCTTATTAAAAGAGTAATACATGTTACATATATCAGATATATAGAATGACTCACCTGGAACAGACAAGGCGTTGTTACCGATACTGGAGGCTAGCTTTATTGGAGCGACTGTTGATAAGGGATTTGCTCCAGGTCAGCGCTCGCTTATAAAGGCAACCTCCAGGCCTGATGAGTCCCCAAGCGGTTCCATAGCAACAGGAACCAGTTCAGGTAAGCTGTTGGCAGGGCTACCCCCAATGGGTAATCCATTCTGGTACATGGATACCAGGAAGTTTCCTGTGGTGTTGGCACCTCCTGTCACAGCTAACCAACTGGTCTGTTTGATAATCCATATTCAGTGTTATTTCATCGATTAACAGATGTATATGTACTACACTTGATACAATGTGTCAAACATTGTAATTCATATTAAGAATAACATGCACAATCACACTTGCTATAAGAAAACTCATTTTGATACAACAGTAATTGAAACACTTAACCACACGTATTTTACACAAAAGGCAATGTTCACTTCAATACTTAAGATTCATTACAATAACTGAACATTTCAATTCTTACTAAGATATTATAACAATAATTGAACCTTCAACCAACATGTATTCTACACAAAAGACCATATTCATTTTAATACATAAGATTCAATACAATAATTAACGTTTTAATTGTCATTAAGAACATTATATACAATAATCAGACACGGATTTAATACATAAAAACGCTTCTTTTCAAGTCTGTGACAGTCTTGTGCCATTCTACCAATAATAAAGTGTCAGCATGTAATATTTTTGATTTTACTTTGATTGCCTTAACGATTTCCACTTTAATGCCATTGTGTTTGGTAAAAACTTCACTGGCTTCAGACCATGGCTACCAAGTGCCGGTGCAAGCAAAGTCAGCGGGGACACATGTACGCAACTGTGGGGTTAAAATCGTATGATTTCGAATAAAAGGGCGAATTTCGTTTACTTATCAGATATTATCATTAGTCACCAAGAGGGTTGTTTTGTGGGACCTATATTGTATTTCGCAATATTTAAGTCTTTCAAACGATAAAAAATTTCTGATCCCATAAATATTCATAACTATGAAACAGCCAGCGAAACTCGATTTTTGATGATCCGGCTGTATTTAAACGGCTGAAAAAAGGGAAAGTTTGTGTAGTAGCAGAAAAAGATTATACAACTCGTAAGCCGGTATTACAATGGATAGTACTTTTGTCTGTTAATTTTCAAAATCAGTTGTATAACCTCCATGACAGTAAATAAAACTCAGATAAACTCGAAACTCACAATATTGTTAAACTATATAATCTGGAAAATTCTATTTTGTGAATGGAGGACTAGACTGTAAAATTCTTAGGGTAGTGTAACACTAAATCAACGATTTAATTTGGTTTCTGTATTTCACCTCTGACAAAGAGGAGTAAAAGCTTGTATTAAATTCTTCTCCACTGAAATATTCTTGAATGGTGCGGTTCCAATGTAACTCCTCCAAACAGTCATAGGCGTATTGGCCATACGTACGGTGAAATTTATTCGCGAAGAGAGCCTTTGAATTTGCCAAGTCAGATAGATCTCCAACATTGAATATACAAATGTCTCTCACATGCTTTCCACTGCATTTCTGTCCATTCCATTGTTTGTATCGGAGAATGAACGGCATGTTTTCTCTCACCTGAACAGGACCTACGGTAGGATTAGAATCAGAACAATCCAGTAATAATATGTGTAATACAATTATAGACTACAAAAATGAAATCACTTGTTTACCATTACTCAAAATGCTGTGTTGTCATCAAATTTGATTTTAAGAACATACCGTTAAATCCCCCAGGGGCGCTCAAGTGTGGATTGTAGTTTATCGTAGCATAAAAGGTTTCGTCCGGAACCACCGTGTCCTTCAACCATTCCAGAAAAATCTGTGTCTTCTTGTCGCTGAAAATGAACTCCACAAAAGCTCGCGACGCCGCAATGTGAACTGGGCCTTTCATCAAGGTGATGTTAAACGGCGGAGGTCCTTTATTTTTCACCCGCCTTTTGTCAAACCTGAAACAGAGGAAATATTATTTCAAGTTTATAAACGTTTGCGTGAACTGATTGTAAACTAAAACTTCACATCAGTTTTCTATTGCCTTATAAAAAAGATACTTGTTGTTAACCCGCTTAGGCGATCCGCACTGAGAGGTTAGAGCAAGGAAATTTAACTGGTTGGCCCAGTGTCAGTTTTATGCGATTAGATGGGGTGTCGCGTATGGTGTCCTCAGTATGGTCTTTCAGTGGTGCCAGCACTTTGTCGGCATGGATGCGCCCTGCCACAAGGATAAGTTTGACGCTGCATTCAGCATCACAACCAATACACTCCAGAGCTGTTCCCCCACCCCCCTCCCCATCGAGAATAAAGTGTCAAGTAAGGCACCTTGTTAAAACTACGTGATCTCTGCGAGGCATAGTATGTATATCCAACGAATTGTATCTAATGACTGAGTGAATTCCATGCAGTTTATTATTGACTTGTAGGTCCTATTTACCCTATAAAGTGCGAGGCATATCTTGAGAATGTTCGAACGAAGATCAGTATAAGTAATCCACGACTGTGTTTCCATAGATACCAATATGACTTTGTTCTCCGACAGAATATAGCGTCCTTGCCTAGTCTTATATAAAACTATAATTTCAAAAATTGACGGCATTTTAGCAAAAGTTTATTGGGAGGTTTTGTATGTGATGTTTACTGGTATTTAGTTTATGGAACTACGGAACAGATACAGGAGGAGCCTCGGGCCCAGGGATCTCCTTAGGGCTTTTATTACATTTGTTTACATACAATGGATTGAAAACGCAGTCGTAGGCAGAGTCTAGTGGATTAGCTTTTAAGCTCTGTAGCATATCAAAGGCTAAGTTTTACACTCCTGTGATATTTACACCTCAACAACATATTGAATAAACTTTACTGGTTGACCATAATATTTTAGGTTCGGATCTAGATGAAGATTCCGCTTACAATAAAAATGCCTACCGGCGTTTTTAGACGTGGAAAGTGCAACAGTTTCAGCCGTCCATTTTTTATGTTATTGACACAAAGATCGATGCTATTAACATGTTTGGCACGGTGGCATACGAGTAAATATCAGCATATGAAAAACCCTCTGTGCCACATGTCAAAGTTTTGGCTAAGCTTTTAACTTTGATGCTAGGAAGCGTAGGTGTTTAAAATACTGCCATATGGTTCACCGATGTCTTGTTCATGGGTCAGAATGAATGAATGAATGAATGAATGAATATTTATGGTTTAACGCCACATCCTTAATATCTCAACCATATCATGGCGAGAACAAGGTGAAAACACGAGGCGGTGCAGGTTTTCGATATACTAATGAAAAGTAGTAAGTGTTTGGACATGTTTAAACTCGGATAAGAAAAACCAAAACATTTAAAACTGGAAAACCATTACAATTTCAAAAATATTTCACCTCGTTAAAACGACTTGGTCTCTACGAGTGTAAGAATTGTAGCCAATGACAGGATGAATAGCATGCAGTTTATTATGGATCTGCAAGACCCACTCACCCTTCCAAAGGCGACGAATATATTTAAGAATGTTCGATTTAAAATCAGTATAGCAGATTTTAACTTTTGATATGGATTTATTTGGGGCAGCCTTTGCCTCCCTGTCCACGACTATGTTTCCATGGATACCAATATGACTCGGAGTCCAACAGAATATAATATCTTTACCTCTTTTAAATAGTTTTCTGTGTAAGGCTAATATTTCAATTATCAGTGAATTTTTATATTTATTATGCTGTATTTCCAAAAGGAAGGAGGGCGAGTCAGTGCACATCATTGCCATCTAGGCACGCCCAGAGGAAACATATGGTAAGGCCAGGAGTATAGCTATGGTCTCGGCAGAAGAGACTGAAAATGATGATGGAAGACGTTAAGACTCGCTGCACTATGACAGCCGCAGCCGCAACCTTGTCCCCATCTTTTGACCCGTCAGTGTATATAAATTAATAGTCCAAATAATTAGCCTTAATTATAGCAAAACTTTGCTGAATTATAAGAGGATTTGTATTGGATTTATTATATTTACGTAGATCAAATATCAGTTTAGGTTGTGGAAAGAAGTTAGGGAGGTGACTCTCGAAAAGTCAGCGGGGCTATTTCCTGTGGCTTGATGTTACCTTCCACAATATGGTCCCGTACACGAAGACCGAATGAAGCGATCTTATTGAGACATTTATTAGATTTATCTACATATGATGGGTTAAACACACAGTCGTAGGCAGGGTTTGTTAGATGAGCTTTAAGCTTTGTAGCATATTGAAGGCTTAGTTTTATACGTCGGTTATATAAAGAAGGCCCATTATCCGCCACGTATAAACTTTCAACTGTTGAGGTTCTAAAAGCATCAAGGGTGAGCCTCAAACCTTGGTGATGAACAGGATCCAGCATGTTCATATAGGACTCGGAACAGTAAATGATGGACCCATAGTCCAATTTAGACCTCACCAGAGAACGATGGAGATGAGTAAAACAGATCGGTCAGCACCCCAATCGGTGCTATACACGACCTTGCCATGCTCATTTGATCTGAATAGTAATCAAAGGGCGACTGAGATACATTGTTTAATTGTATTTTGACCTGGAACTCATTCATGGACTACGATTTTGAGCTTTGATATGGAATTCACGCCTGGAATAGCCACTGTCTGCCAGGCATCATTGAAAACTCATGACCCCTTCTCTCTCGTGTGTTACCGGCGTTATTTTCTATTTGTATAATTTCTTACATACCTTTGTCTTATGGAGCTAGTGTTAAACGTTGTTTTGGAAATGGATATTGCGATTATCGACTTGAAATGCCCTTTACGGACTACGAATGGTATACGAATGTCGGACATGACGCTTATATTTGTACATTTAGGTATGAAAGCTTACTCTGTAATATTATACATAAAAATTTAGTTTCTCCAACAATTTTAACCCCTTCACCACAAAAATGAAAAAATGCATACTGACGGTTTTACACGTTGAAAATCTAAAACCGTTTTCAGTTGCCCATTTGTAGATCTTATTGAGACATAGCTGCAGCTCGATGTTATATTTTTAGCTCCTGTAGCATATCAGGAAATCATCCACGTATAAAGAACCCTCTGTGCAAGGTGTTAATGCTAAGCTATTTATTTTTATGCTGAACAATGTTGGCGTTATTATACTGCCCTGAGGAACACCCATTTCCTGCTCATGAGAGTCGGGAAGAGTGGACCCCACACGTACCTTAAACTCACGATCAGATAAAAATATTGGTAATCGGCCTTTCAGGCCCAAATCAGTAAGGTCTTTTAAAATGCCATATTTCCATGTGGTGTCGTAGGCCTTTTCAAGGTCGAAAAACATCGTCACCACATGTTCATTATTGATATAACCATCCTGTATAAAGGTTTCAAATCGAACTAGGTGATCTAAAGTTGATCGACCTTTCCGAAAACCACACTGTACATTACTAAGTAACTTGTTGGTTTCAAGAAACCAAACAAGTCTATCATTAATCATTCGTTCCATAGTCTTACAGACAAAGCTGGTAAGAGCTATGGGATGGTAATTAGACGGATCAGGACGATCCTTACCCGGTTTGGGAACCTGGATAATACGCACCTCCCCCCATGATAGTAGAAAATGACCAGTTATCCAAATATCATTAAGCAAGTCTAAGAGAGTCTCCAGTGGCTCAGGTGGTAAATGGTTCAGAAACTTATAACATACGTTATCATGACCGCACGCAGTATCGTGTGGCTTTTTTAATGCAATTATTATTGGTATTAAAAGAACGATTATAATCTTTTAAATTTTTAGAAGAAAAGGGCAATAATATGTTGGAATTCAGAAGTATAATTCTCAGAAGAAGATTTCTTGGAAATTGTCTCAGCTAATTTATTTGCTGTATTGGATGGAGAAGTTAATACATTATTTCCATCTTTTAAATGCTGGTCTTGTGCTTTATTATTTTTGCCCTTACGTTTCTAAACCTTTTTCCAGACCTTACGCATGGGAATTTTTGACGTAATGCCAGAAACAAAGTTCCGCCAACATGATCCTCTCTTGGATTTGAGTAATAGACGAGCCTTGGCTCTAAAACTACGAACCTGCTTTAAATTATTGTCAGTAGGACAATGATTAAATCTGCCTTCAGCCTTTTCTGGTCCTTGATGGCTTTGCAACAGTCTGTATCATACCAGGATTGACTTTTGGATTTTGGATTTGTCGAGGTTTAAGGGATAGTTCTATCGGCAGCTCGTAAAACCAGCTCGTTAAATTTTAATTTAGGATCATCTGCTGCATTGAGAGTCTCTGAGATGATATCAGCCTCACAGAACATCTCAAATGCGATCCAATCTGCTTTATCGAATTTTCACCTACCTACACGTTCTAAAGAATTGGAAGTGATATGCTGTAAGATTATAGGAAAATGGTCACTATCACCAAGATCGTCATGCACCTTCCAACAAAAATCAGGGAGAAGTGATGGATCTGTAATAGTGAGATCGATAGCAGAATAAGTGCCACTGCCAGGATGTAAATAGGTATTAGAACCATCATTGGAATAACACAGTTCCTCCATCGATAAGGAGTCTTGAATAATGTTGTTATTGATGAAGATAGAAGAGCCGCCTGTAGCTCGCTCTTCTTTATTTGAATAAGTACTATATAATCCATAATTTTAAGAGCTATTGTATCTTTGTCATATGTCTTCAGGTGAGTTTCCTGAAGACAAAGGGCAATAGGATTTACTGATTGAACTAACTGTGTTATTCCAATAAAATTTACCGTAAGACCTCTACAATAACATTGTATAATTTTGTTCAAGGATGAAGGGAGATGTATAGGAGATTTGCCCAGGTGTTAAATGGTTTAGAAGTTTATAATATACGTTATCAGGACCACAAGCAGTATCGTGAGCCTTTCTGAATGCAGTTGTAAGTTCCTCGATAGTAAAAGGACAGTTTTAAAAGAAAAGAAAGGGCAATTTAATGTTCTCCTTCTGGGTTTTAACATGTTGGAATTCTTTATTATAATTCTCAGAAGAAGATTTCTTGGAAATTGTCTCAGCTAGTTTATTAGCTATATCGGATGGAGAGGTATATATATTATCTCCATCTTTCAAATGATGGACTTTTGCTTTATTATTTTTGCCCTTAAGCTTCTGAACCTATTAAATTATTATCAGTAGTACAATGATTAAATCTGTGTTCAGCTTTTTACCATCTTTTATGGCTTTACGACAGTCATTGTCGTACCAGGGTTTACTTTTGGATTTGAGATTTGTCGAGGTCTTAGGTATTGTTCTATCGGCGGCTCGTTATACAAGCTGATTAAATTTTAATTTAGGATCATCTGCTACATTGAGAGTCTCTGAGATATCAGCCTCACAGAACATCTCAAATGCGATCCAGTCTGCTTTATCGAACTTTCACCTACCTACACGTTCTAAAGAATTAGAAGTAATATGATCTAGGAATATGGTCACTACCACAAAGATGGTGAGAGGCTCGTGAGTCTTAACGCTACTCTAGCGTACTAACCGTAGCGTACTCCCATATACAACCTAGAAAATTGTATAAATATACAGATAATTAAAGAAACCTGTATTTATGATATCATTAAATACTTAACAACCACATGGTCAGCAATGCTGTCAGATATATCGAACATGGAGTGGACTGTGTTGCACATTTCTCAAACATGAGTTTTGCAGTCAACTGGGATATGTTAAATATCCAACAAACTCAATGATCCAGTCTCGTTCAGGAATAGTAAAATTTACATTCCTACGTCACGCAACAATAAGACATAATGTCAGCTTAAAATATGTAGGTCAACTGAAGCTATCTTGGTGTCTTTAAACAAGTAATTGTTTACACCCTAAGTATTTTAGTTGAAATAGATTGCCCCAAAGTAGCAATATTATTGCATAAAGACATCCAAGGAGTAAGAAATTAAGTAAGTTGAGGAATGGTAAAGGTCAACCGGCGAAGGTATTTGTGAGTGAGTGAGGGCTTGGGTTTTAACGTCGTACCGACAATTACCTAATACATTATTTCTTTACTTATTTCATTATATTTCTGGACTATATTAATACATGCAATTAGAGGATAAGTGACAGTCAGAAATATTTCCCTTCAGAGAGGAGGACAATTTAGTACATCTGAAAACAAAAAACTGACGGCAACTGTTTCCCCACACTGTAGCAAAGATCACCTTGTAGATACAGATGTGCTCATGTGATAAATGTCTTCTTTGAACATGAAGGCATTGAGCACATGCAATCCCATTAAACATTTGTGGGGCCAATCAAAATTATACTATATCGCCCTGTTGTGATGGTGTCCGATCTTGATGACGTTAGACATGTGCTTCAGGAGGAGTTGTTAGTCATCCCTCAAAATAGGATCACATGCCTTATTTGTGTGGAGGTTATACCAGATTTTAACATTATCCGAGCGTACAGGCAGTTAAAATTATCTCCAACTGTAAAAGTTTCAAAATCCGACCTGTAATGAGTTTGCGCATGCTTATGGGTGTACGTCTGTATCAACAGGGTAATCCTTGCTACAGTGTGTTGACAGTGTTCACAACGATTTTGCAAACATCTTGGGAAATGTCAAACATTGTTTAAGGGGTGGGGTGGGGGTGGGGATGGGGATGGGGGTGGGGACGTACTTTTGATGCGCTGTCTATAAAGTTAATATTTAATCTCAATTTTCAAAAAAAAAACCTTTCTTGATCCTTTTACTTGATTGTTATTACGTAGGTATATAGTAATACAGTTTAATCATCCACCCCTTTAACAAATAAGTCTTGAATGTTGAAACGTGCTCACATTATACGAAGACATTGCATTTAAACGACAAAAATCACATATTACCTTTACTTGCTAGCACAATTTAAAGGAATCCACTTTCCTGGGTGGTACTTCCCTGTGTGTAGACACAGCAATGATTGTGCAGCCAAAACAATCAAAAGGTGGACGAGTAGGCGTTGGTCGAAATTATCGCCGAGACAACTCACACAAACATTCACTAGGTCACGTTCATATCCGTTGTGCGGGTAAAGTCAAACTCGGGGTATAGCAAAACTCCTAAACATTTTTGCCACACAGTTAGTACTCACAATGACACTTTTAGCGGTTGTAATGCTGGATAGCTGTATTGCAGAAAACGTGTACTTTAATAGGTAATAAGCAAAATGCATAAACAAGAATAAAGTACATTAAATTAGATTCAGTTAAGCTCAATACAAGATGATTTTATGCGAATAAAACAATCCAGATCTAGACCTAAGTAACCACTGAAACACTAATTAAATGTATTCCCCGGTTTTAACGGTTTGTGGAGCCTAGGCGACAATAAGCGATCGATGATCTTGTTTGAGTATAATTATGAACTATTTCATAAGAAAATCTTTTTATTTAAAATCGTGAAAAATTTTTATTCAGACATAGCAATTGACTTACCTAGACACACTCCCCTTAATGCCATTTGCACCACGATAGGCTTTGAGAATTTGTACCACCTGTTTATTAGTTTGTAAAGGAAACTCTTGCCCTGTTAAATTGATAAAATATTTCCACTTAAATCTCAACAGTTCTCTCATGCAGATCAGGTCGGCATCAAGGACAGAAAACGTGCCCCAGTGTACCAACACAGCCTGGAAATGTGTTATACGGGGCTGCAAGGCAACCATTACAACCAGAGACGGAATGCTAAGT
The DNA here is from genome assembly GCF_032854445.1 of Liolophura sinensis. Taxonomy (NCBI): domain Eukaryota; kingdom Metazoa; phylum Mollusca; class Polyplacophora; order Chitonida; family Chitonidae; genus Liolophura; species Liolophura sinensis. Next base: position 574,065 of record NC_088304.1, read on the forward strand.
CATGTTGCACAACATGGGCACACCACCCAGCTCCATCCTTTAGCCGACTGGTTGAACAGGTGAAAAACGTTATTAGACAGAGAACGAGGGAAAAATTGACACCACTTCCTCAGATTTATGACGACGAACTTACGAATTTTGGTCTAGAATTCCATCCACTCACCATTCAGGCTGACTTTGAGAGACCGTTTCACAGTGCCGTTCGCGCGGTTTACCCTCATTCCCAAGTCAAAGGTTGTTTTCTTCCATTTTTCACAAGCCATTTGGAGAAATACACTGAAGCATGGATTGCAGTAACCACGTCGTGATGACCTGGACATTAAAACCGTTGTTCGCCGAGCATTCGCCTTACCTGTAGTACTACCTGAATGCGTTGAGGACGTTTGGGTTAACGCTGTCTCCAAAGCACAAAACAACACAAACGTTTCGGAGTTTATGGACTACGTGATGTTAGCCTGGACTGAAGGGGTTTGGCATAAAGAAGTGTGGAACCACTACACAACCGGTCTAAAAACAACAAATAATGTAGGGGATGGCATTATCGATTGAAAAATGTAAAGATTTATCAGACTACCCATGTAGCCGTCATCTTGGCACTTGACAGGGGACAAAGGATATGATTGCTCGGGCTGGTTCGGGATCAACATGGCCGTATGGTGGCGCTAACAAAATCCTGCACCAAAACTCGGCAGAACTGAAATGATTTTCTGGCACAGAAATGTAGAATAAAATGGGCGCCAATATATGGGAGAAAGGCTCGATCAATGTTGCCCCGCTAACAGTAGTCTTTGTAGAATTTTTGGATGAGACCGGAAAACTTGGGGACTAAAAAGATCCCCCAAAAAAGGAAAATAATATTCAGGCTACCCATGTAGCCGTCATCTTGGCACTTGACAGGGGACAAAGGATATGATTGCTCAGGCTGGTTCAGATTTATTTTCATCGCTTAAAATTATACATAAAATGCTGCTTACAGGGAAGCGGAAGGTAGGAGGGTGTACTCAGCCGCCAGTTGTATTATAAATCTCGTTAAGTGAAATAGATTCAACAGGAGCCTGCACATTCTCCATCATACTGTAGCATCCGATCGGAGGTCTACCGGCAACGGAAAAAGACCATACTTACAGTCCCCAAGAGTCCAAGTGAGATAACACTGGATAGTGAATAGACATTGACCAAAAATGGTGAGCCTTTCGTATTGGAATGTAATGGGATAGATGACAGAATCCTTTTGTTTTCCAGTAGAGAGAACCTGACCGAAATCTGTCTGTCACCCATTGTCTTGTGTGATGGCACGTTTTACATCGCCCCAGCCATATCTGACCAGGTTTACACCCCCCGCTGTCTCCAAGAAGAGCAGGTCATCACAATGCCGCGGTTTTCCGCCAAGTCAAAGGTTGTTTTCTTCCATTTTTCACAAGCCATTTGGAGAAATGCACAGAAACATGGATTGCAGTAACCACGTCGTGATGACCCACCCGGACATTAAAACCGTTGTTCGCCGAGCATTCGCCTTACCTGTAGTACCACCTAAATGCATTGAGGACGTTTGGGTTAACGCTGTGTCTGAAGCACCAAACAACACTAGCAAGGCAGCGACCCTAGAGAAGGAAGTACAGAAACTAGGACGAGTTCTTAGGACAACTGAAGATAAGGCATGACGGCGTGGAAATTAATGCTGTTGAGTTTGCTGGCCGTGCTTCCCGAGTCGGGCACCTTGGCTAGTATATGTTTGATGTGTATGTGTATTCTAAGTTACTTGTAATATGTTACTTAAACATTTTAAATAAATAAAAACAGTTTACCAGTGTACGTTATATTCTTGTGCTAATCTTACCACAACTGTAAATTAATCTTAACTTAGCATGGAGACTCGCCAAGTACTTTGGGGAGAGTTCCCAGCTGTATAATCCATAATCCCCCTTTTGTTCACGGTTTAAGAAATGCAGACTGGGTCTCCTTTCGCCTACCTCCATTTCCTAATTAAAATTCAAGAAGTAGGCGAAACGAGGCTAAACCATTATAAATAGTGTGGACCGGAATTACACGAGTCCGGGGATTTCTCGGTAGGAACATGAACCTGTGCATATAAGATTAATAAAAACTATCGGTTGTTATTTTCCGCTAGCTAACATTAGGCGGCGATTTTTTGGTTATATGTAGTCATTTATTTGTTTAGCGCCGTATTTAAAGACTTGTTTCACTTATGCGATGACGGTCATATGTATTTGAGGTTATGATCCGTACTCATGAATATTTCACCTACGGCTTCCAGCATTATGGTAAGAGGAAACCGGGCTTGGCCCGAGGAAAACATCCTCAGGTAGACGTACGACCGGATAGGACAGCTAGATTTAAACTCGCAGCGGTGAAGGGGTAAAACATCCGCAGGTAGACGTACGACCAGATAGGACAGCTAGATTTAAACTCACAACGGTGAAGGGGTAAAACATCCGCAGGTAGACGTACGACCGGATAGGACAGCTAGATTTAAACTCACAGCGGTGAAGGGGTAAAACATCCGCAGGTAGACGTACGACAGGAGAGGACAACTGGATTTAAACTCACAAAGGTGAAGGGGTAAAACATCCGCAGGTAGACGTACGACAGGAGAGAACAACCGGATTTAAACTCACATCGGTGAAGGGGTAAAACATCCTCAGATAGACGTACGACAGGAGAGGACAACCGGATTTAAACTCACAACGGTGAAGGGGTAAAACATCCTTAGGTAGACGTACGACCGGAGAGGACAACCGGATTTAAACTCACATCGGTGAAGGGGTAAAACATCCGCAGGTAGACGTACGACAGGAGAGGACAACCGGATTTAAACTCACAGCGGTGAAGGGGTAAAACATCCTCAGGTAGACGTACGACTGGAGAGGACAGCTAAATTTAAACTCACAGCGCTGAAGGGGTAAAACATCCGCAGATAGACGTACGACAGGAGAGGACAACTACATTTAAACTCACAGCGGTGAAGGGGTAAAACATCCGCAGATAGACGGAGGACAGGAGGGGACAACTGGATTTCAACTCACATCGGTGAAGGGGTAAAACATCCGCAGATAGACGTACGACAGGAGAGGACAACTAGATTTAAACTCACAGCGGTGAAGGGGTAAAACATCCTCAGGTAGACGTACGACAGGAGAGGACAGCTGGATTTAAACTCACAACGGTGAAGGGGTAAAACATCCGCAGGTAGACGTACGACTGGAGAGGACAACCGGATTTAAACTCACATCGGTGAAGGGGTAAAACATCCGCAGGTAGACGTACGACAGGAGAGGACAACCGGATTTAAACTCACAGCGGTGAAGGGGTAAAACATCCTCAGGTAGACGTACGACAGGAGAGGACAACCGGATTTAAACTCACAGCGGTGAAGGGGTAAAACATCCGCAGATAGACGTACGACAGGAGAGGACAACTACATTTAAACTCACAGCGGTGAAGGGGTAAAACATCCGCAGATAGACGTACGACAGGAGAGGACAACTACATTTAAACTCACAGCGGTGAAGGGGTAAAACATCCGCAGATAGACGGAGGACAGGAGGGGACAACTGGATTTAAACTCACATCGGTGAAGGGGTAAAACATCCGCAGATAGACGTACGACAGGAGAGGACAACTAGATTTAAACTCACAGCGGTGAAGGGGTAAAACATCCTCAGGTAGACGTACGACAGGAGAGGACAGCTGGATTTAAACTCACAGCGGTGAAGGGGTAAAACATCCTCAGGTAGACGTACGACAGGAGAGGACAACCGGATTTAAACTCACAACGGTGAAGGGGTAAAACATCGGCAGGTAGACGTACGACTGGAGAGGACAACCGGATTTAAACTCACATCGGAGAAGGGGTAAAACATCCTCAGATAGACGTACGACAGGAGAGGACAACTGGATTTAAACTCACAGCGGTGAAGGGGTAAAACATCCTCAGATAGACGTACGACAGGAAAGGACAACTAGATTTAAACTCACATCGGGGAAGGGGTAAAACATCCTCAGGTAGACGTACGACTGGATAGGACAACTAGATTTAAACTCACAACGGTGAAGGGGTTAAACATCCTCAGGTAGACTTACGACTGGAGAGGCGTGAGCAGCGTTGAAACATTCAATATGGGCTATTCTCCCAAATACGTGTACATCTGAAATATTTCAGTATTTCAGCGATACTGTACATTTTAATGATATTTCAAAGTTATTGTAGGAGAACTATTTTTAAGTATAAATTTTACTTTAACAGCTTGAAGAAAGTAGCTTTTTTATGTTATAAATGTTTCTGCAAGACTGCGATTTTTTCGTTTCCATGACATCACCGATATAATACCAATGTGCTGTTAAACACTACTGACCTTTCATTCCTGACGTCCATGGGTAAATACCTAGATCTTACAATCCTTTTGATCATATGAAAACTGTGTTTTGGTTGGTAGCGAACGCCGTAAGACCGACTGAAATTGCCACCGGGTATTTTCAGCTTATATAGCTGCTTAGACGAGGACGTGGCCAATGAATGGTAAGGAATTAATTAATTGCATGCAAAACGATCGCCCACGGAAATAACAAAAAGATTTGCATACTTATCTATGAAACGCTAACTTCTCGCACACATATCTGTACAGACCTGCACAAAGGAGACATACAAAGATAGGGGTGATCAGGTTGTAATACTGGGTCTGAAAGAATTCGTGCCGAATACAAAAAACGCACAACTAGACGGCAGCATGACCGGTGATGCAGATAAAAGGTAATGCAGCTAGAGTTTGTATTCCAATCCCCTCAAGTGTGTAACCCGAATGCAGTGTTCTCGTGTCAGCTGATACGAATGTGTAACTGGAAAACAAGTAGTATATCAATACCGTTCTAACATTGGAGAAGGCTAACCTTGGAGAAATCGGAAGCAAAAATCGTGTTCGCGATCGGTGATCGCGTGTTCTACGTTGGCATCCGAGACCTCGTTCTCATGTGTGATCGACGCGATCGCGTAATTCGATTACGCCCCTGAATTCTGTAGGTGTATATTTATTTAAAGCATATTCCTCGATGAATACCACTAATTTTCAGGCTGCTCTGTCAGTGTTACCACAATGAGACGACTCTGTTAGATGAAACACTCAATATTATATGATTTTTGATGTTTTACGATTTTCGACGGGTGGATCTCCGTCGAGCAATCATTGTCACACAATCAGAGACAGCTCGCAAATCTATAAATTGCCTATTAAAGGGCAGGATTTGACCTGCGCGGTATGGTTATTATATAATTAAAGACGTACAGCATGGAGAATAACTGAAATATGTAGGCTTTTGAGGCCTACATTTGGCTAACACTATCTTTGCTTATCTGAGCCTTGATCAGTGATGTGTGATAAATTGTAATCCGTATCGCTGCACTTATTTTTACCAAATTCTACTTGAGCTAAGGGGATGGTGGTGTATAAGTGATTTCTCTTGAAGCGTATCTATCATATCTTCCCTAAACCTTTCGTTGAAGGCCTGTAATGTATCTATGCGATCTTCCTCTCAGCCGACTTCCTCTCGTACTGATAAAAAGATGAAGTTAAAGCTTTTGTCCGACACACTTGATAATGCACATGATCCTTGGTCCGCTTTTATCGTTCTCTCCACTAGGAGTGAACAAAAGCTGGCCTCTAAAATTCATCCTTTTCTGTTAACAAAGGGCTTTAGAAGGCGCAGCCGGCACTTCAAAAACCGTCAAAAAAACTACGATCCGGAGACATTCTTATCGAATGTTTCCGGAAACAACGGTCTAAAAATTTATTATCTTAAAATAAATTCTCCGACATATCTGTTTATACATCTGCTGACAATTCCCTGAACAGCTGTCAGGGAATAATATATGATAGGGATGGAGATATCATAGAGTTATCTAAAGAACAAATATGTACAGAATTAAGATCACAGGGTGTTGCCAGAATGAAGCGCTGCATGAAAAGCTGGCAACATCTTCAAGCCAAATACATACCTTTTGACCTTCAATAGTACCTCTACCATCGTATATCTACATTGGCCCGTATAGGGTTAATGTAGATTTATATATCCTTAACCCTACATGTTGTTTCACTTGCCAAAAATTTGGTCACGGTAAGGGCCAATGTAAAAATAAACTGATTTGTTGCAGATGCGGCAGTGAAGGTCATGATGGTTTTGACTGCAGAAACACAGTTAAGTGTTGCAACTGCGGTGGATATCACATGACCTCCTCCTGGGACTGTCCGCTATTCCTTAAGGAAAAACAAATAATCAATATTAAAGTCAAAAACAATATATCTATCAGGAAGCCCGCAAAATAGTCTAACACTTCTCCGTAGACTTCGTTTGCCATTGTGGTCAAGCGAACTACAACATCTGTTGCTACTTAAACTTCCTTGACTTGGCCCATTGGAAACGACAACCCTACTTTTATATCTTTACAACCTGCTGCTTAACCTGCGCTTAATTCCTGCTCAATTCAGACCACTGCAGTACAGCAAATAAATGCAGTAAATAATACACAACAAACTGATACACCTGAACCTAATCAATCCAAAAACAAAACCGGAAGTAAATCTCATAATAATAATAAATGGCTCCACAGAGCGTCCCTCTAAGGCCACTAGAGGCCCTGTCCGAACTTTTAATAGGTTTGGATCGTCAGAGGACGTTGGTTCTTCAACATCAGATGCGGATGTGATTTATTTATCACCCGCACCAAGGAGATCTTCCAGCCGATCTCCACGAAAGGGTCGCACCGGGTCCAAACATAAAGATAAATCTTCTATAAGTCTCCCTCCATAATATCTATAAATGACAAAATTATACAGTGGAATTGTCGAAATAACACATCTAGTCCAATCCTTAAATCTTATTGCCCTTTGTCCTCAGGAAACACACCTGAAGACATCTGACAAGGATAAAGCTATAGACGGCTCCTCGATCTTTATAAATAACAATATTATTCACAGCCCTGTTGCTCTGGATACAGAGCCCACGCCGTTTATAGTAATGGGAGATTTTAATTCCCATAACCCCCAATGGGGCAGTAATAATATAAATAATAAAGGCAAAGTAGTGGAAGACTTTTTATCTAAAGAGGAACTGTGTTATTTCATTGATGGTTTTAGTACCTATTTACATCCAGGGAATAGTTCTTATTCTGCTATTGATTTCACTATCACAGATCCATCACTTCTCCTTGATCTTTCTTGGAAAGTCCATGATGATCTTTGTGGCAGTGACCATTTTCCTCTCATCCTAAAACATATCACTTTTAATTCTTTAGAACGTGTAGCTAGGTGGATATTCGGAATAGCAGATTGGATCGCATTTGAGATGTTCTGTGAGGCTGATATCACTCCAGAGACTTTCAATGCAGAAGACGATCCTATATTAAAATTTAATGAGCTCGTATAACGAGCTGCCAATAGAACTATACCTAAGACCTCGACAAATCCAAAATCCAAAAGTAAATCCTGGTACGACAATGACTGTCGTAAAGCCATAAAGGACGGTAAAAAGGCTGAACACAGATTTAATCATTGTCCTACTGATAATAATTTAAACCAGGTTCGTATATTTAGAGCGAAAGCACGTCGATTACTCAAGTCCAAGAGACGATCTTGTTGGCGGAACTTTTTCAGGCATTACGTCAAAAACACCCACGTGTAAGGTCTGGAACATGGTTCAGAAGTTTTAAGGCAAAAATAATAAAGCAAAAGTCCAGCATTTCAAAGATGGAAATAGTGTATTAACTTCTCCATCCAATATAGCCAATAAATTAGCTGAGACGATTTCCAAGAAATCTTCTGAGAATTATACTTCAGAATTTCAACATATTAAAAACCAGAAGAAGAAAATTAAATTGCCCTATACGTTTAAAACGTTAGAAGATTATAATCGTCATTTTAATATCGATGACCTTAAAATTGCATTAAAAAAGGCCCACAATACTGCTTGTGGGCCTGATAACGTATATTGTAAGTTTCTGAACCATTTACCACCTGAGCCACTTGAGACTCTCTTGGACTTGCTTAATGATATTTGGATTAATGGTGATTTTCCATCATCATGGAGGAAGGCGTATATTATCCCGGTATATTTCGATCTCGAAAAGGCCCTACGACACCACATGAAAATATGGTATGTTAAAAGACCTCGCGAATATGGGATTAAAAGGTCCCTTACCAATATTCATATCTCAATGTTTAACTCATCGTCAGTTTAAGGTACGGGTTGGGTCCACTCTTTCTGACTCTTGCGAGCAGGAAATGAGTGTACCTCAGGGCAGCATTCTATCACCTACTTTGTTCACTATTTCTGACCTTTCTGAAAATGGGATTAAAGCGTCGCTTACTTCTATTTACATCGGAATTTTTATCTGATCGTCAATTTAAGGTAAGAGTGGGGTCCACGCTCTCTGAATCTTATGAGCAGGAGATGGGTGTGCCTCAGGGCAGCGTTCTATCACCAACTCTGTTCAGCATAAAAATAAATAGCCTAGCAAAAACATTAACATCTGGCACAGAGGGCTCTTTATACGTGGATGATTTCCTTATATGCTACCGAGCTAAAAATATGAATAACATCGAATAACAGTTGCAGCTTTGTCTCAGTAAGATCAAGAAATGGGCAACTGAAAACGGGTTTAGGTTTTCCACGTCTAAAACCGTCGGTATGCATTTTTGTTATAAACGGAAACTTCATCTTGACCGCAAGCTTAATTTTTGTGGTGAACAGGTTAAAATTTTTGGAGAAACAAAATTTATAGGTATAATATTTGATAGTGAGCTATGTTTATACCTCACATAAAAATTCTTAAATCTAAATGTACAAAGGCTCTGGATATAATTAAGGTCGTGTCTGGGAGCGATCGGGGTGCTGACCGATCTGTTTTATTAAATTTATATTGTTCTCTGGTAGATTGGACTATGGGTCCATCATTTACGGCTTCGCTAGGAAATCATATCTTAAAATGTTGGATCCGGTCCATCACCAAGGTCTGAGGGTCAGCTTTGGTGCTTTTCTTTACATCACAGATGTATAAAACTGAGCCTTCAATACACCACAAAACTTAAAGCACATCCAACAAACCATGCCTTCGACTGTGTTTTAAATTAATTATATGTAAACATATACTAAATGTCCTAACAAGATCCCTCCGTTCGGTGTTCGTGTTCGACACCATATTGTGGAAGCCGGTATCAAGCCTGAGGACATATCTTTTCCGGACATTCCTCCATGGCTTCATCGACAACTTAAATTATTTGACCTACGACGATATAATAAATTAGATACAAACCCACTGATAAGTCAGCAAAATTTTGCTGAAATTAAGGCTAATTATCCGGATTATAAATTTATATATACTGACGGGTCGAAGGATGGGGACAAGGTTGCGGCTACAGATGTCAGGGCTATACTCCTGGCCTGATCATCTGTTTCTTCTCGGCATGCCCAGAGAGCTGTTATACGCAGTGACTCGCTTGCTTTCCTTTTGGCAAATGAGAATGAAAAATTTAAAAATCCGTTGATCCTTCACATTTTAGCCAAACATAGAAAACTAATTGAAAGAGGGAAAGATTTTATACTCTGTTGGATACCAAGTCATAGTTGGATTCCATGGAAGCACATCCGCAGACAGGGAAGCGAAAGCTGCCCTCAGTAAACCCATATCTAAGATTAAAATTCCTTATACTGATTTTAAGTCGAATATTCTTAAGTATATTCGTCACCTTTGGCAGGGTGAGTGGGATTTGCAGGTCGATAACAAACTGAATGCTATTCATCCTGTCATTGGCTATAATTCTTATACTCTTGGCATGTCTCATAGGGACCAAGTCGTTCTAACAAGATGCATTGTTGGGCATTCTCATCTAACACACAATTTTATCCTGGATGGGAGCAGTGCTCCCTGGTGTGTTGGATGTAGTTCGCAATACGGCATCAAACATATCCTGGTAGACTGTGTACACTTTGCTCATATTCGGCAAAGATTCTACACGGTCAACTCTATATTTGACTTATTTGACAGCGTCACTTGCGATTGATTGATTACCTAAAATATATAGGTTTACATTATAAGATATAACTCCTTTTACATTATTTCTTGTTTATATCTACACATTAGAAAGTTAAAAATGATTTGTGGTTTTCAAGTTTTAACGGAGGTTTAGTTATTTTAACGCGTTTTAAACATGTCTGTCCTTTTATTTGATTTATACCTTCACATTCTCTTCTTAAAAACCATATACTAATTCATAGTTTACAACATTTTTTTCGCCACGATATGGCTAAAAAATTGCCGATGTGGCGTAAAGCAACAATCATTCATTCATACATTTTAATATCGAGGAACTTAAAACAGCCACTGTAGACTCTCTTTGACATACTTAATGATATTTGGATAACTGGTAATTTTTCATCCTCATGGAGGGAGGCGTGTATTATCCCGGTTCCCAAATCGGGTAATAATTACCGTCCCATAGCTCTTACCAGCTGTATCTGTAGGACTGCGGAACGGATGATAAATGACTTGTTACTTTCTAATATACAGTGTGGTTTTCGGCAAGGTAGATCTACTTTGAATCACCTTGTTCGATTCGAGACATTTGTTCGTGATTGTTTCATCATTAATGAACATGTGTTGTCGACATTTTTCGACCTTGGAAAGGCCTACGACATCACATGGAAATATGGTATTTTAAAAGACCTCGATAATATGGGCCCTAAAGGCCTATTACCAATGTTTATGTCAGAATTTTTATCCGATCGTCAGTTTAAGGTACGGATGGGGTCCACTCTTTCAGACTCTTATGAGCAGGAAATGAGTGTACCTCAGGGCAGCATTCTATCGCCTACTTTATTCACCATACAAGTAAATAGTCTGTCTAAAACTATGACGTCTGGTATAGAGGGTTTTTTATACGTGGATGATTTCCATATCTTCCACCGTCCTAAAAATATGAATAACATCGAACGTCAGTTGCAGCTTTGTCTCAATAAGATAGAGAAATGGGCAACTGAAAACGGTTTTAGATTTTCAGCGTCTAAAACCGTCGGTATGCATTTTTGTAATAAACGGAAACTTCATCTTGACCAAGAGCTAAATTTTTGTGGTAAACAGATTACAATTGTTGAAGAAACAAACTTGTTAGCTATTTGTTAGGTATCTTTTATACCCTATACAAAAATGCTAAAAGCTAAATCTACAAAGGCTCTTGATATTGTTAAGGTCGTATCTAGCAGCGTTTGAGGTGCTGACCTATCAGCTTTACTTAATTTATATCGTACTCTGGTGAAGACTAAATTGGACTATGGGTCCATCATTTACGGCTCCGTAAGGAAGTCGTATATTAAAATGTTGGATCCTATTCATCACCAAGGTTTGAGGCTCAGCCTTGGTGCTTTTAGAACCTCACCACTAGAGAGTTTGTACGTGGAGGCAAATGAGCCTTTTTTCTATAAGTGACGTATAAAACTGAGCCTTCAGTATGCTACAAAGCTTAAAGCACATCCAACAAACCCTGCCTACGACTGTGTGTTTAATCCATCATATGTAGATAAATCTAATAAATGTCCCAATAAGATCCCTTCATTCGGTCTTCGTGTACGGGACCATATTGTGGACGGTAACATCAAGCCACAGGAAATAGCTCCAATCTTTTCCTTAGTCACCTCCCTGGCTTCTTTCCACAACCTAAACTGATATTCGTTTTATGTAAATATAATAAATCCAATACAAATCCTTTTATAATTCAGCAAGGTTTTGTTGAAATTAAGCCTAATTTTATGGATTATAAATTTATATACAAGGTATACAAGGTCTTCTCTTCATCTTCCATCTACTTCAATCTTCTCCGCAGAGGCCAGAGTTATACTTATGGCCTTACTATATGTTTCGTCTGGGCGTGCCCAGAAGGCAATGATGTGCAGTGACTCGCTGCGTTTTGGCAATACAGCATAATAAATTTAAAAATCCACTTATACTTGAAGTATTAGCCTTACACAGGAAACTAATTAAGAAGTAGAGATATTATATTCTGTTGGATATCAAGCCATATTGGTATCCATGGAAACACAGTCGTAAACAGGGAGGCAAAGGCTGCCTTTAGTAAGCCAATTTCCCAAAATACACTCCCATACACTGACTTTCGTCCAAATACTCTTGTGTATATTCGCCGCCTTTGGCAGGGTGAATGGGACCTTATAAAGGTCCATAATAAACTGCATGAAATTCACGGTGTCATTCGCTATAATTCTTGTACAAATGGTATGGCTCGAAACCAAATGGTTTTAACAGGGTAACGTATTAGCGATCCTCGATTAACACTCAATTATATTCTCTATGGGAGCTGTGCTTCCGAGTGTGTTGGAAGTGATGCTCCATACGGCGTCAGACATGTCCTGGTGGACGCTAAGATTCCACACAATCAACACTATATATTATTTGTTTGACAGCATTGCTGACAATACTGTCGTTATGTATTTAAAGGCCATTGGTCAATATCATAAAATATAGTATCATAAAATGATACTCATCCTATCGAAACCCTTTACTGGCTCCTGTTTTGAACTTGTTTTCGCCACGATACGGCTGGGAAATTGCCGATGTGGCTTTAAGCTATCACCATTCATTCATTCATTCACTCATTTAAAGTGCCAGCTCAAAGATGACAAAGAGTTAAAGAAACAAAGCATAGGTAATTCCCACCATTGTGTTGAATCGGCCTATCAGATGAGCGTGGTAAAGTGGTACCGCAAATGAACAGAGCCGTGGCACTAACATCTGCCTATGTTGGTACTGACCCAATAGATACAGTGAGATGCTGGGATAGTGTGAGAAAAGATGATGTGTCATTGTAAATTCATACAACAGTCTCATGGGTGGAGTTGGCGATTCGTTGATTTCAAAGTACACATACCCCATGAAATCTAGAAGATGGTATGTCTACCTTTTCTGGCATACTGTCACCAGTGCGGTTATCCAAGCATTGCTCCTTTACCGCAGATATCGCAAATTCCAAAGAAGGAACAAATGACTTAGTGAAAATTTCAAGCAACGGTTTCAACTGCGATTATCCTTGTACCCGTCCGAAAGAGAGGCAGGCCAAGTGGAGATGCTGTAACAATCTATTCGCCAAAGTAAGTCAGGGTTGGTCATCCTGCGGTGGATTAAGTAACAGTATTATCGTTAATAGGGATTACATTTTATGAATATAGAACAGATTCTAGTGCTGAAATTTTCGTTAATAGGGATTACACTTTCTGAATATAGCACAGATTCTAGTGCTGAAATTTTCGGTAATAGGGATTACACTTTCTGAATATAGCACAGATTCTAGTGCTGAAATTTACGATAATACTGTTACTTAATCCACTTTCCAAATGACATCTATACCTATCTGATATATTCACCTAAGGGAGTGACGTCATTTGTGATCATCAGAGGGGTAATGCATGTTCGCTGTAAAGTCTACCGGTTAACTACCTTCTGTGGAAGAAGTGGAAGGCCTGTTGGTCGAGTGGTCGAGTGGTCTAGACGGTTGAGATCTATTGCTGGCGATTTGGTGCCTTACTCTGAGGCCGCTGGTTCGAAACCCGTAGTGGTCTCAGTGAACGTAGTGGTCTCAGTGAAATTTCAGCAATAGAATCTGTACTATATTCGGAGAGTGTAATCCATCTTAATGATAATACTGATACATTGAGCACTTTGAAGCTTACGAGTTGTGCCCCCATCTATTCTACCTCCATAGGCCTATTTACATGGAGCGTCCGTATTGGTTGGTGGGCTGGTAGGGCCTATACGAATGTATAGATTTGAGGAAAAACTGGCTTTTTATATCGAATAGATGGGGCTGGTAAATGTTAGGTTTTAATTTTGCTGCTGTGCGTAAGCCGTTTATCAAAGTTCAGCCTCTCAAAAACGAAACCGAGATAAAATTTCAAACTGCGTGCGAAGTTTGCTTGCCTTGAAATGAGCTGAAGTAATGGCGCCACCTAACGTCAGGGAAGGGAAACAGCCTGACTGCGTGCACTAACAGTCAATTTCACTGCGCTTATGACTAGCGTCATGTTAGATTTCAAACGCTCCTAGGCTTGCAGAAATTGCCTTCTTAAATCTAATCAGACTTCCGCACAAGAGAGATAGCTAGTAAGGCGAATTAAACCTCCTTGCAGCGCATGCACCTCTCTCTACGTTCACTGCGCGGTAAAAGCCTGTATATAGCATGGCGCGAATAAGTTGCTTCGCGGAACATTGGAGATGTTAACATTGAGTATGTCAAATTTTAAATATTTCTTTCAAAGAAAAAAAAACAACACAAGCTGAATTTATGAAATATAACAAGATATTGATTTCTTTTTTAAGTCGTCAACAGACCAAATACCGGCCCGCCCAGACGAGTGGTCCAACATCCACTTTTTTGTAGCAGCTATGTTCTGTGTAGATAGTTACGCTTTTAGAAGTAACCCAACATGGCTGCACCCATGATTTGGTACCGGTAGTCCTTAGTGACTTCAGAAAGTTTTTGGAGGTTTACAAGAAACTAATGCTTTACTCTCCGCCTTTTCCTCACAAAAAAACGAAGACGCATATTTTTTTAGCATGTCTGCGTTTCAGCGGAGTTTTGTTTTCACGGTGTGCAGTGATCTGTGAAGATTTCCTGCTGTACAACAACTACGTACGGATGCCAACATTTTCGACTGATAGCATAACGCAGGTAGATTCTAGGGGAATCACTCCTGTATTAAAGGATTTTAACGTTGTAATTGTTTTAACCGTCAGTTCGTTTTAAGAAACCGAAAGTAAAGAAGATCAGTCAAGTGTGTTCTCGATCGAAGATGAGTCTTCGTTTGCTGTTCGTTACAGCAACTCTGGTAGGAGTTTGTGCTGTTCTTTTCACAGCAGATTTCTTTACCAGTCATAGGGCGTATTTATACAAACTTATACAAGGACTGTCAGTTGATCTATGGGGCCTGTGGGCCACATCTCTTCATACAATTATGCCTTCGTCAAAAGAATTAATTTTAACCCCCGAGGAGTTGTCCAAGTATGACGGCATGAAAGGCAGTAAGGGTCTTTACTTGGCCATTCTCGGCAGAGTGTTTGATGTTTCTAAAGGGAGAAAACACTATGGTCCAGGAGGAGGGTATCATTTTTTCACAGGTAATTACAAACCTAATGTGGTTGCCAAAAAATGTTACAAACATGTAGATTCTAGTGGCGCAAATTGAGATTACCGTATTATAAAATGGATTTACAAGATTTCTTGTTTTGTGAAATAGAAAAAAAGATGATTACTACCTTCAAGTGTCAACTTCAGCATTACATATTTTCAAGGCAGAACATGAGGGGTAAAGATGTTAATAAGATAATGGCCAGTTACCTCCTAGAAAGAATTTTCGTTATCTGTCAAGTATCTGTCCAAGTATGACGGCATGAAAGGCAGTAAGGGTCTTTACTTGGCCATTCTCGGCAGAGTGTTTGATGTTTCTAAAGGGAGAAAACACTATGGTCCAGGAGGAGGGTATCATTTTTTCACAGGTAATTACAAACCTAATGTGGTTGCCAAAAAATGTTACAAACATGTAGATTCTAGTGGCGCAAATTGAGATTACCGTATTATAAAATGGATTTACAAGATTTCTTGTTTTGTGAAATAGAAAAAAAGATGATTACTACCTTCAAGTGTCAACTTCAGCATTACATATTTTCAAGGCAGAACATGAGGGGTAAAGATGTTAATAAGATAATGGCCAGTTACCTCCTAGAAAGAATTTTCGTTATCTGTCATTAATATGTGTAGAGGGGCTGCGCGTGACGTCTTCACCTTGGCAGAATAATAGCCAGGTAGCCATATTGGAGTCCATTTAACATGGGCTGCTATAGCTACAGTATTCCAATATGGCTACCAGGAGTAGGTTATGCAAACCATCAAAATTGTAAAATGCATGAATGTGATGGTAAGATTTGAAAAAGAAGAATTTAGAAAAGTAAGAATACAACAATTTTTTTGTGATAGAAGAATATTTACTTAATTGAAAGTTGTTTTAAGCCATACTCAAGAATATTTCACTTGTACGACGGCGACCACCGTTATGGTGGGAGGAAACCGGGCAGAGTCTCTGGGGAAACCCACAAGCATTCACTGGTTAGATAGCCAGCATTAGCTGGACATGAAGTCACAGCGACAGCATTGGTGAGAGACCCAAGGGTCATTGTGCCACGTTGGTACCTACCACCTCTGCCACCGGCCCAGATAGTACAGTTGGTAGAGCGTCCGCTTCGGGACCGGTAGATCCAGGATCAATCCTTGATCGAGTCACACCTAAGACTTTAAAAGAGGAAGTTGTAACTTCCTCACTTGGCGTTCAGCATGAAGGGGATAGTGCAACGACTTGTTGACTCATATCAGTATAATGGCTTGGGCGGGGCGGCTTACTTGCCTTCGGTAAGTCGTCTCAGTGAAGCAGCACTAAATAAAAGAGCGGTGGAAATCCGTCCTGCAACAAGGAGGCACATTACACGTACGTGCACCCTAATGATTCCTTCGTCGTCATATGACTGAAAAATTGTTGAGTACAACGTTAAACCCCAAGCACTCACTCACTCACCACCTCTGCCAGAGAGGCCCCAGATAAAAAAAAGTATGATGGTCGGGAAACACCAAGGTTTGACAATAGATGTATTAATGTTAATGAAAAGACTGAATTAAACATCTATATTAGAAATGTTATTGTTCTGCTTTTCAGGCAGAGATGCCAGCCGAGCGTTCGTCACTGGAAACTTCAAACCTGATGGTCTAACAGACGATGTCAGCAAATTAACTCCACAGGATATCCTGGGCCTGGAAGAGTGGATACAGTTCTATGAAAAAGATTACAAATATGTTGGTAAGTGCAAAGTGCCTTGTCAGCAAAACTATAGCAGTGGATCATATATGTAGTAGTTATGAACTTCACGCTGCATGCAACAGTGAAATCCTGTTTCTTCTTGTATACAGTCATAGATAAACCTCTAGAGATAGTGTTTTGTTCCTTTTATGCATTGCTTAAATAGAAGAGAAGAACACAAGGACTGTCATTAAAATTTTACTATGTTTTGTGTTTACTGGATATGTACCAGTATAGCTTTAATCTTCAAGATGACTTTCCAGAGATATCAAGAACTGTGAATGGGAAAGAGAAATTTATTCACTGCTCCTTGACACAGAAGTGAAGAAACAGATGAACAAAACTAAACAGATGTAAATTGTGTAGATCACATGTATTTCAGATGTATAAATATGCTCACCTCAATGATGTGTGTAAAGAAACTGGGTGGTTTAAATTCCCATGTGCAGATGTATGGTAATTATTTCTTCTTGCTGTTGACAGGAAAAGTTTCTGGAAGGTTTTACACAAAGGACGGGAAGCCAACCAAAGCCTGGCTGAATTATGAAGCTGATCTGAAGCATGCAAAGAAGATGAAGAGTAAGGAAGAGGCGGACTCTGCGCGCTTCCCTCCCTGTAACTCGGAGTGGAAACAGGATGTTGGGGGAAGGGTATGGTGCTCTAAAATGAGGTAATAATCCAATGAGTTAATCTAAGTCTTTTTCTTATTTTACATTTTTTCTTTATAGTTTTGCAGTTTTTGTATTAAAGCCAGGTCAAGCTTGGGTACCTACATTTCCAGATTAAAGAGCTATGTGAGTGGATAACAGTGTGTAACATTCTGTCTAAACTGGTAAAATATGTTTGATTTCAAGGTGACCTAAAGATATCGTAATGTAGTCATGTGTTGATTTCAAGTAAATTTTAGTTTTTTGTTAATAATTAACTTCCAGCATGATTTATTTATTTATTTTTTTTGTGTGTGTTTTATGCCATAATCAAGAATATTTGACTTCTATGAAGACGGCCAGCATTATACCGCGTGGAAACCAGGTAGAGCCTGGGGAAAACCCATGACCATCCACAGGTTGTTTTTCTGTATGAGTGCTTTCCATATACCTATTTCTATATGTAGTTCTGTTGTATAGAGTAATATTATTCTCTAGAGTAGTGTTCCTGCACTCAGGAAAAGGCAAAAATTTACATTAGTGTTGTATTCATACAGTGCAGCTTTTGGGAATGTTGTAGGGCTGGTGCATAGCTCATGCAATGCAGCTTTTGGGAATGCGTACAACTGGTGCATAGCTCATGCAGTGCAGCTTTTGGGAATGTGTGCAACTGGTGCATAGCTCTTACAATGCAGCTTTTGGGAATGTGTACAACTGGTGCATAGCTCTTACAATGCAGCTTTTGGGAATGTGTACAACTGGTGCATAGCTCTTACAATGCAGCTTTTGGGAATGTGTACAACTGGTGCATAGCTCTTACAATGCAGCTTTTGGGAATGTTGTAGGGCTGGTGCATAGCTCATGCAATGCAGCTTTTGGGAATGCGTACAACTGGTGCATAGCTCATGCAATGCAGCTTTTGGGAATGTGTACAACTGGTGCATAGCTCTTACAATGCAGCTTTTGGGAATGTGTACAACTGGTGCATAGCTCATGCAATGCAGCTTTTGAGAATGTGTACAACTGGTGCATAGCTTATGCAATGCAGCTTTTGGGAATGTATACAACTGGTGCATAGCTCATGCAATGCAGCTTTTGGGAATGTATACAACTGGTGCATAGCTCATGCAATGCAGCTTTTGAGAATGTGTACAACTGGTGCATAGCTCATGCAATGCAGCTTTTGGGAATGTATACAACTGGTGCATAGCTCATGCAATGCAGCTTTTGAGAATGTGTACAACTGGTGCATAGCTCATGCAATGCAGCTTTTGGGAATGTGTACAACTGGTGCATAGCTCATGCAATCAAAATACAAACTGCTCTGGGAGACACATGTGCGGTATGCTGTGCAGAGAACCCAGTACTTTTAAGACCACAGACTAACCTGGTGTTGACTGCTGTGGAGAGATGTTCAAATTCATCTAGCGCTGACATTTCTACAGCTTAGGGATTATCTTGCTAAAGGTCAGTGGTTTACCCCTGCCAATCGGTTCGCTCCACATGTAATAATGACTAATGGGTACAGCATTTGCCTGGAAGGAGGAAGGCCAAGGATCAAACCTGGGTAGGGCCATACCCAAGACTTTAAAAATGGCACTTGTTGTTGCCCCAATTGCTCGCTCAACAAAGAGCAGGCAAGAGCAAGGAAACACGACTGGGTGGCCCAGCCCAGTTTCAGTATAATGTGGCGGGGTGGGGTGTCATGTCTGGTGCCTTGGGCATGATCCATTATTGGCAACCGCATGGACTCGCCCTGTTGCAAGAGAGCACAGTATAGGTACAGAAATCTAATGACTCCTCATCAACTAAAAAATTGTTAAGTATGATGTAAAAACTCAAGTATACATACATACATATTAACAGCACTGTCATTATGAAGAAGATAGCAGAACCTTATTTGTCTGGTGAATGCTTTGTTCTCCAAGTACATGCAAATGTAATACAAGAATGGCTATTATACTCTTTTTCATGTTCTGTTACAGTGGTGGAATTTCACGAGACTGGGTAGGTGTACCACGGATGTATCATCAGCCAGGAAAGAACAACGCACGCTGCGCCTGCGTCCGGAACACAGGCCCCCCTTCTGATGCCAAGCCTAACTCTGCTCACAGTAACCGTGGAGACCTAGACAACCCAAACATGAAAGAATATGCAAATTGCCGAGTGGACTCTGAATCCTGTCCCATAGCTGACAACTAACGTTTTTGTGACTCAATACTTCACTGTTTGTGACTCAATACAACACTGTTTATTGATTCGCTCTTATCAGGGTGTAAATTTTTCAAAATTTTTCTTTTCAAAGAAGAATGTGTTACTCCTCAGCCCTTTAGTGTTAAAGAATATTGTCGTGGCCATGTCCATCTCTCTGTCTCTCTGTCTGTTCATCCCCAATTTTCTGAACCCACTCATAGAAAATTCATGAACACTTGCCGACGTGATCATTGGGACCCGTACATGTGGCTTTTGGCCATTTCAGATATCTTGTATTAATTTTGCATATTAATCAACTTAATTTGCATAAATTTGCCCTTGACTTTGTGACTTCTATATATCTGAACATATTCAAGGGGAATTCCTGAACTTTTGCTGACGTGATCATTGAGACTTATGCATGTACCTTTTGCCCATTTAGGTCTATCCTTGGTTCAATTGGTGTATTATTCGGCTTCTTTTTAACATGTATAACTTGAAGATGTTTGTCACAGTTATGTCCTTAAAACCTTTTAAAATGAAATTCATGAAGTTTTGCATTGATGGTCATTGTGACTCATATGTGAACTTTTTGGCCTTATCAGTTCATATACTTAATTTAATGTTATACATTGATTCACATATTAATTTACATATTAATCTGCCTAATTTCCATAGGTACTGTAAGCATCATATCTGTGATCGGATTGGAAGATCGGAGTTTTCAAATTGTATGAATGCTCATCTAAAGATGCATCAAATATGCAGGGTTGAGGAGAGCTGCAGTTCTGCTGCTGTTTGTTCCTTTTGTCCCAAAATAATCTTTTTTTTTCTCAGTCTGGTTACAAAGATTTAATCATTGCTTTCAGCACAGAGTTGTCTCCTCTTGGACTGACACAGACACAAGACATCATAAACCATGTATTCATGTTAAATTCTAGAATTTACAGATTGCAGTGACAGTACTGAGCAAAACATAAGTTAACTACATGTATTAAGCATTTGTTGTTCAATACGGTAAAGATCATTGAGTCATACCAACAACAGCAACAGCAAAATAACATGCCTGTATTAACAATAGCTGAATCCTTTTGTCCCGTTTGAGATATACCACTGTTTGCATAAGGGGACACCAGTTTTGATTAGTATTTTATGGCAGAACAAACGCTAAAAGAGCCAAAAATGGAATTAAGTGAAAAATTTATTTTATTTTTATTGCCTTCAACAGAAAAAAGTGCCCAGATAATCCACATTTCCTTAAAATTAAATGATTTTTATGTTTTTTTATCTTTATACTCTCCTTTGACAAAAATATTTGTTCTGGCGTAAAACAACAATTAAAATTTGTGTGGCTTAAAGACAGGCCTCAGAATATGAACGCTTTCTCTTCAGCAAAGTTGGGGATAGGTGAGCTCTTAAAGGACAAGACAGCACCTGACTAAAACATACTCAGAAGAAAGCAGGATATTCAAGCTTTTTAACCGGCCCAGATAGCACAGTTGGTAGAGCGTCCGTTTGGCAGCAGTAGATCCAGGATCAATCCTGGGTCGAGTCACACCTAAGACTTTAAGGTCACATTGCCAAGATGATGGAAGAATTAGTTAATATAAAGTCATTCGTCATGGCCCATTATAAACTTGATCATGCAATATTCCTGAACTCGATCAACATTTCTAAACTTGATCAGATTTGTGTTGTACGGTTGCTGTGATACGTTTTATGCATAGCTTTTGTACCATTACCATTATGGTGATATTGTGTTAACACCCACAAGTCAAAATGCTTTATGCTTCATGATGTGGATTTCGTTAACAAAATTAATATATTTTTAGCAGTGAATTCTCTTTATTGTGCTGAAGTACATGTTCAAATGTAAATGTAAATAATTACATGCTTGCATATCAACATTTACAAACACATTGGGAACAAAAGGTTTAAACATCTTACAATTGTTTTATTTTGCTGCATGTCACAAAATTTGTCTTGTTGTGTGTGTTTCTCTTTTCTGTGGGTGGGTGGGGCTGCGTTGTTCTCTGTACACTGTCCAGCACCCATAAATCACATTGACCCATGTCTTCCAAACAAACGGAAAACGCCTAGGATGAACAGAGCTCTAAGAATCAGGCAAAATGAGGAGCTTAGTCATAGATCCAATTTTTGATCAAATACAGCACCACTAACACAAAGCAGTCATGTGGTTTGGTGCTACAGACATGCATTTATTGAGAATAAAAGAGTTATATGTAATTTGAAGCTGTTATAAAATGTCCGAGACCATGTGTACTGTTTTCCTTGGTTCAGATTGAAGTCAAAGTTGTGGTACCATTTGATATATCATCATTAACATGCAGTGGAAATGGATGTGTCAGAATGGTACTGCTTTTTTTTTGGAAGAGAAGGGTTGAAGGGGGGTATATTTAATAAAGCACAACAGAGCATGCGGGTACAGGAATTTAGCCTAGTTTAAACTTGTTTTTAAAGCATTTTTCTTTAATTTAACTCTAAATGTTAACTGAACTTCTTAGGGCCTGTATGGTCTTGAGCTCAATATGCTTGTATTATGTGAAACAAAATAGGCCATTAATAATTATCTGAACAGGAAATATTTGTAAAGTAAAAGAAAAAAGGTTAGTTCCTCTGGCAGGATGAAGATATGGTTTTGTCTTGTATTGATATAGGGCAGCCTTTATGTCTGTTCTTCCATAACTTTGTAAATGTCGTTGGGGTTGTGGTTGGTTGAAGATTTTTCATAATAAAATTTTTTTATATATTTACTTCTGTTTCTTGTCAGATGTTTGGAATAGGTCTCAAGTAGTACCAGTGTTCAGTCAAATTTACAACATTTTGTACGATTGGAGTGTCAGTCAGTTATCCTGGAGTACACCTGTCAGAAGTAGGAAGACGTGATTGTCAGCAACCTGGTGATGGCCGTAGGTTTCCCTCTGGTTCCCTCTCGTAGTCCTATCAGCAATCATGTAAATAAAATATTTTTGAGTACGGTGTTAAAACACCTATGAAATCAAAATCTATCCTGGAGAGAGGAGGAGACGATGCCTTTCTCACTCGGATGGTTAAAACGCTGCATGCATGGCCATGTGTGACTATCAGGCCTGTGACATTGAGATCATGAGTTCAAATCCAGATCTCGCTGTTTTTGATGCTATAAGTCAAGAGCTTTGTCAGGTACCTAGTGAACATTGGTGCTTTACTGTAAGAACTCTGGTTTCCTTTACCCATTAAGATGACCGACATCATAAAATGTAATGTCTATTTGTATGGCTTGATCTCTGCTCAGCGCACAGCAAGGGGCTGTACTGTACAACAACTGATCGGCCTGTTACCAGCTTACTGGTGGTTAGGTCATGTGGGTGGGACGTTATGCCTGGTGTCAACACAGTATTATGCACACAGGTCTATAAAATAAGGCAACATTTTAATATGATATATCACACTAGATTCTGCTTCATGGATGGTTATTAAACCATGTCTTCTTCCTAAATGATGTTTCAAAATTGTAATGGAGAAAAAGTAGAACAAATTAAGTAAAAGGTACACGAAATAATGTGCTGTGCCTGTATTAGATGATGCTGTTAAATACTGGAAGTTACAATGTCAATAATTTATTCATACCCTTATCAGTCAGCTCTCAAGTTTTTGACATCAGTCTGACTTTTAATAAAAAAAAATCATGTTGTCACAGCGTAGTAGATCTTTTTTTTTACACAAAATTTTTCCGAAGACTGTTGTAGCAGTATGATGTTTTCATCTTGTATAACGACAAAATATGTGTAAACATGCCAATAAAAGCTCCCAAAATGTAGCTAAAAATATGCAAAACCTTTTTCTGCCTTTTTCAGGGTTTCACCCACCTATAACCCCAGCAGGACTTTTCCATTCACCTGAACCAGGGTGTGCAGCCCCTGTACCCCGGCTGTTTGGGTTTTACACTGGTTGCTTTGGTACTGCCTGGGTTGACAGCTTATTTAACACAAAAACAATGTCATTTGCATAAGGAATACAGAAAAAAATGACAAATTGTGATTTCTCAGAATACCTAAGACATTGTTATTGGCCTATGTTGTTTACTGCACCTTCCAGTAAGCCTACACATAAAAGAAATACAACTACAAATCGTAAACGAGGTCAAGTATATGGTTAAATGGTACACCTTATCATTTTAGCCTGATATATCTGACCTTGTCTACGTTATAAACAGATCACGTTTGTGTACAAAGACTTTGTACCTATGTGTTTGTAGGTACAGTGATTAACTTTCTGCAGTATGGTTTATTAAGCACACAATATAATACGTGGTGGTTAAATGTGTTAACCTGCTCTTCTGAGAAAAAAAAATGCCCTTTACTCAACACGATAGATTAACTTAACTTTTATGATGTTCATTCACAAAAGTACCATGGATCGTAAAGAATTCGTAATAGAAAGATACAATGTATATCATATGAACACGTCGATGTCACCACAACTTGATGTGCATGTCCATTGTTGAATATTCATTTCTCTAATGAATATTCATGAACGTTCAACCTTCCTTTTGCGCATCTTGTCTGCGCATCGTCCTTGAGGTTCTTCGAAGTGAGGAAGGCACACACGGATACCGGCATTCAGCTTCATCCCTTCTAACTCGGTAAGTCGCAAGTTTCCGCTTCGGTTAGCCTTTCGCAGGTTTCTGTCAGTGTCTTCACATGTATTTACAGCATGTTATAGAGATGTCATGAAGGAAAATGGTCATTTAAACTGGGACGCAGACGCGATTTTTCGTAAGCATATCGTAAACGCGCACGACCTTGCTTCGTTCGACTTTGACCTTGCTCAAATGTTTTGCATGCTTGAATTTGAGTTTTCCATGGCTACGTTTAGGGACAGTAGTTTATGAAATCTAGTGTACTTGTATGGAACTTCATTATTAACAGTGCGGCCAATAATCACGTAATTATTAAGGACGTTTCTTGCGTCACATCACCAACAAGGCCGTCAGCGGAGGGGTCAACACGTTTGCAAATGTGAGCTGATAAACTCGCTGTCACATTATTTACTCTTCGTAAAAATGACATAGGGCCTACAGCATTTAATTTAACGATTAAATTAGGCTTTCTGGATGTGTGTGTGTGATGTTTTCTTTATCTGGATTTTCCTGTACAAATACCGTGTACCAAACAACTGGAAATGGACATCATGATTTTTTAAGTTTACGTGAAAGTGGTTTCGTGAAAGTTTATCAGGAAACCAGGGAAATGAAAATGGTATTGTGAACTGAAAAAGACTAGGCTGGGACGTAAGCTAATCATGTAATATTTTCATTATGATTTTAAGTACTGATGTCACATAAATTTATAAGTGAGACTTACTAATTAATTCTCGCATTCTCGAAATGTACACGCACATTCAAGTTTACGTCATACATGTAGCTCGTCAGGAAACCTACAGTATGTGGGGAATGAAGACCAAAAGACAATGCTTGCACATTCTCAAATGAAGATATCATATATAGAAAATGTTACTGATGCTAAACTGTAAATTATATCCTGTATGATCCATGTACTTCTGTCCAGAAGATGAAATCCATTTAGTACAAGTACGCTGATGTAAACAGTATTCAGCCATTAACATCTCTCTATGCATCCTTTTCTTCAGCAGTGTACATGTGGAGGCCATTCCAACAACATGTTGGAATCTATTTTTGGCATGACCTTCACTTTAGGTGTAGGTGTGAAAGATGTCTGTCTGGGTTTGTACACTTTGATGACTTAAATTTCCTGGTTTTTCCCAGGACACAATTTCTTAAGCAGTGTAAAATGGCCTTTTTAGTTCAGCAGTCACATAGTATACACAACTGTGAATCAAGTAATTAAAAAGATTAATTAAAACAAATCTTCAAGAGGATATTCAGGGTGATGGCCATCATATATAACTAACTTTAGAACCAGAACTTATTTTGAGCTTGTACTTCAGCAATTCATGAGTTCAGTTAATCTTGCATTTTGAAGATGTAACCCAGCATATTCACTGGAATTAAGATCTGTGCCAGTCCTACCCTGTGAGTTGAGCAGTCAAGGGACAGATATTTTTTTGGATAATGAGCTGGGAATTAAAAATGGCAGATGTCATTGTGAAAAGCAGATTCTTCAGTGAATTGACTGACATCATCTGTATTTCACACAAGTAAACAACTTGCCAGATGATTGAGGTCAAGCTAGTGCAGTATAAACAGGACACTGTAGAACCGGATCCAGGAACTAATTGTTGTGACTGTCCCTACCCATGACACTTGCTTTTCTATGGAATAAATTAAGAATATTGAAATTTCACTTGTACATTTCTATTACTATAGATTGATTATTGCTGCATAACATATATAACATTACATTGTTGGAAAATTGATTTTAAAAGAAAAAGACCTCTAAAAATCAAAGTACACATCACTGAAAACACCAGTTACAATTATGCATAAATATACTTTCACTTACGTTCTTAGGTTTTTGTGAAGAGTTGAAGGGGCTGAAACATTTGAATTGTAAGATGGGATTTAGGAACCTTTACAATCAGAGGTTAGGAACTTTGATGTCACAGGAAGTTTATCCAACTCTAATCATGTCAGCGACTGTTGGAATAATGTTGGAATAACATTCTTAAAAACAAATTCTGAAAAAAATAAATGAGATGTTTCGTCGAAAATGCAGTGAACTTAAAGATCTGGGGTCACTTTCACAAAGCGGTGTACGGCATTTATTTATCGTACATTTATCACACTATGTTCTACGTCACTAACATTTGTTCTATATGTGCAATATCGTACATCATCTTAGTGAAAGTGTCCCCTGAACTGGATGAATTACAACAGTACAGTAACAGTGAGTACTAGGTGTAGCTAAATCCACTGGATATATATAGCTTTTGCTAATGTTTTGAAGGTGATTGATGCAGAAGTGCTTTTAACCAAGGATGGTTAGTGTGCCATAGCAGTGCAATGGCCTAGGAGCCCTTTATTACTTTATTCACTGTGATTTCAAGTCCAGCTCATCCTGGCTTCTAGTTGTATATGTGAAATATTCTTGAGCTTGGCATAAAACACTAATCAAATAAATAAATCTTCTTTCCTCACCCAATAATCCTGAGACACCATTGCGCATGGAATTCAAACACCATTGAATCCAGACCTCTGAGGATATAAACAAAAAGTTTGTGATGCAGCAGTAAGTCCCAAGACATGATGACTCTGTGTGGTTGTTTCACAGGTATCTGTACCATCAATCATTATGCCATACTTCGCACCCTATCTCAGCCAGGAGAAGCAGCTGGAGCTGGCTCAGATTGCCAATGCCATCGTGGCTCCTGGCAAAGGTATCCTGGCTGCTGATGAGAGCACGGGTGAGTCTGTATAGTTAACTCCTGATCAATAGATTCCTGCAGTTATGCTTCTTAAAAACCTTTACAGATCATGGAGCTGACTTTGTGGAGGTTGAATGTGAAGAAGATACGTGAAAGTCTATTATGGTGCACTCATCTGAAGGAAATTCATTGTGCAAATAATGTGAATGTATGTGATGCATACTTGGAGTATACATGCAGTCCTGATCAGAGATGTCTGGGAAGATGCTCTGACAAACATAGACATGTTGGGGTCATAATGTCCCTAAGTATTGACTCAACAAAAGGCCGTCGGTAAATTTCCGGTCTTAATATCACTTCTTGGGTAGATCTTTAAGTTTTACTTTATTTTAACCCAAGTGTACAAAAATTGTGTGGCAGACGGAAAGTATCATGGACTTGTGAGCTCAGCAAACTTATGTGTTTTTGATAGGGCAGATCTTCCATCAGATGCAGATCTGTACACTATCTCTGTAACAGTTGATCTTGATAGGTGTAATATGGTATTTGTTGTGAATATAATTTTCTGGAATGTTTTCTTGTAAAATGATGTAGCAAAGCAGATTTCTATTTCTTAATTCATTTATGCACTCGGGGAAAACATTTTCTGAAAAGTTTCTGAGACCACAATAAAACAAGACATTCTTTGTCATATCTGAAATTTGAGTTATATTTTTGAAATTTAAACTCCCAGAAAATTTAGTTTTAGTTTTACTATTTTAAGTCTGCAGTGTTAATGTGCAAATAAAACTCATTTGTAAACACAATGAAGCCGCCTCTTTTGTTGAGGCGTTTACTGTAGCCACCATGATAAATACTACTTACAGCATAGGTGCTCTTGAAATTGAACTTGACTGTGTATGATATAGTCAACATGACAACTGAATATTCATTGTCCTCTGGTCATTAGGAACGATGGGAAAGCGGTTTGCTTCAATCGGCGTGGAGAACACAGAGGAGAACCGCCGGCGGTACCGTGAACTGCTCTTCACTTCTGACAAATCTGTAGCGGAGAACATCAGTGGGGTGATCTTGTTCCACGAGACTCTGTACCAAAAGGACAGTAATGGGGTGCCCTTTGTCAAGGTCCTCCAGGATAAAGGTATCATCCCTGGGATCAAGGTGGACAAGGGAGTAGTACCTCTGGCAGGCTCAGACAATGAAACCACCACACAAGGTTAGTGCTGATGACCAACCTGTATTTCGCTTACCCCTTGCTAGAAATCAAAACGAGCAGTGTGACTGTTTCTATTGCCTTGTTAACATTGTGCCTAACAGAGGAGACGGGTGTCAGAGTGGACATTTTAGTGACAAAGGGAAAAACCTTCTGTCAGGTGGATTGCATCAAATTTACCGTTCATAAAATTTATCAATAGGTTTCTCCTGTCATTCATGGGGAGGTCTGGCAGCAAAGTACGGATGGTTGTGGGTTTGCTGGGCTCTGTTAGGTTTCCTCCTAACATAATTCTGGCTACATCATACAAAGGAAATGTTGTTCAGCACAGCGTAAAACATTAGTGAAGTAAATCAATCTATCAATAGACTAGTCCTGTTATTAAGCAAGAGTAATTATTTTCAATATAAATATTCACAATTGTCCAATGTAAAGTTGATTTGAAAATGTCCATGGCTTATCTCTTTGGTTTGATAATGTCAAATGTTATTGGTAATGACCATCTTCTAGTGGTGTTCTGAGCAAATTAGACCACCCAGAGTATTGCTGTTCATGCCTGTACAAAATAACCTAAAGAAGTATACAACATAACAGAAACTAACACAATCTTTACATTATTCTGATGACATTTAGTTTCTTACCAAACATTTTTGCAGTTCATCATTCTTCTTAACTGGAGATCTGCCTGGTTTCTACCACCATAATACTGGCCAGTCCTGTTGAAATAATCTTCCAGCATGACATACCCCCCCGCCCCCCCCGCCAAATATATATAAATAGATCAGATGCTAGGAACATGCCTAGTGGTTGTTGTAGAATTGTCACCAGGTCAGAAGGAAGTATGTATTTGGCTTAGAATTGACTAGAATTGTTTCACAATTAATGGTCAAACAGACAGTAAAACAGTAGTCCAGGTACATGTATTTACTTTAGAATGCCTTCCAGTAAGATTTTTGTATATAATATTCTACATTGGGGATAAGCAAGCCCACTGTAGTGTTCATCTGTGTGTGTGTGTCACTATGTCATATTACATGGCTTCTGTGGTTGTTCTGAATGTTGGAAGTATAGATCTTGTCACTGGATGTGAGCACAGCTGAGGGCATGCAGCAGACTTTAGATCAACATGTTGTTTGTGCCGTGTCTGCCCGGTGCACCAAGACATAAAGGTCAGGGTAGCGGCAGGGCTGAGGCATGTCATGTAAAAAGCTGAACTGATGTACAAACAGTCCTCTGACCTGTGTTGTCCAATAAGACTTGATGGCATGTACTCAGCTTGCTGATGTGCCAGAAAAGTCTGCTTTTGATGTTGGATTGTATTCGTGCACATGGGGTGGGTGAGGGGTAATTTTTACCTCTTTATAATGAATGCATTTGGTTTTGAAGTGTGCTATCAAACTTTAAAGCTGTTACTCTCTTGAAATGAAATTTAGGCTGTCATTATCTGGGAGTGCAGTATTTTGTGCCCTGAAAGATCCCCCTACTCATGATTTTTAGTGAGGGGTGTACAGAACAGTAAATCAAAGGCCTGCACATGATATTGTGACGAGATCTCAAGGCAGCCACCTTAAATTCACATGAACTCTGTGTAGTCTTCAAGAATTGATTCTTCATCCTCTCTCCAAATTAAATTTACCAATCAAGTGAAGGTTGGAGAGTAACTTGGGTCATTTCACATGTTTACTACAAGCAAATAAATTTCTGCAGTAAAACAAAATGTACTATACATATGTAATCACTTCCTGTGTGACAAACCATTTCAAGTACAAGCAGGCTAGCCAGACGCAACGGGAGGGTGCAAATTGTGCAGTAACACGTGTGATGTGTTCTCTCTTCTGTAGTATTTCAAATTCCATAAGTACTCTAGCTTGATTATAGATATATATGAAATCTTCTTGAGCAGGGCGTAAAACATCAACCAAATAAATATGTATGAGAACATTGTGCAGGGTCTTTGATAACATCATGTGTGTTACAATAGTAGAAGCACTACACATACATTTACATTAGTGCTAACCGTTCATGAAGAGTGGTGGCCTAATGGTTAATGTGTCCACCTCAGTCTAGTTGCAGCCTCGCTTTGAGCACAGCACTGAACAGTTGGGGTAAAGAAACAGGACTGGTTGGCCCGGTGTGAGTATGTGACTGGGTGGAGTGTCATGTCTGGTGTCTTCGTCATGATACTTCTGTGACGGCAGCACTTTGGCCGCATGGACTCACTCTGCCACAAGAAGACTCAGTATGTGAACGCACACACACACATACAAACACAGAGTGACTTCTCATCATAGATCTGAGAAATGGCATTGAACCGCAAGCATTCCTTCATTCATGAATAGTGAAACCCATTATACAGGTATACTAGACAAAATAGATACGGTTAGCTTACACTGAACTAACTGTAAACCTACCATTGGGGGATCTTCCAGTCTTGAACTTTGATTGATCCCCGATGCAAAGATGAATGCCTTGATAGTTAATGAAATGTAAACTGATGGCCAAAAGAAACTTTACGACTCTGTGAGTTAAATTTAACCAGCTTTTTCAGCAAATTAATATCAAATTATTGTAGGAAGACATTGTACAAAGCATGTTCCCATGTGTGACAAGTGTCATATACACTCACACAAATTTGTTTGGAGACAACAAAGAAAGTAGAAAAATCATGTGACCAATCATCATGGATGGCTGCAACTGCACATGTAATAAGTGTCTAAAAATGTTAGGCACAGTGTGCTGGACTTGCACACTGACTGAAAACCACTAAAGTAATGCCTCGATTGACTCCAGAACACCGCGAGAGGGCCCTGGGTATGGTATCCATGGGAGCCACCCCTGCCAGGGCTAGAAATTAGCAGAAAGTCTAACTGGCCAGCAGGACCAGCATTCTCAGAATTCTAATGATCCAGTCGTAGGTTTACTGGTCCTGACAAAATGAAAAGGACACATCGGGTGTTACAAGTGTAGGTGTTGCTTGAAACCAAACAATTCCTAACTTTGCATTTACAAATTACATGAGCTCATAAGTACTGTATTTCAGCTTAAGTGTAATCTTTGGCATGTAACTGCACCTGCTTCAGCACACGTGCAAACCTTAAAGTGACACTTTTGATGCTAACACATAGGCCTAACTTATACAGATAAGAAATTCATCAAACTAAGTCATTTAAAACAACCAGAAAACCATAACAAGCGCTGATGTATTATCAGTAACTGTAAGTACAATACTTCAATTATTACAGCACACAGTGAGCTGCTGGTCATTAAGGTTTAATTGGATAACGCTACGGTGACTGGTCATTCACTTAATGGATGCCTTTTTTTCACACTAAATATGCAGGCAGTACCAAATTGCGACCAGTGTAGAACAGTACTTCGCCCTAGTCAGACTGTTTTTCAGCAAGCCGCACTCCATGTATGAGTGACATTTATGCCACCGACATACGAAAAAAAAAAAAAATTTCATGTTCCAATTTCTGAATATGACAAAGACTTATCACTGAAAGTGTGTGTATTTTCTACTGGCCCATCGGACCAGTGCTTTGCAAACTCAACTTGCCAGACAGAAAATCCACTGACCTCGGACCAGCGCTAATTTCAAGCCCTACATGCCCACATTGCATTGACCTTCGGCTACTCTCGTGTAACTGTATCAAACTTGATACAACATTACAGACAGACGGGCAGACATCAGACAGGCCAAGAACAGGCAGGCCTAGGGTAACGATGCCCAGAGAAGACGGGTACCTGCGCACCTTACACCTGAAGAACCGCTTCCTGACAGTGACGTCATGGTAAATCAATGTCCTAGGTCACTGAGTCAGTTGGCACACAGTGTGCAGGAGACTCATGGCGTATCAACCATTCAGAGGGCAGTAGTTGACAGCCGAACATTGTCGACAGAGGTTGAAATGGGCTCTAATTGTATGCCATTGGCAGCGACATGATTGGCAACGTGTTTTCACGGATAAAAGCCGCTTCTGCCTGTTCCAAGCGGTTGGCAGAACGGGGAGTTTACCGTCAAAGAAGCAAACGAACTGCTGCATCATGCGTCCAGGAGTTGGTACCGTTTGGTGGTGGCAGCATGATGGTGTGTAGTGGGATTTGTGGAGAGGAACGGACATCACTGGTCATCATCTACGGGAAGCTAACAGCTCGACGTTACATGGATGAAATTCTACATCCTGTTGTCCTGCCATTCCGTGGACAGCAGCCACGTGGTGTCCTGTGCCAGCATGACAACACCAGACCCTTTACAGCTTGAGTTGTGCAGAACTTCTGGACGCCAACAACGTCAGCGTCTTGCCATGGCCTGCACATTCCCCAGATATGTCCCCCATAGAACACCTTTGGGATATCATGGGTCGTCAAGTAAGACAACGGCCACACCTTGCAGCCAACCAACTAGACCTGGCATTCGCTCTCCAGTGTGAATGGCAGTGAATCCAATGTCATCTCATCGGACGACTTTTTATATGCTTCGGCGAATTTTTGCATGCATTGAAGCTAGGGGTGGCCACATGCAATATTGATTGGTTTTGATATTGACTGATTTTAAAAATAATCAGCTTTTTGTATACTCTGCCCATTGTTAACCAAGATGAAATGGTTATTTTTCTACCCCTGCTCTGTTTGTTCACTTGTAAAAAAACAAATTTGAGGCCTCTCTGTCCGTTCTTACTCAAAACTTTCAGTATCTAAAGTCATTGGTCTTTTCAATATATTAAACTTCAGTCATCCTGTTTGTTGCTATGGCAAAATAAATTGACTTGAACTCTTTGTAAAGTTTCTTTTGGCCATCAGTTAATATAGGATCATAATCCTGGCCCCTGATCTGTGCCTGTGCTTATCCTCCTATTTTTGTCACCTCAGGTCTTGATGGTCTGGCAGAGAGGTGTGCCCAGTACAAGAAAGATGGAGCTCAGTTTGCTAAGTGGAGGTGTGTTTTGAAGATTGGCCCCCACACCCCCTCATACCAGGCCATGATGGAGAACGCCAACGTCTTGGCTCGCTACGCCAGCATTTGCCAACAGGTTTGTACACTGCATTACTGTATGGGCTGATCTAGTTAGATTGTCAAACATCAGTTGTATTGTAATTTGATTAAGTCTTCCGTCAAACATGGATGTTTGCCATCATTACATCACCTAAGGAATTCAAAGTTTTAGCCTTTAGCCTTCAGAGGTGTTGGGTAAAATGCAGCAAAACCTGGAAAAGACACAGGAAGCATGTTGCTCTTTGTCCAGTTCCCTTACATT
This sequence comes from Liolophura sinensis, assembly GCF_032854445.1. NCBI lineage: Eukaryota > Metazoa > Mollusca > Polyplacophora > Chitonida > Chitonidae > Liolophura > Liolophura sinensis. The sequence continues at coordinate 607,634 of NC_088304.1, forward strand.
CTGCCTGCATGAGAGAATCCTAGTGGTATATGTGGCGTATTGACCCAGGAGCCTTTCACCAATGCGTTCGCTGTGAATTCAAGTTCAGCTCATGTGGTCTTCCTCTCTGACTGGGTTTCCCCCGGTTCTGCCCAGTTTTCTTCCACCATAATGGTTGTTGCCGTCGTATAAGTGACATATTCTTGAATACAGCACAAAACACCAGTCGAATAATGAATGAAAGTTTTCATGAAATCCTTTTAGCATTGTTATATTCAGAGAATTACCATGTATGTTGTAGAATGGCTTGGTACCAATTGTTGAACCTGAGGTATTGCCAGATGGAGACCATGACTTGGAGACTGCTCAGCAAGTTACAGAACAGGTTTGTACAGAAATGTCTTTAGAAGTACTACATTCTTACATGTACATTCTTGCTTGAAAGAGCAAGTATATTTTCAGGCAGTAAACGTGTTTAGAAACAGTTTGTCAAGTATAGATGTGACTGTCCTAGTTTACAAAGATCACTTCAGATTCATCATAGTCAGAGATGGACCTGTTGTCAGTCAAAGGCAACTTGCATGAAGGGATCACAAGCCAGTTATTAATCACTTTGGGTGAGCCATGTTATTATGAGCTATTGCGATTTTTTTTATTTCTTTTTCCTGGTTTCCTAGATAAGTAGCAACTCTTGGCCTGTAATGTAGAAATGCATGTTGTAGGAGAGTAAGCAGAGAAGGCGTACATATGGCCTTAACCATACAAGCAAGCCGTTTGTTGTCTTCTTAACCTCTATCCTCTAGAGGCATGTCCATTGTATAAAAATACATAGGACATCTGCTGTACTGTAATCAGCATTGTAAGTCAGCCTTGCTGCTTTTCATAGGTGCTGGCATTCCAGTACAAGGCTCTAGCTGACCACCACGTGTTCCTGGAGGGTACCTTACTTAAACCTAACATGGTCACTGCTGGTCAGTCGTGCTCCAAGAAGTATACTCCTGGTCAGATTGCTACAGCCACAGTGACCGCTCTGTCAAGAGGAGTCCCTGCTGCGGTGCCAGGTAAGTCTTGTATTGGCAAATGGTACCCTATTTCTTAAACCTTTTCACATGTTCACTTAGTGCTGTTTAATCATATCATAAGGGCTTAAACTGGCAAAAAAAAGTACATTTTCGGTGAAGCCAAGATGTTTTCAGAACCACCAAGCAAAATTGTCAGCCATAAGATTATTGTGGATAAATGGCATTCGAAATTGCCCTTCAACATGGTAAAAGACTGAAGAAGTAGTTTAGCAACAACATTGTTTTGACAGATGAGGTTACCGTCACTTTTCATCTGTCATGTGCACAAGAGAACGCCAGTTTGTGATTCAGTATACCGTAATTAGTTGACCTTTTTGATTAGCTGAGCAGCACTCGTGGTTGGAATGCTCGAGGGAAAGTTGATAAAATCGGGTCATGGGCTGTAGGGGAGTCTGATCAGATAAATTTAATCGTGCATGGTGTGGTTGATGGTTGTCAGCTGTATGTCTATAGACAATATAGAAAGTCGGCACATGTCGACTGGCCGGTGATGTGGATGGATACACTCCTGCTGGTGAAGGGATGGCGTAGGCTTTGAAAAGTCAGTCTGAGTCAACACGCAAGTTAAAAAAAAACCCCGACAACATGTGCAGGTGCAACGAACACAGCGAGACACTGAATTTCTACTCTGACCTTGGCCGCTCTCAGCAGACCCCTACCCAGGAATTGAAAGGGGCATGGTGGAATAGCTATCTGAAAGGGCATGAACTGGGAGCGTAGCGAGCGTCGCTGTAAGGTCGGGGTCCTGGAAGCTATAGATCCCAGATGCCTTGAGAAGCAATCTAAGGCATTTGTGGCCATTAAATTTTCCCAAAATTTCACTACATTTCATTTGAAGAAAAACAGTTTTTCACATTTTGTCAGTGTTAAATCCAGGCATTCTTGTAGAATCAAATCAAATGACATTTAAAAATTGAAAACTTGAAAATAAATTTGGAGTAATTATGCCGATTTAATGTGTAAATATAATATTTCTATTCACCCTTTTACAGGTAACCCTTTTCAAAGTGCAAAACATAAATTCGAAATTTCATTTTGTTTGTAAATTTTAAGTCATTTGTCTCTTTGAAAGAACCCTTTTGAAAGACGCAAAAACGCCCTGAATTCAACCCTAATTTTCCCTAAGGAGTATTACTGCAGTGAATATCAAAAAGCAATTAGTCATGTCAATGAAGTGATGTTACACACTTAACCCTGAAAAATCACTTTCAAGTAAAATACTGTCAAGAAAAATATAAACTGATTAAAAGGTTTATTCATTTGAATGGAGATAAAAGATGCCGAAGTCATGGGAAATCCCAGGAAGTCGTGGGAAATAATCCACAATTAAATCATTAGTATTATGATTTTGTTTTGTTCCCATTTGGAGCGTATGTTTTGTGTGTTTGACACAGGGTACAGTATAACATCGGAATCAGTGTCAGCTTTGTCCTCGTCACTCCATTCATAATTAATTAAAAGCCAGTCAAAATTAAGACTCAGAACAGCTTCTTTTCTATGGAATGTTCTGATTTTTTTTTTGGTTTTGGCGTTTCACAAGGCATATTAGCAGTAAAAGTTGCAGCCTCCAAGGCATTTGTGATCTCATGTTTCAACATCAGCTGTCCCTGGCCTCTCCGGCTCGGGTACACTGTTTTCGTTGGTGACACTTTGCCCCAGCTTTACCCAAAGAGATTTACAATTAAATGACAGCCCTTGGCTATTTCTGTTAATTTCCGAGAACGTTTCTTTGCCCGCCTTTCACTTCTGGGCATCTTTACTGCACGACGAGGAAGAGTGAATTCTCCATGAATCAGGATTTCTACAAAACACAGCATAGGCTTAACACAGTTTTGCCAACACCGGAATTGTGGAGATCACTGGCAGATAAAGAAACGGCAGCATGGCGCATACATAGCTTTTAAAAAGGCGGCATAGGGGCAATTTTAGGGGCTTGGGGCTGTGCCACACCAAATAACACTAGCAAGGGGTCTGGAAAAAGGGGCACGGCGCTGAGAATTGTTTGGGGGCAGTGTGGTGCTGGAAATCAGGATGTGGCGCTGCGCCACGCCAAATAACGCTAGCTAGGGGCCTGCTCAGTGACTTGAGCCGATGCAACGTGAGGTGAAGTTGTCTGCTGCGTGTAATCCGATCGACCCACCATAATCAGTCCAACTCAAAAAATCTATGTTCAACCATTTTGTTTGCATAAAAAAATATACGTCTTCACACCTTACCAGTAGAGGTTTTCATGTTCTAACAAAATGATTCATTGTGTGGAAATTTTGGGGCAGGTCAGTCTAAAGCTGTGAGTGTGTTAAGTACAAACAGCTGAGTTGTACAGATATGCAAATCGCAACTTCAGCTCTGTGTATAGCAGTTGAAGTTCCAATATTGTTTGTAGGACCTGTCAATCACGGCAGAGGCCCAATCAGGCCACCTGTTTTGGTAATTGTTTTAAATTCTACCCGTGGTAAAGAGATTATATGTGAGTGTTGTGAATGTCTTTGTAATGCACCTATACTGGCACATGACTTTATAATGGCTTTACTGAAATGGTTCAACAAAATGAAAGTTAAAGGTCCAAATTAAAATGCACAGGCTCTTCACCAGGCATTTGACAGTATGTAAAATTTGAGTCTCCATCTACTAGTTGAGATTTCACAAGCATGTTGACTTTATTTCTCCAATGGGCGGGTCAATGAAAATAAATTCATCTAATTGGTCAATGTTGAATTCTGTAAGCTGTCACTTATCTGTAAGACTTGCGCAGGGACTGAGTTGCAAAAAAAAATGTTGAGTAGGAATAGATTTAGCCTTTCATTAACACAGTGTTTACACTTGTTGCAACATGAAGCTGGTAATGGGCATCCATTTCCACACGTGCCAACACAATGTTCAGTGTGTGCATGTTTGAGTTTATGATCGCCATTTTATGACATCGGGAATGTCTGGAGATTGTCCTCGTCTACCTATATGGGCTCAATGCAAATTTACTGATGTACAGACATGGCAATGGGCTGTCATGATAATGCGAGAACAAGGTTTAAAAGTGTTAGTTTAGGAAACTTTGTCCCAAGTATGTTTACGTGTATAACGGACGGTATCCGAAATGAATGGTGGGAACATAGAACACTTCTAAAATAGGATGACAAAACACCATGCGAGTGAGGCTTGAAAAACTTTCCCCTTTATTTTATGGGAGCTTAATGACAGATACTTGTAAGTCGGGGTCTTCATCGCTGAAATACATTTGCATGCTGATTTGTTACATTTATTGCTTTGAGACAGTTTTGTAATTTACAGGTTTGTAAACGACTGTGGCTTGATAATTTCTGCATTTTAATTCAGTGATAAAAATAAAGGTGATGTCTGGAATTCTTCAAGCCTGTATCCACTGGACTACTTTCATCTGGCCAAGCATGTGCACCCACTCTCGTGGCGATGTTTGTCTAGCCATCAGTCAAGGCGAGAAAACAATCGTCCACCCCACCATTGCCATACCGTTTTAAGTTTTGATCATTCCAAATAATCCTGGCAAATTTCACGGTCAGGCACACAGCTGTGGCTTGATGCCTGCTGGTCGAAAAGGTCAACGAATTACTGTAGCCTGGTTTAGCTATTGTGGCAAAACTGGAGTAGGCCAGATATAAATGGTGTGAGAATTAGAACACTGTGTCCAGTTTAGATTATAAACAATTTCAGATAGTCTTTAATAGTCTGTAAATTAACTGGAAAAATTCTGGTACCTTGTTTTACATTTATCTGAGAAATGAATACTTAAGCATTTCGGCTTGATTTTTTTGCCAGTTGTAAATCAGCAGAACAAAATGGACGGCTCATTCTTGTTCGTGAAACTGTGGAATGATCACTGAGAAGGATCCCAGTGAAATGAATAGATTATTGAGGATGTCACTATCAGTCATTTAGCAATCTGTGGTATACGAAGAGCAGATGTCTTCCTGTCAGGAGTTTATTTCAGTAATCTGATATTTTGACACAAGCTGTCATTCTCTCCACCCCACCCCCGTGTATGACTCCTATCAGGTCAGTGCCATGGGTGATTCAATAATCCGTGGTAGTTTGACAAAAGTTGTTTCTCTTCGTCCCCCAGGTATTACTTTCCTGTCAGGAGGTCAGTCAGAAGAGGACGCTTCCATCAACCTGGATGCCATCAATAAATTCCAGGGCAAGAAGCCATGGGCTCTGACCTTCTCCTACGGCCGTGCCCTTCAGGCCAGCGTACTCAAGGCCTGGCAAGGCAAGGATGAGAACAAGGCTGCAGGCCAGGACGAGCTTCTGAAGAGGGCAAAGGTAAGACCTAAAACATTTTGAAGGGGGCACAAATTATGAAATTTTGAAAGTCAATCTGTGATTAAGTACTGAATATATACAATCTAGCCAACATGTTTCTCAGTCATCTTTCTTTCTTTTTCTAAATTTAGGGCCTGTTTTTCTGTGCTAGATTAAACAAAAATTGCTAATAGACGAGCAATTTTAGACTTCAAGAGGACTGCGCTACCAGTTTGGGCAGCTTGACTGTTCTCATTAAGGTTCTGAAATTTTTAATGGAAATTGTGGTTTTTGTTTTGTTTGACAGGCCAATGGTTTAGCGGCCGTGGGTAAGTATGAAGGTGGAGTTGACAGCGCGGCGGCAGGCCAGTCTCTCTTCATAGCTAACCACGCCTACTAAACACCAGAAAGTTGTGGGTGTCGAAGCTTTAAAGGAACAATCCAGGAGCCATCATTGGTTGTGTGCTATCCAGAGCATTGAGTGATTGGCTGGCAAGAAAGTAATTCCTTGTGTTTTGGAGGATATATCCAGGTTTTTATTGACTGGGCAACTTTTTTTGTATTTAAATAACCTTAAAAACTGTAGACTTGTGACTAAAAACTAATATACACCAATATTGTTGCCAAATTCTCCTGTAGTAATACTGTAAGAGGGAATTCAAATCCTATCCTGGGTGGACATTTTGAATGTGCTTTGTAAATTGCTAATAGTAATGTATAGAGTCTAAACCTTGTCCATATTTGGGACTGGCTCAATATGAATGTGATTATTTAAATCTGAATCAGATTTTTTTCTTCAAATGCTTTACAGGCCTTAACATTGCGGATGAATATGCCACAGACATAATCTGTGTAGAAGTCTCTGTAAATGTGTACGTCTTCATGTATATTTCCAGTTCTGTTTTTCTCTTATACATGCAGTGCTGCCTTTGTAAACACATACAGCACACATGCATGTAGTAGCAATGAGAACTTACCGTGAGTTTTGTCGCAGGTTTTCGGCAGTTATTACCCCCATTATTTTTATGTATATACATGTATGTGTAAATGTATGAAGTTTGAATCGGTATGTTCATACAAACGTTTGAGAGATTTTTATGAGATTTGTCTCTTGTGAGTGCGTAATGGCAAACAAGAGCCCTTTGCATCGCTCAGTGCTGAAATTGTACATGTATTAACATTTTTAACCTAAATCTCCCTTTTTTTTTTTTTTTTTTCTTCGTCTCAAATGTGGTTTTTTTCTGTTTTTGTTTGTTCAGGCTGCTAGAGGTTTTTCGCTGCAAAATTTAAAAAAGAAAAAAATTTAGTAAAGTTGACACTGGTTACAGGTGAAATATTCTAGCCTATAAATGATTTAGGAGGTACTGAGGGCAGAATTGAGCTGGACTACGGTGATTTGGGGATGTTCAGTCAATAAAGAAAAGGCTCTAGAATCTTACATGTGGTGTTTGTTGTCGTTTGAAACAGCTGGAGAGGCATTGGTGTTGCTTGCAGATATAACCACCATAGCAGCCATTACTGTAGAAATCACATTGCATTGGTATCACACTGTACTTACTGCTGTGATTTTACACTATGCTTCAATTCCTATACATTGTAGCTATATAAGTAGGTGTACATAAGGATACAAATGTTTTATAAAACTGAAAGCGGGGTCCTAGTTGTTGGTGAGTCAGTGAGGCATGAGAATCCAGTAATCTTTAGCTAATGTGATCATTGTTGGTTCAAGTCCAGCCAATGCTGGCTTCTTCTCCGGCTGTACATGGGAAAGATTGTCGGCAACCTGCGAATGGCCGTGGGATTCCACCACAATGTTGGCTGCTGTCGTATAAGTGAGATATTCTCGAGTTCGGCATAAAGCAACTATCAGATAAATAAGCTGGTAGCAGTTGTATCATAATCAAGCATCAGCTTAAGAGTGGTGTAACAGTAACATATAATGATAGATGTAGCTGTGCTTGATACAGTGGTGCTACAACTGTAACGTGAGCTCTGAAATTGTTGAATTCGAGACATTTATAAAGTGAGCACAATTACTGAAGGTCTTGATATGTCCTTGGATAATCCGACTACTGCGTCGAAGAGCGTTTACGAATGTGTGGAAGCACAATCAGCTTATGAATGACAATGGCCTAATGCCTCAACGGGCCGGCTTATGAGGACAAATCCCATAACCAAAGTGCCAATTAATGTCATACGATTGGCTAGGCTAGGCTGGTGACACCGTATTTCTGTATAATTGTAAGCACCCAGCGTTTCTGGCAGCGAACTGCACAACATGGAGCTGGCAAGCAACACAGAAACCATATTGTGCTTTCAACAAGGAAAATGTAATTGACACAAAAGTGCGTGTAAAACCAGCTCATGCTGACTTCCTGTCTGGTCATGCATTGGAAGGACTGGCAGCAACCTACAGGTGGTCGTGAAGAGCCGAGTTTTCTCCCACCATGATGCAGGGTAGCGTGGTACAAGTCGAAATAAGTGAAAAATTCTTGGGTACGACGGAAACCTTCAATCAAATACCCTAAAATTTCGCCCACAGAAGTGCATTCTTAGAAGCCAATAAATGTCAAAGTATTATTTTTGATGCTGAAACACAATTTTTCCAGTAGAATATATTATCCCATGTTCCAAGCAAACCTCATAACACCTTTGTAAAATCAGTAGAGCTTGTCATTAGGTCATGGATGAAATTTATTGTCATTTAAGGTAAATTAATGCACAACGATTTCAAGAATTTAATAACAACGAAAGTTGTCTTGATGAAACCTTATACTGTGTGCTATTTGCCTACACTGTTAAAAGCTCAATGGCATTTATAAAACCAGTACTGAGGCCAAGGTATTCATATGCAGTATACCTCAAACTTCAAGTTGTGGCAAAAATGTCCGCATTAACCACAGTTCAACTGTTATCAGCTTCTGCAACATCGGGGCTTTGTCTAATCGGAAAGGTAGAATGTTTGAATGTTGAATAAGCTTTTTATATTTGTTGCACTGTTGCCATAAATAGTGATGTCTCCGGCATATCACTCCAGTGAGACAGCACTGTATGAATACATTTAAATGTGCATGTAGGGCGAGTCCAGTGTAGACCTGAGTAGACGGCGGCATACATAAAATGTTGAAAGTGACTCGTACATAGATCCAATTCGCCAAACGAGACTAATCATCTATGCGCAGATGTACAAGTAGTTTGGCACTTCTGTATCTGCCTCGATGCTTTCTGTACAGATTATAATAGCGTTGTTTGTGGACTTGAATTTTGTTACGACCCGACCGGAGAAGATTGTATGCCGTATGGACCAACAGTACTCGTCAGCCTACATCCACGAGGGGAACGGAAGTACATCCACCAGGAGAACGGACATCCATCAGGAGGACGGTGTAGTGCGCATGACCACACATATGGCGCGAAATGTAAAGTAGTGGGATATAGTTACACATTTGTGTTCACTAAAAAGACATACGGATTATATCACTGTATATCTCATACTATTAACTTAAATTTTATTTACTACAGGGCTTCTCCAAATGATCGAACTATAGACAACAGATGATGAATAAGACAAGGTATCTTATAAATTATCGGTATAAATTATCGAACTATCGAAGACAGATGATGAATAAGACAAGGTATTCTATATCATAATAACCCAAAAGACCACGGCCTCTCCAGACCCGTTGTCCCGACATGCGGTTCATAGGCCTGTAGGACTATACAATATACAGGTACTTGGCAAGACGGTTGTTTTCCCCCGGCATCTATATAAAATGTGCCTAATTTACCTTCATATAGATATAAAGTATAACATCCATACGGAGGACGGTGGCTATTTTAACTTCCTGCAGGTATACAGTACAACATCCATGAGGAGGACGGTGGCTAATTTAACTTCCTGCAGGTATCAGGTACAACATCCACGAGGTGGACGGTGGCTAATTTACCTTCCTACTGTTATAAGGTAGAACATCCACGAGGAGGACGGTGACTAATTTACCTTTCTGCAGGTGTGATGTACAACATCCACGAGGAGGACGGTGGCTAATTTACCTTTCTGCAGGTGTGAAGTACAACATCCATGAGGAGGAAGGTGACTAATTTAACTTCCTGCAGGTGTAAAGTACAACATCCATGAGGAGGATGGTGGCTAGTTTACTTTCCTATAGGTATAAAGTACAACATCCACGAGGAGGACGGTGGCTAATTTACCTTCCTCCAGGTATCAGGAACAACATCCACGAGGAGGACGGTGGGTGATTTACCTTCCTGCAGGTATAAAGTACAACATCCACGAGGAGGACGGGGACTAATTTACCTTCCTCCAGGTATCAAGAACAAAATCCACGAGGAGGACGGTGGATGCTTTACCTTCATATAGTTATAAAGTACAACATCCACGAGGAAAACGGTGGCTAATTTACCTGCCTAAAGGGAAAAAGTACAACATCCACATGGAAGACGGTGGCTAGTTTACATCCCTATATGTATAAAGTACAACATCCACGAGGAGGACGGTGGATAATTTACCTTCCTGCAGGTATAAAGTACAATATCCACGAGGAGGACGGTGACTAATTTATGTTCCTATAGGCATAAAGTACAACAACCACGAAGCGGACGGTGACTAATTTAACTTCCTGCAGGTGTAAAGAACAACATCCACGAGGAGGACGGTGACTAATTTACCTTTCTGCAGGTGTAAAGTACAACATCCACGAGAAGGACGGTGACTAATTTACCTTTCTGCAGGTGTAGAGTACAACATCCATGAGGAGGACGGTGGCTAGTTTACTTTCCTATAGGTATAAAGTACAACATCCATGAGGAGGACGGTGACTAAATTACCTTTCTGCAGGTGTAAAGTACAACATCCACGAGGAAGACGGTGACTAATTTACCTTTCTGCAGGTGTAGAGTACAATATCCACAAGGAGGACGATGGCTAATTTACCTTCTGCAGGTGTGAAGTACAACATCTATGAGGAGGACGGTGGCTAACTTACCTTTCTGCAGGTGTGAAGCACAACATCCATGAGGAGGACGGTGTCTAATTTACCTTTCTGCAGGTGTGAAGTACAACATCCACGAGGAGGACGGTGGCTAATTTACCTTTCTGCAGGTGTAAAGTACATCATCCACGAGGAGAACGGTGACTAATTTACCTTTCTGCAGGTGTAAAGTACAACATCCACGAGGAGGACGGTGACTAATTTATGTTCATATAGACATAAGGTACAACAACCACGAAGCGGACGGTGACTGATTTATGTTCCTATAGGTATAAAGTACAACATCCACGAGGCTATAGCTATAAAGTACAACATCCACGAGGAGGACCGTGGTTAATTTATCTGCCTACAGGTATAAAGTACAACATCCCCTAGGAGGACGGTGGCTAATTTACATCCATATAGGTATAAAGTACAACATCCACGAGGAGGACGTTGGCTACTTTACCTTCATATAACTATAAAGTACAACATCCACGAGAAGGACGGTTGCTAGTTTACCTTCCTATAGGTATCAGGTAGAACATCCATGAGGAGGACGGTGGCTAATTTAAGTTCCTGCCGGTATAAGGTACAACATCCATGAGGAGGACGGTGGCTAATTTACCTTCTGCAGGTGTGAAGTACATCTATGAGGAGGACGGTGGCTAACTTACCTTTCTGCAGGTGTGAAGTACAACATCCACGAGGAGGACGGTGGCTAATTTACCTTTCTGCAGGTGTGAAGTACAACATCCATGAGGAGGACGGTGGCTAATTTACCTTTCTGCAGGTGTAAAGTACAACATTCACGAGGAGGACGGTGACTAATTTACCTTCCTGCAGGTGTAAGGTACATCATCCACGAGGAAGACGGTGACTAATTTACCTTTCTGCAGGTGTAAAGTACAACATCCACGAGGAGGACGGTGACTAATTTACCTTCCTGCAGGTGTAAGGTACAACATCCACGAGGAGGACGGTGACTAATTTACCTTTCTGCAGGTGTAAAATACATCATCCACGAGGAGGACGGTGACTAATTTATGTTCATATAGTCATAAGGTACAACAACCACAAAGCGGACGGTGACTAATTTATGTTCCTGCAGGTGTAAGGTACAACATCCACGAGGAGGACGGTGGCTAATTTACCTTCCTGCAGGTGTAAGGTACAACATCCACGAGGAAGACGGTGACTAATTTACCTTTCTGCAGGTGTAAAGTACAACATCCACGAGAAGGACGGTGACTAATTTACCTTTCTGCAGGTGTAAAATACAACATCCATGAGGAGGACGTTGGCTAGTTTACTTTCCTATAGGTATAAAGTACAACATCCACGAGGAGGACGGTGGCTAATTTACCTTTCTGCAGGTGTAAAGTACAACATCCACGAGGAGGACGGTGGCTAATTTAACTTCCTGCAGGTGTAAAGTACAACATCCACGAGGATGACGGCGGCTAATTTACCTTCTGCAGGTGTGAAGTACAACATCTATGAGGAGGACGGTGGCTAATTTACCTTTCTGCAGGTGTGAAGTACATCATCCACGAGGAGGACGGTGACTAATTTACCTTTCTGCAGGTGTAAAGTACAACATCCACGAGAAGGACGGTGACTAATTTACCTTTCTCCATGTGTAAAATACAAGATCCACGAGGAGGACGTTGGCCAATTTACCTTTCTGCAGGTATAAAGTACAACATCCACGAGGAGGACGGTGGCTAATTTAACTTCCTGCAGGTGTAAAGTACAACATCTATGAGGAGGACGGTGACTACCTTTCTGCAGGTGTAAAATACATCATCCACGAGGAGGACGGTGACTAATTTATGTTCATATAGTCATAAGGTACAACAACCACAAAGGGGACGGTGACTAATTTATGTTCCTGTAGGTATAAAGTACAACATCCACGAGGCTATAGCTATAAAGTACAACATCCACGAGGAGGACGTTGGCTACTTTACCTTCCTATAGCTATAAAGTACAACATCCACGAGAAGGACGGTTGCTAATTTACCTTACTGCAGGTATCAGGTACAACATCCGTGAGGAGGACGGTGGCTAATTTAACTTCCTGCCGGTATAAGATACAACGTCCATGAGGAGGACGGTAGCTAATTAACCTTCCTGCAGGTATAAGGTACAGCATCCACGAAGAGGACGGTAGCTACTTTACCTTTCTGCAGGTGTAAAGAACAACATCAACAAGGAGGACGGTGACTAATTTACCTCCCTATAGATATAAAGTACAACATCAACTAGGAGGACGGTGGCTAATTTACCTTACTATAGGTATAAAATACAACATCCATGAGGAGGACGGTGGCTAATTTACCTTCCCCCAGGTGCCAGGCACATCATCCACGAAGAGGACGGTGGCTAATTTAACTTCCTAGAGGTAAAATGTACAACATCCCCTAGGAGGATGGTGCCTAATTTACCTTCCTACAGGTATCAGGAACAACATCCACGAGGAGGACGGTGAGTAATTTACCTTCCTGCAGGTATAAAGTACAACAACCACGAGGAGGAGGGTGGCTAATTTACCTTCCTCCAGGTATCAGGGACAACATCCACGAGGAGGACGGTGGATGCTTTACCTTCATATAGTTATAAAGTACAACATCCACGAGGAGGACGGTGGCTAATTTACCTTCCTGCAGGTATAAAGTACAAAATCCACGAGGAGGACGGTGGCTAATTTACCTTTCTCCAGGTATCAGGATCAACATCCACGAGGAGGACGGTGGTTGCTTTACCTTCCTATAGGTATATAGTATAACATCCACGAGGAGGACGGTGACTAATTTATGTTCCTATAGGCCTAAGGTACAACACCACGAAGCGTACGGTGACTAATTTATGTTCCTGCAGGCATAATGTACAACATCCACGAGGCTATAGCTATATTGTACAACATCCACGAGGAGGACAGTGGCTAATTTATCTTCCTACTGGTATAAAGTACAACATCTATGAGGAGGACGGTGGCTAATTTACATCCATATAGGTATAAGGTACAACATCCACGAGGAGGACGGTGACTAATTTACATCCCTATAGGTTTAAAGTACAACATTCATGAGGAGGACGGTGGCTGATTTACCTCCCTGTAGGTATAAGGTACAACATCCACAAGGAGGACGGTAGCTACCTTACCTTACTATAGGTTTAAGATACAACATCCACGAGGATGACGGTGACTAATTTATGTTCCTGCAGGTATAAAGTACAACATCCATTAGGAGGACGGTGGCTACTTTACCTTCCTATAGCCATAAAGTACAACATCCACGAGGAGGACAGTGGGTAATTTATCTTCCTATATAGGTATAAAGTACAACATCCACTAGGAGGACGGTGGCTAATTTACATCCCTATAGGTTTAAAGTACAAAATCCGTGAGGAGGACGGTGGCTAATTTACATTCCTGCAGGTATAAAGTACAACATCCATAAGGAGGACGGTGGTTAATTGACGTTCCTATAGGTATCAGGTAAAAAATCCACGAGGAGGACGGTGACTAATTTACCATCCTTTTTCTCCGCAGATAGGAAAAGCCCAACACGAACGAGGACAAACCGAGTTTGCCTTTCTCTACATGTACGTAGATGAGAAAGTTTTCACAGAGCCTTAGAATATAATCCTCGAATCATCCAATATGAGAATTCCAGTGACCACCAATTCCGGACAGTTGAATAAAAAAGTCAACAACCACATTCTAGTTTAAATATATGTATTTTAATGAGCCCTGTCGCAGTGCCATAACCCACCGCATATGGAGAGTTTGCCAACAGAAACTCTAATTCAACAAGTTCCTTTCCCTAAAAATGGTTACAGCATTGTATTCATCCGGTTTGCAAAAACCTTTACAGAAAAACTATTATAAACTGAAGAACGCTTTACTGGGATGTACGGATAAAAGTTGTATTTCATTACATATGCTGCAGTACCCTAGGCAAGTTTATTAGTGTATTAACTCTCTTGTACATTCTAAGATTCTATACATGTGTAAGTGAAGCAATGAATGGTATGGAGGTGGAATGGAAAATACATTATAGGTGTAGGCTATATGTACAAGGCATATAGCCATGATACAATGATAACAATGATATAAAATACACATTGTCAACTCATCAGTCATCTATTATTTACACACACAGCATGCCATTTACGACTCGGTACTGCTGATTAAGCGGTGTGCTCTTAATTGTTCACTTTTTTTAAGTGCCGTGTGTAACGATGAATGTTCAGTTTGACAGCATCTTCGTCTTGCTTCTGGTAAAGATATGTGCAGTTTGTTGGATACAAGCAGTGCGACTACATCCCGAACCAAAGCTTCCTTACATCTCCTACTCCTGACTGTCCCTTCGTACCTACAAAGAAAAAAATGTGAACAGAATACAATCCTGTTAAAGGCTTCCTATTCATTTGTAAAAGACTGAAATCTGAAAATGTATATAGATTGCTACTAATTAAACATATATGCCTGCACACTTTTTAGCAAGTCATGCGCGGAACAAAATTATGAAATTATAATGATAAATAATTAAACACACATCTACATGTAAATGACTACTTGATGACTGCAATATTCTTAGTTACTTTCCTCCTTTTTTATGGCTTTAGCCTTGTCAAATGTTTATACACATTTGAACTGTCTGTATATAGATAACTTGAAAGCTGGAAAGCCATTCCGATACTACTCCATGCATGACTGGAGCCAAAATAGCCATATCTAATTATACCAAAAAATAAAAACAGACAGATAAAATACAAGGTAAATACAAACCCATCCACATTTAAAATCTTCTGAATTCGCTCGGTTCCTGGTAGCTGGACTAGCTTGTGTACAAATCCAGATGTGACGGGGGGCCTGAAGCAATGTTTCACACAAGAATATAATCACACAGTGAAAGATAATCATGGCCTATTTCCCATGCACATATACAGACAAGGTATACAAAAGCATATGCAGACTGTTTCGCATAATTTAATCACGCTCCATGTAAGCAGCAATGAATCCGTCACTTTCTTCTTCACTCTTGGACCAAAATAATTTGTGACAACAAACAAACAGAACATCCCAGATCTGTACTGTAACAAAAAAACCCTTATAGGCATGATTATTTGAAACATGCATGGAGCAGACCGGGATTACTGGCAACCACCCTATCTACATGTACCTATACGTACCGTTTGTCCCTAAGCTTCAATTTGAAGAACTTTTTTCCACATAGGCTTCGAGATATGTATAAGCCTAAAAGAGAAAATCTTATTAAGTACCATACGCATACCCATTCGAAATAACACCCAGAATGACCATAATTTACTCACAAAACATTTACAAAATTCCAAAGTCCCGCAGCGTTGTTTTTGGTACGTAAAACATATATAAATATAGTAACAGGGCTTTTTCCATACAAAGGGTATTTTCAGTACATATAAATCGAGCTAAGCGAAAAATTCAATATCAATTTATACACGGAAATCACACTTTTACGTACCAAGTCCAAGACATAACCGAAACCAAAGCCCTTTAGAAATTCCCTTCTCGGATTTGTCAAGAAAATCTCCAGCTCAGAGCTCTCGGACCTAGATAAACACGTAATCATGTATACAGTTGTACGAGGAAGGGGTTAGGAGAAGATATCAATATAACACAGTGAAACGCACTAAAACACTCTTTTTAGATACATAATAATATATCCCGGGCGATGAAGTGCATGAGGATCTTTATGAAATCACATGCTACCATCAAGTGTGGCTGTATAATGTGAAACAATACATTAAACTATATGTCATGTAACAAATTAATTATTTGTATCGCAGCAACTATTCTTCAAATAGCAGCGAAATCTTTCGAGTTTGTGTGATATGAATGTACAGTGGTGCTGCACGCCACTATAGAAGAATAGGGAAATGCAGAAATGATCATATGTTTAAAACTACTGTATATAGTCAAATACAAGAGTCAATTAAATACACTGTGTCTGTAAATTCTAATTGCGCAGAAAAATGTGTAAGTATTCCTGAGCTAATTGTTGTTCACACCAGTCACTGTGCGAAACTCCAGAATGCGCCTACACATATGAGGAAATATAGAAAAACATGTAAAAGACAAAGAAAATAAATGCAGTGTACAGATTTAAGCTATACATACCACTTTGAGCCTCTGTCTGTCAACAAGCCTTCCACATACTGGTCTATCACATCAACCTGAAATATCAACATTATGCGGCATATATATATATACAATCCAAACATTGTGTTTAAGTCAGTTAAAAATCCAAAAATTGTCAGACACAGTTTAATGGTATTTTTCTACTGATGCTGAATACTTGAGGCTCAGACCCACCTGTTATTTCTAAACATTTTCAGTATATGCCTCAATGTCATCTGTGGCCTCCGTGGCTCAGTCGGTTAGCGCGCTAGCGCAGCGTAATGACCTATGAGTCTCTCACCAATGCGGTCGCTGTGAGTTCAAGTCCAGCTCATGCTGGCTTCCTCTCCGGCAGTACGTGGGAAGGTCTGCCAGCAACCTGCGGATGGTCTTGGGTTTCTCCCGGGCTCTGCCCGGTTTCCTCCCACCATAATGCTGGCCGCCGTCGTATAAGTGAAATATTCTTGAGTACGGCGTAAAACACCTATCAAATAAACAAATCAATGTCACCTGCATGACAACTGCTCCCTTATCCATACCTGTGAAATGACATCAGATACACAAATAAACATGTTGGAATCCTGCTCCTCATTGTTGAGTTCCTCGTCCGCAAATGGAATAATCCTGGACACTTGTAAGTCTTCTGACGAAAACCTACAGAAATCAAGACATCACAAAAGTTGTATCTTTCTTGAAAACATACGAGAAATGACTGCAACACTTATCAAAATCGACGCCCACATCGTTACACATTCTAAAGCAAAACGTATTGGAAAGAATGTGTTCAAGACAAAGACCTTAACCCTAAGACATGCAACAATGTTCAGTCATGCCCAGCATTTGTCGCCCCAAGCACCACAATGCAGATATACACGAGTATAATATTCAATTCAGATTTGAAATGCATTTCCTTAATTAGTGTTATGAATTGAGGCACTCTAGGCTGACAGGCCCGTTTCCGCGTGAAGTACCTTGTCGGGTCATACCAATAGAACTTGATGCTGCCTCGCTTGGCGCTCAGCATTGAGAGGTTAGAGCAAGGAAACAGGACTGTTCCGCCCGATGTCAGTATAATGTGACTGGGTGGTGTGTCACGTTTGGTGTCTTCGGCATGACGTTCCAGTGGCGGCAAACCTTGGCGCCCCACCACAAGAACACACATTTCATATGCACAACCTAGAAGAACTCCTCGTCGTCATATGACTGAAAAATTGTTCAGTACGACGTTAAACCCCAAGCACTCACTCATTCAATCCGCGTGTAGTAATATTTATTTATTTATTTGGTTGATGTTTTACGCCGTATTCAATAATATTTCACTTACATGACAGCATTATGGGGGGAGGAAACCTGGCAAAGGCCGGGGGGGGGGGGGGGGAACCCACGACCATCCGCACGTTGCTGGCAGACCTTCCCACATACGGCCGGAGAGGAAGCCAGCATGAGCTGGACTTAAACTCACAGCGACACCGCATTGGTGGGAGGCTTCTGGGTCATTGCGCTGCGCTACATGTCGTAATAAGGTTATCCTTACTGTGGGAGCTCTTCGTGTAGCTCAGGTGAGGCTATTTTGTCATCTTCTGCTCTACAGGGCACCTGTGTAAGAAACAAAAAAACTGCCTAATTCAGATATCTTGAATTTATTTTAAGATTTCTTGAATTAATTTTCAGATATCTGCAATTCATTTCTAGATTTCTTAAATAGCAGCCTTGTGTTAATATATAGATCATGAGTTTCACATATCTGAAAATCATTTTCAGACATCAAAAATTCTTTTGAACATATCTCGGAATAAAAAACAAGGATGCACATAACCGTAAAAGAGCCACAGAAATTGCGCCAAAATGTACAAAATGCAATAACTGCTCCATGAGCGGAAACAGAATTAGTACAGATCTGCTCATGCGTACTGCAAGCCATCATGGATGATCGTGGTGATATAATTAAGGAGCATACATTTTTTTCACATAAATAACCAGACAAATGTAGGGCACCTATCACAAAGAGACTTCCAGATATATCAAATTGACGTCTATTTAAGAGATCTTGAATTCATTTTGTTATATCTGGAAATGCTTTTTGTGATATATGCAGCACGAAATTTATTTTAGATATCTTAAAATGAATTTCAGATGTCTGAAAATGAATTTCAGATGTCTGAAAATGATTTCCAGATATGTCCAAATGAACTCAAGATATCTGGAATGAATTCAAAATGTCTTAAATAAATGCTCTATGGCCGGAACGGCTTGCCATAGTAAGTAACAGCAAGACATGTCGGAAATTTTGACTTTATACTTCCAGGATAAATAATTATTTAACATCATCAGAGTTTTAGAATTTATCAACAATCCAAATATGACCTAGTCCGATGGCTTATGAAACTACTTTCAGTTTTATGCTTTTGGTATGAAAGTTGACATGTATGGGCAGGTAATCGAATATGTATTTATGGTTTTGCTGTTGGGGTGTTAATGTTAATATTGCTGGATATCTAGGGCGCTTTTCAACCGCGTTTATACATGTCATTGTGTAACATTAAATCTAATCTTCTGATTCAGAATATTCAGAAATGTATATCATCCAATTACATGTCTTGTCATATACGCTGAATGGCGGAACGCTACTTTGCGACAGGTGTGGAAGATAAGTATGGAAGGGTGATACCCACAAAGGACACAATGGAAACTGTAATCGTGGTCAGTACATGCCTCGAAATGTAGGTATGCTTGATGTAAAGTGTAGGTATCAACATTCTCTCCGATCATTTCTTGAAACATGGCAACAGACCGCCCTATTGCAACGTGGTTCTGAAAACAATTAAACGTCAAAATTTTATCTTCAATATTGATAACTGAAGTTTTAGTAAGTATATCCTGACTTGGGATAACATTAAACTGGAAGGTTTGTTGATGTTAAATTTTCTGTTAAAATCTACATTCTGCATGCTCAATAGAGTGAAATAAATAAAATAGAGTAAATCTGACCATTCCATGCTGATTCATTAATACACTACATCATATTTACGTATATCACTCTCGCCAAAAGCTTTTGTGTTTTTTATGAGAACATTTCCATCGTGGGTGTATATTTGACCAAATATCCACATAATCTTTTCAATTATCGGACAGCTTTGCTCGCGATGCCGTGAGCGTATGATATATAGGATCAGACATAAAGGCTTAATATAATTATTTAACAGTGAATATATTACAATGTCATGTTTAATATTAAGCCAAGCTGGTTTTTTCATTGTTCAGTTCTGCTTAGTGCCCTGAATTTGGACCTAGCTTGTGCCAGGATACCGTATGACAAGAATATTGTGGATATATCATGTCCATAACCATTCATTCCTTCAGTTGTTCAGAGCACAGTGACCTAAAGTTCTTGATAGTTGGAGACCTTACCTTTTACCACTAGTTGTAAATGTATTATTTTCGACTTGCTGGAAACAAGACGAACATCGAGTGGTCCTTGGCATCGAACACATGATGTTTCTCTTGGAGTGATTTCGAGGATGCCGTCAAATTTGTGATTTCTGATAATTTGCCTGACTTCCAGAGGGATATCCTTTGGTATACTCCTTGGTAATGATCGGAAATGTTGGCTGTTATTTCTCAGTGGAACGGGCTTTTGGCTCCCGTTTACCTGTTCGGTGTCAGATTCTTGTTGGTCAGTTTCTTGATCAGATAATGACTGCACGTCATCTGACGATATCAATTCTGGTAGCTCTTGTTTTAGATACCATTTGCAGATGAGTTTATGGAGGCATGTGCGAATGCTTTTTGTGCACCTGCATATTGTGGTGTTTCTTTGTTAATCGTACGTTACTATAGTCCGTTGTAGTTTGCACCAGAACCTTTTTTCCCCGTGTACACAGACAGATGAATATGTCTAGGATAATAGGTCGACTGATGAGGTGGAATGAGTACTACAAATGGGCGTCCTGAGCTTTCAGCTGTTTCTTGGCACTGCTTTAGTTCATTGTATCTACTTTCAGTGATGAAATTTTCACTCCGCATGCATTCAAGCGTGTCTTGTCTAAGAATCGTTTCTCTTCCAGGAATGGCATAAGGAACGGAACGAACGTGATCACACTCAAAGGAACTGTTCCCACCTCTTCTTGCCGCCGATTTCAACTCAATTCATGAGTTGTTTTCACAAATGCTGATCGGAGCATTTGTGAGCGTATTTTTCTGCAGATGTATCGGGATTTGAGGACCACTTCTTGATTTGGACGAACAATACACTCCTTTGGCTGGATAGATTACAACAGTATGGTGATGATTGTAGACATTAACATCATGCTGTAGAGACTGGTGAGATTTCAAGTGCGATTTCATCCATTTCACCGTTATAATTTTACCACATAGTGTACAACTTGCTCGAAGGGATGACGCCTTTGTTGAAATATGAGAATTTTTCGCTGTACGGGTAGAGGGGATTAATTTGGATGCAACAGGCGTGTTAAGACTATTAACACATGTTTGAACGCGGTGCTTCAAGTTCTCTTTGCGAATAATTATCCTTGAACATGACGTGCAATGGAAATGCCGTGTAGAACTGTGTTCAGTTAGATTGGACAAATAGATTATGAATCTGGCTTTGCTTTTGTTCTAGCTTTGTTCTAGCTTAAAAAGTTTGACCACAATTTACCTACTGTTCATGCATTAGGCATAAAGAGCTAACCACGAATGTGGCTTTGTTTTGGTTCTAAAGAAGTTTTCGCTTTTAGGCACACTTTATTCTGATTTTTGAGACACGATGCGAAAAGCAGTAATGGTGCAATGTTGAAAGTTGGTCAGCAGGACAAATTGTGCTCTTCTCTCGTATCAAATTATTTCAGATGAATAGTTTTCCAGTGATTGGCATTAAAATTTTTGCCACCGTTCATGCATTATGTAAGAAAAACATCTGTTGGCTTTCGAGTTACGGTTAGCGCAGCGGGAGCGTTCTTTACATTGTGTGGTATTAAAACATACACGCCAAATGACTACTCTGTTGGTCTAATAGAGAGAATACGTACACAAACACTACACAACTACTATTCACATGAGGCCATTGAGTAGAAGTTCAATTGCAGGCATAGATGATCTGATCTATTTGTGTTAGTTATTTTTTCCCTTGCAAATTAGACACTTGCATTTGCCCGTCCGGAAGTTGATGGCATCTTTTTGTTTTACATCCATCGCCGGGGCCAATCACGAAAATAAGATCTGTAAGTTTAGATTTGCTTTGATACCTATTTTACTCTGCCTCATCAGTGGAAGAATATTTTAAATTGGCGTCACCTACAGAGCCGATAAATCTGCATATACGTCTGGATGACCACTAGGAGTATACATTTCGAAAAAAGATGTAGAAAAATAATTTAAGAACATATCATCTCATTGACAGGGAATGTATCTATTTTTTTAACATGAAAAGTTAATCAAAAAGCTCGCCTGTCATATAAAGCCGCAGACGATAACTATATATGTACACAGTATTTTAGATGAATGAAACGTATTGATGCTTAATTTTACGTACCGTTTTGTCCCTCAACGCGTGCTTTCCAGTGTACAGCTCTCAAATGGTTCTCTACTTTCTTCTTCCTTGTTGGCTTGAACTTTGACGGTGGACATAACGGACAATGGAATGAAATATAGTCTCCTTTACAACAATCTTTGCAACTTTTTACACAACTTAACAATTCATCCACAGACTGAATCACGACAGGTTGGTGTGCTGTCATTGTTACATTGCAGCGTCCAGAAATAAACTCGTCGGAAAAGTGGAAAGCTTTTATAAAAGCTATGTACTACATTAGCCAAACTGCAAAGCTAACAAGTCACCCTGAGATAGTATTACTTCAGCAGACATGCGATGGGAAACTGTGTTTACAAACACACCGCCACCTCGGCTTTCCACGGTCCAGACACACGAAAGTTACCCATAAATTTGTTTTGTTTAGACATTGTGGCAAGTGATGCACGGAGGTATAAAAGTGTAGAAAGAGCAGGCCTATATACTGAATGTTCTTAGAAACTCCACGTTTTTAACTTCAGCTGAAAATGTTTTATCTTATAATCGAATTAGAAAATCATTTATACCTCTATCAACATCGAGTTTTTCCAAATATTGTATTGCTCTGGCGTCCGAAAAACATAAACAAACTCGTACATGATAGAACTCGTTAATTTTTCTGGAAATAACTCTCCACCGTCGAATTCCAAGTAAATTGGGATAAGGAGACATCAAGATCATTCATGTGAGATAACATGTCCATATGAACAAAATAAAATAGTCCTACTTAATTTCTAAGATGAAGATATTGGTCCGAAGTACATTTTAAATTCTTCAACCATAACAAAAGTTATCACGACACTGCAGATATGACTTTCAAGCACTATAGTAGGCCCAATGTGCTAGGTAGTACAAATGAAACGGTATTTGCTTGACATACTTCCTTTTCAGCCATTTCATGAGGATTTCATTCATTGTATGAATAAAATCAAAGCGCTATTCAAAAAGCCCGACCCCAATTCATATTGTATTATACATGGATCTTCTGCTGCTTGGTTGTCGGGCAGGGAAAGGCAAATTTTAATGCGAATTGAGTTACATAATTACATTGACGGTATATTTACATACACCTGTATTGTTGCATTCTTTTGCCTGTACACATATTTGTTAAGAAATATTTTGTGATGTGTGGATTTTTATGATTCTGATCATTTTATTTTTTAAAACTTAATAATAGTAGTAATAAATGCATCTTGCTTAGGTCAAAGAAAACAATTCTGGGTATGAGAAAGTTATAGCTGACAGATTTCCTTGACAAGGAGATAAGTTTGAATTCCTTTTTAAGTCTGAGGACTATATTGTCTTTCTAAAAATTCCACCGTGGTTTGCTGGGCTAGGATGTTATATACATTAGGTTGTGAATAAACAAACCATGTGTCCTAAAGAGAGTATGGCGTTAAACAATAATCAAATAAATAAATACATAAATAAAGCAAGTAACTTTATGGTAGCGCGACATATGAAAACCCTATAAGATGGAGACGCCTAATTTAGTTTCAAGTTAAATGTTTTCACTTAGAGAATTCAGGAGCAATAAAGCGGGCGATCACTTGTCCACCAGTGAAATCTGATATATGTGGATGTAAGCTTCTGCGGTATAACAAAATAAACTGGGTCATGCATGAAAGTCAGAGGTCAGACACACAGAATTTAGACGCTTGAACCTTTCTCTGCCATAAGAGGAAATAATGTGTGGGGTGTATTAAGAAGTAAACTCTGAAAAACTTACTTGATATCTTTGGCAAAATAAGCTTTCTTAAATATTCAATGTTTTTCGCACTTTACAAATTATGGTCTCAAGCTACATATGTGTATTTTTGGGGTTATAAATAAGGCTATACAACAGCAGCAAAGACCTTGTTTGTCCTTATCAAGGAACTGAGCGTAACAATTCGCCAGGCTTTATATCTCTGCAAGATTTTACATACTAATTAAATGGCCATTGAACGTTAATTGACAACAAGAGCGCTGTGAACAGCTATGCACAGGCAGAGATCAAAAGGGATTACAACATTAAGCGTCAGAAGTTTACTGTACACAGAATAAAGCAATAATAATAATCATGTACATAAAACATATAACATTTCTAAGTAACAAATAACAACCTATGGTTAATTACCACACATGTGTGATCAGGCTGGTGAAGAGCTGTTATATAACTTATAGGGCTTCCATTCAAATCGGGCTAATACTTAGTTTTAAAAAAGTTTCCTAAACATGTAACAAACCCTGGTATCCATCACCTTACATACATACTTATACATTATATGTTATATATATTTCTCAGAAATAAACAAGGCAACAGTCCTCCGCATATAGATTTTAGCTGTACCAAAACGACATATAACTTATCTATTGTCCTCATAAGTGTGTGTCAATCAATCAGTTAAATCTTTATTAGAAGTTAATTTGGTAATCATCAATGTTGTACTGCATACCTAAAGGATGGAAAACTTTATACCTATAAAGGTTGAACCTTATACCTATAGGAAGGTAAATCAGCCACCGTCCTCCTCGTGGATGCTGAACTTTATACCTATAGGAAGGTAAATCAGCCACCGTCCTCCTCGTGGATGCTGAACTTTATACCTATAGGAAGGTAAATTAGCCACCGTCCTTCTCATGGATGTTGTACTCTATAGCTATAGGAAGGTAAACTGGTCACCGTCCTCCTCGTGGATGTTGAATTTTATACATGTAGGAAGGTTAATTAGCCACCGTCCTCCTCGTAAATGTTGAATTTTATACCTATAGAAAGGTAAACTAGTCACCGTCCTCCTCGTGGATGTTGAATTTTATACATGTAAGAAGGTAAACTAGTCACCGTCCTCCTCGTGGATGTTGAATTTTATACATGTAGGAAGGTAAATTAGCCACCGTCCTCCTCGTGGATGTTGTACTTTATACCAGTAGGAAGGTAAATTAGCCACCGTCCTCCTCGTGGATGTTGTACTTTATACCAGTAGGAAGGTAAACTAGTCACCGTCCTCCTCGTGGATGTTGAACTTTATACCTATAGAAAGGTAAACTAGTCACCGTCCTCCTCGTGGATGTTGAATTTTATACATGTAGGAAGGTAAACTAGTCACCGTCCTCCTCGTGGATGTTGTACTTTATACCAGTAGGAAGGTAAACTAGTCACCGTCCTCCTCGTGGATGTTGAACTTTATACCTATAGAAAGGTAAACTAGTCATCGTCCTCCTCGTGGATGTTGAATTTTATACATGTAGGAAGGTAAACTAGTCACCGTCCTCCTCGTGGATGTTGTACTTTATACCAGTAGGAAGGTAAACTAGTCACCGTCCTCCTCGTGGATGTTGAATTTTATACATGTAGGAAGGTAAATTAGCCACCGTCCTCCTCGTGGATGTTGAACTTTATAGCAGTAGGAAGGTAAACTAGTCACCGTCCTCCTCGTGGATGTTGTACTTTATACCAGTAGGAAGGTAAACTAGTCACCGTCCTCCTCGTGGATGTTGAATTTTATACCTATAGAAAGGTAAACTAGTCACCGTCCTCCTCGTGGATGTTGAATTTTATACATGTAGGAAGGTAAATTAGCCACCGTCCTCCTCGTGGATGTTGTACTTTATACCAGTAGGAAGGTAAACTAGCCACCGTCCTCCTCGTGGATGTTGAACTTTATACATGTAGGAAGGTAAACTGGTCACCGTCCTCCTCGTGGATGTTGAACTTTATACATGTAGGAAGGTAAATTAGCCACCGTCCTCCTCGTGGATGTTGAATTTTATACATGTAGGAAGGTAAATTAGCCACCGTCCTCCTCGTGGATGTTGTACTTTATGGCTATAGAAAGGTAAACTAGCCACCGTCCTCCTTGTGGATGTTGAACTTTATACCAGTAGGAAGGTAAACTGGTCACCGTCCTCCTCGTGGATGTTGAACTTTATACATGTAGGAAGGTAAATTAGCCACCGTCCTCCTCGTGGATGTTGAATTTTATACATGTAGGAAGGTAAATTAGCCACCGTCCTCCTCGTGGATGTTGTACTTTATAACTATTTGAAGGTAAATTAGCCACCGTCCTCCTCGTGGATGTTGAATTTTATACATGTAGGAAGGTAAATTAGTCACCGTCCTCCTCGTGGATGTTGAATTTTATACATGTAGGAAGGTAAACTAGTCACCGTCCTCCTCGTGGATGTTGAATTTTATACATGTAGGAAGGTAAATTAGCCACTGTCCTCCTCGTGGATGTTGTACTTTATACATGTAGGAAGGTAAATTAGCCACCGTCCTCCTCGTGGATGTACTTTATACCAGTAGGAAGGTAAATTGGTCACCGTCCTCCTCGTGGATGTTGAATTTTATACATGTAGGAAGGTAAATTGGCCACCGTCCTCCTCGTGGATGTTGAACTTTATACATGTAGGAAGGTAAATTAGCCACCGTCTTCCTCGTGGATGTTGAATTTTATACATGTAGGAAGGTAAATTAGCCACCGTCCTCCTCGTGGATGTTGTACTTTATACCAGTAGGAAGGTAAACTAGTCACCGTCCTCCTCGTGGATGTTGAACTTTATACCTATAGAAAGGTAAACTAGTCACCGTCCTCCTCGTGGATGTTGAATTTTATACATGTAGGAAGGTAAACTAGTCACCGTCCTCCTCGTGGATGTTGTACTTTATACCAGTAGGAAGGTAAACTAGTCACCGTCCTCCTCGTGGATGTTGAATTTTATACATGTAGGAAGGTAAATTAGCCACCGTTCTCCTCGTGGATGTTGTACTTTATACCAGTAGGAAGGTAAACTAGTCACCGTCCTCCTCGTGGATGTTGAACTATATACATGTAGGAAGGTAAACTAGTCACCGTCCTCCTCGTGGATGTTGTACTTTATACCAGTAGGAAGGTAAACTGGTCACCGTCCTCCTCGTGGATGTTGAACTTTATACATGTAGGAAGGTAAATTAGCCACCGTCCTCCTCGTGGATGTTGAATTTTATACATGTAGGAAGGTAAATTAGCCACCGTCCTCCTCGTGGATGTTGTACTTTATAACTATTTGAAGGTAAATTAGCCACCGTCCTCCTCGTGGATGTTGAATTTTATACATGTAGGAAGGTAAATTAGCCACTGTCCTCCTCGTGGATGTTGTACTTTATACCAGTAGGAAGGTAAACTAGTCACCGTCCTCCTCGTGGATGTTGAATTTTATACATGTAGGAAGGTAAATTAGCCACCGTCCTCCTCGTGGATGTTGTACCTTTTACCTGGAGGAAGGTAAATTAGCCACTGTCCTTCTCGTGGATGTTGTATCTTATACCAGTAGGAAGGTAAATTAGCCACCGTCCTCCTCGTGGATGTTATACTTTATACCTATGGGGAGGTGAACTAGGCAAGGTCCTCCTCGTGGATCTTTAATATTTTTTCTTCCAGTTAGTGATGGAGGACTATTAGGTTACTAATTAACAATGACACATTAGAGAAGGTCTTCAGGGTTACAGTAATGTCTGTGTTTTCGGATAATAAGGGGTTTAAAGTGTTGAGAATTTATCTGCTCGGCTATAGGCCTATATAAATATACAGGCCTATAGTCTCGTACCTTGCCCAATTATTCGTAAACGAACAAGTTACTTGTTCCGTTCTGCTCATGGATGTCCGTTCTCCTCGTGGACGTTCTCCTCATGGATGGCGGCTGCCCAGTGCTACTCGTATGGACTCTACCATATGCAGGTCTGTTACATTGTAACTTGTTGGCAGAGTTCCGGTTTCCGTTTCTTCCGGTTAACTTTGTGTACTCTCAACAAGCAAATGTGTACCATTTTGTACACGTTTTTTTGTAGCTCGCGATGTGAGTAAGATGTGTATCAGGGGTGCACATTTGAAGTGTAGGCGCATAATACATGTGACATATGCAAGCTACACATCGGTGTGTCAGTGTGGATTTGTTGCATTTAATGTGTAGCCTACTCGTGGTACACATCTTGTGTGTGTTTTATACATAGTTCCTTTTAGTGAGTACACCATAGAGGTTGTTCTTGGCATGAAAATCTAGATGTACTGGAGGAATGAATTTGTTTAACGTTCACAATGACCTGTATGAGGTGAGAAGAAAATTAACTGTCCACAGTAGCATGTTCTATATAAGACCTGTAGTGAAAAGAAAAAAAGCATTATTTGCAAAAATAATCGTACGTCGTTAAAGACCAATGAAAAGATTAAATGTTGAGTAGTAGTCAGTAACGCAGATAGGAACAGATAACACCTCTTTGTTGAGAGCAAAACTGAAGTGTGTTTAGTTGGAATGCTCCCATCTAACATGATTCAGTGAGCTCTCTTTGAACAAAACGTCAACTGATTTAAGTACGGTAGCATATTTAAAGTCGATGTTTTTGTGTGTATTTTTTGTTGTGTGTTTGTGTAGGAGGGAGGAAGGGGATCAATGAGGCCAAAGCACTGGGCATATAAATGTAGGGGCCTACCATCCTGCACTCTCCTTACAACATACCATACTCATGTACTGTTATGTTCCCCTATATAATTTTTCATGTACTTTTTTAAAGTAAAGGTCGTTATTATTCACTCGATTATAAAATTTGGGAATAACGGCTGATCTGAATGACGTACGTAAAATTAGAATTAAACCGACGGATTGGGCGTTTCTTATTTAGTCTGTTCATCTATAGAGAAAAACAATTCTCTTCAAATCAGCTTGTCTAATAAACTTGTCTAATAAAGCTTACAATGTTTACGAAGTCCATGGTGAAATTTGAAGTCGAAAATTAACAAATATTTAGCGCACCAAAATGCACTCACATGCTCAAACAGGAGAATATTTATCCAGAAGTTCAGTTCTATATTTCATTTTTATTTATTCAGTATGACTAAGAGTACATAAGCGATGATCGGAGAAATAACATTGAGTATGTAATAAATTTTGGAGCAACTCCAACATCACTTTCTATAACATTCAGATAGACTTACAGAGTCGCCTCCCTTTACAATACTCGGCATATTAGAGGTAGAAAAGGTGTGGGTGATGGCGGGTTTACGAAAGACGTAGAAACAAATTTTCCCTTCAATAGAAACAGTTTTTCGAATCACAATGAGACCAGTGAGTAAACAACACAGTCAAGCGCAAAAGAAGAATGGCCGCCCGAAAAAGAAAGGAAAACGGGAAAGTAAGGCGTTGGGTATGTATAGCGAATATCAATAAACAAGTCTCTGACAATGCATATGGCAGAATGATGTAGATGTGTCCTCTTTTCTTTGATTATTCAGTTAAAAACACAGACATGACAGATGAAAGACTCAAGTAACATTCATACAGATTATGACCTTTTACTTACTAAAGCTGGTGCCTAAGCCAGATAAACTGGCAGCGGAAGGTCGATGTGCTCTTATATCACACTAGTGATAGCGAAATAGGTCGAGCAGCCACTGTAGCCTGTGTTGTTGTTGTTTCGCCACTAATTTCTGTCATGCCTATTTTACCTCAGAATGTCTGCCCAACGGTCCCCTCCCCGATAACCTTTAACTAGCCCTTGTTCAGGGAGTTATTTTTTGCGCAAGCACTTCTTTTACGTCTACTATGGAATGAATTTATTCTGTTACATTACATACTTGTCACTACAGCCACATACCTTGTTGTTTTGAATTCCTATCAGGCTCATGAAGGTGTTGGTTGTGGAATTTGATTGGCCATGAATCACACATATCTAAGAAGGAAAGTTCATGTCTATAAAGATGTCATATGACTCAGTAAATCAGGGTAGATTATGTTGGACATCGCTAGTTTGATGAAGACGTAAAAACCAAGGATTTCATTTGTCTGTTAACAAGGAGTCCATCCACATGATGAGTTCTTGGCAGAACAAAATTTGTCCAGGTGTGGACATTGTTTCTATAACTACATGTACATGTACTGCCATTCTTATCTCTTCCTGAAAGTGTCCCTGTGTTCTAAGGAGAACATGTTACATCATGAATACAATGGTGTATAAGTTATTGTTGTTCTCTCCTTTGAGCAGGTAGTGATGGCTCGTCAACATCCAGACTTGAGAATTGCTTTGTGAAGCGACAAATATCCACAAAGCAGCATAAGAAGTGGTCTTTGTTAAACCTGTCCACTAAAGCATTTGTTACCACCTTGATTCATAGCTGTATGGAGTGAGTATGATGCTTGATTTGCCCATCCACTAAGGTCATTGTTTCACTTATCCTCTGAAGCCCTTCTTGATATACCCATTTACTAAAGCCCTTGTTATACCTGCCCACTAAAGCCATTGATACGCCCGTTTACTAAAGCCCTTGTTACATCTGCCCACTAAAGCCCGTGTTACCCATGTTCACTAAAGCCATTGATACACCCATTCACTAAAGCCCTTGTTACACGTGCCCACTAAAGCCGTTGTTACCTCTGTTCAATAAAGCCATTGATACACCCATTTACTAAAGCCCTTGTTACACCTGCCCACTAAAGCCCTTGTTACCTCTGTTCGCTAAAGCCATTGATACGCCTGTTTACTAAAGCCCTTGTTACAATGAGAAGTGCAATGACTGGTTGACCCGTATCAGTATAATGGCTCCGGTGGGGCAGGTTACTTGCCTTTAGTAAGTCGTCTCAGTGAACAGTACTATATAAAACAGTGGTGGAAATCCGCCCAGCAACAAGGGGGCACATTACATGCACTCTAAGACTCCTTTGACATCATATGAGTGAAAAATTGTTTAGTACTACGTTAAGCCCCAAGCACTCATTCACTATAACCTTTGTTACACCTGTCCATTAAAGCTTTTGTTACACTCATCCACTAAAGCCTTTCTCACACCCATTGACTAAAGCCTTTGATTTACTCGTCAACTAAGCTTTTGTTACACCAATCCATTAAGACCTGTTATACTTATCCATTAATACCTTTGTTACACCTGTCCACTTTTGTTACAAACATCCACTAAAGCCTTTCTTACACCCGTCCATGGAAGCCTTTGTTACACTCGTCCAGTAAAACCTTTGATACACTCATCTGTAAAGAAAATTGTTGAGTACGACGTTAAACCCCAAGCACTACTACTATCATTCTCTAAAGTCCTTGTTACACCCGTCCACTAAATCCTTTGTTACACCTGTCCACTAAAGCCTTTGTTACACCTAAGCCTTTGTTACACCCGTCCACTAAAGCCTTTGTTACACCCATCCACTAAAGTCTTTCTTAAACTCGTCCACTGAAGTCTTTGTTACACCCGTCCACTAAAGCCTTGCTTACACCCGTCCACTAAATCCTTTGCTACACCTTTCCACTACAGCCCTTGTTACATCCTTAGTTCAGGGTTGTGAGTACATTAGCATAGTTTCATTTCTCAAATGAAGAGCTGGGATTCAAACACTGACAGATATCATTTTGTGAGGATAAATGTTGTAATATTGACTCTCTACTCATCATAGACTTAGCCAGGATTAGAACTGTTGAAATCCTGACAATCACCCTACCACTCATTTACAGTTTCGGAAATGAAAAAATACTAAAACTGAATTTTCATCACTGGCACAAGTTTGAATTTTTCTCTGCATTGACTGTGTGTGTGTGTTTCATGACTTCCCAAGTTGTTCTTTATGTAAAAGATGTCGTTCTTCACATTTGACACGTATACATTCGGTTCTGTAAAAGCTGTTTGTATTTGTATGAATATAATTATGTGTGTTAATTTCTGTTGGGTAGCAACGTGCTGGCAGAAGCTGAAGAATCAGAACGCACTGAAATGCAGGAAGCTCTGAATGAGCTGAAACAAAGGTCTATAACTTTGCCTGTCCTCTCCCAGGTTTCTCATGAGACCAATATAGAACAAAATGCACAATATTAGCCATTATTTTGCACCTTTCATGTTTACCTGTCTATGGCAATCATGCTGCAATATGTTTCATATTGCATGTCGCCATGTTAAGTGTTCATATTGCACATGGCCAATAGCAACATTGATATTGCACGTTCATATTGCATGTCGCCATTAGCAAAGACTGCAGTTTTTTTCCTGTGTTTACTGCACAATTCATAAGAAATTAATGCAAGTTTTCTTCAAATTTTCAATTTTTTGTCAAATTTTCATATTCTGCAACAGAATTTTGCTCTCTAGATTAATATTTTGGTGTATATTGATAAATAGATTATTGAATGAAAAAGTGATGATGTGGACTTTGTACATAGCGGAAGCATGGGCTCTTAAGCTCATTCACGCTTCGGCACCGTGCAGAAACTCGCCCACATCAGCTGGCATTCATACAGTAATCTATTTTTCTTTGTTATGTGATTGGTTAGAACAGTCTGCCTTGTTAACCTACAGTTTATAGCCAGACATTTGGCATTTTCAGGTTATATGTAGGAATTTTTGAATGGATAACAATTTTGTTGGTTCCAACATTTTTATTGTGTCAGTCCAGACATTTTTATTGTCATTCATGGGTGTAGCAAATAATCACCTAGCCTGTCCAAAAGATATGGACTGCCTGTGGACAGTAAAGTCAGTACTATGTAGCCATTAAAAGTGAGATATTTGAAGGCTTTTATAGCATGATGTTCTATTTGAATTCTTTGTGTTTCTGTTTTGTTTTTTTTTTTGTTTCATATTTTCTTTGCCTTTATTAGAAATTATCCTTTAATTATACTTTATTCTTGCATGTTACACATTCTTCTCTGAGTGACCGTAACATGAGACAAGAGTAAGAAGTTTTTGGCTGTAAGTGGAAATGTTATCCTGCGAGCTGAAATGTCAGTCAGCCTTGTTTAATATTAAAACACTATTAGGCACTCTTTGTGGCACAGTCTTTGTTTTGTAATCTATCAGTGTTTTGGTCAGCAGAAATGGAAAATTTAATATTTTGGTTAAAGCTACATATATGTGTACGTAATAGGGGAGTTTGGCTTTCGAACTTGTTTATCACTGAAAGTGAAAAAAAAAGGCATTCTGTACCATGTGACCTGTCAGAATGTCAGGCATCTGCCCTAAATGGCTTAAAATTTCACCCACAAAAGTGCATGTTTAGTGGCCAATAAATGACACGAAATATTATTTTGGGTTATTAAACATGCAATTTTCCATTACAATATCATCCCATGTTCAAAGGAAACCTCAAAACACCTGTCTAAAATTAATAAAACTATCAGAATCAGGAAATATGGGCATGTTAATCATGGACAAAATTTGTGTTTGTTTAGGGTATTTTGCGTTACAGTTATTAATACATGGGCGTCTGAAAAAAAGTTTCTCAAAACTAACTTACAGCTCATGAATGAATGAGAAAATTGAGGAGCTGAGCATTTGTAAACTGAAGACGTTCCTGTAATAAAAGGGGATATAAGGTAATGTCTGCAAAAGTCACATGATACAGTAGGACTGTTTTTATCCTCACCAAGAAAATAGTTCAGGCTCAAAACTTCCACATTCATTTGTTTAGAGCGATATGTTTTTAGGTCTATGCATTTGTTCATGTGTTTATGTGTAACACTTTGTTTCATTACTACTAAAGTTTTAATGATTTATACTCAAATTTGTTATTTGTAGGGTTTTTAATAACCTTGAGACCCAGAAAGCACCTGTTAATAAAATTGATTACTCAAAGTTACATCAGAAACAGGTATGTTATTTGATAGGAATATCTTTTATCAGTCTTTCACAAATACTTGGCTATGTCTGCCAGCAACCTGCGGATGGGTTGCAAGTTTCCGGTTATGTCCACATTTCTCCGACCATAATGCTGGCCATAGTCGTATAAGTCTAATATGTTTTTGTATGGCATAAACACCAATCAGATAAATAAATAAATGGCTTTTTTTATTGACTATAAGTTTGGGTATTTCACGAAGTACTCAAGAATATTACACTTATTTGACAATGGCCAGCATTATGGTGGAAGGAACTCAGGCAGAGCCAGAGTTGAACTTGCTTCCCGAATCCAATGTATTAATATGTAGATGTATGCAAGAAGAGAAAGTTTTTGCATGAATTATTATTTTAATACAAGTCTGCAAAATCTGAACTTGGAAAAAGATATTTTCATTCTGACTTAGACCTTCATACGGTTTTGTTCGTTGTTAAACAAACTGGTAAGATTTTATTAATTTGGACACAATCACAAGAAACTTTATTTTTATGGTTCTGAAATTGTTGGACTAAAACCATCAGCTGTGAGATTGCATGTTGTGTTCAAAATGCTCTGTCTAAGAAAAGGACATTTTTGTTTTATTTCACTATGTTTTTTATTTGTGTAGATTTGTCAGGAGAAGCTCCGAAGTAAACTGACAGAAGAGGAGGAAGCCTTGAATGCTGCCATTCAGAAGACGGAAGGGTACAATTTGGTGCAAGACATTGCCCGTGTCTTGCTGCTTGTTTCCAGGCTTGATATGGCTTCTCCATCGTGCTTTGTTTACTTCCCCTATCTGCATTTAGAGTCTGACTCTCATTATCAAACTGAAGTATATGTGTAGTCTTGATATAGCTTCTCCATCGTGCTTTGCTTACTTCCCCTTCCTGCATTTAGAGTGTGACACTCATTATCACACTTAAGTACATGTGTAGTCTTGATATGGCTTCTCCGTCGTGCTTTGTTTACTTCCCCTATCTGCATTTACAGTCTGACTCTCATTGTCACACTGAAGTACATGTGTAGTCTTGATATGGCTTCTCCATCGTGCTTTGTTTACTTCCCCTACCTGCATTTAGAGTGTGACTCTCATTATCACACTTAAGTACATGTGTAGTCTTGATATGGCTTCTCCGTCGTGCTTTGTTTACTTCCCCTACCTGCATTTAGAGTGTGACTCTCATTATCACACTGAAGTACATGTGTAGTCTTGATATGGCTTCTCCGTCGTGCTTTGTTTACTTCCCCTACCTGCATTTACAGTCTGACTCTCATTATCACACTTAAGTACATATGTAGTCTTGATATGGCTTCTCCATCGTGCTTTGTTTACTTCCCCTACCTGCATTTAGGGTGTGACTCTCATTATCACACTTAAGTACATGTGTAGTCGTGATATGGCTTCTCCGTCGTGCTTTGTTTACTTCCCCTACCTGCATTTAGAGTGTGACTCTCATTATCACACTTAAGTACATGTGTAGTCTTGATATGGCTTCTCCATCGTGCTTTGTTTACTTCCCCTATCTACATTTACAGTCTGACTCTCATTATCACACTGAAGTACATGTGTAGTCTTGATATGGCTTCTCCGTCGTGCTTTGTTTACTTCCCCTACCTGCATTTACAGTCTGACTCTCATTATCACACTTAAGTACATATGTAGTCTTGATATGGCTTCTCCGTCGTGCTTTGTTTACTTCCCCTACCTGCATTTAGGGTGTGACTCTCATTATCACACTTAAATACATGTGTAGTCGTGATATGGCTTCTCCGTCGTGCTTTGTTTACTTCCCCTACCTGCATTTAGAGTGTGACTCTCATTATCACACTTAAGTACATGTGTAGTCTTGATATGGCTTCTCCATCGTGCTTTGTTTACTTCCCCTATCTACATTTACAGTCTGACTCTCATTATCACACTGAAGTACATGTGTAGTCTTGATATGGCTTCTCCATCGTGCTTTGTTTACTTCCCCTATCTACATTTACAGTCTGACACTCATTATCACACTTAAGTACATGTGTAGTCTTGATATGGCTTCTCCGTCGTGCTTTGTTTACTTCCTCTATCTACATTTACAGTCTGACTCTCATTGTCACCCTGAAGTACATATGTAGTTTTGAAAAATGCATGAAACACCAGTGAGATAAGTGAAGTTCTCCACCCAGCTCTCCACTCAGCTACATGTAATTGGTTGTTGTGATGAATATAAGATATTGTGTGATGAAAACACTTCTACATGTAAGTAATTCCTCATTAGGAAATACATGTACTTCATTGTTTGTAACCAAAGTACACAGGCTTGAATTACATCACTTAATTTAAGTACCTCACTTGGTACGCATACTTGAATTACCTCACTTGGCACACATACTTGAATTACCTCACTTGGTACACTTTCTTGAATTACCTCACTTGGTACGCATACTTGAATTACCTCACTTTGCACACATAT
This sequence comes from Liolophura sinensis, assembly GCF_032854445.1. Lineage (NCBI taxonomy): Eukaryota > Metazoa > Mollusca > Polyplacophora > Chitonida > Chitonidae > Liolophura > Liolophura sinensis. The sequence continues at coordinate 643,753 of NC_088304.1, forward strand.
TTGGATTACCTGACTTTGCCCACATACTTGAATTTCCTCACTTAGCACACATATTTGGATTACCTCCCTTGGTACACATACTTGAATTACCTCACTTTGCACACATATTTGGATTACCTCACTTTGCACACATATTTGGATTACCTCACTTGGTATGCCTACTTGAATTACCTCACTTGGTGCACATACTTTAATAACCTGACTTGGTACATGGTGTGAGAGAAATAGGGAAAGAACTTGACCCAGTGACAGTAAAATGTGACTCAGTATGGCATTCCAGTGAGGCAGCAATATAAATACGTCAGCATTGTGACCAGTCTACTGCAAGGAGATCTGTCAAGATAAGAAGAAACTATTGTTAACAGCAGTGTTAAACCCCAATTAAACAAACAAATCTTAATGTAATTAGTCTTTTTGTTTAGTGCTATTAAATTAAATTAGTTAAAAACTGTTAATTAAACAGTTTAGTGCCAACAATGAAATCAGTATGCCCAAACAAGTGAGCCAGAGCAGTCCAATTTCTATTTTCTTTCATTTTTTTAGGATAATTGCAAAAACAAGGGAAAAGATCACACAGCTGGAACTGGAGGAGAGCTCCGTAAAAAAGGTTGGTGTGACCTAACTTTGTTCATAACATAACATTCATCATGAACTTGTCAAGGCTTTTGATAACTGATCTTAAAAGATGCCTGGATAAGTACACACAGAAGTAAAAAGATCATGGAATATAGGTTTTAAGTTGACCAATACTTGCCTTTTTAATCAAGCTTAAATGATAAGAGATGAACACACCAAGTAGTCATGGTAGTGAGCATCATTGTAAAGACCATGAAAATTTGATCCAAAACTAACTCTTGTCTTTTTTTCCATCTGTTTGAATGTTGTGGTAGGTTTTTGGACCACCTTATGTGAAGGTGTCAATGACGTTTCATTTATTCCATAGAGATGTAATATATTTCATATTGAAATAGTTCTTAGTTCATGCAAGTGGACATTACACTAACAGTAGTTACAAGAATCCCATCCTATGTTAGTGTATTGCATGACCTTCAGAATATCTCTTCTTCTTTCAGGCAGCCCTATCATATCAAACAAACCATTTCTGGATTCTTCCATGTGAATTAATCAGCCATGTTATTTCTTCATGTAAATTAGTCAGATGTTTGATTGTGTATGCTTGTCTGATTTCTTCCACATTAAATAATCAGTTGCATGATTATGTCTGAGTATACTTCTGTCTGAGTATGCTTATGTCTGAGTATGCTTGTCTGCTTTCTTCAAATAGTCAGATGCATTATTCAGATAGAGTATGCTTGTCTGCTTTCTTCCATATAAATTAATAGTCAGATGTGTGATAGAATATGCTTGTCTGCGTTCTTCAGATAGTCAGATGTATTTGTCAGATAGAGTATGCTTGTCTGCTTTCTTCAGGTAATCAGGTGTATTTGTCAGATAGAGTATGCTTGTCTGCTTTCTTCCATGTAAATTAATAGTGAGATGTGTGATAGAATATGCTTGTCTGCATTCTTCAGATAGTCAGATGTATTTGTCAGATAGAGTATGCTTGTCTGCTTTCTTGCATTAGTCAGATGTATTTGTCAGATAGAATATGCTTGTCTGCTTTCTTCGGGTAATCAGGTGTATTTGTCAGATAGAGTATGGCTTGTCTGCTTTCTTCCATGTAAATTAATAGTCAGATGTGTGATAGAATATGCTTGTCTGTGTTCTTCAGATAGTCAGATGTATTTGTCAGATAGAATATGCTTGTCTGCTTTCTTCAGGTAATCAGGTGTATTTGTCAGATAGAGTATGCTTGTCTGCTTTCTTCCATGTAAATTAATAGTCAGATGTGTGATAGAATATGCTTGTCTGCATTCTTCCATATAAATTAGTCATTTGGAGTTTGCCTGTCTGGTTTCTTTCAGACTCTCTTCACAGATATAGAAGACAAACCAGATGTGGAGCACATGTATGTTGATTATGATTCCGTGGAACTTCTGAAACCAAAAGGACGAACATGAAATCATGACTCAGGACTTCACCTCCAGCATGTCTTCATGTTTTCTACGTGACACCATTGGCCATCTTGCCTGCTCTGCTAAAGAAAACAGACAATACTGTGGCGTTTTGTCTGGTTTGAACATGATTATCTTATACTGTCAAAGATGCCATCACTATGGGAGAAATGGAGATAATGTCAAATACAAACCATGGATATGAGACTTATCTGACAAAAACTAATGTTTGAACGTACATATGTGTGTATATATATACAAACTTTGATTCCAAGTTAGGGTAAAATCTTGTAACTTTGTCACTCTGGACCAATGACTCAATAATAATACTCTCTCACATTGGGAACATGTGGACTCTCTTTAAATAAACGGTTTTTACACAATGAAAAATTCAAGCTCAGAGTCAGATAATACTTCCCAGATTCTCCCCTCAGCTCGCTCGTAACACTTGAAAGCTGAGGTGCCCATTTAGACAAGGCCCCTCCTATTGTTGAGTATTTAAACTTCACGAAATATTTTGCCAATGGGCCATTTTATAATCTACCCAAAGAGACCCAAATGTCCAAAGTTCCCCGCCATTACCCTACATAAAGAGCGAGTTTTTATTGTAACCATTTCAGTGATGTTGCAGATGGCCATGTCTGTTGAATCTCCCAGATTGGAAACTTCACAGAAACCTTTTGTGTGGTGCCATTGACACTCTCAAGTCAGTATGTATATTCCATAATAATTTGTGGAGAACTTTTCCACAAAGAGCTCTGTGTAAGCTGGTGTGATTATGAACACACCATTTCATTTGCTTTCTTAAAACCAAAAAGCAGGATAGCTTTGGACGTAACAGTTACAATATGTTCACTGTACTATTTCTGCTATGATTCATAACTTTTTCAGAGATTTTATTACAACAAACTGTGTATATTACAACAAACATTTGAGTATATTTATGTAACAAACGTGTGTTTATTAGAGTAAATGTATGTTATTGAATTTGAAGACGTTTGTGGTCATTTGATTTTCTTCCTTTGGAACCAAGCTGAGGGAGAAAACTATCAGTTTGTCCAAATATTGCATGATGGCCTGGTAATATGAAATTAAATTTCATTTGGCATGGCAAACTAAATGTCAACTGCAGTCGAGAACGAATGGTCTACCGTTAAATATCGTGTCTCAGGTTGTATGTTTCGACTTAATACAGCGCCATAAACACCAAGGTGACGTAAAGCATAGATGATTCATGCAATCTGCTTCGTTGGAGAGCTTTCCTCGCAGCAAATATTTCATGTAGGATAGGCTGATTTCATCGGAGAGGAATATACCGACCCGATACTCCGACCTGTTTTTTTATGCATTTGGTTTATTAACGTTCTGCGTCTTAAATGCGATTTATTTCACTTCCCCTGGGTTTGAGGAGCAGTAGGCTGGCTTATCAAAGTTGTACGTAAATATCTAGGGGATTCATGTGTCTGGGTTCTAAGCATTTTGGTTGTGTCTGAATGCAAAGTTTTGAGCAATTTACATTGATTTTCTCTTGGCTCTGGGCGTTAAAAAAACTGTTTAAGCTGTTCTCTGCATACTACACAAGTATTGAAAATATTGACAGTATTTCTAAACAGTTGCTTTCTGGGAAGGTCATCCTCATCCAGTCAAGTTTGTTATGTCCAACAAAATATCTAGGAACCTCTAACTCCTAGGATCAACCTTTCTGGCAACCATATGGCTTTCTACAGTATTCAAATCAATCAGAAGTCTTGCATGGTATAACTCCAGCTGACTTCCATATGTGGTTCAATCGTTCGGAGAAATTCTGAGCCAGGATGAATAATATTAGGCACAAGGCGGCTGTGGTTGAGCAGACAGCGAACATTATTGAGCCGCCATAGGTATGAAGAATCCATCCACCACTGATGACCCCAGTGCCCGACCCCAGACAGAACAGTGCCGAGAAGGCACCCTGGACGGCGACCGTATCACTCTCGTTACCGACAGAGCTGGCGAACGCCACCAGTGAGCACTTGATGAAACAGTACACCGTACCTGTTTACAACAAAGCAGAAATGTTCGAACAGAGCAGAGTGTTTTTCCTTATCTGTGAATTAGAGACGACGACAAACTCTTCACATCCCAGTCTGCTTCCTACAACCCGCTTTAATTCACCGCCCATGCATGTATTTTTTCTCAGACTTGTTAGCTTTGTTCAAGATATTCAAGACTGGAGCACACCTGGCTTGAGGGATGGCAAGAGATAACAGTTACGACACTAAGATATTATACAATCTACGTTTAATGACATAAATATTGCTTTTTAAAAGTATAAATAGTTTAGTAACCAAGCGTTCACGTGAAGTAAAGTACGATGGCCCGTTTTTGCCATTCGAATTTTTTTTACCATTTTATGATTTACAATAATTGAGAGGATTTTCCAATGGAATTTATCGTTATGAACAAATAGTTTGAAGTATACGCGAAACGAACTGTCAAATTGTTGTCAATGCAGTCGTTCAATTAAGTTAACCTGTCCCTATGAGATCAAAACTAGCATTTATACTGTTTCCTACCTAAAATGTCACACGACAATAAAGTATGTTCAATCTTCACACAAATCGCTTTATCCAAGCTCCCAACTTAGCTTTCACATTATACAGATCAGACAGAATCATGATTCACGTCGTTGTACGTGAAGTAGACCTTCACACACTTGAACTGAAATTGCTCGGCGGATCTTCTAAAAACTGGTAGACCTTTTTTATTTCTGTTCATTAAAGAATAATTAAGGTTAAGGCCTACCTACATGCTGTCTTATAAAATAGGGTTTGTACTTCAGGGTAACCACCAATACACACCTTTCTGCGAGTTTATAGTTTTCCGATGATGCTGAATGCTGTTTAGCAACAGTGTTAAATGATTGGAAATGGTGATTGGTGATATTCAATCCGTAACGAAATATTTTTCCTGACTCATAATGATTTCTTCACGCTCAGGTTTCGAGCCGCCTTGTTCATTTTTGACAAAATCGTGATCTTTTTTCCTGTTTTAAAGTGAGCACTTTCGCCGTCTTTTTTCTTGACGGTACATTGTATAGAAATGGAGCTTAGTACCTAGTTTCAGATGACATGTTAGTGATCATGTTTGAGTTCGGGTCGTTTGCTTTATTTTCAAGAGACGTTTTTGTCCGTTTTAGACTGCGCAGTTTTCCAAACATTAGGGCCCTAACTGTTCGTCGTATTGAGTTAAAACTTGAGTTGTATGTGCACGGATTCACCGAAACAAGTTACAAATCAAGTTAGATTTTCGTGCTTTTCTTTTCATTTGTCCAATTTAGGGCTGTTTGTGGTGTTTTTAAACAGTTTTCACCAACTTAATTCGATTTTACCCTTTAATAACTGATCGGGATATAGAACGGGGGAAGTTTCCGGTCTAAAAAGATTTGGGTCCAAGCTGTGTAGTCTGTTCTTCATTCCTACCTTTGTGATGACGTTTTGTGTGTGTGTGTGTGGGGGGGGGATGGGAACGTATTACTCATCCATTGATCAATGATCAGTCCAGCTTAGACCTGAGTCGCCACTGCGCGAGAAAAGGTTCCGTATTGGATGAACAAGTTCCGTGTAATTTTGTCCATTTTTGACACAGATATCTTGCAATAAGTACATGCACATATACATTGGGCTGGGACTTACCGTCCAGAATCTGTACCGGTATCACCCAGATGGGGTTCCGGATGACGGCGTAAATGGCGAACTGGATCACGGAGCCTGTTAGACCCAGACACACAACCGTCTGGTACTCCCATCTCCGGAGTACATGGACGCTCCCCAAGAACGCCACACACTCCACCAGGATCTTAACAAACGTAACGTTACCTAACAAAAACGGCGTGGCTCCTGAAATACAAGAAATATGGTCATATGGTTTAAAGTGAGAGTAGAGGAAAAAGCCCTCAGAACATGCTTGATTAATATGTAATACTGTATGTTATGAACTAACTGATATTAAAGACTACGCCTGCAATGAATATACATTTAACATAACTTTTTCCCTGTCAAGTGAAAAGCAAAACTTATTAGGTATAGCCGCGCTTACTTAAGCATAGATACGGGAAAAGGCCGAACCATAGAACGCCGGCCTTGGAACCGCCTCCGTTCTCAGCTGCTTGCATTTGTTTGTCGATCAATAGATCTTACATTTGATTCGCCCACAGCGGACGTGACCTTACACCTGTCCACACTGGGAATTAATGTACATCGGAACCGGCAACAGTCGTTTTGTGGTCATACATACGAAAACAGTTGACTGAACCGAGCCGTTCCAATTTAGGCCACCAAAATCGGCGGATCCACCCTGGATGAAGCCAGCTTACATAGTTTAGGTAACCTTTTTTCTCTAGTGCAAACGCCAGAGCCGGCCTGGCGATCAGTTTTTACTAGACTAATCGTAGCTTATGTTTTATTTATTTATTTATTTATTTATTTATTTATTTTACAGCATTTGCAGAGACTTTTTCACTTTTAACAATGGTGGTCCAGTTTTATGTGTGGATCTGAGTGACCAGAGTAAACCAGAGGAGTTTGGCAAGTTACAGACGAACTTATTCACCTGAAACTTCAAATACTGTATACGAACATCCTAACTTGGTGGAAGACATGTGAGACTGCCACACGAGGGTCGTGAACCACACTTTCCTAATTAGTAACTAGGGTAGCGGTACCCTTGTAAAGCGCATCCATATGCTGTACCGAAAAGTGGGCGCTGAAACCGTTTATCTCAAGAAAGTACGTAACTGGGCTCCTCGACTCACAAAGATGGTGGTTATTACATCTGTCAGTTATTGTTGAGACATTCAGAGCATTTAAAAGCATTTGAAGTATGCAGTTTCGACGTAGTCTCACGCAAGTTTAGGCGAGATAATGTGGGTCCTCTACCAAATTAACGCTGCTTAAAGAAGTGAGTTTACGCTATCTGCAAAATGCACCGTTAAGCCGATAGACCCGACTTTGCAGATATATATTCAATTTAGCAATTAAATACCGTAAATTCACGCCTATCTGTCGTGTCGGCTTGTGAGAGGCTCCGACTGGTGACGTTTAAACTTAAGTGAACTTGCGAGACCAGCAAAGGCCGGTTCGGCATACTGGTCGCTGCCATGCTTCATTTTATGTCACAGGACAGTTAGGCTGCTGTGTCATTGCCCACAGATGCCGCTAGTCGTAGTCGACATGAATCTGGTCAGACACCGCCAAATGCTCAGGATCGCAAGGTTTTATCACAATTTTCACTATGAGCGTTAAGCTGCGTTCACACAATACTTCTGTCGAGACGACCTGTCGAACGAACATAGGACATGGATTGTTTAATCCGATAGTATCATTCGACAAATCACATCGTCTGAAGGCAGTTAATGAAGCAAACTTGCCCTAGTTTCATTTTTTCATTTAAATTCGGCTAGTCGATGCGACATATAACATCGTGTGAATGCTGGTTTACGCCTAGGTCAACTTCATCAGGTTGGATCTTGCTTTCGGTGGTAAGTTCATCTACGCCTGATTAGACTGTAAACCACGACCAGTTCATACCCAAACTTTCCATGTGCCAGAATAGATATCCTTGTGATATCCCATACGATGCCGAAGTGGCGTAGACCACCAGCAGCCACGATCCATTCTTCACGCTCATAAGAGCGACTCGGCCGATAGAGGGAGTCAGCGATATGCTTTTCCTTAGGGGAGGCTCCAGTGAGGTCTGAATTCAAACAAATGGTAACTGGCTGTGACAAGGAGGTATTTTTTATTTGCTCTTAACATTATATGTGCCTGTGAAATAACACTAGTGTCTCCTAATGCAGAAATACAAAGTTGGGAGACCCCAAGATCAAACCCGGGTTGGGTGATACAAAAGACTTTAAAAATGGCACTTTCTGCTGCCTTGCTTGGCGCTAAGCACTGAGGGATAAGAGCAAGGAAACACGGCATGATGGCCCGGTGTCAGGATAATGTGACTGGTTGGGGTGTCATGATACTTCAGTGGAGGCACCACTCTGGCAGCATGGACTCGCCCTGCCACAAGACGACACAATATATGTACACACCTAATGATGACTCGTCGTCATATGACTAAAAATTGTTACGTACGACGTTAAAACCCAAGCATACATACATACATACATACATACATACATAAAAAAGAAATAGGCCTACTTTATGTTGCTGCCTGACTGGAATGCTATGTCGAAGACAGGTGTACACATGGTACGTAACACAATCATATAGCACTGCATAATTACTGATAACGTTTCAACCAGCATTTAGCCTATGACATTTATATGGTTAGCGGCAAGCAACGGAGTGAGCCTACCTAAATGGAAACTTGGAGTATAGAAAATGTAAAAGATTTGTTACTGTTTAAATTCGCAATAGGAGGGCATACATAGATCTTGTTAGCGGGGAACAAGCTTAGTCTGAGCATTAACCGATGGTCGACCTACTGTTAAAAACCTACCCTGAACGTCATCTCGAGGTCACCCCACATCAGGCCTACTGCCTGATCCTGAACGTCAGTTGGCGGTCGATCCACACTAGACTTACCCTCTTACCTAATCTACAAGTATGCCGCACCCCCTCCCCCCACGGTTTGAGTGCTATATAGGCTGTGTGCAAGTCTTTTTGATGCCTTCGGTGCAAGCTTAACAACCCCCTTCTTAAGATGGAACATATGATAATATAAGCACTAGGGTCTACCAAGCACTAATTTTAGTTACGGTGTATGCCTTGCGAACAGAAAATCGGGTATTTACCTGGTGGTTGCCTAGGTACCTTGACGCTAAAATAGAACCAAACTCACAAACTAAGTAGACGTAGAAGACAAGATGATAGTTGATCAAAGTAAACCTTGTGGTGCAGATCATAACGTCCCTCAGAGTTCTGCCGGTAATGATACCACAAAGGTACGATCTGAAGCCGAAAAAGGTTAATCCATAGAACAGTTTGTAACAACAGATACAGAATCACATATGTTATACCCATTATATCCATCACTTAATTATTATTATTAAGCCATCTAGGGATATATCCATTTATTTGATTGAAAACGCTGTTCAATAACTCAATGCTGAATGGGAAATTTTTTTGTTGGGAAATTTCACTATCATTCATATAAAAGCTGTCAGAATTATGGGTGAAGGAACCGTAATGATATGCAGCCAGAAATAAACCGCAGACTTTTGGCAAGTAACTGACGAACTTTCCGACCTGTCACGTACAGACTTGCATGCCATAATGGCGGAAGACAAGCGCTGTTTAACTAACATTTAGATTGCGCTACTGAAATATGATTATTTTCCGTTTACGACTGTGGTTAGTTATAGCGGTAAAAACCACAACTCCTGAAAATATACCAGCCAATCTGTTGAACAATCATAGGTATTGGGACTGCTCTGCATCCTGTTTTCGTTGCAGCGGCCGACTTTGGTTAAAAGCTTGCGTAGGGGCTGTATATTCATCGTGTTGAGTTTCGATTTGTTGGGAAATTTCACCATCGACAGTTCCATACTACATGATTGGAACACTGATTTCACTCATTCGCCTAGAAAATTCCTTGCGTCTTTTCAACATCATTGAAAACTAACTGCTTCTCTTTACATGATTCCGTCGTAATTTCGTACTTCATGTGTTTTCTTAGTTTTTTGCCGCTTTGCGCTAAAGGAGAAGAGGAAAAAATTTTCCTTTGCGTTAAAGTAAAAATGATGCTAAAATCAGATCAAAGAGCATGAAAACTTATTTGCAAATATGATCTTTAATATTTTTTTGGATTTTTTTTTCAAGAGAAAAGGGTATTTGAAAATATTTTTGTATAGTGGGTATTTGGGACCAACTTTTGGTATTTATCATTGTTGCATAATAATGTTCTAAATAAGGATGTGATGCTTGTCTAATAAATTTATCTGAATGTAAATTTGTTGTTTATATCGAAACATATGCATTTAACATAAATTATGATAATATTTATGAACATATTAAAAATATAAATATGATCTCAACTGAGGTTTAATACATTTTTAACTGAAAAGAACAAATTCTAGAGCAAAAATATTTATTAAACCTGACTTACATACTCATTTATGACATTATCAAACAAAGACCATAAATACCAAAAGGTGGTCCCAAATACCCGCCATACAAAAATTATTTGCACGTGTCTTTTACTCCTTTAGGAAAAATCGGAAAAAATATTGAAGACCACACTCAGGAATAACTTTTCGCACTCTTTCATCCGAACTTTATGTCATTTTTGTGTTTTCTCCACCTTTAAACGTCGTTGTGGGAATTGGTCTAACGATTACTGATCCGGAGCGTCCTATTTGGTTTACGGCTGGTGTATGGCTGTCTATTTCGACGCACAGATAATAAACAGCTTACTTACACAATGCCGTGCGCCAGCGTTCCTACAGCCTTTTGGGAACCATATTCAGCTCTCCTGTTTTGCCCTAGGGCATTCATCGTGAGGGTATCAACGAGGGCATGGTTACCTGAGTAACAAATTCCCAACCCACAAACCAACACTGCAAGGACGACGACATTCGTAGACATAACGTCAGCGTCAAAAAGCCATGATTTCTCTCTGGCAGACTGGCTTGTGTTCAAAGGTAGGACAATGTCTGGCGGTAACTCGCAGTGACCCGTCGCGGGGGGTGTAGGCATCAAACACACGATGATGACCAGCCACATCTTGATCAACAGACCGCAGGTGAAAGCGTTCTTCTCACTGATGATCTGAGGGCTGGCATAACCACAGATCAATCCCCCAAGTAACCCACCCACGGAGGTCTGGGCCAATACCACGCCTATCTGCTGCGGTCCAAAGCCGAATTCCCGGAGGTAGAGCGGCAAGAAGAGGGGCACAGCTCCATGAGCTCCGCTAAAGCAGGAAAAAGTCACCTTATAAGGCAACATCTCGCGGTCCACGTGAAAAAGTCCCGAACCTCGCCTTTTATCATTGGTGTCTGCCATCTTTGTGCTCGCGTTTCACGTTCGTGTTCTTCGTCCCACATTAGATTTAGGCGAAATTTAGAAACAATTTTTCAAATGTAAAGAAGGCAATGGCAGTCATCTAGGATACGTGACAAATTAAGCTGAACTGGCTGCAGATGGACTCATATCCGCATCACATTCAATGTGTTGTACACCAACAATAGAAATATAATGATCCTAAATCACTGATAACGTTTTAATACATTCATCATTTTACTGTGAATTTTTTCCCATTGTTTTCCCTACCAATCAGACGACCATTCTGTCACCAGGGAGACATGAGGTTGTTAACGTATTATCCAATGTTTATTTATTTATTTATTTGATTGGTGTTTTACGCCGCACTCAAGAATATTTCACTTACACGACGGCGGCCTGCATTATGGTGGGTGGAAACCGGGCAGAGCCCGGGGTGAAACCCACGACCATCCGCAGGTTGCTGAGTCAGACTCCTGGGTCATTACTCTGCGCTAGCCGACTGAGCTACGGAGGCCCAATGTATCTCAATACACGTTTTCGAGGAAATTACGAAACCTAGCCCATTTTTCCATACATAGGGGTTATCTTCCCAAAATTGCTCAAATATACTGCATTATAGTATTCGGATACATTTTTAATGAAGTACGTAAAACATCTGTCCGTATTTTGTTTTGTTTTTTATTCATAATATCCTTTTTTGCCAATATTGTTAAACAATTTAAATCCGACATACTTAATTCCGATCCAAAAATTATTTTTTCTTTTGTTAATTTGTCTTGCAATCCACCGTTAGTTTTGATCCAGTTTTCGTATCGATCCCCAAAGTTGTGAACAGTTGGGCACTCTAAAAATAAATGCTCCATTGTTTCTTTATTTTGCGTACAACAGTCACAAGTATCATATGATTTCATCCGTGTTTATGAAGATATGCATTAGAGTTATACTATGTAAAAGCCTGTATTGGAATTTTTTCAGTTTTCTGGAAGGAGAGCAGTGTAAAGCGACAATGAAAACATGACGCCAATCTGTATTCTTATATTGGCCACATTTTCCCAATTTTGATAGTTTCGTTCTGCAATTCTCTCAGTGTGTTTAAAATCCTGGCTTTTTTCTTTAACCAAGATTTTAAATGAAAGAAGGAATGCTGGTCTCACGTGATCAACATATTTGCACGTGCCTGCATCCTGGTACCATTTGATAGGTATGCCTGCTAATAGTTTATTGTGGTCCAAAAACTGCCCTTTACGTTATATTTCTGTTTAAAATCTGTAAATTTTGAAAACTGTCCTGCTGGATTTATCAGATCTCTTATATACCGAGCGTTGTTTTATAAAGAATGTTGGATACTTAAAATGCGAATACAAAATATACCACATGTTTTCATCCCAAACTTTGAGGGTAATATGGGTTTTACTTTTTGCTGAAATTCTCCCCATGCCTTTACGATATCCAGCCAAAAAGGATTTTCAAAGGTTGTCGTATGTTTTTATATACACATTTTTAACGGTGAATGAGTATTTAAAAACCTCGGATTTAAAGCATATTTTGCCATTTTTGTGTTTTAGCAAGTGGCTTTCTCATCCAAGAAATTTTTAAAGCTTGTGCAAATTTTACTACATTTACCATACGTATACCTCCATATGAGTAATTTTGTGTAAGTTGCGACCTTTATATACGATCAGGTTCATCGTTGCATATAAACTTATACAGCACTTATACAGAGGGCCTGTAGATGGTTAGGTAAGGAGATCTGTAAGTTTGGATAATGCAATAGATTTAATTATTGTTATTTTTTTCTAATAAAGGTAAATTTCTTATTTTCCATTTGGGTAATTCTTTCGTCTCAAACATAATATCATAAAGCTGAAGTACATTTTCTGAAATGCATCGACCAGGTATGAAACCTCTTTGGTCTTCATGTATTAGGACGCTACGAACTGTTTTAAGTCTATTTGCTGCACAGGCACTCATTAATGTATAACCAAGATTTAATAAAGTAATAGGTCTCCAAGTTTTAAGCTTATCTCTGGGTTTGTTAGGTTTAGGGAGACCTGTTATTAGGCCTTGTTTTTTGTGAGACTGACATATGGCCTTAAGTAAAACCTTCGTTTGCGGAGAACAAAGTATCCTATCTCTTTCCGAAACATTTGATAAAATTATACATGCAATCCATCATTTCCAGGACTTTTGTCGTTTTTCATACTCTTCAAACATGTAGTCATTTCTTCCATAGTTATTAGTCCTTCTAGTGTTTGCGCCTCAATGTCTGACAGTCTACTAAGTTGTTTAGCTCCTGTAAATACTCTCCTTTTAGTTCAGTCCTTTTATATAATTTTTCATAATACAGTTTTTGTTCTTCTGGGATCTCGCATGTTATATATATTTCAACTCCATAGTCTAGTGTCAATTCTGATATAAGTTTATTAGTATAATTTCTCTTCTCTAACGAAAAAAATACTTCGATGGTTTTTCTCCACTTTCAGTTGATTTAATTTTGTTCTAGTCCTAATGCCGTCTAATTCCCTGTGTCTTACTTTCTCAATCTCTGATTTAAAGCTGTTAGCTTTTACAATCTTGTATCGTCTACCTGCGAAAAGTTCGTCTGTATCTGCGTTTTCATTTTTTAAAATTTCTTGTTCGATTTGCTTTTCTCTAAGCGTTCTTTTCTTTTCTTCACTGATGAGTATTTAATAGTTTCTCCTCTAATTTGCATGAAAAAATTCTCCAAAAGAAGGCTGATCACGGGCTGTTGTATCTAGATTGGATCTATTAATATTTAGATGATTTGTTCTGCACTATAGAGTAGAACTGTATCCTTCGAAAGTTTGCTCTATAAAACATTTTACCTGGTCAATGTATTTGGGATCTTTCAGGAGGGAACAATTTTGTTCCCCATAACCCTTTCCTTTGTCACGGTTAACAAATTTACATCTTAATGTAACAGCCGAGTGGTCGCTATGGTATCCTGGAATATATATCGTAGCTATATTAAAAATATCATTTGTAAGAAAAAAAATCCAATCTTGCCTGTTTTTTAGAATTTTTCTTAGCCAGGTATATTTTCTCTCTGGTTGATGTGATGCACACCAGACATCCACATATTCCTGTTCCTTCATGATATCTATGACTCTTTTTCGGGCTCTAGGATTACCGTTATTTATGTAATATTTTGGTATCTTTATTTGGATCCATTGCGAAATTTAAGTCTCTGCATATGATAACAAAGGAGTTTGCAATTTGATTATTTTTTTTCAACGTTTCCTTTATCAAAACTAGATATAATAGTGGAAAATGTCCTTTCTTTGTTTTCCTTTTTTTCTGACATCATTTTTGCCATAAAAATGGAATTTTTCCCATGGTTTTTACAATCAATCAACTTGTCATTTATGGCTAACTGATCATTTTCATGTATTTTTGTATCTTGAGACACATTTAATTATAAAACAATAATAGCATTACATATGTTTATATTTGTAATTATGTTATATATCTCCTATGTTTTTTCCATACTACCTATGCACAGATAACGTGAACATTTTGCTGCGGGTAGATTCCATAACGATTTATCATACCAAATTGCAATAAAACAAATTTGATAGACACGAGATACATCTGTCGTGCCGGCGAATTGCTACAATTGCGTTGTTATGTCATATTCATTCGTGCAAGTTGATTTCACTTTCACTTGATTTCATAAAATGTGACTTGGAACCTTGTGTGTCTTCAAACGCCTTCACTCCAAATTTCTTAAGTTTTACAGACTCAATTAAAGAGCAACAGAGATACGTATTTTGTTGTTGACAACTGATATTCTGGCATGATACACGATTTGAATACTGATTTCACTCAGTCGCCTAGAAATACCTTGCGTCTTTCTAACATCATTGAAAACTGCTTCTCTACGCATGATTCCGTCCTATTTTCGTACTTCTTAGTTCTTTGGTGGTATGTCTTGCACGTCGTTTTGGGGAAATGACCTTGCTATTATTGACTTGGAACATACTTATTGGTTGACGGTATGCGAATGTCTGTCTCGACGCATAGGTTCCTAGACTTAAATGTTATTTAGGGATCAGTGACCCAGCAGCCTCTCAACAGCCGGGTCGCTGGGAATCCAGTTCAAACAGGTTCCCTGTCAGGCCGTACTTGGGAAAGCTTGCTAGCAACCTGCGGATGCATGGTTGTGTGTTTCCGCCGGGCTCTGGCCGGTTTCTTTACCATTGTTAATTATGATACACAATTTGGAAACTGAGTTAGAGCATTCCTTGCCTCTGTCTTTCATCATTATCAATTGTTGACTCTTTCTCTTAGCACGAATTACACCTAGATTGTGGCATTCTTAGTTCGGTGGTGCTAGTTTTGGACGTTATTTTTGAAATTGCTTTTGCAAGAACGTCCTTTATGGTTGAGGTGTGGTGTACGAAACCTAGAGACTCCTGTCATCTTTCCTGTCTAGACAAACCACAGATATATAGTCATATAAAGGGTCTATTGCCTGTTCTGTGTATACAAATCACGGATCTACACTCACACAGGGCCTGTCATCATTTCTGTGCAGGCAAATCACAAATCTACAGTCTTACAGAGGGTCTGTCATCATTTCTGGATTGAAATATAACGTATCTACAGTCATAAAAAGGGCCTGTCATCTTTTTGATCAACAATCATATAGAGGGCCCGTCATCGCTTTTGTGTAGATAAATCACGGATCCACAGTCACACAGAGGGCCTGCCATCATTTCACTGTAGACAAACCACGGATCTACAGTCACACAAATCATTTCCGTGTAGACAAATAAATGAATAAATAAATACAATGATAAACATAATTTCATGTTTTAGTACGCACAATACTCGCACCTTCTTTTTACCGTTGTGGACCTGAGCTCAAATCCAACAATGGAACATTTGCCTTCATCCAACGCTTCGCCCACATGCATTTGCTTTAATCTCTTCCCTAATACTACGCTTGGCGATACTAGCATTGTACTGTATGTTGCACCAATGTCATGTGTATAGGCTACTGCGGGTTAATCCAAATATAACTTTGTCTTTTTTACACTCCTGAATACAAGTATGTTTACGGCACACAGATAGGATATTATACAGCAACTAATCACTGGAGAGCCGCTATCATACTTATTAAGACGACGAACACAAGCAAATTAAAGGTTAATGTGTTTTAGTAAATCATAAAATGCAAGTGCTTAAAATGTGCAAGAGAGCAGGATAGAGCTCAAACTGTGGTTGGTACATTGTTCTGCAGCAAAGAATCGGTATACACATTTTTAACTGCGAAGAACAAAACATCTGAACCTAACTGTGTTGAATTTTTGACTTAAGTCCTAAACATGTGGTAAATACTGACCCAGACTTAATGGACAGTCAGTAATGTCCCAAAAATGATCTGAAAGGGGTTTGCATATTGATATTGATGCACCACTGGAAACATCTGTCAGGGTTTTGTACTTTATGACCATGTGATTGAATCGTGGAACGTAGCGCACGTGACTTCAGTAGGCATAGTTATAAATCAGGCTTATATATAGCGTTCAGTAGTCCTATACTACATGGCAACGGTCTACAGTTTGAGATGTGGCTACCTCAAATATATTCTCCCCGTAATCTGTTTTGTGAAGTATTTCGCTAACATTACTTGTTGTTTAACACCTCAGTCACCACATTTTTCACTTATACAATGGAGCCGTAAATTGGAAGGTTTTCCAGCAATCTGCGGTTGGTCGTCTGTTTCCCTGAGCCCTATTTTCTCGCACCATTATGCTGGCCGCCGTCCTATAAGTGAAATATTCTTCAGTACGGCGCAAAGCACCAATGAAATAAATAAATAAATAAAGAAATATACGATGGTGGGCAGTATTGGGGGTAGAAGAAAGTGGAGTGTCAGGTGTAAATCATCGACGTTTGGAAAATTCCTGCATGGCAAACATTCCCACATTTATGGTGTCCAGCAATGTGTGATATACGCTGTGAAACATGTAGGCCTAGAAAACCAGAGGTCGTGTGTAAAGTGGAAAAAAAGTTAATTGGGCGCTTGAGATATACATCTTCATTAAACCAAGCCTTAGCGATGTCATCTACAAAGCCTATAGCCCAATATCAACCTTGGCAGGAAGATGGAGCTGACGAGAGATGGCTGAACTACAGCCAAACGTATATGTAAACATCATCCGTGTGTCACTCATTTAGTACAAGTAAACTTATTTATTTGTTTTACTTGATTGCTGTTTGACGCTGTACTCACGAATATTTCACGACCAGCAGAACACAAGCTGTATAATTTGTGTAAGAATATGTGTATGTGAGGCATGATTTTGTGCTGTCAGCTTGTTCTCTGCTGTATGGATACACGATACCATGTTGTGGTCTCCATGGTCGAGGCGGTTATACGCCAGCGCGGCGCAATGACCCAGGAGTCACCATTGCGGTCGATGTGAGTTGAAGTCCGGCTCATGCTGGCTTCCCCTACGGCAGTACGTGGGAAGGTCTCCCACCAACTTGCGGATGGTCGTGGGTTTCGCCGGGCTCTCCCCGGTTTCCTTTCACCGTAATGCTGGCCGCCGTCGTATAAGTGAAATATTCTTCACTACGGCGTAAAACACCAATCAAATAAATATGTAGTGGTAGTTGTGGTTGTCGTGTCTGATTATAGGCCCGTACACACTAGGAGGCGACAACTACGACGGCAACTGCCTGATTATAGGCCCATGCACACTAGGACGCGGCAACTACGACGGCAACTGCCTGATTATAGGCCCATACACACTAGGACGCGACAACTACGACGGCAACTGCCTGATTATAGGCCCATACACACCAGGACGCGACAACTACGACGGCAGCTGCCTGATTGTAGGCCCATACACACTAGGACGCGACAACTACGACGGCAACTGCCTGATTATAGGCCCATACACACTAGGACGCGGCAACTACAACGGCAAATGTCTGATTATAGGCCCATACACACTAGGACGCGACAACTACGACGGCAACTGCCTGATTATAGGCCCATACACACCAGAACGCGACAACTACGACGGCAGCTGCCTGATTGTAGGCCCATACACACTAGGACGCAACAACTACGACGGCAACTGCGTGATTATAGGCTCATGCACACTAGGACGCGGCAACTACAATGGAAACTGTCTGATTATAGGCCCATACACACTAGGACGCGGCAACTACAACGGCAAATATATGATTATAGGCCCATGCACACTAGGTCGCGGCAACTACAACGGCAACTGCCTGATTATAGGCCCATACACACTAGAACGTGAAAACTACAACGGTAACTGCACTATTTATTCTGTATTATACTGCACGATTCACACTATAGCAACTACATGCCGCCACCATTAGTTGTGATGCAAAACGTCGCGACCATGTTGTCAAACGGAAATTAAAAAAGTCCTGTTTAATATATTTATCTGCTCAGTCTATGAGTAATCATCGCGGCATCCCCTGTCGCGTGCTTTCTGAACACAAGACGAGACCATGTAAATGCTGTTATTGTTGTCGTGTCTGGCGTGAACGACCCTACAAAGAGACTCTCACAACGTCATGATCTCTTATCTGCTTGTCTGTTTTATACCTTTTAGCCAGTTAGAACTATACCACGTTACAATTTATAGGCACCATCTCTTTAAAAGGTAACGTCATGCAATGTTACGTTGCCGAACACCTCCGTGCAACATGACGGAAGCAGCCGAATGTGACGTCACATGACGTCAACAATGGGCTTTCACGTGGTTACAGGAATCTGTCGCTATAGTGCTAGCTTTTGGACGACGTTACGTTGATGCCATCTACAGGCTACATGCCAAAGACTTGGCTTCAAAAATAGTAGTGTTAAAGTTGAGTAACTACACTAGGCCATGCTACATAACATTGTCTCTGTATGTACGGTGTGTTTATTCTTGGCCATCGTTGGGTGGAGGGAACCAGTGACAGATGAGAGCGATGATGCATCGCCAATATCTAGCAGGTATGTCGAACATCCATACAAACACACATATAGGCCTATAGTTATACCTGTCTGGAGTCAAGGCTTTTCACATGGATCTATTGTGCGTGTAAGTGTCAAGTCCAACATTCGTCTACCGGTGGTGGACGACGAAGGGGCATTTCAAGTCTATAATCGCAAAACCCATTTCCAAAGCGACCTTAAACCTTAAAAGACCAGGCCCTGAGATTACAAAGACTTAAGTCAAAATTTCAATCATTTAACTTGATGCCCGCAGCCAGTTTCCAAAGTAAAAGGATTTATAAGAAATAATATGTAAATAGCAAACAGCGAACCTGCATCATTTCCAGGTCGTACACAAATATACATGTAGGTACCTCAGTCGTGCTTTGATTGCAGCTGTTCATTAAAGCACCACATGGATGTATTGATACCTCTATACAGCCCAATACTGAACCATATCCGTGAAAAGCGGCAATATGTATTTACGCTTTGACGACGTAGACATTGGGCGAGGATAATTAACCTGCATTTTAAGTGTAACAAGAATAGATAAACGGTC
The DNA here is from genome assembly GCF_032854445.1 of Liolophura sinensis. NCBI lineage: Eukaryota > Metazoa > Mollusca > Polyplacophora > Chitonida > Chitonidae > Liolophura > Liolophura sinensis. The sequence goes on from NC_088304.1 coordinate 663,316, forward strand.
ACAAGGACGGATAAGCCCAGCCACACGACAATAACATTAACATCGCGTTCTCCGGTTGAAAAACTCTTCATATACCATGTTGGATGCGACTAATATGCGTCCAAATGACCTAACTTGAGTGCAGAGTGTACCTGTGTACCTGTGTACCTGTGTATTTTTACCTTTTGGGAAGTCATCGTTAAATAACTAAAAAAATACTTTGTTGTTTGGCCTACCTTTCAATTACAATTTTATTTACCAAAGTACATGGATAAACTAGCGTACCGGTATGATAAGTTTATGTCTACAAATGTTAGGTGGTTTCAAGCTTGTACTGTCCTGTTTTTGCTTATATTGCCTTGCTCTTATAAGTCTAAGATTACCCTGGCTTTTCCTGGTATTGCCTTGTTTTTTTATCTTATTTCCTTTGGTTTTGGTAGTATATTGTCTTGATTTTTGTCTTATTGCCTCAGCATTTGGTCGTATGCCATGGCTTTAGGCTATATTGCCCTGATTTTTGCTTGTATTGTGTATTAATCGGATGGGCGAGAGGAGCGCACACATTCACTGAATTTGCTTGTTAAATATTCATAACATAATTAAAGCTGACCTCGGGCAATAATATTTGATCCTGATAATCAAACTCCCCGCACTGTCAGTCGAACACATTTTTAATGGCCGGAGGTCAACTTTTCAACCACAGGTCATGTACCGCATGAACAGGTATTCCAAGGAAAATGAATACGTGTTGCCATATTAAAAACATGTTATTATTTCTTTTTTTTTTACTGGCACGGTCAGTGAATGGTCCATACACATTTTCATTATTCTTGGGTCCATTTTAATGGGTTTAACCGAGCGTCGCGTATTATTAACATGTCATCTGACCAAGACACGTCGATCAGAACAGGCAATTTCCCATCAGCTCAAATATAGATATGGATGTGTGACTAACCTAAAAGGACCGCTTCGGTGGCCTAATGATTAGAGCGTCCGCCTCGAAGTTGGGAGATCACGAGATCAAACCTTGGGGTCATACCAAAGGCTTAAAAAGTGGTGCTTGCTGCTGCTGCTCGCTTGACGCTCACTGGGTGGTTAGATCAAAGAAACATGACTGGTTGGCCCGGTGTCGGTATAAGGCGGCTGAATTTGATGTCATATCTGGTGTCTTCGGCATGATACTTCAGTGGTTGCAGCACTTTGTTGGCATGCATTCGCCTGGCCATAAGAAGAAATTCCTCGTCGTCATATCACTGAAAAATTGCTCAGTACGACGTTAAACCCCAAACATACACACGTACTTTGCTAAAAGATGAAACATGTCCACAATAATTTAGGCAATATTTTCGGTAATAATTGTTTATTGAATGAGAATTTACGTGAGAAAAACATTCGTCAAAGGAAGTGATTAGGCCTGTTATAGTTGAAATAAAAATTAACAGTAACCAATTTATGCTTTCATCATCTGTATCTGTGCCAGACAGCATTGTGTGTATTATGCTTTCATCATCTGTATCTGTGCCAGACAGCATTGTGTGGATTATGCTTTCATCATCTGTATCTGTGCCAGAGAGCATTGTGTGGATTATGCTTTCATCATCTGTATCTGTGCCAGACAGCATTGTGTGGATTATGCTTTCATCATCTGTATCTGTGTCAGAGAGCACTGTGTGTATAATATCAAGACAGCCATCAAATTCTCAAAGTTGGACGAAGTATAAATCATTCCATAATTCATATGTACATTATGTGTTCTATTATCAAACAGTGTTTATGGTTCTGAGCTCTGGTCCTGGCCACGTGACGGTGAGCTAATGAACTGTGAGTACAGTCAGTGTAACAGCACAAGCTCCATGTTTCCACAGGCTGTGTCATTGCTGCATATCGGTATCATCAGAGAACTTCTCGTCAGTGTTGTCTATATGTTTCAGGTCAGTGAAATAGAGGTAAAACAATTAAAAAGCAACTTTTGTCTAGAAAATATATTTCTAACAACACAAACACACTTTTGGGGATTTTAGCGCCATTAAAATTCAAAGAATATGGAAAACAATTTTTTCTCAGCAATACCGGAAGCTGAGACCGATGGAAAGGAAGGTGGATTTCCGCTGATAATTTCGGTGTATCTCGTACGAAAAGTTAAATTGTATATAGTATACAAACCCTGGGTGAAACCTCAAGAGTGACCGAAACATTAAGTGTAACATATATCAAACACATATCTGCACTTCCGGGACCTTTTATGGAGCAATGTGTTTCAGATAACATGCATCATTCAAAAGATCGTACAAACAATTTTTATTGCATTTTTGTGTACATTAATGACCTTAAACAAAATATATTGCTTGGATTGGCGATAAAGGCAATAAAAACATATGGACGTACGATTCTTTATTTCAGATGACTCAGGAAGCCGTTGACAGCTTGCATCTCAGCAACTCCGCCATGATGCTTGTGTCTCTCATCGTACAGATTCTCTGGCTCCTGCTTCTAAGAGCGTACAGGTCAAATCGTAAGTTTGGACATTTAGAATTATCTTACGATCCCATCTCCTATCCCCCCACCCCCCACCCCCCACCCCCCACACCAAATCGTTCAGATTCGCTGGCTTCTGCTGGACAATAATATGCTCATGTACAATAATAGACTCGATTGATGTTTAAACGTTTAAGATAAATCGCCTTTCACAGGGTGCTATTTGTCTTATCAACTCATAAAATTCGAATAGTCGGATTGATCCGTCATAAAGCGCTGCTTAATTCAGACAGTCAAATCTAGATCGTATCTAAAGAGATGAGAAATAGTTAGATCTGAATGTAATCAAACAGGAAAAGAAAGGGAGAAAAAAAAGAGATGAAAGAAAGGACCATATACACAGATTGGGTAAGTATTGTAAGTACCAATAACTGTATCAAAATACCTGTAAGGGTATACGTTATTCATGTACTTATGGCTGCCACTTCATGTGTTCAGAAAATCACGGCAAATTACCTAAAATTCGTCCAAATAAAGAATACATTTGGAAGGCAAATACATGTCATAAAATAATATTTCTGGTGCTGAAACTACCTTTCATCTAATTGAATACCATCCTACCTTCCCCACAAACTTTCAAAACACCTTTATATAAGATCCACAGGAGCGGAAATCTGAGAATCAGGCAAACTGAATAAGTTAGTCATAAATAAGATGGTAGGTCATTTACCACATAGTGCTCCAATCAAATATCCAATCAGCGGCGTTCTATTGTCGTGTATCTCTTTTACTCCCACAGGATTATAAATCATAATTAAACTGAAAAGTCGTAACCTGAATATTTCGTATATGTGTTTTCTTGGTTCAGGGAACTGTACTCAAAGCCTAATTCGCAGACGTCGAAGTTTCGAATGGCTAACTGATGAGATCAAACAGACCAAGGAAAGGAACTGGAGGCGTCATCTGCATGGTAAATATATCTGCAAATTTAAAGGCTAATTTAAAGGCAAGAACATGAAACATATACAAGACAAAAGAACAGTAATCACTGTCCGGGGAAAAAAAGATTGATTTCTTTTTTCTTTTTCTTTTTTTAAAATTTTCAATCCATTTATATGCATTTTAAATATTGGGCATGGCGCTTATTAATTTTTTTTTCAATAATATTTTGTCTACGATTACTTTTCCTATCTGGCAGAGCAGAATTTCGAATCCAGCTGCCGCCGGTTCTGTTATGACTTGCAGTTAATGTGTTGCAATTTGTTATGTTTCCATCACTGTATGGTCAATATTTTGCCTAGCTAAGCACCTATATAGTTCTGTATAGCGTTTGACTTAAGGTTCTTTTTTTGTCGACGTAGTAAAAACAAACTATCGTCTTAAACAATTTAATGAATTTTAGAACTTCGTAAAACCGTCCTCAGAATTTCATACGGATGGTTGTTGTGTAAGCTGCTTGTATCGTTTTTCATATAAATTCGATCCGTGTTAAAATCTTTCATTAGTGACTTCGATGGTACATCTGTTACTGTTTTGTACATTCATACTGTAGGGGTCTTATTACCCCCAAACCGTTTATATATTAAATATAATGTGTTTTGTATCGTTTAATGTATTAGAAGAGGAGATGGAACTGATGGCTCAGACAATTGAGTACCTCCAGAGAGGCAACGGTCACGTGACACACCTGCATCCGGTGAAAGGTACAAATTTCCTGAGGTCCCAAACTATCCTGGGTTTAATATTTAAGTTTACTTTTGACATTATCTGAGGGCATACATTTATTGGCCTTTGGCCCACAACTATTTCATATCAACATGGTCATTATAAATTGCTAAACAGAGAAGTTCCAATACCATAAATCTACTATACGTTTGATGTATCAAATAAATATGTAAGGTAGTTAGATGGCACTTTGCAACATACCCTGTAAAATATGTTGGGCCTAATTTATTTTCTATAGGACAATATTCTTCATCTTCGTTTGCCTTTTTTTAAGCACATGTAAATGAATGAGCATAGAGTAAAGAAATCTGGTTTTACTTAACATAATTCATCAGTCATGAGAAAAGCCACTGTGCATCATTATCTGTTTAGCATTTATTTATTTACGTATATTCTTATTAGTTTCTGAAATATTGCCTAAAATTCCCATGACTCTAACATCCTTGACACAATCATATATACTTTACTTACAATCCTCAGAGTATACAAGCGGTGAACTCTTGTGGTGTTATGTGTAATACGTTACAGTTTGTCTATAGTAGTTCACCAGCATTGTAAGCATAAAGGCAAAGATGGATGTGTTTTTGCACATCTTGGCGAGAAATGTTCATTATTATAATATGTGCCAATTATGTGCACTTCTTCTGTCTACAGTTCTGAAGGTGACATATCCACCAATGATCACATGTGAGTGTCCCGACATCCAGTCCCAACTTCCGGTACAATCGGAGATTTGTGTCACAGAGCAGGCATCTGCCAGTGCAAGCAGCAGCGAGGAAGACTTTGATCTCTTCGTGAATTCCAGCGATCCGGAATTTATCCAACCGGATTACGAATGGGACTCGGAGTATGATTTCGGATGAGCAATTCATGATTTATTTTGCAAATCGACATTTAAAGAGCGGATCAGTCAATTTTGAGAAGAATCTCCTGAGCTAAACATGCTCACGTATTTTGTACGTGCTAGGCGGAGTTGAGGGAACCATGTGGCCATTCGTATACACGCACATACTGCGAAAATTGGCAGAGGTGGTCAGCTGGTAATTGAGCAATTATCCTGTTTGGGATGAGCCTCAAATATGACGGCATGACATTACTCACCAAAAGATGTGACAGGAAAGAAATGCAACACACGTGCGCTATCAACACGCGATGCAAAGCCACAATGAGCGATCTGCGCGACAAATAGGTATATACCGTAACCGTCCACTCACATAAGCCTGTCGTGTGGGATCCAAACTCTCTCCACCAAAACACAGGCTTTTCCCACGATGGCGCTCAACCGCACAACCTACCTCAGCTTCCGTCTCGTTTTTCGGACACCGTCAAATTCCGCTCCACTTTTAATTATAGGCCTGTATTTAATTTAATGTAGGAATTTAAAATCAGGTTAATTTTTTATTATGAAATGGTTGTACATGTTGAATCTTTGCCCCAGTCCACTGTGTCATCACTCACAGTCCATTGTGTCATTACAAAACGACATCCGGTCGTTATTAACTTACCCTCTATATAAGCTCGCCCTAATTAAATGAATGTTATATATGTCATTTTTTCTTATCCTTATAAATATTTAAACTAATATTTCTTATTATTTTCTTATTGTCGTTTTCTAATCAAAAAATAATTACAAAAACAAGAAACGTTTATTTGTTGTTGATTTTTCACCCACTTTTTGCCTTCGACATATTTTGTTTTATAATGCTGTCACTGTGATACCTTCAAGGTCATTATAATCCAGTCTGTTAACGCATACCAAAATTTACATATATACGTCGTTTTAATACAGATCTAACTCTGGTTTCCTCCACCAATAGAGATCTAACTCTGGTTTCCTCCACCCATACAAATCTAACTCTGGTTTTCTTCACCAATACATATCTAACTCTGGTTTCCTCCACCAGTACACATCTAACTCTGGTTTTCTCCAACAATACATATCTAACTCTGGTTTTCTCCCCCAATACAGATCTAACTCTGGTGTCCTCCAACAATACAGATCTATCTCTGCTTTTCTTTACCAATACATATCTAACTCTGGTTGTCTCCATCAATACAGATCTAACTCTGGTTTCCTCCCCCAGTACAGATCTAACTCTGGTTTTCTCCACCAGTACAGATCTAACTCTGGTTTCCTCCCCCAATACAGATGTAACTCTGGTTTTCTCCCCCAATACAGATCTAACTCTGGTTTTCTCCCCCAATACAGATCTAACTCTGGTTTCCTCCACCAATACACATGTAACTCTGGTTTCCTATCCCAATAGAGATCTAACTCTGGTTTTCTCCCCCAATACAGATCTAACTCTGGTTTTCTCCCCCAATACAGATATAACTCTGGTTTCCTTCCCCAATACAGATCTAACTCTGGTTTCCTCCACCAATACACATGTAACTCTGGTTTTCTCCCCCAATACAGATCTAGCTCCAGTTTTCTCCCCCAATACAGATATAACTCTGGTTTTCTCCCCCAATACAGATCTAACTCTGGTTTTCTCCCCCAATACAGATCTAACTCTGGTTTCCTTCCCCAATACAGATCTAACTCTGGTTTCCTCCACCAATACACATGTAACTCTGGTTTCCTACCCCAATACAGATCTAACTCTGGTTTTCTCCCCCAATACAGATCTAACTCTGGTTTCCTTCCCCAATACAGATCTAACTCTGGTTTCCTCCACCAATACACATGTAACTCTGGTTTTCTCCCCCAATACTGATCTAACTCTGGTTTTCTCCCCCAATACAGATCTAACTCTGGTTTCCTCCACCAATACAGATCTAACTCTGGTTTCCTCCACCAATACAGGTCTAACTCTGGTCTCCACCAATAGGGATGATAGACATCCCAAAAGTTAAAACATCAGTGTAATAAACAAAAATCACTGATTGATGGAACAAACTCCCACATTCTACACATTGGCATGTGTGAATATAAAATCGATTGTTAATTTGTATGGAAAGTTTATGACTTACGACAACTAGCATGGCACAAAGTTCGGATACTGACTTGTTACATTCTCCTATAGTCTGTTTCTCTGAGCTTGTCGCCTGTTCTCAGCTATCTCTAAACTCATGCACTCACACTCACTACCAAACTGACTTCCTTATTGACACATAACATGATGTTCATATTATTGCTTAAATATGCGTTCGGATATTTTCTGTTTGTTTTATTTGTTGGGAAGGTGTGCCAGCAACGGACGGTCGCGGGTTTCCCTGGGCCATGCAAGGGTTCTTCAACCCCATCCCCTCCCCCCCCCCCCCCCCCCCCCACACACACACACAATGCTGCCCTCCGTCGTATAAGTGGGATACTCTTGATTGCTGGCAGGACGTTCCCACAGACGATTGGCCAGGAAGCCAACATTACTTAGTCATCACAGCGGCCGCATTTGTGAGGGGCTCCCGAATCATTGCGGGGAGCTAGTGACAACGGAGATCCCCGCCAATAGGTCACAAGTTTAGAGTTCTAGAGTACGACTTAAAAACGGACAATCCATTCGAATGACTGTGTAGAGAGGTTGCCAATTGAATGCGACATAGGCGAATTCTACAAAGCCATTTCTGACTTAAGCCAAAATTTAAAACCTCTTCACAATGCTTTGTCTTTGTGACTGAAAGCTGAAATTTTGACACTTTTATCTTAGCAATTATGAAGTGGTCAAACTGTTATTACTAGGTCTTAAATATAAGATCTAAAAATGTATTTCAAATTTTAACTAATGTCTAAAATGGCTTTGGGAATTGTCCCCAAGGCCCCTGTTTATCAAAAGTCTTAATTGAGATTCAACTACAATTACCATGTGTTGCTCTAGAAAGTTCAAAATTTGAACACTTATACATCACACCAATTTATAGTGCTTATCACCATTTGAGTTCTTTCCCGTTCTGTTTTTGTCTTTTAAATCACGTGCACTTTATGACTTAAGTCTTAAGTTGCTTGATAAATACGGCCATAAGATGACAAAAGCTGTCAGAGTTAAGTTTGGTTTAGTCTTAACTTTCGGTATCATTAATGAGCTTAGATTTGAATTAAAACGTAAACTTCCAAGTTTGTCATAAAAGATTAAGTATTAAAATAGAAATTTCCTGAGTCGCAATTTTGAGTAAACTGTTCTAAAGTTAAGACAATTGCACATTTGTAGCCTATAATAGCCGTGTATTAAGGAAACAACATAACACCTGCACACTGTATAAAACTGGGGTCACATCCATAATGATTCAGGTCCTTAATTAATTAATTAATTAATGTATTTATTCGATCCTTGTTTAACGCCAAAGTGACGAATTTTTCACAGAATTTTCAGCAAACCTGCGGATGGTCGTGGGTTTCCCCCGGGTTCTGTCCGGTTTCCTCCCACCATAATGCTGGCCGCCATCGGATAAGTGAAATATTCCTGAGTACGGCGTAAAACACCAAACAAATAAATAATAATGCTGGCCGCCATCGCATAGGTGAAATATTCTTGAGTACGCATGGCGCTTTCCAACGGACAATACCTAAAGCGGCCCACACATGCTCAATATTTTGTTTAATATTACTAATGCTGAGCGTCTGTATGCGTCTGTATTGTTGAAGGAATCAAATCTCAGTAGTTATTTATTGATGAGTCATCAACATCAATGAACATGTGTCTTCAACTTTTGTGCGCAATATTTCATTTTCCATGTGGGCGTCGATGTGAAGGTATGATGCATGACCCAAAGAAAGCAGAAAGAATTTTCCTTGTCGAGTTGACTGAACCATACTTTGTGCTACCCTGCCTATAGGAATGATCAAATCGTTTTGCCGAGGTACTCGAAGCGAACTGGTGTGGCCAAATTTTTCACCCTGTAGGTACCACTGTTTCGTCCACTTTATGTGCCTTCTCTGCCCTTTCCTTACACTTGAATGTACTATGGCAATGCGACGATGACCGATGTATCCGTTCGTGGTCACGTTTTCTTTCAGGCTAAGAGTGATTCAGTGATATTGACAGTGTACATATGGCACACGACAGTGTATATACCGAACACGATAGTGAACATGCTGCACATGGCAGTGTACATATGGCACACGACAGTGTACATAATGCACACGACAGTGCACATATACGACAGTGCACATATACGACAGTGTACATATGGCACGTCAGTGTACATATGGCACATGGCAGTGAACATACTGAACACGACAGTGTACATACTGAACACGACAGTGTGCATATGTCACATGACAATGTACATAATGAACACGACAGTGAACCCAAAGGACAGTGCACACACTACACATTACAGTGTACATATGGCACATGACCGGGAACATACTGCACCCGACAGTGTACACACCGCACACGACAGTGTACATGCGGCAGATAACAGTGTGCATACTGCACATGGCAGTGTACATACTGAACACGACAGTGCACACACTGCACACGACAGTGTACACATTGCACACAGCAGTGTACGTACTGCACATGACAGTGTACATACTGCACATGAAAGTGTACATACTGCACATGACAGTGTGCATACTGCACACGTCAGTGTACATACTGCACACGTCAGTGTACATATACGACAGTGCACATATACGACAGTGTACATATGGCACATGGCAGTGTACATAGGGCACATGGCAGTGTACATACTAAACACGACAGTGTACATACTGAACACGACACTGTACATACTGCACATGAAAGTGTACATACTGCACATGAGTGTACACACTGCACACGGCAGTGTACACACGGCAGTGTACGTACTGCACATGACAGTGTACATACTGCACATGAAAGTGTACATACTGCACATGACAGTGTACATACTGCAACATGAAAGTGTACATACTGCACATGAGTGCACACACTGTACACGACAGTGTACATACTGCACATGAAAGTGTACATACTGCACATGAGTGCACACACTGTACACAACAGTGTACATACTGCACAATGCCCCAGGAACCTCTAACCAATGCCTTCGCTAAAGCTCATGGTGGCTTCCTCGGGTCCGTGAGAAGGTCTCCCAGAAACATGGCTTCCCCCTACCGTAATGCTGACCGCCGTCATATACGTGAAATATTGTTGAGTGAAGCGTAAAACACCAATCAGAGTAAAAAAACAAACTCTCCCAGTAACTCTGTGCCGTTTTATAAAATGCAATGGACTGACGGCGTATACTACTGATACTATTATGAGCTGAGTGGTTGGGCTGTCATGTCAATCCCCAGGTCACTCAAGGTTCAGGGTTAGTCTCACACTTGCGTTCTCATTGTTCTCGGCGGCCAGTATTTAGTAAGTGGTGGAATGTGGTCTGGCATGAAGTTAGCCGGAGAACAATTGCCTCTAGCCATAATGACATATATCACAGGTCGGAAAGGTTCGCCAGAAAAAGGTCGATGGTTTACCTCCGGCATTCCTCTTTCCTCAACTCATAAAGCCGGTCCTCATGGTATCAATGAAAAAATTCTTGAGTGCAGGGTTAAGAAAATCAATCAAATAAATAAATATATAAAGATAATATTACCATACCAACAGTTCTGGGGCTAGTTTCCGGCAACAGTTAAGAAACACAGATATTTTGTGTCGTCATACATGCAGAATACAAGCACGTGTTTGGAAATAACAACGAGGTCAGGTGTTTGGGCGGGTTTACAGCTGAGAGGTACGGTTTGTTTGAGAGGCATCCAGTCACTGTATCCATTTATTGTGAGTACGATTTAAATCTATTCTACAACGTTTCCGTGTGTTTTAGATGAAACATAGGCTTCTTGAAAGACCAGAGATATCATAGCTTCATAAGTGGCCATAACACGCTGGAACCCAGATGTCGAGCACAGACTGGCAGTTGTGGTAACCATGTGCATTACTCAAAATACTATATTAGTATACACAGACCAGAATGTCGGTCCCTGGAGAAATAGCGAAATATCCCGCTAAAGCAGTGGATAATCACACGTGGTTCAGCTCAATGAAGGATCTGCTTTTTACAATGAAAATCTGATAAGCCGACCAACAATAAATCCAATACTCTGGCAAAGTCCTTGCTATTCTCAATGCGCCTCCACCTTCACCCAACCACCTTTGGTTGGGGTTTTATTTAAATATTCTAGCCGAAATGTGGAAAAATTAATCTGAGTAGCTCTGTCCATAACCACTCTGATCTCTCTGATGCAGTGTTCTGTGTTATAATAATGTGACACAGGGGTGTTTTAAATATGAGGGTTTCAAATCGTACTACTAAATCGGATTACAGCAATACAGACAGAATTTTATGATCTCCTGACTCATTTTGCCGAGGTACTCGAAGTGGACTGGTGTGGCCAATTTTTTTCACGCTGTAGCTACCACTATTTTGTCCACTTTATGCGCCTTCTCCGCCCTTTCCTTATACTTGAAAGTACTATGACAATGCGATGATGACTAAACCGATGTATGCGTCCATGGTGACATTTTGTTTCAGACTAAAGATTGATTCAGTTATACTTAACGTGTGCAGACAACTAAAATTTTTCTCCGCTAAAATTCCCCAAAATATTTTGACCGATGGATCCAATACGAAATGCGGAAGAAATAATCTGAGTAGCTCTGTCCATAATCCCTCTGATCACTTTGATGCAGTGTTCTATTTTTTAATAAAGTAACACAGGGGTGTTTCAAACTTGAGTGTTGCCAAATGGTAAAGGGACGTCAGTTCACTGAAAAATCAGCTTTTCACAATGAACACCCGAGAAGGGGCTCAATGACTAACAATAGGGTTACCCTATTTTTTACAGCTGCCTAACAGAGTAACTACCGTGACATGCGTCACTATTCGTTCTTACCATGACATGTGTGCAGGCTTTATGATACACATCACCATATCCAGTCTATGCCATACTATGTTATAAAACGTCTACCGTTATCATAATTAGGTCGCTGTGAGTTCAAGTCCAGCTCATGCTGGCTTCCTCTCCGGCCGTGGAAAGGCCTCCCAGCAACCCGCCGATGGTCGTGGGTTTCCCCCCGGGCTCTGCCCGGTTTCCTCCCACCAGAATGCTGGCCGCCGTAGTATAAGTGAAATACTCTCGAGAGCGGCGTAAAACACCCATCAAATAAATTATCATAATTACATCAAAATTTCGCAGTGATGTGCACACAGTCATTGCAACTGAAAATGTGTCAAAATAGCCTTAAGGGTCTCCTCATGTCAGATGTCTGCAAATTTGCTTTCAGCCATAACTGGGTTTTGACTAAACATAGGTAAGCTCAATAATAACAGACTCAAAATAATCGTTATTTAACATTGGATATGTACAAGACAATGGCTTGGACTATAACCTGCATATCTCTTTGTAATTCCCATATACATCTATAAACCATTGTGTGCTGGGTAGTACCATACTTCATAGTACTAAACCACTAAAAAAAATGTTACTTTAAGGAACACAGATATTTTGAGTCGTCATACAAACACTTTTGTAAACTTTGATTGTTAGTTTGACACTTTTATAGTCAGAAATTTCCACAATTGTGGGCAGGGTGCCCTAAAGGGATTTACAATGTTTGATTTGTGTCATAGTCTGCGTCATTCTGCACGTTCTTGTCCATACGAGATAATATCGTACAACAAGTCAAAAAATGGGATTTAATTCGTGTGTATAGGCCTGATATGATCCGTATACTGTGTGTTCAGGGGATTATTTTCATGGGATAGTTGTTGTTCTGTGTAAAATAGGACCAAAGATATCGCGTAATATAGAAATGCACATTTTCGAACAAATGTCAGCGGTCCCTTCCCATCATCTCGCCGAAATTCTGCATCAATGACAGTTGTGAGTGGTTGCGGGTTTTTAGTCATGGTGAGATTTCGGACACGTGGTACGATGACGTCAGTTATTGAAGATTATGGTTTTCACAGTGTGTACCTAAAGAGATGAGCAATCAACAAAGATTTAACCCCTGTCTTGACAAAGCCAAGGCAAGCGGTAGTGTTTCTGCTTCTTCCCCGCTTAGTTCGCACCCCTCTACCGCAGGAGCGTAGCGTGGATCTTCACTGGGGGGAGGGAGGCTCGGATTTGACAAGAGCGGAACGACTATCGCAGTTTATTAGGTGAAGGTCCAGGGAGCTCCGGGATTTTAGATTGCCGGAGAGAGAATCTGAGTGATTTCAAAGTGTTTCGAATGCAGATTTGGCCAAAGTGTACACATTCATTTCACATTTAAAAAAAAAACCAACTCCAGGTCAGCTTTGATGTGGTTGAAAACAGGCTGTCCCTGAATATATAGAATTTATTATTATGGGTTCCAGAGTTACAAACAGTACAAGTAAAACTGCGGCATCTGTCTTGTTCACCAGACGGAAATAGCTACTGCTGCCTGCGCGGTACAATTTAAGAGAGGTAATTCTGTAAAACACGCGGTCTTCCACTGGAAACAATATGGAAGGCTTCACATAAATCTCTTAATAGGCCTATATACTATTTAGTAAACTAGGACGAAATTGAAATATAGGTCTATATAGGCGACATCAAATATCTGTTGAATGGATGTTAATAGCTGGGTAAGAAATATAGGCTAAAATACGTTTTTCGTCGACTTGAGCTGAACATTTCCGCGACCGTCCCCGCCCCGCTCAACCTACATATACATCCTGACACGACCTCTTCTTCATTACCACAATCAAAACAACCGATCAGAATTATGACTGGAGATTTGTATTATGGAGTGATAAATTAAAATTCGACGATAGTAAGGCAGCAACTCCAGGTAACTTGCAAATATCCTTCCAGATAATGACCAAGATTTTAATCACATCTCTATTTCACACCAACTATGGATTTGTTTTAGCCATCTAATTTGCTCAGGGTGCAGATATTTATAGATACTCTATATGACCATAAGTTTCGTCCATTACTAATTTACCAATTTGGACTGATTCTGAGAGTTCTATTGAGTTTAGAAAGGTGTTTTGTGGTTTGCTTGGAACATGGGATGATACTGTATTGGAAAATTGTAAGCTTCACCACCAAAAATAATATTTGTGATATTTATTTGCCTCTAAAAATACACTTTGTGTTTGCAAAACTCTAGGTTATTAAGGGTATAAATATATTACTTATATTAGTGTAGAAATGGCGTGTGATAGATATGGGATATCTTACATTTCCCAAGGGACCTCACTGGTCCAGAAGGTTACACCTTAGTGACCATGACCGAAGAGATTGTGTAATCGAACCATCTCTCGTCTTCAGTGTTTAAATGTTTTTGTGAATTTTAGGTCCTTGGACAGGAGATTTCTGGATTCCCTTGCTCTCATTGTTTGTTGTGCTTACTGGAAACAATTATCGGTTGACTGCCGGTTCATGAGGCAGTTTGCGCAGTCTTAAGTTGGTATAAAACCGCTGTCTACGCACGTGGGAAGGTTCTGCAGTTGCTTGTCTAAGGTCGGTGGTTTACGCCGGGTACTCCGGTTTCCTAAACCAATAAAGCATACTGATATGGTATAAGGGTGAATATTTTCAATGTTGCGTTAAAACAACAAATATATTCATTTCTCTCCTCAGATGGAGCGCTTGGTAATCCTCACCTTTCTCGTTATGGCACTCCTCTGTCTCCAAGTTGTCTCCCCTTCGTCTCTCGCTAATCGCTTAGTGTGCCTGAAGACATGTCGCGCGAAGAGACAAGAATGTGCAGCGTCGTGCAAAACGCACATACAGGACGAAATGAAGAGGAAGAAATGTAAAGTGGGTTGTCGAACGCTACGAATCCAGTGCAAATCTAACTGCAAAATACGGAAAAAGACGGCTGCGGTCAAACCGCCGGTTCATCGCAAGAAACAAAAGTACTTATCCAGCAGAATCCCACTCATCCCTTGATGAATATTAGATTTTTTCCTGAAAATTTTTGGAAAACTAATGCTATATGGCACTTTCATGTCCACTTTGGGGTTTTTGGATACCAGCTATTTTATCATGGATCTAAGTGCATCTGACTGCAGTGCTGGAAAAACATAGTGCTGCTACAGGAGAGATGCTATGCATTCTACCATTTTCTTTCTACCATTTTCTTTCTTCCGATGTAAACCGCAATTCCCTCTATCAGGAAACGTTACGCAAGCCTGAAAGGGATCGCCTGTTGTACACAGCAGGTTAAATGGCAAATGCCTGAAGCTATCTTGAAAGTCTGTATTTGACGGGTGAACCATTGTTTGGACATTCACCAAAGTCAAACAGCCTCTCCAGCTGTAACAACGTTGAACAAACTGTACTAGTCCATTGTAAAACAATCCACGAGGGTGCCGACGCGTTGCCTCGATGTAACTATACAGGGAAACTTGGTGTTTCATAAATTAACATGGAGCATAATAAGTGAGGCAAAACCTTGAAATCCATTAGCCCGAATATATAGATATATAGATTTTTTTAATTGCTGTTATATCAATAAATTTTTTACTGTACTTTTTATTTTTTGAACAAGACAAGTTGTTCTTCAATGTGTGAATTCTTGCTTTGCGGAAATATGTAATGTGAGCTTGGTTATGTTAATTCACGACATAGACCGGCTTCAAAATACTGAACGGGACCTCCGTGGGCAAGAGGTTAGTGTGCCAGTGCAACACAATGACTCGGGGGCAGCTCATGTTAGCAGAAGATCTGGCAGCAACATGTGGATGGTCGTGGGTTTCCCCCGGCTCTCCACGGTTCCTCTCCCCCCCCCCCCACACACACACACACTATAATGCTGACCACCGTCGTACAAGAAAAGCACTCTAGAATAAGGCGTAAAACTTCAATCAAATAAATATTAAATTAAAAAATAAGTCTTTGATTTGGACACGCGCTAACGATCGTTCCAATTAATGGATAATTTAGTTACCTTGGCCTCTTTTTTGGAGACAGAAAGGATTGTTTTAGTCAATAGTTTGTGAGCCCAGTGCTTAGTTTCAGTTCTGATCGTGATATCACTTGGCTTGTGCTGCTTTGGTGACCATCTTCGAGACATTTTCAACACGATATAGATGTAGGAAGTGACCAGCCCTACATCCTATGCAGGTAGACTTCTTAAACATGCGAAGAACAGCAAAGAACAGAAGGTCCGCTGCCAGTGGATAAACTGTCCGTGAAGTTCAGCCTTAATACCAAAAACAGGGTCGTGTAACTGTTAAATCATTGATTTGTCAGAGCGGCAAACCATACAATTTTACTTAATTCTGGTCATTATGCATGTATGTCTGCTAAACCTTACAACACGTATTGGGAATTAGTGGCCAGCAATTCCACCATGGGCTAAGGTTCAAAGAGCAATGTCTTCCTTTAAATAGATTTAGTATAGTCATAGATTTTGTGTCCTCTATCCTTTTTAATTCAACATTAAGTATTGCATTTATCGCCTTGGATTTTAAAACTGTCCGCTATCGTCGTAAAACATTGCCGAAATTGTCAACGCGCGGCACAATGACCCAGGAGCCACTCACCAATGCGGTCGTTGTGAGTTCAGTTCATGTTGGCTTCCTTTCCGTTTGCACGTGGGAAGATCTATTAGCAACCTGCCGAAGGCCGTTAGTTTCCCCTGGGCTCTGCACAGTTTCCTCCCACCATAATGCTTCCCGACGTCGTATAAGTGAAATATCCTTGGGTACGGCGTATAACACCAGTCAAATAAGTATTTAAGCCGACTATTGTGTACTAATACAAGTTATAAGCTCATGATTTCATTTGGACGGGAAATCTGTCCTTCAGTACGCCACTATTACCAGAAACATTCCGTTTTACTGCTTTATGCTGAGTATTTACCATAAGTATTTGCAGATATTTGCCAAATATGAAGGCATAATTTAAAAAGTGAACCCTAATATCCACTCGACCGGATACTTCGGACATTCCAGTTTCCTCCATGTGTTAAAATAAAGCTCTTGTAGCCATTAGCGCAGTCTCACGTTTGTTGAAGTTTGGGGACAGGAAACGAGTGTGTCTTGGAGCAATTAACGAGTGTGTCTAGGGAGAGGTAACGAGTGCATGTGTCTAGAGACAGGTAACGAGTGTGTTTTGGGTGTGAATAAGGGATAAGGCCACTGACCTTTTCTTAGTTTCGAGGTTAGATATATGGAGCGAAGGTCAAAAACTCGAAAATCCGGAAGAGCGAAAGTCAAAAACGTGCGAAGATCAGAATCGCGGCGAAATTGCGACGTTTCTATATAGTCTCTCACCTTCAGGTTTTCCCGTTTTCAACCTTCGGCCTTTCGTAATTTCCATTTTATATTTGTAACGTTGAAATTAAGAAAATTCCGCGACCCTCTTCCTTTCTTGCAGAGGGGAGAGGTGTAACGTGAGAAAAGGTGTTTATCCTAGCAGAGGCAAGAGAAAATTTCTCATAGGCTTATATGATAAATAATCTCCATTCCTAGGTCCCATTTCAAAACTCTGTGAATGGAGGTGTTGGTTTTTAAATGGAATTTGCACAGTTGCAACATCACTTGAGCACCCGGTACACACCACTTGAGCACTCGATATATGTAAGATAGTGGAGATGTAACCCTCTGCTAAGGCGCTGTTTCTTTGTGTGTGTGTGTGTGTGTGTGTGTGTGTGTGTATATGTTGTATGTGTGTTTTTGTAACGCCGGAGTTAATGTTACAAGGGGGATAGCTCGTGTCTACAGTCTATGACGCGGCGTTGTTGTTGCATCTGCCATCTTGAGTAGTAAATGAGAAAACCAGCTCCATGATTTGTCTTCGTTTTTCACTCTTCCTAAGTCCGAACTAATGCACAGGCGTGACACACACACCACTTGAGCACTCGGTGTACATAACTTGAACACCCGACATACGTCAGTTGAACACCTGTGGTCATATTAATTCCAGATCTAAGCATGTGGACACGCAGTATAAATTACTCGCCACAAACAATGGATCCAGTTTGTAAGCAAAAAAGTCATGGCCTTTTTTCTCTGTTGGTGACTTTAAGTGAACGTGAAGTTTGCCACTATATATGCATAGAAAAAAGGATATAGGACACAGTTTTCACTGAAAAATTTGTAAAAAAAATTCTGTAAAGTTTTGAAAACTTTTGCGAAGATGAAGTTCGCATTGTGGGAGATGGCACTGACGGACAATTCACTCCGAGTAGCCATGTTGTATAAGCCCTTATGAACTAATGCTGAAAGCGTCACGTGATAATTGACTGTCATGTCCAAAAACCTATTATCTTCCGATTGTCGGTGTGGTTTCTTATAGTGGATAGACAGACTTCGATGCAATAAATCGGATTTTGCAGTTAGTTTAAGTATTAAACTGATGCATTTTGGACCACACCTTTATGAACATAAAGGCTGCCCGTGTCACAATGTATACGTGTTGGGCAAGAGACAGCAGTAACTTGTCAGGGTGATCTGACAAGAAAACTGCCTCGGGAGAGTCATTTCCGAAGGCAAATTTTGTGTCGTTACATTATTTTTCCTTAGCGAAGTCAGATTTATTACGAAAATGTCTTCCTGAAACCTGCAAGAGTCTGTTATAAATAAAAAAAATCCTGCTACGTTCGGTAAATTCCCTGCCGGTACAGCCAGCTACGTCTAATGCTTATACCCGTGCAGGTCGAAGACGAGGACGAGCAGGACTGCTAAAACACAATGCTTATGCCCACGAACATCGCCCATTCCGAGCTCCGAGCTAAAAGAAACATCGGCCTTTTCAAAACGGGACAGAGCTGATAACCTTTGGTTGAGTATTAAGCGTTTCCGTTTGGATTTCCTCACTGACATATTGTTTAATACTGACGGTACGGGAGAGCGCCTTGGTTTTGTGACGTCACTCTAGATAGCTGTGACATGACAGAATGGGTAGCTAGGTACTGGCGATCACTTGCTATTTATTTGTTGATAACAGGTTAGGATTTTTAAAATATTTTTACAACAATTCTGGAATTCTACTTTTCTAATTAATGCAGCTTTAGTCGCTGACTTTATGTTAACTTTCATTTGACCACTAAACTCAGCGAACGACAACTATTACAAAAGTTACACGGAGCCAGTGTGGCGTAGTGTTCATGTCTGCCTGTGCGATCACGTTTTCAGGGCAAACTGGTGACGTAGTAACCCTGCATTACAAGAAAGCAGTGGTTGCTTCAGCTTGGACCCGAACTGCCATTGTGCTGGAAAAGGTATTCTATACACCTCCAGTGATAAATGTCTTTTTCTGTTCGTTTCGTTCTCTTAAGATTAGCCCACACATTTTAACAGTTTCGCAGTAGCCTAATGTAATCATAATAAGCGGAGTATCAAGATCACAATCCAGGCCGTCAACCAGTGAAACAAAATCAAATTCCCAAAGACCAAAGAGGAGTTTCATTAGCGATTAAACACTCAGTCTTGGCCATCCAAACCCTTCCATCCACCTTTTTATCATTTATATGCTCAAATACCCTGGATATTTAGGTTGAGCGTAACACGATGAGGTAGAATTTGGTATGGAATAAATCCGCAAGTATGGCAGCTGTCATTTTCATGTAGGTCTATATGATCATTTGCAGATGGAGAAGACATGAATGCCCGAAGGAATCGACGTGAACTATTAGGCATAACCCTGCATATCCAACGGCCTTTCTGCCCACAAGAGAAACTATATAAATCCAGGCGTCAAGACAGACAATCGTAAACCAACCGTCAACTATAATGAACTTTCCAGGTGAATAATCACAAGGCCAATTCAACAGAGAGAAATCAGAATACGATGCTAGAAAATCATGAATCCGTACAAAGATAGGGCGGACTCCTGCAGAGAGAAGCAGTCAGTAGTTAACTGAAATCAGTATCCTAATGGCACTTGTCTTCCACCGATGTGTGTATCTGTCCGTCACCTGTGCAAAAAGTTCGTCAGTAATGCTTGAGCGTAATGTTAAACAAAAATCAAACAATAAATAAATAATTGTGCATTGCATTTCTGAATTAAACAATTCGGGCGTATTCTGCGGAATGATTTCTAACTTCCGGCGGGTTGCTAGGAAACGATATCTACCAACTCTGCTACATTTGGCAGACGAAATAACCTCATGACACGTGTCTTGAGTTTTTGCACATGGTCTTTATTCACAAAATACGAGATATTTTCAATATTGTACCGAACTTAAGAAACACCACCAAATATGGCCTCGAGAAACGCTCATATAAACATGTTGTCATGGAAACGGCACAAACCACGTTTTTGTAAAATCAAAAATAACATAAGTGAATGCTCTGAGGGTAAATTGCTTATATTTCACTAATGTGTAAAATGTATTAGATATATAAATCCACATGAATCCGATACAATGAATATTATGATCTTTTGAAGAAAAAATTTAGTCTTCACAACGAAATGATGGGTAACTTAATTATGGTTAGAAACCATTAGAAAGAAATTAGAAAGGCGCTTAAGTGAGAATGAAGTCGATGTAGACGTATGAGAATAAAAAAAAACACTCGTCCAAACACAAGTAGACCTATATATAGTTGTGATATTGATAGTACATTACAGCAAAAATCTATAGATTCCGCTTTTTGAAATGTTTAAATTGTAGGCAACAGATCACAACGATGATGTCTCCACTGCTACTTTATTGCAGTTTGATTATGGTTTGTATTTTTCTAACACACAATCCAGAAACGACATAAATTTTGCTTTTCCAACATTACATAAGTCTGTACTTATAACAACAAAGAAGATTCAAGCAATTTTTTTTCTCGATTTTCACGGTGTTCAACACCAGTTACACTCACATCATCAACAACAAAATCAAATATACAAAACAAAATGAAAATGACCTACATGTAAGGGTTTAATATTGCAATTTAGTGATGTATAACTTCAGAAAAATCAAAAAAGTTATTCCCAAAATTAGTCTCCCATCAAAATCCTCCCATTAATAATCGAAAGAACTCTTATTTTTGGAAGAAAATATATGCATTTTTGCGTACATTGTCTGGAATAAATAAAAATTTACTATCACTGTAGAAGAGCATGTTCAATTTATGTAAGCAAATCAAGCACCAAGAGGTTAATATGTTAACTGTGGAAACAATTTTTGTATAAAGATCCCCAGTACACGGACAAACACAAGATGCATTTAAACACATAAGGCCAATAAGGCTAAAAAACAACAAAGGAGAAAAAATCAAAGCAGCTGTATCTGACCACATCAGCCCCAAATGTCAAAGGGAAAGATCTAAACACATACGGCTAAAAACTCAAAGAGGAAAGATCTAAACACACATGGTGAAAACCTCAAAGGGGAAAGATCTAAACCCATATGATGAAAACCTCAAAGGGAAAAGATCTAAACCCATATGATGAAAACCTCAAAGGGGAAAGATCTAAACACATATGAGAGGATGTTTCATGTGATGACATTAGGTCAGACAGCTGGGATGTATGCAATGAGCTCTGTAATATGATAAATAGTTTCTGAACAGTTGCAACAGTTGCAAAAAGTTTTTTCAAGAGCATTTTTGATGCCCTGTATTTTCCAGTTGACATTTAAACGTAGATTTTGAAGGTGATAGATGCATAATATATAATGAAGTATGCAATTTAAAGAGTTCAGAAGACTTGGAGTTAAAAGAAATAACCCAGGAGACAGTCAAAATCCATGTTTGAATAACAAGGCATACATGCAAAATCTTCATCCATCCCCGTACCCTACAAACTACCCGTCCATCAAATCACATCGGTTTTAGCCTCTATACATTTTGTTAAGTTACAGTTTGCCCTACTGAGCAAAACTTCAAGCAGTAGCTAGACTCAAATGGCACATACAATCAAACACCTCCACAACATAAATGAATAAAGTCTTTGTTCCATTTTACATTGCCTATCAATCAAAATCAATACATTTCCAATGCCTCTAATTTTAAATGCTTTTTTTTTTATTTTGCTTATTTCTGTGCATTTAGTGAAACATGAACTGTTTCTAAGAGGTTCACAGGTGAGCAGACACCTGACTGGAGAAAACTCTTGAGAACTTAATTTCTTCCACATGATGTGGAACAGCACTCTGTTAAGGCCCATGGCCCATGGCCAAGGTAGACATAGCGCCATCTGGATGTTGCCCATTATTATTAAAGGGAAGATAACTTAGTGATAACATCCGTGATATAACCCATAGTTTTATACAAATGAGTTCCTAGCTCCCTTAAAATCAACATCCAGAGCAGTATGCCTGTCTTGGTCATGGGCTGTAGCTATGTATGCCCTCTGCACTCTAGTGTCAAATCACTGACTAACCAGACAGAGATTAAAAGGGACAATCTTCTGAACACATGGCAAGATACTGACTCACACTTCAACAAGAACAAAGCGTTTGTATATATGTCATAAATACAAAAGGAGACAAAATCTATTAAACATTAAGTTAAATATTGCAAAATACAAATGGATAGAAAGCACCTCAATAAACATGTAAAAATGTTACAAAATATCTGAGAACGTGGTCATGTGACCTTGCAGAGATTAAGCACACAAACAGATCTTTGATATACTTTACTATGAAAATATTTGAAGGGATCTACGGACATAAATTACATGGATCTTTAAGCGAATAATGTTGACCCTCAACTGAATAAACCTTCACTCTGTAAGAATGGCATTATAATAACAATAACCCTTTCAATGTTAACATGACCTTGTAGTTCCCATCACCTTGACCTTTACCTTCAATTTATCAAGGTCATGATACTTTCACATATGTATTATACCCTGCCATCAATGGCAGATGGAATTTTTTGAGGGGGGGGGGGATTGTTTATCTACGACCCTTATACAGAAAGTTTTATTTCAACATCTGTTTCAAAAACAATCTTACTTGACATCGATCTTTACACTTATTTACAGAACAAAAATTCATATAATATGCCTTTTTAAACAAACACTTCTAAACAGAGAGCACATCAAGAGATCTATGAGAGATTTATAAACATTGTCAAGGAGTTATTAAACTAAAAACATAAGAGCATGATGCAGATATTCAATATCACATAGCACAGTGTATTAAACAACTTGGGGCTTGGTCAAATTCCTGTCCAGTCAGAAACCGTTACCACATCTTCTAATCACATGTCACCAGTTTTTCATCTGGTGAATTTCACAAGGGTGGGGCAATCTGAAAATAAATAAATTTGATTCAAATCACTTTGGCAATTTACCATATCCTGGAAACAAATCTCTTATTTTTTTTTTTTGGAAGATACCAATATTAAAATGGCTGGTCCTGATAGCATAGTTCGTAGAGCATCGGGAGCGGGTAGATCCAGGGTCAATGCTGGGTCCAGTCACACCTAAGACATTAAAAGAGGAAGTTGTAACTTCCTCGCTTTGCATTCAGTATGAAGGGGACATTGCAATGACAGGTTGACATGTATCAGTATAATAGCTTGGGCGATGCGGCTCACTTGCTTTCGGTAAGTCCCCTCAGTTAAGCAGCACTAGACAAAAGAGCAGTGTAAATCTGTCCTGCAACAAGGAGGCGCATTACATGCATTCTAAGGATTCCTGCGTCGTCATATGACAGAAAAATTGTTAAGTACGACTTTAAACCCCAAGCACTCACTCACTCACTCACTCAACTATAAAATGTACAAATCAGGCCTGTTAATGACTGTTATTTCTCACTTGTCTGCCTCAGCCAATTATATTGACATAATCCTCCGTAGGACGATTCCATTGGCTCATTCTTGCTTTGAAGATATGGGCCAAAACCTTAGGATTTACACATTATATAGATGTACTTCCTTTCCAAGCCATAACCCACTCCCACGATGACAACAGCTTCCTCCTAATAACTCTTCAAAACCTAGAATTCAATAATAGCTCACCAGTAAAATGTGTTTGTCTAGCACTGAAAAAGCCTAGAATTCAACAATACCTCACCAGTAAAATGTGTTTGTCTAGCACTGAAACAACCCAGAATTCAAGAAAAGCTCACCAGTAAAATGTGTTTGTCTAGCACTGAAACAACCTAGAATTCAACAATACCTCACCAGTAAAATGTGTTTGTCTAGCACTGAAAAAGCCTAGAATTCAACAATACCTCACCAGTAAAATGTGTTTGTCTAGCACTGAAACAACCCAGAATTCAATAATAGCTCACCAGTAAAATGTGTTTGTCTAGCACTGAAAAAGCCTAGAATTCAACAATACCTCACCAGTAAAATGTGTTTGTCTAGCACTGAAACAACCTAGAATTCAATAAAAGCTCACCAGTAAAATGTGTTTGTCTAGCACTGAAACAACCTAGAATTCAACAATACCTCACCAGTAAAATGTGTTTGTCTAGCACTGAAAAAGCCTAGAATTCAACAATACCTCACCAGTAAAATGTGTTTGTCTAGCACTGAAACAACCCAGAATTCAATAATAGCTCACCAGTAAAATGTGTTTGTCTAGCACTGAAAAAGCCTAGAATTCAACAATACCTCACCAGTAAAATGTGTTTGTCTAGCACTGAAACAACCTAGAATTCAAGAAAAGCTCACCAGTAAAATGTGTTTGTCTAGCACTGAAAAAACCTAGAATTCAATGACAGCTCACCAGTAAAATGTGTTTGTCTAGCACTGAAACAACCTAGAATTCAATAATAGCTCACCAGTAAAATGTGTTTGTCTAGCACTGAAAAAGCCTAGAATTCAAGAAAAGCTCACCAGTAAAATGTGTTTGTCTAGCACTGAAACAACCCAGAATTCAATAATACCTCACCAGTAAAATGTGTTTGTCTAGCACTGAAAAAGCCTAGAATTCAATGACAGCTCACCAGTAAAATGTGTTTGTCTAGCACTGAAACAACCTAGAATTCAACAATACCTCACCAGTAAAATGTATTTGTCTAGCACTGAAAAAGCCTAGAATTCAACAATACCTCACCAGTAAAATGTGTTTGTCTAGCACTGAAACAACCCAGAATTCAATAATAGCTCACCAGTAAAATGTGTTTGTCTAGCACTGAAAAAGCCTAGAATTCAACAATACCTCACCAGTAAAATGTGTTTGTCTAGCACTGAAACAACCTAGAATTCAAGAAAAGCTCACCAGTAAAATGTGTTTGTCTAGCACTGAAACAACCTAGAATTCAATGACAGCTCACCAGTAAAATGTGTTTGTCTAGCACTGAAACAACCTAGAATTCAATAATAGCTCACCAGTAAACTGTGTTTGTCTAGCACTGAAAAAGCCTAGAATTCAATAATAGCTCACCAGTAAAATGTGTTTGTCTAGCACTGAAACAACCTAGAATTCAATAATACCTCACCAGTAAAATGTGTTTGTCTAGCACTGAAAAAGCCTAGAATTCAATGACAGCTCACCAGTAAAATGTGTTTGTCTAGCACTGAAACAACCTAGAATTCAATAATAGCTCACCAGTAAAATGTGTTTGTCTAGCACTGAAAAGGCCTAGAATTCAATAATAGCTCACCAGTAAAATGTGTTTGTCTAGCACTGAAACAACCTAGAATTCAATAATACCTCACCAGTAAAATGTGTTTGTCTAGCACTGAAAAAGCCTAGAATTCAATGACAGCTCACCAGTAAAATGTGTTTGTCTAGCACTGAAACAACCTAGAATTCAATAATAGCTCAACAGTAAAATGTGTTTGTCTAGCACTGAAAAAGCCTAGAATTCAATAATAGCTCACCAGTAAAATGTGTTTGTCTAGCACTGAAACAACCTAGAATTCAATAATACCTCACCAGTAAAATGTGTTTGTCTAGCACTGAAAAAGCCTAGAATTCAATGACAGCTCACCAGTAAAATGTGTTTGTCTAGCACTGAAACAACCTAGAATTCAATAATAGCTCACCAGTAAAATGTGTTTGTCTAGCACTGAAAAAGCCTAGAATTCAATAATAGCTCACCAGTAAAATGTGTTTGTCTAGCACTGAAACAACCTAGAATTCAATAATACCTCACCAGTAAAATGTGTTTGTCTAGCACTGAAAAAGCCAAGAATACAATGACAGCTCACCAGTAAAATGTGTTTGTCTAGCACTGAAACAACCCAGAATTCAATAGTAGCTCACCAGTAAAATGTGTTTGTCTAGCACTAAAACAACCTAGAATTTAATGACAGCTCACCAGTAAAATGTGTTTGTCTAGCACTGGAACAACCTAGAATTCAATAGTAGCTCACCAGTAAAATGTGTTTGTCTAGCACTGAAAAAGCCTAGAATTCAATAATACCTCACCTATACAATGTATTTGTCTAGCACTGGAATGACCTAGAATTCAAGAATACCTCACCAGTAAAGTGTGCTTGTCTAGCACTGAAACATCCCAAAATTCAATGACAGCTCACCAGTGAAATGTGTTTGTCTAGCACTGGAACGACCCAGAATACAATGACAGCTCACCAGTAAAATGTGTTTGTCTAGCACTGAAATAACCTAGAATTCAATGACAGCTCACCAGTAAAATGTGTTCGTGTAGCACTGAAACAACCTAGAATGACAGCTCACCAGTAAAATGTGTTTGTTTAGCACTGAAACAACCTAGAATTCAATGACAGCTCACCAGTAAAATGTGTTTGTCTAGCACTGAAACAACCTAGAATTCAACAATACCCCACCAGTAAGTTGTGTTTGTCTAGCACTGAAACAACCCAGAATTCAAGAAAAGCTCACCAGTAAAATGTGTTTGCCTAGCACTGAAAAAGCCTAGAATTAAATAATACCTCATCAATAAAATGTGTTTGTCTAGCACTGAAACAACATGGAATTCAATGACATCTCACAAGTAAAGTGTGCTTGTCTAGCATTGAAACAACCTAGAATTCAACAATACCTCACCAGTAAAATGTGTTTGTCTAGCACTGAAACAACCCAGAATTCAAGAAAAGCTCACCAGTAAAATGTGTATGTCTAGCGCTGAAAAAGCCTAGAATTCAATGACAGCTCACCAGTAAAATGTGTTTGTCTAGCACTGAAACAACCTAGAATTCAATAATACCTCACCAGTAAAATGTGTTTGTCTAGCACTGAAACAACCTAGAATTCATTGACAGCTCACCAGTAAAATGTGCTTGTCTAGCACAGAAACAACTTAGAATTCAACAATACCTCACCAGTGAAATGTGTTTGCCTAGCACTGAAACAACCCAGAATTCAAGAAAAGCTCACCAGTAAAACGTGTATTGATACAGGCATAGTTCAGAGTATTGATACGGGCATGGTTCAGAGTATTGATACGGGCATGGTTCAGAGTATTGATGCAGGCATAGTTCAGAGCATTGATATGGGCATAGTTCAGAGCATTGATATGGGCATAGTTCAGATCATTGATATGGGCATAGTTCAGAGCACTGATATGGGCCTAGTTCAGAGTACTGATGCGAGCATAGTTCAAAGCATTGATATGGGCATAGTTCAGAGTATTGATAGAGGCATAGTTCAGAGTATTGATACAGGCATAGTTCAGATCATTGATATGGGCATAGTTCAGAGCACTGATATAGGCCTAGTTCAGAGTACTGATGCGGGCAGAGTTCAGAGCATTGATATGGGCATAGTTCAGAGTATTGATACAGGCATAGTTCAGAGTATTGATACGGGCATAGTTCAGAGTATTGGTATGGGCATAGTTCAGAGTACTGATACGGGCATAGTTCAGAGCATTGATACAGGCATAGTTCAGAGCATTGATATGGGCATAGTTCAGATCATTGATATGGGCATAGTTCAGAGCACTGATATGGGCCTAGTTCAGAGTACTGATGCGGGCATAGTTCAAAGCATTGATACGGGCATAGTTCAGAGTATTGATACAGGCATAGTTCAGAGCATTGATATGGGCATGGTTCAGAGTATTGATACGGGCATAGTTCAGAGCATTGATATGGGCATGGTTCAGAGTATTGATACAGGCATAGTTCAGAGCATTGATATGGGCATGGTTCAGAGTATTGATACGGGCATAGTTCAAAGTATTGATACAGGCATAGTTCAGAGCATTGATACGGGCATAGTTCAGAGCATTGATATGGGCATAGTTCAGAGCATTGATATGGGCATAGTTCAGAGTATTGATACAGGCATAGTTCAGAGCATTGATATGGGCATAGTTCAGAGCACTGATTTATTCTTGTGATGTCACTGCCTGTAAATTGTGCACAGTCCAGTTCATGAAATGGTATATTTATTTTATTTATTTGATTGAGTTTTTACATAGTACTTGCTGAGCATAATGGTTGGAGGTAATCAGGTGGCTAGAGACAGCGGGAATCTATGCGTTGAACCGACATATATACCAGCCATCAACCAATAAGGACGTTCCTGGTCAAAAATGACAAGACCAATTCCCAAAATTGCGCTTAACACAAACTACCAAAGAGCTAAGATAGTATATAAAGTCAAAAAAAAAAAAATAGGACGGAATCGTACAAGGAGAAGCAGTCAACAGTTTCGATGATGTTAGAAAAACACATCATATGTTCTAGGCGACTGAGTGAAATTAGTAGTCAAATCATGTACCATGCTAGAATATTGGCTGTCTATAACAAAATATGTAGTTCAGTTGTGCTTAGATTGCAAATACCTGATTGCAACAGCAGTCCAAAAACTCATAAGGGAAAGATCTAAACACATAGATCTTATATTGCCAAAGCATAAAGACAAAAGTGAATGCTATAAGTGGGGATTAGATGGAATGTGTATAAAACACATCAGAGTTTATATAGGCCTCTGCACTAACAAGGGAAGGTAACTTTGAAAACTCACCACACAGAGTTGTCCGTTCTTGCCTTTCTTGACACTATACATGTTACCCTTTGAAAACTCAATGATCCCCTGTTTGCCACTCATCATGTCATGATTTATGCTGTGGGGACAAAAACACGCAAATGAAAATTGCAATCTGAACAGTTACTAAACTTGCTGAGATATTTTACAAAATTCCACAACTGGTTTCCTTACTTTGTTTAGTAATGTAAACTGTTACAAAACCTTAGTATACATATGAATCCAATAGGTGAGTTTCGAATTTGAACTCTTTTATCATTGAAGGTAAAAAACACGCTACTGCAACATGAGATCTGTCGAAATGCTAGGCTACTATTTTCTAAAGAAAATGGGTCACTTATGCCTCTGGATCGCAGTGAGACAGATAATCTGTAAATTAATGTCAACAAAGCTTGCCTAACATTTTTAACAAGTAACATGATATACCAGGACTTTTTTTACCTTTAATTAGAAAAGATTCCAAACTCAAAACTCCCCTATTCAACTGACAAGTAACAAGCGTATTGAGAATAATTACATCCCATACTAAATATTCAAAACTTAGTCATGAATGTAGCTTTGCAAATTTGATCTCAGGGGGTCGCAAAATAATTCTGAACAAAACAATGACTCAAAACTGAGTAACTTTTGAAGCAGTTATTGGATGGAAACAAAATAGCCATCAGAATGAACCTGATTTGTGGTTTCATCAAACTTAAACTCCACGGAAAGTTTTATCAAAATATGTGAAGCAGGTATTGAGCAGAAACCAACAGTTAGTGAGAAGTACAAAAATCATTAAATATTAAATATGCAAAACTTATTGCACAGCTCGCAAATATTGGGTAAAAATATTTTCAACTCCAAAGATTGTTAGAGAATGTTCAGTGCTGACATTCCTTTAAAAATGCTTGAGTATGACATTTACCAGAAGTCCAATACAGGAATCACAAGACTAAATGCCAAAGTCAACCCAGAAAGGTGTGTGGTCTGAAATACACTTACTTTCCGTTATTGGAAATCTTGATCATACTGCTGATGTTGCCAGCCATGGCGATCTTTGTGACAGCCTCTACCACGTAGTCAGACTGGAGAATGAGGTCACCCTGAAAACAGAACAGATTTGACTAGAATTAACAGGTACTCCACATAAATGTCCACACACAAAACATCTCTGCATAAATGTTCACATCTCCACATAAATGTCCACACACAAAACATCTCTGCATAAATGTCCACATCTCCACATAAATGTCCACACACAAAACATCTCTGCATAAATGTTCACATCTCCACATAAATGTCCACACACAAAACATCTCTGCATAAATGTTCACATCTCCACATAAATATCCACACACAAAACATCTCTGCATAAATGTTCACATCTCCACATAAATGTTCACATCTCCACATAAATGTCCACACACAAAACATCTCCACATAAATGTCCACACACAAAACATCTCCACATAAATGTCCACACACAAAACATCTCCACATAAATGTCCACATCTCCACATAAATGTCCACATCTCCACATAAATGTCCACACACAACACATCTCCACATAAATGTCCACACACAAAACATCTCCACATAAATGTCCACATCTCCACATAAATGTTCACATCTCCACATAAATGTCCACACACAAAACATCTCCACATAAATGTCCACACACAAAACCTCTCCACAGCTGTACGTATACATTTATCCAGCTACATGTAATGGCACATCATGGTAACTCTGGTTATCAAAGAAGCCTTTATTGTATCCACACCTGTAGTTGACCTGTAGTAATAGTCAACAGTCATTCAGACCAACAGGTATAAACTATGTACCAATATCTCATCCTATTTATTTTTTCTCATTGATTTGATACTCTAAAATTGTTTATGTATGTAGGTACCCGAGGATACCTGTGGCTGGGAATAAGTCTGTAACCTCTGGTAGGTACCTGACAAACTTCCTGACTTAGTCTGCCACTGACCTTTGGTAGGTACCTGACAAACTTCCTGACTTAGTCTGCCACTGACCTTTGGTAGGTACCTGACAAACTTCCTGACTTAGTCTGCCACTGACCTTTGGTAGGTACCTGACAAACTTCCTGACCTAGTCTGTCACTGACCTTTGGTAGGTACCTGACAAACCTCCTCACTTAAACCACAGCCAAAACAGCAACACCAGGATTTGAACAAGCAATTTTTATATTGCCCAAGGGCTTGATAGTTGCAAACTGTAATCCAGAATTCAAAAATGTTGTTTATCTGAGGTAGGCATGTATTAGCAGACATATGTATACAAATGCAGCATATTTCGAGTCCCTCCATCAGTCTCGGTATTTCTAATTCTATTTCAGTTTTACTTCAAAATACAATATACCCATCTGTTCTCAAAGTAAGAGGTTGCCTGAACATATGTAAGTTCCTAGAATAAAATAAATGAAAAACTGAAAGTATTATGTGATAAAAAATTAGGGTGTCTGTATAAAGCTGATGTAGGCCAGCTTTCCACAAGGAGGTTTTCTACCCAACACCATCTTGTGCAAACAAAGATCAAGGGGGGATCTGTTCTTCAAAGGGTTGGAAGAGATGAAATTGATTTTGAGAGTAGGTTAGTACTTAATGAGTGGGTCAATACTAAATACATGTGTTTTTAATTGCTGAGGGTTTAATTTGACTTGACCTTAAGAGTGGAGTCAACTCTCCAAACAATGTGGCTTAATGCTTAAGAGTGGAGTCAACTCTCCAAAGAATGCATGGTTTAATACTCGAGAGTGGAGTCAACTCTCCAATAATGGGTGGGGGCCTCCGTGGCTCAGTCGGTTAGAGTGCTAGCACAGCGTAATGACCCAGGAGCCTCTCACCAATGCAGTCACTGTGAGTTCAAGTCTCTTCCTCTCCGGCTATACTTGGGAAGGTCAGCGGCAACCTGCGGATGGTCCTGGGTTTCCTCCCACCATAAATAAGTGAAATATTCTTAAGTGCAGTATAAGTGAAAATATTCTTGAATGAAGAGTAAAACACCAATCAAATAAATGGGTGGCTTAACAATTGAGAGTGAAGTCAACTCTCTAATTAAGGGTGGCTTAACTCTTAAGAAAGGAGTCTACTCTCCAAACAATGGGTGGAATAACACTCAAGACTGTAGTCAACGCTCGAAATACGGAGTGAATCAACACTTGAGCTTGGAGTCAACCCTCAAAATAATGCGTGGATTAACACTAGAGTGCAGAGTCATCTCTCCAAACAACGGGTGGGTTAACACTTGAGAGTTAAGTTAACACTCCTGGGTACTTTGTATGTAACTAGCAGCTGGTCACGTAAGAGTGCTGATGCTGAAGGTATATTTTTTATGTGGAGTTACAGGTCTACTGAAGTAATTTTTCGGCTTATCATGTGAGTGGACAGAAAATAATTGAGGGTGTATACTGGAGAGTGCACATTAGTAACAACATTAACAGATATGTGTGATAGATTAAACTGAACAATTACTGACAGTGATATTTAGGTGTATTATTATAGGAACTGTTACTTAACAAAGTGCAGGAGTGACTGACTGATTTAAGTGCACACTGGAAAATGATATCTACCCGACACTTGGCATAAATGTTGTTGTTATTCTGAGACTCCTCCGGCTGAAAAGAAGGGGGACAAGAGGGACAAGAATAACGTGACCGCCAGCTTTTAGATAGAGGATAAGGCATGGTGAAGGCTGAATGCCCCAAATACTGTCACAGTATTTATCGCATCCACCAATCGTATATTTTTCATATTCCCCAGATTCTTCTAATTTCTGGGACACCTCATCTGCTGTTTTTAGCCAATACACATGTAATTGTAGCAGGGATATTTAGTCTCTTGTTTCTTCACATGGTTATAGTCTATCCAATAGTAGGGATATTCAGTCTCTTGTTTCTTCACATGGTTATAGTCCATCTAATAGTAGGGATATTTAGTCTCTTGTTTCTTCACATGGTTATAGTCTATCCAATAGTAGGGATATTTAGTCTCTTGTGTCTTCACATGGTTATAGTCCATCTAATAGTAGGGATATTTAGTCTCTTGTTTCTTCACATTTTTATAGTCTATCCAATAGTAGGGATATTTAGTCTCTTGTTTCTTCACATGGTTATAGTCCATCTAATAGTAGGGATATTTAGTCTCTTGTTTCTTCACATTTTTATAGTCTATCCAATAGTAGGGATATTCAGTCTCTTGTTTCTTCACATGGTTATAGTCCATCTAATAGTAGGGATATTTAGTCTCTTGTTTCTTCACATTTTTATAGTCTATCTAATAGTAGGGATATTTAGTCTCTTGTTTCTTCACATGGTTATAGTCTATCCAATAGTAGGGATATTCAGTCTCTTGTTTCTTCACATGGTTATAGTCCATCTAATAGTAGGGATATTTAGTCTCTTGTTTCTTCACATGGTTATAGTCCATCTAATAGTAGGGATATTTAGTCTCTTGTATCTTCACATGGTTATAGCCCATCTAATAGTAGGGATATTTAGTCTCTTGTTTCTTCACATGGTTATAGTCCATCTAATAGTAGGGATATTTAGTCTCTTGTATCTTCACATGGTTATAGTCCATCTAATAGTAGGGATATTTAGTCTCTTGTATCTTCACATGGTTATAGTCCATCTAATGAACATATTCACAGCCTTACTTTTACCAAAAAAAAACTGGGAGGGAAATGTAATTCTTTGCTTTTAGCCCTACTAATATTTGTCCTAAAAATGAAAAGAATTAGGGTAAATGTTTATAATATTCTATTTATTATTTATATTTTAGACAATATCCTGCTTTTTGAATGGGTTAAGCAATGTCTTTTTCCTGCACGTCTTCAAAGACTCGAAAATGACATTTACTGCTTCAGTTAGTTTTCTGTTTGTCTATAATGCAATCTGACAAAAATGATACATAGATCAATGCAAAATGCTTCCATGTATGTGGTTGTAACCACATTAGATGTCTCCCTCTATGTTATATAGAAGGGGAGATAACATATGTTAGCTGGCACACCCTTGCCTATGGTTTGAAGTCAAAATGGAGACAATCACGCTAAACTACATGTATGGACCATTCTTTCCCTGGTCCGGATTACACAAACCCACTTATGACTTAAGTCCAAAATTAAAAACATAATGCATAGTGTTTTTGTATTGGAAGTTGAAATTTGGACACACTTGCCTTAAGACACATGTAATGGTTATGAAGTAATCAAAATGTTGTTTTCTCAAGTCTCAAAAAAAGCTTTAAGATTGAATTTCAAATTTTGACTTAAGTCAGAAATGGCTTTGTGAAAGCGGCCCCTAACTTGTAGTGGAAAGAAGTTTTCATGTTGTGGTGTTTACGTGAGCATTTTTCAGGGCAGCCGTCTCCTTACATAGTGAGAGGGGCAATCTCAGAAAAACAAATATAAGGCTTTGGCACCAGGATATGGGTCATTCTAAGCTGATCTAATACTAGCAGATAGCAGGTTGATTTTAGACCAAGAAATAAATGCCTGGTCAGAGTAACCTCAATGTGGTCTTACTTAAACAAAATATATTTGTACAAGCCATATAGCACATACATCATAACATAAAGTAATGTGCAGACAAAACACATGCAAATGTTAACAAACCAATACCTGTGTCCATGAAAATAGATGATCATCATTATTATTATCAATGAATCAATGTGTAGCCAAAGACAGTTGATTAAAAACCATGTCATGTAGCAGGATAACAACATTTCAATATTTAACATCAAAATAATTCATTGAACCAGTAAACTATCGTGATATGAATCAGAAAGATACGAACAAAAGCTGACAAGTGGAATGTGATAGAAAGTGATAAGCAAGACGGAAATTTGTTAATGGAAGCAAATGTATTGAAGTGTTTAACAAATACTTCCCAGAATCTGACAACATATCCACCTGGTCACCAAAAATAACTGTTTTTAAAAAACAATCTTTGTCTGAAGTAAAGTTCTAAAAAAAGTTTAAATTTATTTTATTCCATTTCAATTGATTGGTGTTTACTGCAATTCTCAACATGATTTCAACTATGACAGGAATTCTGGGTAGATATTTGGACACTTTCACATGAAACTGTTGCCATGGAGATGGACTCATACCTTGTGTCCATCCTCCCACTGTTCATCCATTTCTCTCTCGATAGCCTGATGTCAGAGGTCAGGGGTGAAGGGTCAGGGTTTAGACAGGGTTAGTAGACAGAGCATGATTGGTGCCAATTGAGACCACAATTCAGTGTACAGTACAAGGTTATGTAGAACACACATAAATACAGGGATACTGAATGTATACTATGTATATATAAATCACACTGCCAGCAAACTGGGTAAAATATGTGTCAACCAGTAAGACGTAGAATAGTCTGCTCTGATGTTAGGTGGCAAAACTTTTGTTCTGCCATGGATGGCCCCAAACCAACATCAGAGCACCCTCTATTTACAAACCGATGCATCTGTTGTGGCAGCTTGTCACAGCGTTTGAGACAAAAATGACCCATCACAGAAATCTGTAAGGCCTGAAGTCTGCAGACACTTACGTTCCTTATCTTTTTGTCAGTGGATAGGTTATTTCCTAGCCCGCGTAGATTTATTTCTGGGTGATGTTCAAAGTGACCCACTGTACTGACAAATTTGCTACATCTTACAAGGGCAGATAACTGCATCTGGTTTATGAATGGCATGCGCTCTGACGATGGTTTGGGGGTCATCGATGAACAGCAAGATCAGGGAAATCTCACATTAGACGACAATGGTTCAATACATATTTCTAGTCATTAAAGTGGCATCGTATTAAAGTGGCATCGTATTAAAGTGGCATCGTATTAAAGTGGCATCGTATTAAAGTGGCATCGTATTTAAGTGACATCGTATTAAAGTGGCATCGTATAGATTGCAGTAACCAAGTCTGGCATGACAGTGTGAATTCTGCTACATACCATTAAATTCTCAACCTTTATTGCATTTTATGATATACTGACAGAAAAAATAGCGCCTTCATATTGATTCATTTCATTGTTTCGAAACCAAAGTAACCAAATTGGACTACATTCATAAAAGAAAAATTTCATTGTACAAACTACACTCAAAGTGGACATTTTATAAGCAAAAAGGTTGAAAACTTAAAGAATTTCAGGAACACTTCTCAGTTTAATATGATATTCAAGCCTGTGATAAATCCCACCAATTTGTCTTATATAAAGCCTTTGATAATCACCACCAGTTTCAGGTGAGTTTGCCACAAGCAGACAGCTATAATTAGTAAACAATAATTAGCACTTACTTCTTGCTTTGTGATATTCAACAGAAGCTACATGGAGCTAAAATATGAAGTAAGGTTCATCACACAGACAACCGAAGGCTATACATAAAATACTTTCATTTATTTTTTACAGATTTTTTTTAAAGAGTGTTGAAATACATTCAAATATTTGAATGCTATGTTGGGCTTTACGAGCCATACTGACGGTATGTGGAGGCGCCTCCGTGGCTCAGTTGGTGGAGCGTGCTAGCGAAGGGTACTGACCCAGAAGCCTCTCACCAATGCGGTCTCTGTGAGTTGAAGTCCAGATCATACTGGCTTCCTCTCCAGCCGTATGTGGGAAGGTCTGCCAGCAACCTGCGGATGGTTGTGGGTTTCCCCCAGGCTCTGCCCGGTTTCCACCCACCATAATGCTGGCCGCCTTCGTATAAGTGAAATATTCTTGAGTACGGCATAAAACACCAATCAAATCAATAAATAAATAAATACTGACGCTCACTAGGAACTCCTTTTTGTTCTGATGTTTACCAGAAGGAAGGAATTTTGGGGAACATTATTTCAGTAATCTTTTTCTCACAGGTATAAAGAGTTATTCCAATATTCAGTGTTGTGATTAGAGTTGGAAAAACTTCCTGTGACATCAGAGTTCCTAAATTCTGATAATATGGTCCACAAAGCCCACCTTAGAATTCAAATGTTTGAACGCGAACTCTTTTCACAAAAATCTAAGAAAATAATGAAAGTATATTTATGCATGGTTTTAAGTGGTCTATTTAGTGATGCCTACATCAATTTTTAGGGGTCTTTTCCTGTAGCTGCCTGACTGTACATTTATGTTGGCTAGTAGATTCTTCAGAGGCCTGACAATTGCCACAAAGAGTTGAGTGCTTCAGACATGATAAGATAATAACATAGAAGAGATTACTCTATTTCCTCAACCATTTCGCATATGAAAAAGGAACTTTCAGTGCAACTTATGCACATTTTTAATTTGATTTTGGAAACCTCATTGGCTGGGTTGGCCAGATTCAAGGCTTCACCAAAAGTATAATTTTATCAGTCTACACAGAATAATGCATTCAGAATCTTTCTGAATAAACACCATGTAAACATGCGAAAACGTTACGGATTATACATTTTATGCTGCTAGTAACTGCAAGCTGCACAAGTTGGTAAATAGAACAGAAGCGTGGTTTTATGGAAGAACTTAAAAGCCAGAAAACCCATACAATCCAACGAAAGTAGCATGTCTCAGAAAAGGCTACACATTTCTTCTTTGTTCTCCAAACATGGACAGATGACCTTTTCTTCAAAGTTATATGCAACCTGTAAGGTTCTGGCTGTTAAACTCCCACAATCAACATTTCTAACTGGTGGCATAATGGCTGGCTGTTAAACTCCCGCAATCAACATTTCTAACTGGTGGCATAATGGCTGGCTGTTAAACTCCCGCAATCAACATTTCTAACTGGTGGCATAATGGCAGAATAATGGCAGAATAACAGCACTATAAGCTTTACCACAGGAACAATAGAGAAAACAAAACATTTCTATATTTTTACTGTAACCTTATACTGATTAAGCAGCTATTTTCCACGTAGAGTCCATGAATCTCAGTTTAAGGAATCAAAAATGATTTTTTTTAGCACAAAGGCATTCTGGAATTATACTGTGGGTTAAAGCATGCATATGGGTTGCAAAAGTTTTCACAAATAGACATTTCATTAAAATTTTGAACTGAATTGCCAAACCTTGGATCCGTTTTCTGCCGTTGACACGATGATCACGAATATTCCATCTGTCAATGAACTCAGCACTATGCCTGAAACACATCCATACACCAGCGTGTAAATCACAAAGCGTGTAAATCACCAAAGATGCTGTTGGCAATAAATTAAATCCAGACCTTATGGCCTCCTTCAATTCAAACTTAACATAAAGCTGGGAAATGCTGTCTTTAAAACTCTGAACTTCAACTCAGAAAAGTTTTCAACTATACATGTAAATGTTTGTTCCCTGTTGTGCAACAAATCATGTGACTGATACTTTCAGAATCCATGGCTTACAGAAGAAAGTAATGATTGTCTCTGAAAGTTAGGGGCTGATCCAAACTGTATCTGTATACCAACATGTACATGTAGCCTACCAACCGGTAATACAAGTACATGTAGCCTACCAACCGGTAATACAAGTACATGTAGCCTACCAACCGGTAATACAAGTACATGTAGCCTACCAACCGGTAATACAAGTACATGTAGCCTACCAACCGGTAATACAAGTACATGTAGCCTACCAACCGGTGATACAAGTACATGTAGCCTACCAACCGGTGATACAAGTACATGTAGCCTACCAACCAGTAATACAAGTACATGTAGCCTACCAACCGGTGATACAAGTACATGTAGCCTACCAACCGGTGATACAAGTACATGCAGCCTACCAACCGGTAATACAAGTACATGTAGCCTACCAACCGGTGATACAAGTGCATGTAGCCTTCCAACCGGTAATACAAGTACATGTAGCCTACCAACCGGTGATACAAGTACATGTAGCCTACCAACCGGTGATACAAGTACATGTAGCCTATCAACCGGTGATACAAGTACATGTAGCCTACCAACCGGTGATACAAGTACATGTAGCCTATCAACCAGTGATACAAGTGCATGTAGCCTACCAACCGGTAATACAAGTACATGTAGCCTACCAACCGGTGATACAAGTGCATGTAGCCTACCAACTGGTGATACAAATGCATGTAGCCTACCAACCAGTGATACAAGTACATGTAGCCTACGAACCGGTAATACAAGTACACGTAGTCTGAAGTTGACAATTAGGCAGCACCAAATCTATTTCGTGGTTTAATGGCGAGCCGACAATGCAAAATCCAAAAACAGAATCTCCATCATTTTTGTCCAATTTTCATGTTTTTATGATTTTC
The DNA here is from genome assembly GCF_032854445.1 of Liolophura sinensis. Lineage (NCBI taxonomy): Eukaryota > Metazoa > Mollusca > Polyplacophora > Chitonida > Chitonidae > Liolophura > Liolophura sinensis. Next base: position 702,444 of record NC_088304.1, read on the forward strand.
CCATTTTTTCCTTTTTTAATGATGTAAATATGTCTCCAACAGAAATTTTTTTTGCCTAGTCCACATTTTCCACAAATTATTACATGATTTTCATACCCTCTGGTGACATTCAAAAAAAAAAAGATTTATTCCTTTTGTAAAATAACAATATAACTTGACATGGCATTATAAAAAAAGAAAGAGAAAAAGAAAAAACCAATCAAAAAATATTACAAAACTAAAACAGCAGAAGGATTCATACCTTGAGCATGTTGAGGGCAACAGAAATGTGGAGTAAATTCTCAACATACAGTTGTAGAAGTTTCATAATGATTACAGTATATTTTATTTATTTTTTTTATTTATTTGGTTATTTATATATTTATTTGATTGGTGTTTTACGCCGTACTCAAGAATATTTCACTCATACGTCGGGAGCCAGCATTATGGTGGGAGGAAACCGGGCAGAGCCTGGGGGAAACACACGACCAACTGCAGGCTGCTGGCAGACAGTCCCACAAATGGCCAGAGAGGAAGCCAGCAGGAGCTTGACATGAACTCACATGAACCGCACAGTGTATTTTAGTATACTTACATACTTCAATAAGCTCTTTGCACAACTTACCTTTTACAAGAGCGTAAGGAATTTTGTCTTTGGTTTTAAAATCCTTGTCGTTGAGAACGTAGATAGTTTTATCGGTCACAATCATCACCCGGTTTCTGGGCTTGTAACCATGGCGATCAAACTTGGTTACACCTGTGCAGTACTGGAAAAGATCATAAAAGAACATAAAATACCATTAACTACACTTTGTGACAAGTTCTTACAACATGATTAACTACACTTTGTGACTAGTTGTTACAACATGATTAACTACACTTTGTGACAAGTTGTTACAACATGATTAACTACACTTTGTGACAAGTTGTTACAACATGATTAACTACACTCTGTGACAAGTAGTTACAACATGACTTCCAGAGTATAAAATTTCAGCACAAAGAATAATGGAAACTGTACATTTGATGTTTCCATTGGTGACACTGAATGGGGTTACAACCATATCTTCGCACAGTTACAAATCAGTCTTGTCGCTTATAAACCCGGAAAAATCTTCACATTCCTTAAAGAGCATTCATTGGCAAGGAGATCCTTCTGTGGCCAAGTGGTTAGCGTAACAGCACAGCACAAAAATCCTCTCACATATGTGATCAAGTCGAGTTTATGCTGACAGACATGTAGAAGTGAAACAAGATCAGCATAAAATACCAATTAAATAAAATACAAATAAACTGATTCTCTTCTCAAGGTAATGCCTGAGGCTTGATGATTTCTTCATGCATTGATGTGAAATTTTGAAATTAGAATGTGGTGATAAACTTCCACATGCACCAAAAGAATGACCTTGATCTTGTTAGAGATCAATGAAGAGGACTGACAGGGCAATGTGTTGTAGCAAGGTACCAGTGTTTGTATCAGTGAAATAAGAACCAATGAGAACTCAATAAAGTGCACGTACACAGCCAATCAGGGCATAATCAAGACTACACCAGGTTGGTAGACTGACAATTGTGCAGGACAACTGTACCAAAGGTTTCGAAGATCAACTTACCAGAACTTTTTCATCTGCCTGTTTTATTGTGGCTTCAAAGACACTTGTCCTCAGAGACTCGTGGTGGGCAGCTGAAAAAGTTAACATATTTGTCACTTTATGTCCTTATTCTCTCTCACGTGGATGTCTGAATTTCACCAAAATTGTCAAAAATATTAAATAATAATTTCACACAACATGTTTTTCAAACTTTTAATGATATTTAATGGGAACAAAATTTTCTAGATGATCAATTTAATTCCTGGGAAAGTCCACATTTTCCACAAATTAGATGATTTTTAACTTTCATTTTTATAACCTCCTTCAACATTGTCAAAAAAATATTTTGTCTCCAAAACAACAATTAAATTAGTGTGGCCTAACTGTAGAATTCAAAAACAAAAACCTTCACCTCTTGACATATATCTGTTTTAATTATAAACCATTTTCTTGAAAATTCTTAAAATATTAACTAAAAATTAGATTTGTAATAGTATTCAATGGGTACAAAATTTCCCAAAGGGTCAATTTACTGGCATAAAATAGTAATGAAAAAAATAAATGCCTGACCAGATATGGACAGTACTGAACTCAGATCTTATGTTTTATTCAAGGGAACTGTTCAACCAATCTTGGTATGCTTTAAAGGCATCATCACTACAATAAATTGCTTAACCACCTGGCAATGACATCAAGCTTGATCAATGCTACAGTAAATTGCTTAACCACCTGGCAATGGCATCATGCTTGATCATTGCTACAGTAAATTGCTTAACCACCTGGCAATGACATCAAGCTTGATCATTGCCACAGTAAATTGCTTAACCACCTGGCAATGACATCAAGCTTGATCATTGCTGCAGTGAATTGCTTAACCACTTGGCAATGACTGCGTGCTTTATCATTACTACAGTAAATTGCTTAGCCACTTGGCAATAACAGGGTGCTTGATCACTGCTAGAGAGTGGTTGAAAATGATCCGACACTTGACTCACCCAATCTGTTATCCACAAACTGGTCCTTGACACTGTACGGGTAGGATTCTTTCTTCCCTTTGAAAATGTTTTCTGCTACGACTTTCTGTTGAAGCTGCAAAATGCAACAATATGGAAACTTTACCTGGATTTAGTATGCAGGATATATACAGCAGACATGGCAAATAAATTAAGTCTCCTACAAACAATGCATAAATGTAGATCTTATTGTGAAACTGTTGTGTCAAAAAACATATTTAGTAACTGTCAATCTTCAAACTTTTCGACCTCCAAAGCATATTTTCATGACTAGAATTTATGCGACCAATTATTGTGAAAATGATGATAAAATATACGTTTAACCCACTAAAGATGCAAACTTTATAAAATTGTGCAATTTTTTTCTCTACTCCCCATAATTCCTCTCAGAATGTTTAAAAATGTTGGTTCCGGAGGCAGTTGAAGAGGTTGGAAAAATCAGGCAGTCCTTTGTGATTATAAGTATATAAATAATAGAGACAGCTTACCTGTAATTTGCGACTGGGGGAGATTGTTTTGACGTATTTCAGCATCAAGTTCCTCATCGCAAGTTTCTGGAGAAGATCCGATGTCTGTATACAAACATAAAATACAATTGTTGGTACAGCTTCACTGTATTTCTTCCTCAACATTAAAGCTGTCACCGTAAGGGAAATATTAATGAGTACAGTGTAAAACTCCAATCAAAATCCTCAAAATCAATACCAACAAACTCACAGGTATTCTTTCATACTATTTCTGTAGTGTGGGTAAGAAAAAAAACATTACAAGGAATTTTTTTAATTACAGCTGAATGTAAGATCTACGCACAGGTGCTACTTAACACCCTAGATCAAAGACTAAATTCTGACACTCTTTCAGCCTTTTCTTTTGTGTTCCTTTTCTTTAAAAGTAAACTATTCCAATTTAATATTAAACATCTCCTGGCAATATGGGGATATGATTCTCAGATACCAATTCCATGAACATATTCTACTGTCATCAGAATCTAACATGTAATTTTGTACACTCATTTTCCCATTCTAATGACAAAGAACAGACAATTGAAAAAAATCTGAACAGCTGGATCCATAAGCTATGCATCAAAATGACGTTTTAAATTTGGATCTCAGTTATTCCCACTGTCTTAAGGCTGTAAAGTTTTACCTCCATGAGGAGCTCTGGAGGTGCCGGCCATTTCTTGTCAAGGACAGTTTTGGGAGCTTCCTTCTTGACACGTTCCAGGTAGTTAATCTTAGTGTACCTGATGAACTCTCTGTTTTCATCGCACTCAGGCTTCTTCCTGTACATGAATCCTTTGATGAACCTTTGGGAAAATAAACACAATTACCAGAATAATTCTATGTAAGCAATTTATTGGCTTCATTATGATGCTGTAAGTGGTTTCCATAGGTCTCATTTGATGTTCATTTCTTTGTTTATTAAATTGATTGTCGATTAATGCAATACTAAATACTTTTCACTTGAGTTGAAGCAGTACCCAGTTTTCACATGTGACCTACAGACTTGCACATCACAGTAGTGGGAAACAGGTGGTCTTCAATGATGGTCAGACCACATAGATGACCACATGTGACCTACAGACTTGCACACCACACTAGTGGGAAACAGGTGGTCTTCAATGATAGTCAGACCACATAGATGACCACATGTGACCTACAGACTTGCACACCACACTAGTGGGAAACAGGTGGTCTTCAATGATAGTCAGACTACATAGATGACCACATGTGACCTACAGACTTGCACATCACAGTAGTGGGAAACAGGTGGTCTTCAATGATAGTCAGACTACATAGATGACCACATGTGACCTACAGACTTGCACATCACAGTAGTGGGAAACAGGTGGTCTTCAATGATAGTCAGACTACATAGATGACCACATGTGACCTACAGACTTGCACATCACAGTAGTGGGAAACAGGTGGTCTTCAATGATAGTCCGACTACATAGATGACAACATGTGACCTACAGACTTGCACACCACAATAGTGGGAAACAGGTGGTCCTCAATGATAGTCAGACTACATAGATGACCACATGTGACCTACAGACTTGCACACCACACTAGTGGGAAACAGGTGGTCTTCAATGATAGTCATAACTACACAGATGACCACATGTGCATCATTCATCGTTTACTGTTTAGGCCCAATGAACATGGAGAGAGAAGGAATCTACAAATTACCCATTCAAGGCTGGGTTTGAACCCTTATCTTGTGTGTTTTACGTATTCCGTTCAACTCCAGAATGTAGCTGTTTCTGATGACGACACCCAAACCCTGTTTAGTCACATGAGCACGGTAACAAGTGACACGACATTACCTATCCACTTTCTCCAATATGGCATACCCCATGGCCTCAACAGATTTCCTTATTACAAGTTGTTTTATGGAATTCCATATATGCAGCACCTCACAGCAAAATGGCTGTGGCCGTTTCAGTCTGTTTCCACATGGGTTTCCTAGCCAATCTCTTTGTAGAAACTCAATTTCAACAATCAGAAAACTAAATATTTTTTTTTTGTCATCCATGTTTCAAAAACTCAATTTTTCTCCCCGTATAGTCTTTTAAATATCTAAAACTCAGTTTAAATCCATTTTAATCTTGTTTTACTAAACACCTCATAGCTAATTTATCGTCGTTCTGAAATCATACCAATGTGGTTATAGATATTTTTTAAGGTTGATTTGATTGTTATGTCATCTCAGCTATTGATTTTTACAGCTAATTCTTGTGATAATGATGCAAGGCGATTGGTAGCAAATTATGTCATCTCAGCTATTGATTTTTACAGCTAATTCTTGTGATAATGATGCAAGGCGACTGGTAACAAATAATGTCATCTCAGCTATTGATTTTTACAGCTATGATGGAAGGCGATTGGATATTTCTAATCTATACTAAATACTATTTTCCAGGAAAGAAAATTCTATAGTCCAATGTACAGTAGTATTACCTTTGTATACATGATTGTATGCATGCGTATAAATCTGGAAAGCCTTTAAGTGTAGAGTTATATTGACTTTAATATATGTCTAGTGATTTTGAGTGACTTAATGATTTATAGAGAAGAGTAAACAGGTAGAAAAATACATTTGTAAACATTTACATTGCTCCTTCAGTCATAAACAAAGGTCATGTTTTGTACAAGTTTAATTATCAAGTAACATTTTGTGTAGTCCAATGGTCTAGTATCCTTACGGGCTGTTCCATATATAAACGATTTTGCTAACTGATCGGCACAGCTATGTTGTTGTTGTAACTGCTGAATGACGCAGTACCGATCTTGTTACTGAGCATTGCAAAGCGTTAGTGAACCCAACTACTTTTAACAAAATACTTCATACAATTCTTGAAATCCTAAATCATGTCTAATGAACAAAGGCACAGGAAAGTGGTATTATTGATGTAAATAAAGGTGATCTGCATGGAGAACTGTCACTTGTCTGTCTGAGATGAATATTTGGCACTATACTTTTATTAACTATCATTTGATTGGTTGGCTGGTCATACATAATCATTTCCACACCTCCCTCATGTGGACATATTGTGCATTGAATTGGCCCCTCTAGCGAGCAATCATTTGTCTGTGGGACATTTCGTTTGTCGGTTAGGGAAAATACTGACTGCCGAAAGCATTCCATCCAAGGAGAATGCCAGGAGAAATCCCAAATCACAAATTAACCAGTATTGGTGATATGCTGGTCGGCCATAATTAGCAAGCAACAACAAAAGACATGTTTGAAAGAAGAACAGCCCCAAAGTCACAAAAATACAGAAATTCAATTTATGTCATGAAAAGTCAATACAAAAATTTGTCTAAAAATCAATTTTCCAATACTTCTCATGGTGGTAACCAAAAGTGGCTAGAAAACCCCTGTCCACCCTTCTTCCGAAATAACTAAAGTTAAATTATTTGTCTTTTCTTTTAACCATTTGGCCATGCACTAAGCATACAGGCTATTACAAAGTTCAGTGAAAACTTACTTTCTGATAATCTCAACTGCCCGTTTTCTCCGTTCTCTCTCTTTGATGGCTGCGTATCTCCTCCAGTAACACTGCACCATTATGGCTGTCACAAAACAGAAACATCAAAACATCAGGATTGACAAATATTCTTCAGTAAAAATGACTAAATGTAAAATTTATCTAGCATTCAAACATTGATCAGATGGCAATTTCAACATCAGTGTGGTTTCCTGACATATTCTGCTAACCTTGGATGTACACCACCACTTCAGAAAGCTACGCACAAATAGCACAATGACAGTTTACATAAATTACTGAGTCAGAACACTGACTCAAGGTGAATGATAACATCACTCATCCACATCAGGTGCGGCATATTTATTCTGTGCCCGCCCCTTTGGTGGCAGCATTTGGGGCCACTCAGCGTCACAGGGAGCAATCTCCGACATCTGCACCAACAAAGGGAGATAACTCACCAGATACTCTCATCTTCAAATAGACCTTCCTTTGGTGGAAACATCGGTATTTGGCTTGGATTGTTGTTGCTGCAACAAAACCAAACACGTGCAATTTTGAGGAACATAAATAACCCACTTTTAACAAAACTACCATGTCAGAGGTAAAATATGCACAGTGTTGAGACGGAAGTAACGTGAATGGTATAATGGTAACCTGGACTGTCCTGAAAACAGTCAAAAAAAATACGTACTTAAATGCTTAGTTCTCAATCTGAAATACCATTTATCATTTACCAAACAAACATTATGAAGAAATCTTAAGGGTTTAAAAATCACAAGCAATAACTAAAAAAATTTCAGCCTAAATTAGCAGCTCTACTTAACCACTAGGTCAAAATTGCTCACATGTATAAATGTACTTTGAGACAAAAATGACACTTACAGAGATAAAGCTCAGTTGGCTAGCGCGCTAGCGCAGCACAATGACCCAGGAGTCTCTCACCAATGCGGTCACTGTGAGTTCAAGTCCAACTTATGCTGGCTTCCTCTCTGGCCGTACGTGGGAAGGTCTGCCAGCAACCTGCGGATGGTCGTGGGTTTCCCCCGGGCTCTGCCCGGTTTCCACCCACCATAATGCTGGTCGCCATCGTATAAGTGAAATATTCTTGAGTACGGCGTAAAACACCAATCAAATAAATAAACAAATAAATACAGAGATAAACAACAGTTTTAATTACACACCCATTCAACAAATATTCTCAAGAAAATTCACGTCAGTAAGTGTTTTACCTAAGCCATGTTTCCGGGCTTGGAATGCATCCTCAGTGGCAAACAGCACACGTGGGAAACGAATGAAGAGTTTCGTTCTGAAAACAGGGGCGACAACTCATCATTAAACTGCAAGCACAGATTCATGGAGTCATACATACACAGACATGGTTGTGGTGAAGCAGTGTACATATATCTCAGCTAAGTTAGTAGAGGACTAGCTTTCAAACATAAATCCTGACACCAGAATGTCTGCAATCCAAAAAAGTAAAGGCCACATTTATTTTCGTTTCTGGAGCCATGCAGAAGTTGTGATGGAACATTTTGTACTTTTTTTTTTAAAAAGTTTTAAAATTATAATTATAATGTTTTAATTGTGTAGGGGGTGGGGGCTAGCTTGGTGGATAGCAGTCTGGTTGAGTGGAGTCCACTTGACAGGGACATTTACCTCTGCTCATAAGCATCATTCATGGTGATTCAGTGAAATAGTCATGATCATTCATGGTGATTCACTGAAATATTCATGATCATTCATGGTGATTAAGTGAAATATTCATGATCATTCATGGTGATTAAGTGAAATATTCATGATCATTCATGACGATAAAATGAAATATTCATGATCATTCATGGTGATTCAGTGAAATATTCACGATCATTCATAGTGATTCAGTGAAATATTCACGATCATTCATGGTGATTCAGTGAAATATTCATGATCATTCATGGTGATACAATGAAATATTCATGATCATTCATGGTGATTCAGTGAAATACTCATGATCATTCATGGTGATTCAGTGAAATACTCATGATCATTCATGGTGATTCAGTGAAATAGTCATGATCATTCATGGTGATTCAGTGAAATAGTCATGATCATTCATGGTGATTCAGTGAAATACTCATGATCATTCATGGTGATACAGTGAAATATTCACGATCATTCATGGTGATTCAGTGAAATATTCATGAGTAGGAATCAGCAACAATTACATCCAGTAAATATAAGATAAAGGCCTGTGTCGTATGAGGGTATTGCATGCTATGCACAGGTGTGAGGACGGACTTACTTGCCCATCCTGTAGTCATCGTCCTGATACTGTAAGTGATTCACCAGTAACTGGACACCTTCCTTCTCTGGGCCAGGGTAATTAGGCCAGGTGGCCGGGCAGAGAGATTTGTACCTGAGGGGAACAAACATACAGGTATATGTTTGGCAAACCACCTAAAAATTTTACAAAAGTACATTGTTTTACCCCTTCCTTTTCTGGACTGGGGCTTGAATAGGACAGGTGGCTGGGCAGAGGGATTTGCACCTGAAGGGAACAAACATACAGGCATATGTGTGTCAAACCACCTAAAATTCATGTCTAAAATTCATACTAGTCCACAAAGTACATTGTTTAACCCCTTCCTTCTCTGAGCTGGGGTTTTAATAGACACGATTCTACAAGCAAGTAAAGGGTGCAGTTCTCGACATGATTCTACAAGCAAGTAAAGGGTGTAGTTCTGGACATGATTCTACAAGCAGGTAAAGGGTGTAGTTCTGGACATGATTCTACAAGCAAGTAAAGGGTGTAGTTCTCGACATGATTCTACAAGCAAGTAAAGGGTGTAGTTCTGGACACGATTCAACAAGCAAGTAAAGGGTGCAGTTCTCGACATGATTCTACAAGCAAGTAAAGGGTGTAGTTCTCGACATGATTCTACAAGCAAGTAAAGGGTGTAGTTCTGGACACGATTCAACAAGCAAGTAAAGGGTGCAGTTCTGGACATGATTCTACAAGCAAGTAAAGGGTGTAGTTCTGGACATGATTCTACAAGCAAGTAAAGGGTGTAGTTCTGGACATGATTCTACAAGCAAGTAAAGGGTGTAGTTCTCGACATGATTCTACAAGCAGGTAAAGGGTGTAGTTCTCGACATGATTCTACAAGCAAGTAAAGGGTGTAGTTCTGGACATGATTCTACAAGCAAGTAAAGGGTGTAGTTCTCGACATGATTCTACAAGCAAGTAAAGGGTGTAGTTCTGGACACGATTCAACAAGCAAGTAAAGGGTGCAGTTCTGGACATGATTCTACAAGCAAGTAAAGGGTGTAGTTCTCGACATGATTCTACAAGCAAGTAAAGGGTGTAGTTCTTGACATGATTCTACAAGCAAGTAAAGGGTGCAGTTCTCGACATGATTCTACAAGCAAGTAAAGGGTGTAGTTCTCGACATGATTCTACAAGCAAGTAAAGGGTGTAGTTCTTGACATGATTCTACAAGCAAGTAAAGGGTGCAGTTCTGGACACGATTCAACAAGCAAGTAAAGGGTGCAGTTCTCGACATGATTCTACAAGCAAGTAAAGGGTGTAGTTCTCCACATGATTCTACAAGCAGGTAAAGGGTGTAGTTCTTGACTCGATTCTTCAAGCAAGTAAAGGGTGTAGTTCTTGACATGATTCTACAAGCAAGTAAAGGGTGCAGTTCTGGACACGATTCAACAAGCAAGTAAAGGGTGTAGTTCTCGACATGATTCTACAAGCAAGTAAAGGGTGTAGTTCTTGAGACTTTAGGTGCCATTCATAGATACGAGTGCCATATGTCCTCAGATTCAGACAGGTTACGATATAAAAACACCCTCAAACGGGATACTGATGAAGCGGGGAAATTGTGCTTCTGTGATAAGAATGTTGCACAGTGAGAAGACTGAAGGAAATAGGCTTTTTGGTATTTACCTGCCCCTTAAATTAAGGCACTAGAATGGGTTGTCTAGACTGGTGTCAAACCGCTACAATTAAGGCACTGGAATGGGTTGGTTAGACTGGTGTCAAACTGCTACAGTTTCCTCACCATACATCTACATTTTATGGATGTTTAGTAACAAATGCTCATTTCAAAATTTTACCACTAGATTTTTCCTGTAAATTCTTCTAATTTGTAGTGAGCCTCATTCCTACAGTGCATACCTTTTGAAGAAGACTTCGTAAGGTCTGCGGTAAGCGAAGCCCGCCCTCCTGACCCTCAGGTTCTCCATCAGCCCCAGGTATTTGACCTGGTGGTTCACAATCTTCTCATCAAATATGGCTGATAAACAAACAGAGGCAAAAGTTCTGTTATATTCATAGATACGTATATCAATTCTCATCAAATACGGCTGGTATGCAAAACAGAGGCAGTAGTGTTGTTATATTCATAGATAAATGTATAAATTCTAATCAAATATGGCTGAAAAACAAATCAGAGGCAGACATCTGGTTATATTCACAGATGCTCATCAAATATGGCTGATAAACAAATCAGAGGCAGACATCTGGTTATATTCACAGATGCTCATCAAATATGGCTGATAAACAAATCAGAGGCAGAGCTGTTGTTATATGAACATAGACAAGTATTCATTTCTTTTGGCTAGGGATCAGTTTCTCAATGCGGTTTTATCTTTAAACTTAGACGAGTATCTTTAAAGGCAAGACTTTAAACCACTTAAGAACAGTTCACTCTTCAAGGTTATTTTAGAGAAAGACTATGGAAGTTACCAATATCATTTATCACACAACTGATACACCTTGACAAAGGAATGGCCAGAAAAAGTGTGAATATTTTCTATATACTGGCATTGTATCAGTTACGTGGAGGGTGGCTTTGTATCTGACGATTGGTTGTGCCCAATACACTATCCATGCATTTGATTGGGCTAGCACACTGCAGGAAATATTTGTATTCTAGAACTAGAACAAGAGAAAGTAAACAGCAAATCAAGTGACAAGTGAGTCATACCATGTTATGTAATCATTAAATATTACAGCCTTTGAGGGGTGGAGCTGTAAGATTACAGCCTTTGAGGGGTGGAGTTGTAAGATTACAGCCTTTGAGGGGTGGAGCTGTAAGACTACAGCCTTTGAGGGTTGGAGCTGTAAGACTACAGCCTTTGAGGGTTGGAGCTGTACGACTACAGCCTTTGAGGGTTGGAGCTGTAAGATTACAGCCTTTGAGGGCTGGAGCTGTAAGATTACAGCCTTTGAGGGGTGGAGTCATAAGATAACAACCTTTTTTGGGGTGGAGCTGTAAGACTACAGCCTTTGGAGGTGGTTCTGTAAGATTATAGCCTATGCGGGGTGAAGCTGTAAGATTACAGTCTCTGAAGGGTGGAGCTGTAAGAAGACTATAATCTGTCATGATCATGTGACATTTCTACCACTATTATACACGTGTACAACATTAATGTCAACTTGTGACCAATCTGTAATTTCTCACTTTCGTGATATGATTAAAAATTCTTCAGCTGACATTAAATCTCTAATTATGTATTTGATTGAAAATCCAATCTCACCTGGCCGCTTGAAGTCATTGGGTTTGATACACCTGACATAGGCTGGCTCTTTCGACATCAGTATCTCCATGAGCTGTGCAAGGCTTGTCTTAAACTGGGCGGCAGCCTGAAAAGATTAATGGATTATATGTCACTGCTCTGCCACTGTTTTACGTACCAAGTGCCTGTGTATGTCACAATATTTCTTTTAGGCATTCTGCCAAGAAGTATCCTAGCTGCCAAACTAAACTGAAATATAAAATCAAAATTCATTTCCTCAAAGAAGAAAATGAGCACATTGATGATTTTTTCTCAAGTAACTACAAATATTTTCCTTTGTTTATTTGTTAATTTTTCACCTCTTGGCAACAAGCATGGTTATGGTCAAAGCGCCCTTTGCAACGTATTTGGGAAACCCGAACACCTCTAGAAAAACAGTGCCTTTTGCCAGGTATTTGGGAAACTAGAACACCCCAAGAAAAACGGTGCCCTTTGCCAGGTATTTGGGAAACCGGAACATACTGGGAAAAGCAGTGCTCTTTGCCAGGTATTTAGGGAACCAGAACACATCAAGAAAAACGGCGCCCTTTGCCAGGTATTTGGGGAGCCGGAACACCCCGAGAAAAACAGCACCCTTTGCCAGGTATTTGGGGAACGGGAAAACCCCAAGAAAAACAGTGCCCTTTGCCAGGTATTTCGGGAAACCAGAATACCCCGAGAAAAACAGCGCCCTTTGCCAGGTATTTGAGGAACGAGAACACCCCGAGAAGAACACAGCCTTTTGCCAGGTATTTGGGGAACCGGAAGACCTCGAGAAATACAGCGCCCTTTACCAAGTATTTGGGAAACCGGAACAACCCGAGAAAAATAGCGCCCTTTGCCAGGTATTTGGGGAACTGGAACACCACGAGAAAAACAGTGCCCTTTGCCAGGTAATTGGGAACCGCCTGACTTAAATCTGCAGCCAAACCAGTTAGAGCTGGGGTCAAAGACCTGACATGTGCCGTGAACTAACTCACTTTTTATTTAAGTGTCGACCTCCATGCAAGCTTGTTTACTTGCTATGTACATGTACTTTATGCTAATCCGGAAAATCTGCCTCACTCACAGCAAAGCAGTCACGATTATTACTTGTTCAGTCCAACCAAAGCCTGTGACAGCACAATGAACACAAACATCTCACACAAAGCCAAGTTTCCTGTATTAACACAGGAGGGGGATTTGATTTACTATTTTTTTTTTTTTTTAATTTATTTGATTGGTGTTTTACGCCATACTCAAGAATATTTCACTTATGACGGCGGCCAGCATTATGGTGGGAGGAAACCAGGCACCATCCATACCTGTACCATTATAAATCCACAGCTAATGTGACCTCAGGCTTTGAATTAATAATACTTGTTGTACTAAAGTTTAACATTGAAAATTTACCTGCAGAACTGAATATAATCATAGTGTAATACTGAAGGGGTGCTTGATCACAGAATTCAAAGTACTAGATCATCACAGCCACTACAGCTGGAGTGGGTAGTTTTTCCCACCTTGCAGGACACTTTGTTAATTTCCTGTAGATTATTTTGAAACATTTGACGCATCACCTCCGCAATCACTTACTGTTTCAGGTCTCTTCTTGCTGAGGAGTTCATCTTTAGGGAAACACTGTGATGTGATGATGTTGGTTGTCGCGCTCATTGCCTGGGGAACAAAAACAAAAGTACACGTAAAATATACCCTAATTCTTCAACATTTTCAACTATGTCTGCAAGCAATATCTGAAACGTTCTGAGAGAACTACTGAGTGTAGAGAAACAACTTCAACATTTTCAACTATGTCTGCAAGCAACATCTGAAACGTTTTGAGAGAACTACTGAGTGTAGAGAAACAACTTCAACATTTTCAACTATGTCTGCAAGCAACATCTGAAACGTTCTGAGAGAACTACTGAGTGTAGAGAAACAACTTCAACATTTTCAACTATGTCTGCAAGCAACATCTGAAATGTTTTGAGAGAACTACTGAGTGTAGAGAAACAACTTCAACATTTTCAACTATGTCTGCAAGCAACATCTGAAACGTTCTGAGAGAACTACTGAGTGTAGAGAAACAACTTCAACATTTTCAACTATGTCTGCAAGCAACATCTGAAACGTTCTGAGAGAACTACTGAGTGTAGAGAAACAACTTCAACATTTTCAACTATGTCTGCAAGCAACATCTGAAACGTTTTGAGAGAACTACTGAGTGTAGGGAAACAACTTCAACATTTTCAACTATGTCTGCAAGCAACATCTGAAACGTTCTGAGAGAACTACTGAGTGTAGAGAAACAACTTCAACATTTTCAACTATGTCTGCAAGCAACATCTGAAACATTCTGAGAGAACTAGTGAGTGTATAGAAACAACTTCAACAGCTGCAAGCTTTTATGAAGCTTGCATCTTTACTGACACAAAAATAAATATCTTAGCCTCAGAAAAAAAGTGCTTTAGATTTTGAATACTCACAGTATATTTCTGTTCACACTTCCTACATGTAGGTTACTAAACTTCGTCCGTTTATGTCAACACTGACTGTTACACATTTATAATAATTATCATAATAATAATAATGATAATAATAATGATAATGATAATAATAATGATAATGATAATAATAATAATGACGATAACACATGTAAATAATAATATCTTAAGTTTCTGAGAGTTATGCAAATCAATTCAAGAAATGTTATCTAACTTCCAAATTTCAAAATATGAGCAGTTAAAATTGTGAGGAGCTATCCATCTTTGGAGAAAAAATGTTAAAATGTTAAAATCAGACAGAATTCTTTGATTCTTTAAATTAGTGACTTCCAACTCACTGCTTTGAGATCCCGAAATAGTAAGTTGTTGTTTTTGTCAAGAAAGCCTTTGATGTTGTATGTGACGTCTCCAGCATAATGTTTCAGACGAAATTGCTGAAATGTAAAAGTATCCATGACTGCATGACACTTAAGAGGAGCAGCTACATCTATGACTGCATGACACTTAAGAGGAGCAGCTACATCTATGACTGCATGACACTTAATATGAGCAGCTACATCTATGACTGCATGACACTTAATACGAGCAGCTACATCTATGACTGCATGACACTTAATATGAGCAGCTACATCTATGACTGCATGACACTTAATATGAGCAGCTACATCTATGACTGCATGACACTTAAGAGGAGCAGCTACATCTATGACTGCATGACACTTAAGATGAGCAGCTACATCTACGACTGCATGACACTTAATATGAGCAGCTACATCTATGACTGCATGACACTTAAGATGAGCAGCTACATCTATGACTGCATGACACTTAAGATGAGCAGCTACATCTATGACTGCATGACACTTAAGATGAGCAGTTACAACAGCATGAACAAAAAAAGACGATATTCTAACAAAGAACTGGCTAAAAATGTGAAAAAAAATAAGTATGAACACATACATCTTGATATCCTTTGGATGTGCACAAATTACTGCATAATTTATTACAAAACATGCTCAAGTTATGTGGAATATTGCCTGATAAATTCATATTTATCTACACTGACTGTACAAGCATTTATTAGCAAGTAATACTGACACTAATAGTTGGTTTGTAAGACATGAAGTTAAGGTTTCTTAATAACCTGGTGTCCAAATTAAAAAGCTGTATTTGGCCTTGACCTTTATCATGTCTTCAATGTACATACATATTTTGCAAGCAAAATTCTTAAATGTTAAGTAAACTGAAAGAATGGAAATCTGTTTAAACTCGCTAAAAACAGCAATTAAGACTCCGTTCTTAAGCAGATACTGGCACAACAAGTATCTTCAGTTGATCGTTAAAATGACCACGGAAACACCAGACATCTTGCAAGAGTACCCTAACGGACTTACATCTCGTGAAATGGTTTTGCGCGTTGCGGAATCTGCTGTCACATGACTGACATAATGGGGATGTGAACCAATTGTCTGCGTGAGCTTGTCAAGGAACGTCTGGTCTGATGGCTCTCCTGGTCGTAGACATTCCTCATCCTGCCGCAGACATAAGGTGAATTGTCCGGTTAGAAAATGTACACGGCAATCTCATCTTCCAGGAAAATGTGCATTTAAACTAAGCAACATCAGAGAATTTATATATGGTCAAAATGTGACAACATGTCCATTAGTTTCTGCACAGAAACCATCAACAAAGGCCATTAAATGCATTAAAAATGAAAAAATTTTGCCCAAAAAAATACCATATTTGCAAAACTTTCCCATGGTTTCAAACCTGATCTAAGGATCCACACATTGACAATGTGCCCCGCTGGACATCAAAACGTTATAGCAAAAAATAACAAGATGTGACAAATGAACAGAAAAACCCAAACTGATATCTCCACCTTTGAAGTAAAATACCTTCCATTCTATCTTGTTAAATGTACATGTATGAAGCAGTAGCATAAAAAAATAAGATCATATTTATTTCTTGGATTCTTTTTTTACTATAAAGAATATTTCAATTATACAACGATGAAGAGCACATCTTATGGTGGAAACCCAACAGAGCCCAAAATAACCATTCACATTCACAGATTCTTGTAAACCAAAAAATAACCCCAGTATGTCCCAGTATGTACCATGCACTACTGCAAAGATAAGCGGGCTCTAAAAATACTTGAAAACTCCATCCTTTACAAGTACATCTATGGTAATATAAACTTGTTGGCCTTAATTCCAAAGTTCTATAATACTTACCAGTATAGCTATGATCCCCACCGGTTTAGCTTCTACCAAGTCACAGATGATCTTATTGTTGAAGTACTGTACTGGCTCCCACTACAACAACAACATCAACAACACTTGTGACAACAGCCAGATAATGTACCAGTCTGTCACTGTATTCCCATGTTCACATAATTTACCAGTTACGCATAAATTACATGAAACTACTGTAGTTTATATGTTGCAAACTCAAATTCAAATCTATCAAATATTTCAGCCAATCAACTCCAGGTCAGTCAGTAAATCAGTCCCCAGCCAATCAACTCTATATCTCTCAGTCAATCAGCTCTCTCAACCAATCATGTCTCTTATTCAATCGTTTCTAGATCACTCAGTCAGTCACTTCTCTCAGCCACTCATATCTCTCATCTAATCAACCCTATATCACTCAGTCAATCAGTTCTCTCAGCCAATCATCTCTCATCCAATCAGCTCTATATCACTCAGTCAGTCAGTTATTGTAGCCAATCATATTTCTCAGCCAATCATAACTCTCATCCAATCAGCTCTATATCACTCAGTCAATCAGTTCTCTCAGCCAATCAGTTCTCTCATCCAATCAGCTTTATATGACTCAGTCAATTATCTCAGCCAATCATATCTCTCGGCCAATCATATCCCTCAGCCAATTAGCTTTATACCATTCAGCCAATCAGCTCTCACCTCTATGCCCTCCCTTTGGTATTCCTCCTGTTCAGATTTAAGGGTCAGTTCTATGAACAGCTGCTGAAGTTTCTCATTGCAGTAGTTGATACAGAACTGTTCAAAGCTATGAAACAGAAAAATTAACAAACTAACAATGGCTAAATAATATGTGTAAATTTGTAAAGCAATATGCAACCTTTTCATCTGCATCTCTTCAAAATGATTTATTTGTAGTCTTTTCTTTATGTTTGTTTGTTAGTAAAATATCTGTTGAGTTTCTGCTAAGTTTGACATGTGGTAGGGGGCCTCTGTTTCCAAGTGGTTAGTGTGCTATTGCTGGACAAGGACTCAGAAGTCATTCTGCAATGTGATCGCTGTGAGTTCGACTCCAGCTCATGCTGGTCTCCTCTTGAGTTGATGTATGAAAGTCTTCCTGCAACCTGCAGATGACCGTTGGTTTCCCACGGGTCCTACCCGTTTCCTCCCACCACAACGCTGATTGTCGTCATACGAGTGAAATATTCTTGAGTACAACAATCAAATAGATAAATACAAAAAACAAATCCTTCAATGTTTGTGTGTGTAGACTTTGTCGACTGTATAATTTTTCTTTCCACATCTCAGTATTGGTATATTACAAAAGTGGCCAGTTAATTTTAATCTTAGTGAACACATTATCATTACTCTGACAACAACAGTTCCCAAAAACAATCGATACAATAGCAAGTACCTGTTGTACTGGAAAATCTCAAAACCATAAATGTCCAGTAGACCCATCAGGTTGCACTTCAGCTTCCCCTGACAGACAATACAAGTAAATCATTATCATTACATCAGATTTCATCTACATTTGTAGAGGGATCACACGAAAATAGGTCTGATATCTTTTGGTCTTCCATGTACTTTTAAAACATCAGGAAGCCTATTTTAAAAAGCAGCACACCTGGCAGACATATGACCATGTGCAGCAAGGTTAGTACTATACATACGGTACTTATATGGCACTTATTTTCCATGAATTTTCAGAATTTTAAACCAGTAAAATAGCAGAATCCATTTCATTTAAATGAATTCCAGTCAAATTAACAGTCTAAACTGTACACGTACATGGGAAAAATGAAAAAAAAAACCAGTCTGTATCAGCACAAGCACGAGTTTAATTCATCATACTGGTTTAGCAAGGCACTTGGCCGGCTCAGAAGGTTATGCTCTGTCTCAGAGAGTACAGTTCTGGCTCAGAGAGTTAAGTACTATCTCAGAGAGTAAAGTTCTGGTTCAGAGACTTAAGTGCTATCTCAGAGAATAAAGCTCTGGCTAAGAGAGTAAAGATTTGGCTCAGAGAGTTAAGTGCTATCTCAGAGATTGAAGTTCTGGCTCAAAGAGTAAAGCTCTGTCTTAGAGAGTAAAGCTCTGTCCCAGAGAGTAAAGCTCTGGCTCTGTGGGTTAAGCGCTGTCTCAGAGAGTAAAGTTCTAGTTCGGAGAGTAAAGCTCTGGCTCAGAGAGTGAAAAGTTCTGGCTCAGAGAGTGAAGTTCTGGTTCAGAGAGTGAAGTTCTGGCTCAGAGAGATGTTCTGGCTTAGAGAGATAAGTGCTGGCTTGCTGCGTCTATGGTACATATGGCCCTTGACCAATGAGCTCAAGGGTTCAAACCCAGCTCTTGCTCTTCAGGTTGCAGTTTTAAGGTTTGTCAGGTATTTGGTGAACACAGGTGTTTTACTTCAGCTTCCTCCACCCATACATTTGACCGCTGTCACGTATATTTGGGTGAGAAGATTTTTTGGAGTATGACTTTAAACAACAATGAAATGAATAAATATGTGCGATTAAAGCGACCAGCTTTATGATTCCATTGGCTGCAGTCACTACCGTCTCTTAATCCATCCACATCTTACCCGCTGTTGTAGAGAAATGTTGATCCGCTGTACCATCCATGTGAAGAGACGATCGTAGACACCTTTCGCCAGAGCGTCTCTCGCATACAGACACTGGTCTACGTTGAGTGGTGATTTCACCTGAACATGACAACAGTTATGTAATACACAAAAAGGATAAAAACTTCTGTCCCTCAATATATATGTAAACTCTGAATAAGTACGGTAATCTTTTTGTAGATTTCAAAATTTTGTTTTGTAGCATCATGTAATATACTGACTACACTGAATAGAGAGTGCAGTATATTTCATATACTGATTGTTTGAATGGAGGCTCCAGTACATGAGTACCCAATATGAATCGCCTCTTCAAACTACCCACACTGCCCAGCTATTTCCCCATAGATACACAATATCTCTGGAGGTGTGTTCAGTGGCATAGGTGACCAACTTTTATGTTTTTTTATGAGCAAACATATACTGAAAATTAAGGCATACTACAGAATAGAACAAAAGAGTAGGAGTGCATCTTATGGAAAAGTGAGGCGGCATTGTACAAGTTTCCCATTAGGAACAAAAATTCAGTGAAGGCATAACTCAGATCTATACATAATAGACTGAAACCAGCAAGATCAGATTCGAGGAACTGAGAATGTATCGCACCTTTTCTCCTTTGGCCTCTATTGTCCTGTGATGTAAAGCTGACAGTAACACCTCTTCTTCACAACCCAATAACTATTCACAGAAAAATAACACCAACAAAATTTAATATTCTGAGGAAAATAACATTCAAAAAACAGTTCACACAAAAATAAGCCATCTGTTCAATTCACTGAATTAACATTCAGACAAATTACAGTAAAAAGTCATACACTGCCAAAATTGACCAACAGTCAATTTCACAAATGAACACATCCATATCCATATAGCATCTTTAGTATGAATAAAAGTTAAGCATTTAAATGCAGATTATTTCAGATTTGCATCTTACTGGTAAATGTCTCAACTAACACACTGTATTTCACCCATTAATAGCAAAACCTCTTTTGAAGTAACACATTTTGCCTGGTTCTGACTGATTCAACCACCTCATACGGTCACTCAAAGAGTTTTTTCTGAAGTTTGATTAATATCTTATCCAAAACAACTTAAGTACAGACATTAAAATTATCATTTTAAGGCTATCCACGTGTTTCGGAAAGTCCACTTTTACAACTGAACTTGTAATCAACTCATAAAAGTTACATCAAAAATAATTTCACTCAAATGACGGTGAAATAATCTAAGGCCAAAAAACTATCGGAACTAAAATTGATAATTCAAAACCTACCCCAGCAATTGTATTGACTTTCTCTTTATCTGTAACCATGGCAACTCCTGAATCTTCCTGAAACTCTAAATCTCCAAGATGAATCACTGAGGCAACAATGGAAAATAAGGCCTAGAACAAAAATCAAGATAAAATTTTTCATCATGCAATAAACCTGGGCATATTGTTGTTGTCTTCATGAAGAATTTGCCATTTCACATATATTGCCTATTCTTCACTAATCCGCCAATGCTTGGTTAAAACAAAAAGCATTTTCCAAATCCTTTTACATACATCTTGATGCTCCATCTTTGTCATTTATCTTGCATGACATTATGGTCTTACATGTTTGAGGATTATTTTTCATCAGAAAATTCTGCACGATATGGATGGAATATTAAAACATAATGATTCATTCTTCTAAAAATGAAACAGCTTTGCAATTAATCAATTAAGGATTGACTACCATTTTTTGGTTTGTTGGGTTAAAAACACGAAAAAAATGTTGTTCACACAGTATGAATCCACGAAACCGTATGAATCAAAAAACTGACCGTTCAGAGTTCTCGTTTTTTGCTTGACCACAAAGGAAATTTACCTAATCAAATCTAATTAACCTGATTGACACATTGAAATCTTCATGTACAGATTTCACCAGATAATTTTAGTATTCACAACAGAATCATTCACGTGTGTGTCGGCAGAATGAATGAACAGGATCATTCACAGGTGTGTCGGCAGAATGAATGAACAGAAATCATTCACATATGTGTCGGCAGAATGGATGAACAGAATCATTCACAGGTGTGTCGGCAGAATGAATGAACAGAATCATTCACATGTGTGTCGGCAGAATGAATGAACAGAATCATTCACAGGTGTGTCGGCAGAATAAATGAACAGAATCATTCACATGTGTGTCGGGAGAATGAATGAACAGAATCAATCACAGGTGTGTCGGCAGAATGAATGAACAGAATCATTCACAGGTGTGTCGGCAGAATGAATGAACAGGATCATTCACAGGTGTGTCGGGCAGAATGAATGAACAGAATCATTCACATGTGTGTTGGCAGAATGGATGAACAGAATCATTCACATGTGTGTCGGCAGAATGAATGAACAGAATCATTCACATGTGTGTCGGCAGAATGAATGAACAGAATCATTCACATGTGTGTCGGCAGAATGGATGAACAGAATCATTCACATGTGTGTCGGCAGAATGAATGAACAGAATCATTCACATGTGTGTCGGCAGAATGAATGAACAGAATCATTCACATGTGTGTCGGCGGAATGAATGAACAGAATCATTCACATGTGTGTCGGCAGAATGAATGAATAGCAGAGCAGCTTACATCTTGATGGCTTTCTGAGAAGTCACATATGTCTAGGGCATTTTTCACTGTCTGGAAATCTTTGCGATCATCAATAGACTCCACTTCTACACTTTCTCCCTGAGAAAAAAAAAACCCAAAAAAACAAACATGGAATGTTTCACAAATAAATTAGTCAAAATACAGATATACTGGTTTAGGAAAAGACAACAGAACAATCAATATGTGCACTGCAAATATATCTAAAAATACGTTTTTTGATCTATTTATTTGATTGGTTTTCTTGGCCGTACTTAAGACTATTTCACTTATACGATGGCGGCCAACATTAAGATGGGAATGGAAAACCAAGGACATTCTGACCAGAGAGAAAACCAGCATGAGCTGGACTTGAACTCACAACAACCTCAATTGTAAGAGGCTTTTTGTTGTACAATGCTATTCCATATTGCATTTCTCAAGAAATGAATCGCCAGCAGTATTGTACATTTCTACATCCTAAAGTTTTGTCCATGAATATAAGATATTGGTACTCATTTTGTGTGATTCTAAGATTTTTGCTAATTATTGAAATGTGTTTTGAGGTTTGATGAAATGGTAGGATTATATCCTACAGAAAATTTAAGTTTCGGAACCCCCACAAAAAAAATAAAAAAAATAAACAAAAACAGTTTATTTGTTTGTATAAATGAACTTTATGAGCTAACTTTTAGGTCAAAGAGAAAATCATAAATTTTTGTTAGGCCATATATTATATCAGTATGGAAAGATCTTCCATCTCACCTGGTTGAGATAGAAGTGATCATTTGGGCTTCCAGTCAGGCTGTACTTGGATAGTCTCCCTTGATCTCCACTCCTCACCAGTTGGTAGAAGATATGAAAGTTTCGTTCTCCAGTTGCCTGGTGAACCACCCTTGACTTCTCCAGCAAATAGTTTAGGATGTGACCTCCTACTGGTGCTCCCTGCAGGAGAAAATTATAACCCTAATATAACTGACAGAAACAAGTATGGGTGTTTTCTCAAAGCAATCATTCAATTCCAAAAGTATTCATTTGACAATATTTAACAAACAGATTTGAAACTACACCAATAACAAATCTTTGGGGCACATAAGTACACATATTTTACATACAAGATTTGCTCCATGTATTTCGTCTTACCTTGAAATTAAACTGAATGTCCATGTATTTGCCAAATCTGCTGGAGTTGTCATTGCGGTTTGTCTTAGCATTGCCAAATGCCTGTCAAAGACAAATAAACAATACATGTAGCTTTAATACAGAAATATTAAATCAAAATTAAAATTAAATTAATAATAATTTCCGATACTGATAATTCTGCATTGTCCTAGAAAGGGTACATGTTTGAGGAAAAAAGATATTTGTGTCAAAAGTGATGGAGTACTGGATGTGTCAGCAGTGCCGGGTGTACCAAGAGTGACGGAGAACTGGGTGATGCCCAGAGTGACGGAGTACTGGGTGTACCCAGAGTGACGGAGTACTGGGTGTGCCCAGAGTGATGGAGTACTGGATGCGCCCAGAGTGATGGAGTACTGGGTGTACCCAGAGTGATGGAGTACTGGGTGTGCCCAGAGTGATGGAGTACTGGGTGTGCCCAGAGTGACGGAGAACTGGGTGTGCCCAGAGTGATGGAGAACTGGGTGTGCCCAGAGTGATGGAGTACTGGGTGATGCCCAGAGTGATGGAGTACTGGGTGTGCCCAGAGTGACGGAGAACTGGGTGTGCCCAGAGTGACGGAATACTGGGTGTGCCCAGAGTGATGGAGTACTGGATGCGCCCAGAGTGATGGAGTACTGGGTGTGCCCAGAGTGATGGAGTACTGGGTGTGCCCAGAGTGACGGAATACTGGGTGTGCCCAGAGTGATGGAGTACTGGATGCGCCCAGAGTGATGGAGTACTGGGTGTGCCCAGAGTGACGGAGAACTGGGTGTGCCCAGAGTGATGGAGAACTGGGTGTGCCCAGAGTGATGGAGTACTGGGTGATGCCCAGAGTGATGGAGTACTGGGTGTACCCAGAGTGACGAAGTACTGGGTGTGCCCAGAGTGACGGAATACTGGGTGTACCCAGAGTGATGGAGTACTGGGTGTGCCCAGAGTGATGGAGTACTGGGTGTGCCCAGAGTGATGGAGTACTGGATGCGCCCAGAGTGACGGAATACTGGGTGTACCCAGAGTGATGGAGTACTGGGTGTGCCCAGAGTGACGGAATACTGGGTGTGCCCAGAGTGATGGAGTACTGGATGCGCCCAGAGTGATGGAGTACTGGGTGTACCCTGAGTGATGGAGTACTGGGTGTGCCCAGAGTGATGGAGTACTGCATGTGGTCAGAGTGATGGAGTACTGGGTGTGCTCAGAGTGATGGAGTACTGCGTGCGCCCAGAGTGATGGATTACTGGGTGTGCTCAGAGTGATGGAGTACTGGGTGTGCTCAGAGTGATGGAGTACTGGGTGTGCCCTGAGTGATGGATTACTGGGTGTGCTCAGAGTGATGGAGTACTGGGTGTGCCCAGAGTGATGGAGTACTGGGTGTGCCCTGAGTGATGGATTACTGGGTGTGCTCAGAGTGATGGAGTACTGGGTGTGCCCAGAGTGATGGAGAACTGGGTGTGCCCAGAGTGATGGAGTACTGGGTGTGCCCAGAGTGATGGAGTACTGGGTGTGCCCAGAGTGATGGAGTACTGGGTGTGCCCAGAGTGATGGAGTACTGGGTGTGCCCAGAGTGATGGAGTACTGGGTGTGCTCAAGAGTGATGGAGTACTGGGTGTGCCCAGAGTGATGGAGTACTGGGTGTGCCCAGAGTGATGGAGTACTGGGTGTACCCAGAGTGATGGAGTACTGGGTGTGCTCAGAGTGATGGAGTACTGGGTGCGCTCAGAGTGATGGAGGACTGGTTGTGCCCTGAGTGATGGAGTACTGGGTGTGCCTAGAGTGATGGAGTACTGGGTGTGCCCAGAGTGATGGAGTACTGGGTGTGCCCAGAGTGATGGAGAACTGGGTGTGCTCAGAGTGATGGAGTACTGGGTGTGCCCAGAGTGATGGAGTACTGGGTGTGCCCAGAGTGATGGAGTACTGGGTGTACCCAGAGTGATGGAGTACTGGGTCTGCCCAGAGTGATGGAGTACTGGGTGTGCCCAGAGTAATGGAGAACTGGGTGTGCTCAGAGTGATGGAGTACTGGGTGTGCTCAGAGTGATGGAGTACTAGGTGTGCCCAGAGTGATGGAGTACTGGGTGTGCTCAGAGTCATGGAGTACTGGGTGCGCCCAGAGTGATAGAGTACTGGGTGTACCCAGAGTGATGGAGCACTGGGTGTGCTCAGAGTCATAGAGAACTGGGTGTGCCCAGAGTGATGGAGTACTGGGTGTGTCCAGAGTGACGGAGTACTGGGTGTGCCCAGAGTGATAGAGTACTGGGTGTGCTCAGAGTGATGGAGTACTGGGTGTGCCCAGAGTGACGGAGTACTGGGTGTGCTCAGAGTCATGGAGTACTGGGTGCGCCCAGAGTGATAGAGTACTGGGTGTACCCAGAGTGATGGAGCACTGGGTGTGCTCAGAGTGATGGAGAACTGGGTGTGCCCAGAGTGATGGAGTACTGGGTGTGCCCAGAGTGATGGAGTACTGGGTGTGCTAAAGAGTGATGGAGTACTGGGTGTGCCCAGAGTGATGGAGTACTGGGTGTGCCCAGAGTGATGGAGTATTGGGTCTGTCAGCAATACTGGGTGTGCTCAGAGTGATGGAGTACTGGGTGTGCCCAGAGTGATGGAGAACTGGGTGTGTCCAGAGTGACGGAGTACTGGGTGTGCCCAGAGTGATAGAGTACTGGGTGTGCTCAGAGTGATGGAGTACTGGGTGTGCCCAGAGTGACGGAGTACTGGGTGTGCTCAGAGTCATGGAGTACTGGGTGCGCCCAGAGTGATAGAGTACTGGGTGTACCCAGAGTGATGGAGCACTGGGTGTGCTCAGAGTGATGGAGAACTGGGTGTGCCCAGAGTGATGGAGTACTGGGTGTGCCCAGAGTGATGGAGTACTGGGTGTGCTCAAGAGTGATGGAGTACTGGGTGTGCCCAGAGTGATGGAGTACTGGGTGTGCTCAAGAGTGATGGAGTACTGGGTGTGCCCAGAGTGATGGAGTACTGGGTGTGCCCAGAGTGATGGAGTATTGGGTCTGTCAGCAATACTGGGTGTGCTCAGAGTGATGGAGTACTGGGTGTGCCCAGAGTGATGGAGAACTGGGTGTGCCTAGAGTGATGGAGTACTGGGGGTGCCCTGAGTGATGGAGTACTGGGTGTGCCCAGAGTGATAGAGTACTGGGTGTGCCCAGAGTGATAGAGTACTGGGTGTGCCCAGAGTGATGGAGTACTGGGTGTGCTCAGAGTGATGGAGGACTGGTTGTGCCCAGAGGAATGGAGTACTGGGTGTGCTCAGAGTGATGGAGTACTGGGTCTGCCCAGAGTGATGGAGTACTGGGTGTGCCCAGAGTGATGGAGTACTGGGTGTACCCAGAGTGATGGAGTACTGGGTCTGCCCAGAGTGATGGAGTACTGGGTGTGCCCAGAGTGATGGAGTACTGGGTGTGCCCAGAGTGATGGAGTACTGGGTGTGCTCAGAGTGATGGAGTACTGGGTGTGCTCAGAGTGATGGAGTCACTACAAACCTACATAGTAAAGCATGATCTTACTGTAGTAAAAGAAATCTAAACAGTAACTTTTTAAAACATGAAGAAACAAATATCGCATTTTTTCTCCAAACTTTTGTCGCTTGTCTTAATTTACATATCAATGTCCAGTTCAACATGAGTGGGAGTGACTCAACATCCAGACTAGATAAGCTCAGCTGACCTTTAGCTGTGAGCGTAGCTTTAACTTGCAGTTGCATACTTGAACACTGTACAGTGCCACGTGCATACCCTTCATGCCAACACTTTTACATGAGATCGTTAAGCGTTGTAAAAACACACACACACCTAACCCATTTACATGTTTATTTAATTCATGTTTTCACAGTTTCACTTCAGGTTACTATGCTTTTAGAACAGCAGTAAGTATTCAGTGTTGATTTTACTAATTAACACAAATAAAGTCCTTCTAAAAACAGACTAGAATGAGGTATGAACAAACCAGAAACAGTCAGTCTCACAATGCATGATCATTGGCCACAACGCATGATCATTGGCCACAATGCATGATCATTGGCCACAACGCATGATGATTGGCCAGGCCTTAACCACACTGTCACTGGCCAGATCTTAACCACACTGTCACTGGTCAATCCCTAACCACACTGCCATTGGCCAGGCCTTAACCACACTGTCACTGGCCAAATCTTAACCACATTGTCACTGGTCAATCCCTAACCACACTGCCATTGGTCAGTCCCTAACCACATTGTCATGGGCCAGACCTTAAACACATTGTCATTGGTCAGTCCCTAACCACACTGTTATTCGTTAGACACTAACCATGTTTTGTCACTGACCAGACCCTAACCAGTCGTACGTGGGAAGGCTGGCGGCAATTTGTGGATGGTTGCTTCCCTTGGGCTTTGTCCGGTTTCTTTCCACCATAAGTGAAATATTCTTGAGAATGACCATAAAAACACCACTCAAATAAATAACTAAATAAATAATATTTGGCCACATGTTAACCACATTATACAGCTGCAAAATCAAAACAGCATCATCACTTTTAGCTTCTACTTATTTATTTATTTATTTGACTTGCGTTTTACACCTTACTCAAGAATATTTCACTTCTTTCAGGTCTAAGGTCACAATATTTGAAAAATTATTTCAATCAGTAAATTGGAACACACACATATTTATGATTTTAGCTGATATATTTAGTGACATATTATTGACTGTTTTCATGATTGAAAAATGGAATTGTATGCACCGCTTCTATGTTGATGTATTGTTACACAGGGCCTCCGGAAAAGCACATTGGTCAATTAGACAGGGTTAACCTCTTTAAATAAAAGGTTTCATTCATATCACATATCATCAGTGGCTAGCCCTTAACCACATCATCAGTGGCTAGCCCTTAACCACATCATCAGTGGCTAGCCCTTAACCGCATCATCAGTGGCTAGCCCTTAACAACATCTTCAGTGGCTAGCCCTTAACAACATCTTCAGTGGCTAGCCCTTAACCGCATCATCAGTGGCTAGCCCTTAACAACATCATCAGTGGCTAGCCCTTAACAACATCATCAGTGGCTAGCCCTTAACTGCATCATCAGTGGCTAGCCCTCAACCACATCATCAGTGGCCAGCCCTTAACCACATCATCAGTGGCTAGCCCTTAACCGCATCATCAGTGGCTAGCCCTTAACCACATCATCAGTGGCTAGCCCTTAATAACATCTTCAGTGGTTAGCCCTCAACCACATCATCAGTGGCTAGCCCTCAACCACATCATCAGTGGCTAGCCCTCAACCACATCTTCAGTGGCTAGCCCTTAACCGCATCATCAGTGGCCAGCCCTTAACCGCATCATCAGTGGCCAGCCCTTAACTGCATCATCAGTGGCTAGCCCTTAACCGCATCATCAGTGGCCAGCCCTTAACCGCATCATCAGTGGCCAGCCCTTAACCGCATCATCAGTGGCCAGCCCTTAACCGCATCATCAGTGGCCAGCCCTTAACCACATCATCAGTGGCTAGCCCTTAACCACATCATCAGCCCTTAACCGCATCATCAGTGGCCAGCCCTTAACCGTATCATCAGTGGCCAGCCCTTAACCGCATCATCAGTGGCCTGCCCTTAACCACATCATCAGTGGCTAGCCCTTAACCACATCATCAGTGGCCAGCCCTCAACCACATCATCAGTGGCTAGCCCTTAACCACATCATCAGTGGCCCAACTGCATCCGCAAACTCATATCACATACCTCAAGGATAGGGTTTGACTGCAGCAGCCTGTCCTTGACCCTCTCCACGTCTGAGGAATGTGTACTGGTGGCTGCCACATACTGGAGAATCTTCTTCGAGGCCTCTGTCTTCCCCGCGCCTGACTCGCCAGATATTAGCACGCACTGATCACGGTTCTCTCCCCTCATGGAACGGTAAGCCGCATCGGCGATGGCAAATCTGATGGACAAAATGTCAGGTGAAATTACATTAAAAATTTGTTCTATAAATACAAATACATATCAAATTTACATATCAATGTCCAGTTCAACATGAGTGGGAGCCAAAAATATCACCAAAAGTCTGAAGAATCCAAATGAATTTTCCCATTTCACCTCATACATTTGCTGTCTTAAAAAATATAAGAGAAGTGAGTCACTTTCAGGTAAACACACAAAAAAAAGAAAAACATCATAACAAATCTTTTCACAAATTGTATATTTAGCTTCATGTATCAGGAGAGCTTATTACTGGCAGGCTGGTCGTTACAGGCTGGAATCCTGTCAACATGGCACCTATCCTTAACTGCTCATTCTTTGACACGCTTCTATCAATTCTCTATGTTACTGTGTTTATTTTAGAATTAAGTGATATGAAATCATTTGACAGAGAACATAGTCAATGAAGATAACATACCCTGTTGCCACTTAAATGCATGAAATAGCAGCAGTTAATTATGTCGCAGAAACACTTTTAATATGAAGATAAAAACTGGTCAACTTGATAGAGTAAGAGCTATTATTACTGTGGTAACCAAAAATGGTTATTAAAGAATCAACAAAGAAGAATTATTAAAGACTTTTTCTTCTTTGAAACAATGTTAGAGTCTTGATCATCTTGAGATCATCATCACAATCATGCTGTTTATTATAATTTTTTGCCAGTTTCATATGTACACTTTTATTCTCAATCTAGAATATGAAACGTTTTACTCTAAAGTCTGTTTCAAAACAACTCTCACATGAAAATGGGAGAAGTATGAATGACTACAGTGTATTTTGTCTGCCACACTTTGTCAGCCACACTTTGTCTGCCCACATTTTGTCTGCCACATTTTGTCAGCCACATTTTGCCAGCCACATTTTGTCCACCACATTTTGTCTGCCACACTTTGTCAGCCACATTTTGTCTGCCATTTTTCGCATAGATGTATTCATGTTCACCAAGTATATCCTTGGTAGGTCTTTAATGAATCTAGCCAAGAACTGGGGGGCCTGATAAAGGGTATGAATGGATGAAACACAGGCACCTGTACATGTCAACAATAAATATTAAATGCAAAAATGATACAGATGATGTCTTTTACCAATTCTCACTTGGTAACCATGTGATTATAATGGTACAGTGTCTGCAGCAGGAATACTGTACAAACAATTCACACTTCTACCATTAACCATGTGATTATAATGGTACAGTGTGTGCAGCAGGAATACTGTACAAGCAATTCACACTTCTACCATTAACCATGTGATTATAATGGTACGGTGTCTGCAGCAGGAATACTGTACAAACAATTCTCACTTCTACCGTTAACCATGTGATTATAATGGTACGGTGTCTGCAGCAGGAATACTGTACAAACAATTCACACTTCTACCGTTAACCATATAATTATAATGGTACGGTGTCTGCAGCACAAATACTGTACGAGCAATTCACACTTCTACCATTAACCATGTAATTATAATGGTACAGTGTGTGCAGCAGGAATACTGTACAAGCAATTCACACTTCTACCGTTAACCATATGATTATAATGGTACAGTGTGTGCAGCAGGAATACTGTACAAACAATTCACACTTCTACCATTAACCATGTGATTATATTGGTACGGTGTCTGCAGCAGGAATACTGTACAAACAATTCACACTTCTACCGTTAACCATGTGATTATAACGGTACGGTGTCTGCAGCAGGAATACTGTACAAGCAATTCTCACTTCTACCGTTAACCATATGATTATATTGGTACGGTGTGTGCAGCAGGAATACTGTACAAGCAATTCACACTTCTACCGTTAACCATGTGATTATATTGGTACGGTGTCTGCAGCAGGAATACTGTACAAGCAATTCTCACTTCTACCGTTAACCATGTGATTATATTGGTACGGTGTCTGCAGCAGGAATACTGTACAAACAATTCACACTTCTACCGTTAACCATGTGATTATATTGGTACGGTGTCTGCAGCAGGAATACTGTACAAACAATTCACACTTCTACCATTAACCATGTGATTATAATGGTACAGTGTGTGCAGCAGGAATACTGTACAAACAATTCACACTTCTACCGTTAACCATGTGATTATAATGGTACAGTGTCTGCAGCAGGAATACTGTACAAACAATTCACACTTCTACCATTAACCATGTGATTATAATGGTACGGTGTTAGCAGCAGGAATACTGTACACGCAATTCACACTTCTACCATTAACCATGTGATTATAATGGTACGGTGTTAGCAGCAGGAATACTGTACACGCAATTCTCACTTCTACCGTTAACGATGTGATTATATTGGTACGGTGTCTGCAGCAGGAATACTGTACAAGCAATTCTCACTTCTACCGTTAACGATGTGATTATATTGGTACGGTGTCTGCAGCAGGAATACTGTACACGCAATTCTCACTTCTACCATTAACCATGTGATTATATTGGTACGGTGTCTGCAGCAGGAATACTGTACAAGCAATTCTCACTTCTACCGTTAACCATGTGATTATATTGGTACGGTGTCTGCAGCAGGAATACTGTACAAGCAATTCTCACTTCTACCGTTAACCATATGATTATATTGGTACGGTGTCTGCAGCAGGAATACTGTACAAGCAATTCTCACTTCTACCATTAACCATGTGATTATAATGGTACAGTGTGTGCAGCAGGAATACTGTACAAGCAATTCTCACTTCTACCATTAACCATGTGATTATATTGGTACGGTGTCTGCAGCAGGAATACTGTACAAACAATTCACACTTCTACCATTAACCATGTGATTATATTGGTACGGTGTCTGCAGCAGGAATACTGTACAAGCAATTCACACTTCTACCATTAACCATGTGATTATAATGGTACGGTGTCTGCAGCAGGAATACTGTACAAACAATTCTCACTTCTACCATTAACCATGTGATTATAATGGTACGGTGTCTGCAGCAGGAATACTGTACAAACAATTCACACTTCTACCGTTAACCATATAATTATAATGGTACGGTGTCTGCAGCACAAATACTGTACGAGCAATTCACACTTCTACCATTAACCATGTAATTATAATGGTACAGTGTGTGCAGCAGGAATACTGTACAAGCAATTCACACTTCTACCGTTAACCATATGATTATAATGGTACAGTGTGTGCAGCAGGAATACTGTACAAACAATTCACACTTCTACCATTAACCATGTGATTATATTGGTACGGTGTCTGCAGCAGGAATACTGTACAAACAATTCACACTTCTACCGTTAACCATGTGATTATAACGGTACGGTGTCTGCAGCAGGAATACTGTACAAGCAATTCTCACTTCTACCGTTAACCATATGATTATATTGGTACGGTGTGTGCAGCAGGAATACTGTACAAGCAATTCACACTTCTACCGTTAACCATGTGATTATATTGGTACGGTGTCTGCAGCAGGAATACTGTACAAGCAATTCTCACTTCTACCGTTAACCATGTGATTATATTGGTACGGTGTCTGCAGCAGGAATACTGTACAAACAATTCACACTTCTACCGTTAACCATGTGATTATATTGGTACGGTGTCTGCAGCAGGAATACTGTACAAACAATTCACACTTCTACCATTAACCATGTGATTATAATGGTACAGTGTGTGCAGCAGGAATACTGTACAAACAATTCACACTTCTACCGTTAACCATGTGATTATAATGGTACAGTGTCTGCAGCAGGAATACTGTACAAACAATTCACACTTCTACCATTAACCATGTGATTATAATGGTACGGTGTTAGCAGCAGGAATACTGTACACGCAATTCACACTTCTACCATTAACCATGTGATTATAATGGTACGGTGTTAGCAGCAGGAATACTGTACACGCAATTCTCACTTCTACCGTTAACGATGTGATTATATTGGTACGGTGTCTGCAGCAGGAATACTGTACAAGCAATTCTCACTTCTACCGTTAACGATGTGATTATATTGGTACGGTGTCTGCAGCAGGAATACTGTACACGCAATTCTCACTTCTACCATTAACCATGTGATTATATTGGTACGGTGTCTGCAGCAGGAATACTGTACAAGCAATTCTCACTTCTACCGTTAACCATGTGATTATATTGGTACGGTGTCTGCAGCAGGAATACTGTACAAGCAATTCTCACTTCTACCGTTAACCATATGATTATATTGGTACGGTGTCTGCAGCAGGAATACTGTACAAGCAATTCTCACTTCTATCATTAACCATGTGATTATAATGGTACAGTGTGTGCAGCAGGAATACTGTACAAGCAATTCTCACTTCTACCATTAACCATGTGATTATAATGGTACAGTGTGTGCAGCAGGAATACTGTACAAGCAATTCACACTTCTACCATTAACCATGTGATTATATTGGTACGGTGTCTGCAGCAGGAATACTGTACAAGCAATTCTCACTTCTACCGTTAACCATGTGATTATATTGGTACGGTGTCTGCTGCAGGAATACTGTACAAGCAATTCTCACTTCTACCGTTAACCATATGATTATATTGGTACGGTGTCTGCAGCAGGAATACTGTACAAGCAATTCTCACTTCTACCATTAACCATGTGATTATAATGGTACAGTGTGTGCAGCAGGAATACTGTACAAGCAATTCACACTTCTACCATTAACCATGTGATTATATTGGTACGGTGTCTGCAGCAGGAATACTGTACAAGCAATTCTCACTTCTACCGTTAACCATGTGATTATATTGGTACGGTGTCTGCAGCAGGAATACTGTACAAGCAATTCTCACTTCTACCGTTAACCATATGATTATATTGGTACGGTGTCTGCAGCAGGAATACTGTACAAGCAATTCTCACTTCTACCATTAACCATGTGATTATAATGGTACAGTGTGTGCAGCAGGAATACTGTACAAGCAATTCACACTTCTACCATTAACCATGTGATTATATTGGTACGGTGTCTGCAGCAGGAATACTGTACAAGCAATTCTCACTTCTACCGTTAACCATGTGATTATATTGGTACGGTGTCTACAGCAGGAATACTGTAAAAACAATTCACACTTCTACCGTTATCAGCTACAGTACTAAACATGTTTACACACAGTTCACTTTAACCCATCTAATTTCCCACAAAACAGGTGACAAAGTACAGAGTACATGTACAACACAGGGCTGTCATATGTAAACCATATGCCCCAGATCTCCATGGTGCGGAGAAGCAAGCAACAAATGTATTCATGTATACATGAGTTTTATGTTGTATCACTTTGTGGGTGTATGTATAGGGTTGGTGTATATATAGGCTGGTTGTGTCTACCTGTGAATGGGTAATCATGAGTCCATGGTGATGCCACTGAAGTATCATGCTGCAGACACCACACATGACACCCCACCCAGTCACACTGGGCCAATCAGTCCTGTTTCCTTTCTCTAATCCTGCAGAGCTTAGCACAAAGCTTGGCAGCTATAAGGACCATTTTTAAACTCTCTGATATGACCTGAACGGGGTTTGATCTCAAGTCTTCCGACTTTGAGGCGGATGCTCTAACCATTAGGCCACCAAACTGGTCTAACAAGCAAGAAAGCTGTCATTTTGATGTTCTTTTAATTTGTATATGTTCCAGAAATTGGAAACTTAAATGTAGCTCATGTCCTAGAAAATGTAACAAAAAAAAATTAAACAGAAAGCCTTAACAGAATCCCCAAAACAGAATCCCTTAAACACTATGGGTGTAAAACTGTGTAGGGATAAGCTAGAGAGCTCCTAATAAACAACACGTTGTCAAACAAAACACAACATGCTGCACGGATTTCAATTACCCTTATGTATGTGCAAACAATGGTTAACAGGGCAAATTATGTTTGACAAATGTTTGAATTATAAACACAATGATGAATCAGTCTCCACATGTCACCAGAAACGGTGACTTTCTAACAGTCTGGAGCCAAAAGTCATCGATATATACACATGTGATATGTTAGTGTGTAGACATGTTAGTGTACAACACATGTCAATTTGGCATTCAAAATGAGCAGATTTAATCCCTCACTCTGGAATCATGAAGCTGTCTCAGACTTAAATTAGACTTTGTCTTTCTTTGTGGTAATAAGTCTTTTCTTGTGTGCTATGTCTTTATTTGTGGTATTTATGTCTGAACTTAAGCACTAATTTTCATTTTTGTCATGAAAGCCTGAGACAACTTGAGTATTGAAGTTTACAGTGGCAGTGTTTTACAGTGAGTCACAATTCTGCGCAGTAAACTGTTTCAAAGTTTAGACTACCAGTATGTCTGACTTCAGTATGAGATGACAGTTTCTTGCTTTCTGATCCCCGGGACTAGTGCACATGTGCAATCTGTAGGCATGGCAGGACGGCTGTTGTTGTCAGCATTAATTAGGCTGTTTTTGGAAATCTTGTTTGACAAGGTATGGTAATTAAATCTGCCTCATAAATCCAGCAGAAAGATATACACCAGTAAACTAATGATGCAGCCAGGAAGCTTCCAAGTCTCCAGCTGTCTATCCTACATTTACATACTACATCTTCCTAATAATGGTCAAACATGCCAAGTAGCAAGAGGCTTTTATAAACAGTCTTTTTCCTAGATTGTATATGGTACCCGTACTTACTCTAAATCTTCAACCTTTTCAACCACTAAATCACTTACTTTTTGCTGAAGGAATTTATTCATATAATTATCATGAAAATGATGCTTGTGTCATTTAAGATGGACACTCATAAAACTATGCAAAGTATTTCTTTTCATCTCTTAGTTCTCTTGGCTGCAGAGGCTGTTGAAAAGTTTGAAGACTTAGGTACTAATACATATATATAATCTGGCAGTTTTTAACGCAAAAATCAGTTTTATCTGCAATCAGCAAAGTATCTCAATCTAGAAAGATGTGATAAAATTAATATATATTCTAACATGTGATACGGAATACTGGAAAATTTCAAACTAGTATCATGTGAGCTTTTGACATAGCAACATGACATATGGTATGTAGAAGCTGGGTTTGAACTCCCATCTCCCACAGTTTAACCAACTAGTCATTTATTTATGTGATTGGTGTTTTATGCCATACTCGAGAATATTTCATTCATACGATGGTGGACAGAGCTCCGGAGGAAAACCCATCGGCAAGTTGCTGGCAGATTTATTCATGTACCCATTTTTAACTAAATGGTGAAAAACCAAAGAGTTCTGCATTCATAAGCCCGGTTATCTGCCTAGGCAAAAAACTATACATACATACATAAATCACCAGGAAACACCATGGAATAAGAAAAACAAAGATCAACAGTACCAAATTCTAAAATAACTAAATTTGTAAGTAAAACCTACAAAAAAGACCCCACAGGTACATTGGACAGTATATGTTAATAGTGATTGAAATTGTGTGATTTTTGCCTTGAATGGCTTCAAGTGGACAAATTGCCTATTCGTGGATTTGAACTTCATCCTTCAGCACCATGACGAAAGTACATCACAAGTCAATTGGAAGCAAAACTTAAACATAAGTCGCAGGTGATTTGCTTAACTTGATTCACTAAAATCTCCTCAGGGATTTCTCCTCACTTGTACTGATGACAGCATGTTACCAAGGTAACTGATAACAGCTGACATGCCGCTGTTAACATTGTTGACAGATAATCAGAGAACATTAGGGAACTCTGCCAGGGCCATCGGTAATGTGAATGTATTGATTTACAGGTAATCTTCAGTAATGTACTGATTAAACAACAGCAGTATTCTGATGATGGTCAATTGTCACACACCTGTATCTCACTGTGGCCATTGTAGTGCCACACACCTGTGCGTCTGTATTTATGCAGTATCTCACTGTGGCCATTGTAGTGCCACACACCTGTGTGTATGTATTTATGCAGTATCTCACTGTGGCCATTGTAGTGCCACACACCTGTGTGTTTGTATATATGCAGTATCTCACTGTGGCCATGGTACTCTCACACACGTGTGTGTCTGTATTTATGCAGTATCCCACTGTGGCCATCATACTGTCACACACCTGTGTGTTTGTATTTATGCAGTATCTCACTGTGGCCATCATAGTGTCACACACCTGTGTGTTTGTATTTATGCAGTATCTCACTGTGGCCATGGTACTGTCACACACCTGTGTGTTTGTATTTATGCAGTATCTCACTGTGGCCATCATAGTGTCACACACCTGTGTGTTTGTATTTATGCAGTATCTCACTGTGGCCATGGTACTGTCACACACCTGTGTGTCTGTATTTATGCAGTATCTCACTGTGGCCATGGTACTGTCACACACCTATGTGTTTGTATTTATGCAGTATCTCACTGTGGCCATGGTACTGTCACACACCTGTGTGTTTGTATTTATGCAGTATCTGACTGTGGCCATGGTACTGTCACACACCTGTGTGTTTGTATTTATGCAGTATCTCACTGTGGCCATGGTACTGTCACACACCTGTGTGTCTGTATTTATGCAGTATCTCACTGTGGCCATGGTTCTCTCACACACCTGTGTGTCTGTATTTATGCAGTATCTCACTGTGGCCATGGTACTGTCACACACCTGTGTGTTTGTATTTATGCAGTATCTCACTGTGGCCATGGTACTGTCACACACCTGTGTGTTTGTATTTATGCAGTATCTCACTGAGGTAACCGTTCTGTCACACACCTGTGTGTTTGTATTTATGCAGTATCTGACTGAGGTAATCATACTGTCACACACCTGTGTGTTTGTATTTATGCAGTATCTCACTGTGGCCATGGTACTGTCACACACCTGTGTGTTTGTATTTATGCAGTATCTCACTGAGGTAACCGTTCTGTCACACACCTGTGTGTTTGTATTTATGCAGTATCTGACTGTGGCCATGGTTCTCTCACACACCTGTGTGTTTGTATTTATGCAGTATCTCACTGTGGCCATCATACCGTCACACACCTGTGTGTCTGTATTTATGCAGTATCTCACTGTGGCCATCATACTGTCACACACCTGTGTGTTTGTATTTATGCAGTATCTGACTGTGGCCATGGTACTGTCACACACCTGTGTGTTTGTATTTATGCAGTATCTCACTGAGGTAACCGTTCTGTCACACACCTGTGTGTTTGTATTTATGCAGTATCTGACTGAGGTAATTGTACTGTCACACACCTGTGTGTTTGTATTTATGCAGTATCTCACTGAGGTAACCGTTCTGTCACACACCTGTGTGTTTGTATTTATGCAGTATCTCACTGAGGTAACCGTTCTGTCACACACCTGTGTGTTTGTATTTATGCAGTATCTGACTGAGGTAATTGTACTGTCACACACCTGTGTGTTTGTATTTATGCAGTATCTCACTGAGGTAACCGTTCTGTCACACACCTGTGTGTTTGTATTTATGCAGTATCTCACTGAGGTAATCGTTCTGTCACACACCTGTGTATCTGTATTTATGCAGTATCTCACTGTGGCCATCATACTGTCACACACCTGTGTGTTTGTATTTATGCAGTATCTGACTGTGGCCATCATACTGTCACACACCTGTGTATTTGTATTTATGCAGTATCTCACTGAGGTAATCGTTCTGTCACACACCTGTGTGTTTGTATTTATGCAGTATCTGACTGTGGCCATGGTACTGTCACACACCTGTGTATTTGTATTTATGCAGTATCTGACTGAGGTAATCGTACTGTCACAGCTCTGGAATATCACACATATTCTGTATGCATCCAATGAAATGATTGGACCTACCTACATTTTTCAAAATAAAAACTCACAGTACAATTCACTCTGTCCATACTGATATGTTCAACAATTAACAAGGCTAATTACTAACCAGACTGAGCACTTGTTGCTTCCCTAAGGTAACACCGGGTCATCCTCTCCTAATTGTTAGCCGAGCAATCAGGTAATTTAATGGGAGGCATCAGTTAGATCAGAGCTTTACAATTTGCCCTAAATTACCGACAAGAAGGGATTAGAACACCAGGGTCATTGCCTCTGCTGGTCACAGGACTAGAACAGGCACAAAAAAAATGTAAGATGACACCCTTATGTCTGCCCTAACCTGTAAAAGTCAAAAACTATGCAGAGGGATATCAATAAAATGCTTTGTGAATTTCTTCCAGGTTACAATTCAAACCAGACAGAATAAAGAGTAAGAACTAAAGGCTCAATGAGGACACTCTAGGTATATAAGTTAATATGGCATATGGAATGGAACATGTTCCAGGCATTATTATGTGGCCAGCAATATGAAGAGGAAAATTTGAATAATTTGTCATACAGCTGAGGCACAAATATAACTTGATCAACAAATCACCACTTAACAGTAGCTTTTCAAATATCAACAACAAAAAAAAACCCCTGGAGATGAACACCTACATGAACATTTCACAATAAACTCCAGTTATGATCAATACCTACATGAACAGTTCACAATAAACTCCAGTGATGATCAACACCTTCATGAACAGTTCACAATAAGCTCCAGTTATGATCAACACCTACATGAACAGTTCACAACAAGCTCCAGTTATGATCAACACCCACATGAACAGTTCACAATAAACTCCAGTTATGATCAATACCTACATGAACAGTTCACAATAAACTCCAGTGATGATCAACACCTACATGAACAGTTCACAATAAGCTCCAGTTATGATCAACACCTACATGAACAGTTCACAATAAGCTCCAGTTATGATCAACACCCACATGAACATTTCACAATAAGCTCCAGTTATGATCAATACCTACATGAACAGTTCACAATAAGCTCCAGTTATGATCAACACCTACACGAACAGTTCACAATAAGCTCCAGTTATGATCAACACCTACATGAACAGTTCACAATAAGCTCCAGTTATGATCAATACCTACATGAACATTTCACAATAAACTCCAGTTATGATCAACACCTACATGAACAGTTCACAATAAGCTCCAGTTATGATCAACACCCACATGAACAGTTCACAATAAACTCCAGTTATGATCAATACCTACATGAACAGTTCACAATAAACTCCAGTGATGATCAACACCTTAATGAGCAGTTCACAATAAGCTCCAGTTATGATCAACACCTACACGAACAGTTTACAATAAGCTCCGGTTATGATCAACACCCACATGAACATTTCACAATAAGCTCCAGTTATGATAAACACCTTCATGAACATTTCACAATAAACTCCAGTTATGATCAACACCCTCATGAACATTTCACAATAAACTCCAGTTATGATCAATACCTACATGAACATTGTTAATCAAATGTTATTAAACATTACCACTTATAAATTATCAATTTCCAATCAAAAAACAATTTTTTGGGGGTAATCTTGACCCACATGTATAACACAATTATCTACCTGAAGGTCAGCAAAAAAATATAATGTGGAAGTCAACCTGATACTCTGCTTCATATTGTGGATGTCAACCTGATACTCTGCTTCATATTGTGGATGTCAACCTGATACTCTGCTTCATATTGTGGAAGTCAACCTGATACTCTGCTTCATATTGTGGATGTCAAACTGATACCCTGCTTCATATTGTGGATGTCAACCTGATACTCTGCTTCATATTGTGGAAGTCAACCTGATCCTCTGCTTCATATTGTGGATGTCAACCTGATACTCTGCTTCATATTGTGGATGTCAACCTGATACTCTGCTTCATATTGTGGATGTCAACCTGATACTCTGCTTCATACTGTGGATGTCAACCTGATACCCTGCTTCATATTGTGGATGTCAACCTGATACTCTGCTTCATATTGTGGAAGTCAACCTGATACTCTGTTTCATATTGTGGAGGTCAACCTGATACTCTGCTTCATATTGTGGAAGTCAACCTGATACTCTGCTTCATATTGTGGATGTCAACCTGATACTCTGCTTCATATTGTGGATGTCAACCTGATACTCTGCTTCATATTGTGGATGTCAACCTGATACTCTGCTTCATATTGTGGAAGTCAACCTGATACTCTGCTTCATATTGTGGATGTCAACCTGATACTCTGCTTCATATTGTGGATGTCAACCTGATACTCTGCTTCATATTGTGGATGTCAACCTGATACTCTGCTTCATATTGTGGATGTCAACCTGATACTCTGCTTCATATTGTGGATGTCAACCTGATACCCTGCTTCATATTGTGGATGTCAACCTGATAGTCTGCTTCATATTGTGGAAGTCAACCTGATACTCTGCTTCATATTGTGGATGTCAACCTGATACTCTGCTTCATATTGTGGAAGTCAACCTGATACTCTGCTTCATATTGTGGATGTCAACCTGATACTCTGCTTCATATTGTGGAAGTCAACCTGATACTCTGCTTCATATTGTGGATGTCAACCTGATACCCTGCTTCATATTGTGGATGTCAACCTGATACTCTGCTTCATATTGTGGATGTCAACCTGATACCCTGCTTCATATTGTGGATGTCAACCTGATAGTCTGCTTCATATTGTGGAAGTCAACCTGATACTCTGCTTCATATTGTGGATGTCAACCTGATACCCTGCTTCATATTGTGGATGTCAACCTGATACTCTGCTTCATATTGTGGAAGTCAACCTGATACTCTGCTTCATATTGTGGATGTCAACCTGATACTCTGCTTCATATTGTGGAAGTCAACCTGATACTCTGCTTCATATTGTGGATGTCAACCTGATACTCTGCTTCATATTGTGGATGTCAACCTGATACTCTGCTTCATATTGTGGAAGTCAACCTGATACTCTGCTTCATATTGTGGATGTCAACCTGATACTCTGCTTCATATTGTGGATGTCAACCTGATACTCTGCTTCATATTGTGGATGTCAACCTGATACCCTGCTTCATATTGTGGATGTCAACCTGATACTCTGCTTCATATTGTGGAAGTCAACCTGATACTCTGCTTCATATTGTGGATGTCAACCTGATACCCTGCTTCATATTGTGGATGTCAACCTGATACTCTGCTTCATATTGTGGAAGTCAACCTGATACTCTGCTTCATATTGTGGATGTCAACCTGATACTCTGCTTCATATTGTGGAAGTCAACCTGATACTCTGCTTCATATTGTGGATGTCAACCTGATACTCTGCTTCATATTGTGGATGTCAACCTGATACTCTGCTTCATATTGTGGAAGTCAACCTGATACTCTGCTTCATATTGTGGATGTCAACCTGATACTCTGCTTCATATTGTGGATGTCAACCTGATACTCTGCTTCATATTGTGGATGTCAACCTGATACCCTGCTTCGTATTGTGGATGTCAACCTGATACTCTGCTTCATATTGTGGAAGTCAACCTGATACTCTGCTTCATATTGTGGAAGTCAACCTGAAACTCTGCTTCATATTGTGGAAGTCAAACTGATACCCTGGTTCATATTGTGGGTGTCAAACTGATACCCTGGCTAATACTGTGGAAGTCAACCTGATAATCTGGCTTGTAATGTGGAAGTCAGACTGATGCCCTGGTTCATATTGTGGAAGTCAAACTGATGCCCTGGTTCATATTGTGGATGTCAAACTGATACACTGGCTTATAATGTGCAAGTCAAACTGATATCCTTTATGATAATGTGGAAGTCAAACTGATACTGTGGATGAGAATGTGCAAGTCAAACTGATACCCTGGCATATAATATGCAAGTCAAACTGATACCCTGGCTTATAGGGTGCAAGTCAAACTGATGCCCTGGTTCATATTGTGGAAGTCAAACTGATATCCTGGCTTATAATGTGCAAGTCAAACTGATATCCTGGCTTATAATGTGGAAGTCAAACTGATATCCTGGCTTATAATGTGGAAGTCAAACTGATACCTGGCTCATTTTGTGGAAGTCAGACTGATACTCTGGCTTATTACTTATTAGTTATTCGAATAACTAATAACAAACTAGCTGTGGGTTATTCCAATAACTAACCCCCCGCTGATTAGTTATTTGTTATTCGAATAACTAACCTGCTGCTAGTTAGTCATTAGTTTTTCGAATAACTAACCTGCTGCTGAGTTAGTTATTAGTTATTCTAATAACTAATAACAAACCTGCTGCTAACTTCAGTCTGCTGAAAATTCTTGCGTATGACATTTAAAAAATATTACTGGGGCTATCTATCACCCTTGTAGGCCATGCCTTTACTGGGGGTATCTATCACCCTTGTAGACCGTGCCTTTACTGGGGGTATCTATCACCCTTGTAGGATGTGCTTTTACTGGGGCTATCTATCACCCTTGTAGGCCGTGCCTTTACTGGGGGTATCTATCACCCTTGTAGGCCGTGCCTTTACTGGGGGTATCTATCACCCTTGTAGGCCGTGCCTTTACTGGGGGTATCTATCACCCTTGTAGGCCGTGCCTTTA
Organism: Liolophura sinensis; assembly: GCF_032854445.1. Lineage (NCBI taxonomy): Eukaryota > Metazoa > Mollusca > Polyplacophora > Chitonida > Chitonidae > Liolophura > Liolophura sinensis. Next base: position 746,044 of record NC_088304.1, read on the forward strand.
CTGGGGCTATCTATCACCCTTGTAGGCCGTGCCTTTACTGGGGGTATCTATCACCCTTGTAGGCCATGCCTTTACTGGGGCTATCTATCACCCTTGTAGGCCATGCCTTTACTGGGGCTATCTATCACCTTTGTAGGCCTTGCCTTTACTGGGGCTATCTATCACCCTTGTAGGCCATGCCTTTACTGGGGCTATCTATCACCCTTGTAGGCCGTGCCTTTACTGGGGGCTATCTATCACCCTTGTAGGCCATGCCTTTACTGGGGGTATCTATCACCCTTGTAGGCCGTGCCTTTACTGGGGCTATCTGTCACCCTTGTAGGCCGTGCCTATCACCCTTGTAGATTTTCTGATAGCATGTGTAAACACTACATGCAGTTTGCCGAACACAGAGTTTAGACCACGCTTTTGGATTATTTACAGTTTGCTAATTGGCTAGCAACCTAAGGGACTCTTCTGTGTCTTCCCAAACATGTACATCCCATATCCTCAGTCAGGGCGTGGCACTGGGGCATCATGGGATAGGTTACCTGAAGCCGTGTGGATGAAGGTAAGCCTATAGTCTGCAGGTGATCTAATTAACCTGATTTCATGAGGAATAATGATTCATACCACTCAGCAGAAGCACATGTGTACATCCCCAGACGAGAGAATGAAAAGCTCGTGCAGCCACTTTACCCGATCTTGTTCAACACTAACAGATTTTATAATGTCCCCAACGCAGACTTTAAAGTTAAAATCTTGTTTTTGTATAAAATAAGTTTTTGTATGCATGATCTATCCTAAATTGTTTCTACAAGACTTTTCTTCCATTTGGCAAAACATTTCATTCATCATTTCAAAAATTTTCACTTTATGACATCAATGCATGAATGATTGATTACTTGTTGTTTGTGGAATTTTATAACGTTTATACTCATTATTCACGCCCACTGAAATAAAGGAGAAATTGTATAGAAATCCTACATATAATTCATACGATAGCAATTTGTGCTGTTGCTTTTCTGACCTCAATCCACTATAAAGTTAGGTATCATTTAACAAATTGTAAAAATACAGAACCATTTATAAGCTGTAAGATTCCCATTTTTACTTACATGTGGGGTGGAAGTTCGTAGAAATTGACATTCCGGTATGTTTTTATGACCTCGTCATTGTAAATGTCCAAGGTTTTGTAAGGATTGATCGATACCAAAACAGGGCCAATGTATGTCTGAAATCAACAAAGCATAGGCAGATCTAGACATTTACACCAGTCATTAGGCCATTTTTAGGCCATCATCTAACCTAACACTAACCCTAAATATCAAAACAGGGTCAATGTACGTCTAAAATCAACAAAGCATACATCTATACATTTACACCAGTCATTAGGCCATTTTTAAATTATTGTTATTTCATCATCAAATTTGGATTTTATGTAACAATGAAAAAAAAACCCAGTTCTTTCCTTCGGCATTAGAATGTAATGATACTGTGCATGTTTTCCGTTGTCACCTAACCTAAAATAGGTTATGTGTGTACATGTACGTGTACAACTACACATTTAAAACACAATACAATACAGTAAGTACACACAGATGTACACACAATATACATATTTTGTCCAGCTAGTCCTTACATATAATAGGTAGATCAAATTTGCCCGGAATAATTAGGCCAAGTTTGACAGAAATGCTTCATGATTATTCAAATGGTGTCACAAAAATACATAAGCAATAAAGTTTTTACAAACACTTGTTACAAAACCATGGAAGCACACACCACACCTTTATTACCCAATTTTATACTTACGTAGATTAAATTTGCCTGGAATCTTTTAGCCAAGTTTGACAGAAATGCTTCAGGGCTTTTGAAATCCTCCAAGAGTACAAAGTCCTGAACGCCCACAATGTCACGACGATGTAGTTCCTCATCCATAACTGCGTCGGTAAAAACGTACAACGACCCACTGAAACTCTTGCAATCACAAACACTCCTGGATAACTTTTTATCCAGACATGTTTTGCAGCCAAAACTGGAGTAATCCAAGTTGCTATGGTAGAAGCATGGATCACTTAATAAAACACACAATAAGAAATTATAGATCGCAACAAAATCACTGAGAGCTTGTTCACCACATGTATTTATATGGCCATTCCCAAGATGGAACTCCTGAAGAGAATTCCTCCCCCTTGAAATTCAGCTGTCTGTGTGGTTTTGTGGTAAAACTACGTCTTTTTTCCCCGCCCTCACTGGCCACTCCCTGATATCCGTTCTCCGCCGAGCCGTGATTCAGAACTGCGACCAAGCTGGCTGATTCATCCACTGCTCTAGTCGTGAATAGTACCCCCAATCGGCTAATAGACCTGGCAACAGCAAAGTGAATATCAGCAATCAATAAACAAATGCGGATCAAAGTAAGCCGAAGCAGACGTGTAATCGACGATGTACTGTCGTCTGCCAAGCAGCACTGCGTGTGGCAAATGGATAAAGTTTGCTTAAAGTCATATGCGTTCCAGTTTTATAGTTGATTAATCAGCTGATTTAATGATTGAACTCGTTACTCACATACATGTAGGCGTTCCAATAAAGTTAGTCGGTTGGTCAGTCAGTCAGACTGTCAGCTATTGGATTATATAAGCTGACAGGTTTATTTACCTAACTGGTAGTTGCAAGGCCGTGTGAAGGTTTCCATATATTGTGTTCAACCTGTTTATTTATTTATTTGATCGCTGTTTTACATTGTACAGAAGAATATTTTACATAAGACACCAACCAGCATTATGATGGAGGGGAAAACGGGCAGAGACTGGGGGGACCACAACCACCCGTAGGTTGCTTCCAGACCCTCCAAACTTAATCTTTGGTGGAACTTTAAGTCAACTGATGTAAATGAATAATAACACCCTTCGTCGTTTAACAGTCGATAAAAGTCTGAATTCTGAATCAGAAGCATACTACAGAAGAGATGACCACTGCCGTGGTACATGTAAATTCAGCTACCACTTAGTCATATATTGGATACCTTCCACTTATGGTTTATAGAGCGCTGACACAGCATACATTCCACTTATGGTTTATAGAGCGCTGACACAGCATACCTTCCACTTATGGTTTATAGAGCGCTGGCACAGCATACATTCCACTTATGGTTTATAGAGCGCTGACACAGCATACATTCCACTTATGGTTTATAGAGCGCTGACACAGCATACATTCCACTTATGGTTTATAGAGCGCTGACACAGCATACATTCCACTTATGGTTTATAGAGCGCTGACACAGCATACATTCCACTTATGGTTTATAGAGCGCTGACACAGCATACATTCCACTTACAGGCTATTAATCCCAGAAATACCAGTCATACATATTAGGGCAAAATCAATGGTTTATTATATCCCTTCATGAATATTCATCAGCTCAAAGTGACTCCATGGTTAACAGAGAATGGAAAGTCAAAGGCCAAGGAGTCAACTTTGGATAATTAACGCCAATTTTATAAATGTAGTTTTCACGTTGGCTTGACACCTCCTGGGAACGAAATCAGATGTGGGGAGAATTATTTTCACAAAATCTATTAACAGTGCTATCCATATTTCATGACTTTCAATAATACAGAAACAATGTCAGTGGCTCTGCCTGCCAGTGGCTCTGGCCCTGCCTGCCAGTGCATGCAGCTCATCTGTTTGAGTTTAGGATGAAATGTTGAAACTGTTGACTTTTCCTTCTTCCCTTATTTTAAAAATCAAAACACTTAGCAGTAAACTAAGCAGTAAACAACACATAGGTGTAGCTTGTGTGACAAACCAAAATCAAACCCCAATATTTAGGAGAGCCAAATGAAATTAAATTCTTCTTTTACATATCGTATCTGAGAAACTGTCCTAATATCCAATTCTTCCCAAATTTGTGACAGATATGAGTAGTGTTGAAGGTAGAATGTTACATTTGTTTTACCAGCCATTTGAAAAAGTAAAGATATGGGTATGTTGTTCATTAGATGGTCTAACCATGTGAGAAAAAAGAAACTCAATATTCCTTCTAGAATAACATATATTGGGTAAACTAAGCAGACCATATTTGAGAAGAAATATAGTACGTGAAGCCTAGACTACATTCAGACGTACATGTGATACAAGTAGGTAGTTACAATTTCTTACATACAAGTATAAATACATAACATAATAGAAAACTGCACTAGTTGTACAGCTGCGTTACGGATGCACTGATCAATATGAAATAAATCAATCGCAGAACACTTGACTGACATACAGCAGACATTCACCACAGCAGGATGTATGCCTCTGCCAATCAGGGATGATCAATGACTGATAACGTCTATCCAGGTCGTGTCAGTGTGAGCTGGTTACCTGCCTGAGGGCATCAGACACACTGATCTACAGCCACTAATTCTACACACTCTTTAATACTTGTTTACCTGTCTGTCTGTCTGTCACCTGATAATAACCATCAGCTGTGATTGACAGGTGAGAAAGTAATGTCTACATGGCAAATCAACAGGTGAGAAACCTATCAGCCGTATCAACATGTGAGCCTATCATCCTAAACACATAAACCTATCAGCCTAAACACATAAGAAGCTTATCAGTTTAAACACATAAGAAGCATATCAGCCAGAACAAATGCAAAAATTATTCCAGCAGGAATCCTATACATATATAAAATATAATGTATGAAACATGATTGAAGAATGGTAGGTGAAAAGTCTAAACACAGGTGATTGAAGAAAATACATCCAGGTGAGAAAAACATACAGGTAACAAGAAAACTTACATGCTCTTTATGAAATGTGAGAAACTTGCACACATAGAAGAAACCTATAATAAAACACAACACAGTTATTTTTGATTACCTACACAGAGCCATAGCTTTAGGGCATGTTAAAAACTACCCCGCATTAGATTCGTTAGGCTTCCATCATATACTGTAATCTGAAATAACACATTGTGTCTAAAGAAGAACTTCAATCAGGCATTCATTAAAAATATGTTTGTTGGCGGTATACCACCCTGACATCCACAGAAGGGCCGGTTCTACTCCAAAGTTAGTACAAATATGTTTGTTGGCGGTATACCACCCTGACATCCACAGAAGGGCCGGTTCTACTCCAAAGTTAGTACAAATATGTTTGTTGGCGGTATACCACCCTGACATCCACAGAAGGGCCGGTTCTACTCCAAAGTTAGTACAAATATGTTTGTTGGCGGTATACCACCCTGGAATCCACAGAAGGGCCGGTTCTACTCCAAAGTTAGTACAAATATGTTTGTTGGTGGTATACCAGCCTGATGTCCACAGAAGGGCCAGCCCTACTCCAAAGCTAGTATAAATATATTTGTTGGCGGTATACCAGCCTGATGTCCACAGAAGGGCCAGCCCTACTCCAAAGCTAGTATAAATATGTTTGTTGGCAGTATACCAGCCTGATGTCCACAGAAGGGCCAGCCCTACTCCAAAGCTAGTATAAATATGTTTGTTGGCAGTATACCAGCCTGATGTCCACAGAAGGGCCAGTCCTACTCCAAAGTTAGTATAAATATGTTTGTTGGCGGTATACCAGCCTGATGTTCACAGAAGGGCCAGCCCTACTCCAAAGCTAGTATAAATATGTTTGTTGGCGGTATACCAGCCTGATGTTCACAGAAGGGCCAGCCCTACTCCAAAGTTAGCATAAATATGTTTGTTGGCAGTATACCAGCCTGATGTCCACAGAAGGGCCAGTCCTACTCCAAAGCTAGTATAAATATGTTTGTTGGCGGTATACCAGCCTGATGTCCACAGAAGGGCCAGCCCTACTCCAAAACTAGTATAAATATGTTTGTTGGCGGTATACCAGCCTGATGTCCACAGAAGGGCCAGCCCTACTCCAAAGCTAGTATAAATATGTTTGTTGGTGGTATACCAGCCTGATGTCCACAGAAGGGCCAGCCCTACTCCAAAGTTAGCATAAATATGTTTGTTGGCATTATACCATACTGACATCCACAAAAGGGCGGGTCCCACTCCAAGTTGTTATTGGGTTTCATCCCCATATCTCTTTAAGAAACCAGCAAAAAGCAAATGACATTTTCCTCCTGAGTGACCCTAATTTCTTTCCCATAGGATTGTGTTATCCTCAAACAACTACCATTTTAACAATGTCCTTGATTAATTAAGAAAGGTTATTAAAACATAAATATTTACCAAAACAAAACAACCCACCCACCTCCACCCCACCCCGAAAAAACCCCATGCAAATGTAAGTCATGTGACGACTGACATGATTTAAGTCTGGCAGTCTTCCTCAACAATCAAGTGAAGTATTCTTTGATTTTCAACTCGTATTAAAACATGCACAGGTCCAAATCCAGGTCAGTATTGTTACACCTGGTCAAGGTATGCCCGTACATCAATCAAGAGCCGTGCTACCTGTCGCTGAAATCTGAGATGGAGCCGATCAATATCTTAAATAATGGCCTCAGGGATATGTACGCACGTATTGCCATGGCAACATGGCAGGAGTTGCAGGTGAAAAGATCAAAACAATGACTAGTCTATGTACCTGAATGATGCAGCATTTGGCAGATTTGCTATAGACAGAACAATGCATATGTAAATCTCCAGTACAATACTCCTGAAGGTTTAGCATTCACACATGTAGTAACAATGTCAAAAAAAACATACCCTGTAAATGTCCATTCATCTCACTGTCCATATTACGTTTCAGTCAAAGTGAATGACAATCCATATAAACGCTAATCTCTTAGTCCTGCAGGTGTCGGTCACATCCTTCATCTCACTGTCCATATTACGTCAAAGTGAATGACTGTTTGACTGTCCGTCTGACTGATTTCAGTCAGACGGACACTGATTTTTGTCTATCTGACTAACTGACCGTCCAGCTGTCTGTCCATTTGGTTGAGCATCTCATCATCCATCTGACTAACTATCCATCTGTCTATTTGACTAACTGTCCATCTGACTAACTATCCATGCATCCAGCCATCTGTCTATTTATCTCAGTATTGTTGACTGTTACTCCATTCCACTGACTGTCCTCCTTAATGTATTGATTTATTTATTTGTTTGGTGCTTTATGCCGTACTCAAGAATATACTACCTGCCTATCTATCCAGCAACTTGTTCATTTCTCTGACTGCCAGTTTGTCCATCTATCCGACAACTTGTTCATTTCTCTGACTGCCAGTTTGTCCATCTATCCGACAACTTGTTCATTTCCCTGACTGCCAGTTTGTCCATCTATCCGACAACTTGTTCATTTCCCTGACTGTCAGTTTGTCCATCTATCCGACAACTTGTTCATTTCCCTGACTGTCAGTTTGTCCTTCTGATTTTTAGCCTATCCATTTGGATGTCTATCTACTCATATGTCTATCTTCTATCTTCACCTGACTGTCCATTCATCCATCTAGATCTTCGTCTGTAAGTCCACCTTCCTGATTATAAGTCTGCCCATCATCCATCTGGATCTTCATCTGTAAGTCCATCTACCTGATTATTAGTCTGCCCATCATCCATCTAGATCTTCATCTGTAAGTCCATCTACCTGATTATAAGTCTGCCCATCATCCATCTGGATCTTCGTCTGTAAGTCCATCTACCTGATTATTAGTCTGCCCATCATCCATCTAGATCTTCGTCTGTAAGTCCATCTACCTGATTATTAGTCTGCCCATCATCCATCTAGATCTTCATCTGTAAGTCCATCTACCTGATTATAAGTCTGCCCATCATCCATCTGGATCTTCATCTGCAAGTCCATCTACCTGATTATAAGTCTGCCCATCATCCATCTGGATCTTCATCTGTAAGTCCATCTACCTGATTATTAGTCTGCCCATCAACCATCTGGATCTTCATCTGTAAGTCCATCTTCCTGATTATAAGTCTGCCCATCATCCATCTGGATCTTCATCTGTAAGTCCATCTACCTGATTATTAGTCTGCCCATCATCCATCTAGATCTTCATCTGTAAGTCCATCTACCTGATTATTAGTCTGCCCATCATCCATCTAGATCTCCGTCTGTAAGTCCATCTTCCTGATTATTAGTCTGCCCATCATCCATCTAGATCTCCGTCTGTAAGTCCATCTACCTGATTATTAGTCTGCCCATCATCCATCTAGATCTCCGTCTGTAAGTCCATCTTCCTGATTATTAGTCTGCCCATCATCCATCTAGATCTTCGTCTGTAAGTCCATCTTCCTGATTATTAGTCTGCCCATCATCCATCTAGATCTCCGTCTGTAAGTCCATCTACCTGATTATTAGTCTGCCCATCATCCATCTAGATCTTCGTCTGTAAGTCCATCTACCTGATTATTAGTCTGCCCATCATCCATCTAGATCTTCGTCTGTAAGTCCATCTACCTGATTATTAGTCTGCCCATCATCCATCTAGATCTCCGTCTGTAAGTCCATCTTCCTGATTATTAGTCTGCCCATCATCCATCTAGATCTTCGTCTGTAAGTCCATCTTCCTGATTATTAGTCTGCCCATCATCCATCTAGATCTCCGTCTGTAAGTCCATCTACCTGATTATTTGTCCATCATCCATCTAGATCTTTGTCTGTAAGTCCATCTTCCTGATTATTAGTCTGTCCATCATCCATCTAGATCTTCGTCTGTAAGTCCATCTTCCTGATTATTAGTCTGCCCATCATCCATCTAGATCTCCGTCTGTAAGTCCATCTTCCTGATTATTAGTCTGTCCATCATCCATCTAGGTCTTCCTCTGTAAGTCCATCTACCTGATTATTAGTCTGTCCATCATCCATCTAGGTCTTCCTCTGTAAGTCCATCTACCTGATTATTAGTCTGTCCATCATCCATCTAGGTCTTCGTCTGTAAGTCCATCTTCCTGATTATTAGTCTGCCCATCATCCATCTAGATCTCCGTCTGTAAGTCCATCTACCTGATTATTAGTCTGCCCATCATCCATCTAGATCTCCGTCTGTAAGTCCATCTACCTGATTATTAGTCTGTCCATCATCCATCTAGATCTCCGTCTGTAAGTCCATCTTCCTGATTATTAGTCTGCCCATCATCCATCTAGATCTTCGTCTGTAAGTCCATCTACCTGATTATTAGTCTGCCCATCATCCATCTAGATCTCCGTCTGTAAGTCCATCTTCCTGATTATTAGTCTGCCCATCATCCATCTAGATCTCCGTCTGTAAGTCCATCTTCCTGATTATTAGTCTGCCCATCATCCATCTAGATCTTCGTCTGTAAGTCCATTTACCTGATTATTAGTCAGCCCATCATCCATCTAGATCTTCGTCTGTAAGTCCATCTTCCTGATTATTAGTCTGCCCATCATCCATCTAGATCTTCGTCTGTAAGTCCATCTTCCTGATTATTAGTCTGCCCATCATCCATCTAGATCTTAGTCTATAAGTCCATCTTCCTGATTATTAGTCTGTCCATCTGACTGTCCATCAAGTCAACCACCTGCCTTCCAGACCACCCACCCATGCAACTGTTCATTCATTCACCTGCCTAAGCTTCTATAACCTTCCATCTAAAGATTCATTCACCTGACTGTCCACCTCCTACCTGACTGTCCATCTCCCTGAGTGTCCACCTCCCTCCTGCGTGTCCACCTCCCACCTGATTGTCCATCTCCCTGAGTGTCCACCTCCCACCAGACTGTCCACCTCCCACCTCAGTGTCCACCTCCCACCAGACTGTCCACCTCCCATCTGACTGTTCATGACCAATCCTAATCAGCTTGCCAGAAATCACAGATGCCAATGGCCCAGAGAACGACACCATGGCCTAGGAACCTGCATATTTATCTTTCGCATAGCTTGCCAAAGTAAATTCTACGCCTATAGAGATTACATGTACATGTTGGCCTACTGTACATACATATACATATCACAGGCTATTCTGCATGGACAAAGTCGATCCTGTGAGGCAAACACAACTTTGGTGTATTCTGCAGTTTTTGTATCTCTTTAAATTGCAAGAACCAATTGAAATTAAGTGAACGCAAAACAGAACTTAAGCTGACTACATTCAGAACAAATCTCAAAAATTCTTACCTGATTGACACAAAGTAGATATAGTTAATAAGTAGGTATGGCTGCTCTGATTACCAAGTAGAGGTTACCTTGGTTACCCAGTCAATAATTTTTTAGGTTATAAAATGTTAAACTCAATTTTTACCATTCTCCTTAAACAATCTACATTGTGGGTGAAAAGCAGACACAAACATCAACAGCTGGCAGTGTGGCCAGCATTGTCTTCAATATGCACAGGTATATACCTTCATAGATCCAGTGAAGAATCCGGCATTAAAACAGAACTGTCACATGACGGCCGAACAGAGGACGACAGACAAATGGTAGTCTCGTGGGAGAATGCTGAAACCACGCGACAATCTGTGAAGAATCTAGCGAGAAAACACGACTCCAGCGTTAACCCTCCCAAGGGAAAGATTTTCCCCAGACTGTTGGGATTGAGATCGCGTTTTGAAATTGTTAGGCTTCTCCATCCTTTAGATAGCCTATGTTAAACTCACTCCCCCCTCCCCCCTAACTCCAAACCTTCCCAACCCTCAGTTTCACTGGTAAAACACTGCCATAGCTTGCTCTCGGCTATGTCCCAATACCCTGACGACCTGGTTTCAAAACAGATTAGCTTCCTTAGTTTAAATATTAGCATGGAGCATCTAGACAGGTCCTGATGTGTTTGTCTGGTCGCCACATGTTTGCTGCGGGCATAACCCCATGGGGGCATCTCTCTTTAGCTGTAAGACACTGCTGTGTATGTATATCTACTGCATCCCCCCCCCCCCCCCAATCTCCACCTCCCCTACATTTCAGAACTCATCCAAGGCCTACATAAGAAAAGTTCACTGTTATAGACATAACTCAACATTCTTATAGATATAACAACTTTTTACTACACATAGCCTAACCCCTGAACAAATCTGACCTAAAGTTTTGGCACACCGTATCAGAGGAACAATCGAGACAATTATTTTACAATGTCTGTGACGTTCATACATGCCCCTGATCAATAGATTTTAGAGTTTAAAATCTTATGAATCATGTTTGAATTAATAATTTACTGGTCCAACTTGTTCAGGTTTTGGGGGATATCCACGAAATGTATCTATCCTCTCCATTATAGTCATAGACAAACATTTTGGACAAGTACACATGTAGTATAGTACATTTATGTGTGCGTCACATCAAAAAGCCCTGCAGTTTAATTCCCTATGTACAACCTTGTACCTGACAGGTACAGCCTGGTAACCCACACCATCTGTTTTGATCAGTCTGCCCTAAGCCCAATCTGTACACCTGGCTGTACTGCTAACAGTTATAACATCAGAAAACACTGCAGCTAACTCAGGTAACTCACAACACCTGTATGGATAAACCTGGTCTAACCCCTGTTTGTACACCTGGCTGCACTGCTAACAGCTATAACATCAGAAAACACTGCAGCTGTTCCCTGTCTATAACCCTTCAGGTACAGTAATCAGGTAACTCACAACACCTGTATTGATCAGTCTGGCCCATGCCCTATCTGTACACCTGGCTGCACTACTAACAGTTATCACATCAGAAAACACTGCAGCTATTCCCTGTCTATAACCCTCCAGGTACAGTAATCAGGTAACTCACAACACCTGTATTGATAAACCTGGTCTAACCCCTGTTTGTACACCTGGCTGCACTACTAACAGTTATCACATCAGAAAACACTGCAGCTATTCCCTGTCTATAACCCTTCAGGTACAGTAATCAGGTAACTCACAACACCTGTACTGATCAGTCTGGCCCATGCCCTATCTGTACACCTGGCTGCATGGCTAACAGATATAACATCAGAAAACCCTGCAGCTGTTACCTGTCTATAACCCTTCAGGTACAGTAATCAGGTAACTCACAACACCTGTACTGATCAGTCTGGCCCATGCCCTATCTGTACACCTGGCTGCATGGCTAACAGATATAACATCAGAAAACCCTGCAGCTGTTACCTGTCTATAACCCTCCAGGTACAGTAATCAGGTAACTCACAACACCTGTACTGATCAGTCTGGCCCATGCCCTATCTGTACACCTGGCTGCATGGCTAACAGATATAACATCAGAAAACCCTGCAGCTGTTACCTGTCTATTCATACCATATAAACCCACAGCTGTACAATTCAATTTAGTTTATGAATTATCCGATTCTTTTTTTTCATTAACTATTTTTTAGAAGTTCCTATAAACTATTATCATAATTTGTTTTCTAGTCACAGGTGCCATCTACATTATTATACAGTTTTCAAAAGGAGCAGAATTCAAAGTTACATTTTCGTGCATTTTAATTTATTCTTGAGGTTTTCTGTATTGAAGTCGGCATTTCATCCACCTGTCATATTTATGATTTTACCTGTACCTTGCACATAACCAACCGACATTCATTTTGGATAACACACCTTTATTAATTTGTATTCTAAAGATAACATATTATTCCCAGGTTTAGTAATAAACAAATCCGAAAATCCTTAATATGAAACTTGTAGAGAGTTAATCCTTGACTTTGTCAACCTACAAATTCCCAATTGCAAGTATTAAATGGATATGCTACTAAAATCGACTTGTACAAATATGTCAACATGCAAGCAAGTGCTGACCATATACCATCATAATAGTGAATTCATAACACTTAGAGTGACTTCTCAGTCCTTAGAGAAACCAGACGGAACAGTAAAATAATATGGAGGATGCCCTATGGAACAGAGCTAACATCACAGTTCAAAAATAATTACGATGAATAACACTATATTACCCAAATAAGTGGAAAGTCCTCAAAAACAAAATATTCGGCAGTTTCCGTCGAATTTTCCCAATGTGACATGACAACATTCCTTATGTGATAACGAATCAGGCAGATGAGATGTCGAGTAAGACATTTATGCTGGGATGACCTCACGGGCGTTTCAAAGTGTGATGTCATATGTGGCTATACATCAGCGATGGGGGACACCAAATGTCATGGCATGACAGGCAAAAACAGGAAACGACCGAAAATTTTTGTTTCCGTATTATCCTCTGAAACTAACAACAGAGGTTTTAATATAGTGTATTTTTTTTACAATTTATGAAAGCAATTCTTATTATCTCCACCTTTATCATTTTAGCTTGATTTTAAGATATATACAGGTTTTAACACTGAAGTAGCTCGTTAAGGCACAACAAAATGAAAGTAATTAAATTTTGATTCAATAAGCACAGTTTTTATACAGCCAGAATTTATTTCCTGTTCAGATATATTATAAGGAAATACAAGGTAGACTGGTATAAACAAGAAAGGTGTTACCCCATAATCCTCCAGGCATGAAAAACAGTTAAAAAAAACATATTATAAAAAGTTACTGACATAATTATTAAAACTGCCTGGGGCCCTTAAATTCTACATATCAAGAGCCAAAATAAATTCATAAAGAAAAACTTCACAATTATAAGTCTCGGAAATTGAAAGATACTATTATATTTTAAAAATTACAATTAAGGTCATATTCAGTAAATTTTGTTTCCTGTCTCCTGGACTTGAACGCAGACAGTGTTGGACCAAATGTATGCTTCATACCAAATCCCACAGGAAGTCCAAAATGCAGACAGTGTTGGACCAAATGTATGCTTCATACCAAATCCCACAGGAAGTCCAAAATGCATAACTTTTTATTCTGTGATGTTGTACAACCCCGGTATCGCAGTTAAAAGTAAGCCAAATCATGCAGATTATCCAATCAGATCTATTTATTCTGTGATGTTGTACAACCCTGGTATCGCAGTTAAAAGTAAGCCAAATCATGCAGATTATCCAATCAGACCTATTTATTCTGTGATGTTGTACAACCCCGGTATCGCAGTTAAAAGTAAGCCAAATCATGCAGATTATCCAATCAGATCTATTTATTCTGTGATGTTGTACAACCCTGGTATCGCAGTTAAAAGTAAGCCAAATCATGCAGATTATCCAATCAGACCTATTTATTCTGTGATGTTGTACAACCCCGGTATCGCAGTTAAAAGTAAGCCAAATCATGCAGATTATCCAATCAGATCTATTTATTCTGTGATGTTGTACAACCCCGGTATCGCAGTTAAAAGTAAGCCAAATCATGCAGATTATCCAATCAGATCTATTTATTCTGTGATGTTGTACAACCCCGGTATCGCAGTTAAAAGTAAGCCAAATCATGCAGATTATCCAATCAGATCTATTTATTCTGTGATGTTGTACAACCCCGGTATCGCAGTTAAAAGTAAGCCAAATCATGCAGATTATCCAATCAGATCTATTTTTCAGCACTCTTCCTAAATACCCTAAATGATCATTAATTTCGTCCACGAGTAACTTGCCCATTTTTCCTGACTCTGAGAGTTCTATTTATTTCAGAAAGGTTTTGAGGTTTGCTTACAACAAGGAGTGATCTTCAAGTGGAAAATTATAAGTTTTAGCACCAGAAATAATATACCATTTATTTGCCTGTAAAAATGCACATTTGTGGGCAAAATTATAGGTTATTTAGGGTAACTAGTTATACTATTTGTTGTTTTTTTGTTCCAGTAACAATCTTAAGTAACACAACATAATAACATTTGACAGCACATTACTGTGTTGTACAGCCACTGGCGAGGAACCGAAAATACAGCAGCAATAATAACACACGTGTTACAATTGTTCTACATGTATATTTCCATTCTGTGAAATTTCTCCTTCAGGTTGTCTGTGTGAAAAAGTTATGTATCAGAAAAACACCTTACAGACTTAATGACAACTGGCACAAAATCAACTAAATGCTTTTTGTAGCAAATGCTTTCTTTTTTCGTCAAACAATAAAAAACAAAACACAAGTTTTTCTTTTCCAAGAAGCTAAAGTTCATCAACTCTCCACCAGCCTCCCCCCTCATCCCCCCCCCCCCCCCCCCCAGCATGTCCCTACAGGGCTTAAGTTCAGTCTGGGGATGTATGTAATGTAGAGGATCAGACACCTTCACCTGTCTGCTATCCTTGTTCATCGTTCAGTTGTAAACACATCTGCAGGGCACCATGACACAACAAGCTGCGCTAAGTTTACTTTCTCTTTTACCGGGACGCACAGATCTATAATTGTTTAGACATGTTAAACAGTCTCCTGAATCAAAGTTCAAACCCGTACACTTCTCGCTTTCTCATGTCATACAAAAACTGAGCGTCCTCATAAGCTGGGGGGAACAAAATTGGAGAATGATCCCACCTGTAGATTAGAGTAATATTCCTCTAACACATTGTTTTTCTTATCCTCGTTTGGATATCTGATACCTGTAAGCGTCAAATCTGTTAAACTTATACATATTCCTCATTGCAGATGTTGTGAGTACACAATGTTTGACAGCCATAAGTAAAGTAGGCTAAAGTACAAATGGACTTCAAAATATTTTTTTAAACAACTTTTTTAAATAAATTCCTGATTAAAGTAACTGATTTCTACAGTAGTCAAATTTGCTGAAGTTACATACTATGAATCTATATATATTCTTTAAGGATACTGATACGTATTAGAGTGAAATCTGCTGCATACCTGGAAGTTACGACTACTGTACACCACGTCTGCCAGCAATAAGGAAAGCAGATTTGAGGGAACCTACAACCACATGGAATGACAGAACCTCCTCCACTAACGGGGTGATAAATACCTCCTCCACTAACCGGGTAATAAATACAGAGTGAAATTCAGCAATTCGCAACAATGAATCTATTCATACTGATGAAAAACAGTTTCTTCCTGGTTTTTTTCTCCACCTGGCACTTTTGAATGAAATGTCACTTTCTTGTTATAAAAAAAACTATATTGACAGTTTTCAAAAGAGGGTGGGAAGAGGAATTAGAATAATTGATAAGTGTACAGTAATTCAAAAGCTTGGGCCACAATAGCTGAGTTTCCGACATGCATCCATTTCACCCCTTGCTATTGACACATACTCTATATGTGCATAAGCCCTGGCAGTAACGCTGTAGTATGTCTACAAGTGTACTTTCTTGCTCATGACACTTGGAGCATACTTGTATTTTGTATGTGTGACCGGTGTTTCACGCTGTACCAGTACTGAAGAATATTTCACTGATACGACAGTAACCAGCATTATGGTGGGAGAAAGCCGGGCAGAGCCCAGGACAAATCCACAATCATCAGCTGGCAGACATTCCTGCGTACCAGTATGCATGTAGATGTAGGTATATAAGCAAAGGGAATCTTGTGGTTCTTTATCATCAGATGACTGAAAAGTTGTTAAGTATGACGTTAAACCCCCAAGCACTCACTCACTCAGTCTTATGGTCAGAATACTACAAGTCTTGGCCGATCATCCCAGAACTTTACGATTTCAATTTTTCGTAACTTTTCACAAACATCCGGCCATCCAACATGGACCTTTAACTGTACAGAGCATAATTTACGTAAGCATTTATGAGAAATATGAAAAACAAAGTTTTGGGAAAGTCATGTCCCATCCCTGGTCAAATGACTGGTGTTAAATACTCTCTCCACAACAGAACCATATTCTTCAGCCTAGCGGCATGGTAGACCTAAGGCTAAGGTCCTCGGCCTAAGGAAAGTAGGTGTTCAACTGCACAAAGATGGTTTATCTAAATTGTTACCTGAGCACACAGACATATAATGTAGAAAAACATATGTATATACATATAAGGTGACATGAGTTCCCAAGAAAGCAAACAATAAGCACTCCATACAGATGCTTCTCTGAATGTTCTGGCATACACATGCACATATCATACAACTGGTACATGAAGATCTTATCTTATTTTGTGATAAGAAAACCTAAGCCACATGCAATTCAGGATCTACCTCACACGGGTATGTAAGACAGCCTAACATTCCTCAATTTACCAGCTTCCAGAAATGAGCTTGGATCTCATATATTTTCTCCATTTTTTCCACATTTTAGGGCAGCCTTGCTCAGGCTTTATTACTGAAAGAAATAGTACTCTTCTTAACCTGTTCCTCATTTACTTCACTTACAACTTGTCAAATATGACAAAACAAAAACAAACACCCTTTGGATGGATACATACAACATATGACAGAAAAGTTGCCTAACAGGTTGCAGACTTTCAGCTGACACAAGACTCTTAAATTACCAGATCTATGAGACAGATGTTAGTTTCCTGGTTCTAGGTCACCCGGCTGCTACCTAGTTCACATAGAGCATCCAGACACCTGGCCAGGTTATTCTCATTACCACAGATTATACTCAAGGTACACGTGGATGGCTTAGCAGCTGCAGGTAGATATACATGTACCTGTGGCTAGATGACACATCACAAGCTGGCTGCACCATTCGTTATTACAGGCCACATCACAAGCTGGCTGCACCATTCGTTATTACAGGCCACATCACAAGCTGGCTGCACCATTCGTTATTACAGGCCACATCACAAGCTGGCTGCACCATTCGTTATTACAGGCCACATCACAAGCTGGCTGCACCATTCGTTATTACAGGCCTTTTAGTACTAAATCAGAATGTTCATATATACACATGTATCACTCACCGGCATACGCACGAGTCCACAGCAAATTGTACCGTTTGCCTGAATTTATAGTTCTGAAATGATGTCACATCACCTTTGAGCCAATCATCAGCACTCTCTTTTGTCACGTGTCTAGAGTACTGGAGGTGAAAATAAACCTAATTTAGCCCAGGCAAGATAGCTGGGCCCTGAATAAGATTTTAGGTAAGGAATCAGGAAATAACCTTCAAATTTGATAGTTTCATTGAGGGGTAGTTGAAACTTTAGAAACTAGCAAAAGTCAGCATTTCATCACTCATCACGTCCCAGTCCTTGTGGAGAACCCACATGCTCAAAGCTATGAACACATTTATTATACAACTTCCATGTTTGCTTATCTTTAAACGTTATGGCGATTGTGCAGAATATATGTTTCCTATTGCATATCACCAACAGCAATGTTCACACTGCCTGTCACCATTAGCAGTGTTCACATTGCCCATCACCGTTCACATTGCCCGTCACCATTAGCAGTGTTCACATTGCCCATCACCATTAGCAGTGTTCACATTGCCCGTCACCATTAGCAGTGTTCACATTGCCCGTCACCATTAGCAGTGTTCACATTGCCCGTCACCATTAGCAGTGTTCACATTGCCCATCACCATTAGCAGTGTTCACATTGCCCGTCACCATTAGCAGTGTTCACATTGCCCGTCACCATTAGCAGTGTTCACATTGCCCGTCACCATTAGCAGTGTTCACATTGCCCGTCACCATTAGCAGTGTTCACATTGCCAGTCACCATTAGCAACATTCATATTGCTGGTCACCATAAGCAGCATTCACATTTCACGTCACTATCAGCAACATTCACATTGCACATTACCATTAGCAACGTTTACACTGCCAGTCACCATTAGCAACATTCACACTGCCGGTCACCATTAGTAACGTTTACACTGCAGTCACCATTAGCAATGTTCACATGGCATGCTGACATTCACCCATGTGGTGTCACTAAACATTTAGACGGCTCAGCAATTTTCACTGATTGACCGCAAACATGTAAGCTGGAGGTCAAGATAAAATTCAAGTTTACAACAGAAATGTATACAGACTGCCATAGATGTGATCAATATAAAACTGTTCTCAGCTGCACATTTCACAAGTTTAGTGAGACAAAGATGGATACGTTGCCTTTGTAGGTACCATCTCCTTGATCTACAATCACATGTGACAGACCTTAACCAGACGAGGTACCATCAAGATTTGGACATTCTAACAACTAGGCCATCAAAGCGGTCCAGTATGGAATATTACTACATGTACAAATGCACTATACTGGAATACTGTTGGGTAAATTAATCTGATTTGATTTATACCTCAATGGCATCAAACAGGTGCATAATAGGATGTGTCTGCAAACTCACAGGTAATCACACAAACCCACATATACACAGACAGGTGATCACACAAACCTACATATACACAGACAGGTGATCACACAAACCTATATACACTGACAGGTGATCACACAAACCTACATATACACAGACAGGTAATCACATAAACCTACATATACACAGACAGGTAATCACACAAACCTATATACACTGACAGGTGATCACACAAACCTACATATACACAGACAGGTAATCACATAAACCTACATATACACAGACAGGTAATCACACAAACCTACATATACACCGACAGGTAATCACACAAACCTACATATACACCGACAGGTAATCACACAAACCTATATACACCGACTGGTGATCACACAAACCTATATACACTGACAGGTGATCACACAAACCTACATATACACCGACAGGTGATCACACAAACCTACATATACACAGACAGGTAATCACACAAACCTACATATACACCGACAGGTAATCACACAAACCTACATATACACCGACAGGTGATCACACAAACCTATATACACTGACAGGTGATCACACAAACCTATATACACCGACAGGTAATCACACAAACCTACATATACACAGACAGGTAATCACACAAACCTACATATACACAGACAGGTAATCACACAAACCTATATACACTGACAGGTAATCACACAAACCTACATATACACTGACAGGTGATCACACAAACCTACATATACACCGACAGGTGATCACACAAACCTACATATACACAGACAGGTAATCACACAAACCTACATATACACCGACAGGTAATCACATAAACCTACATATACACAGACAGGTAATCACACAAACCTACATATACACCGACAGGTAATCACACAAACCTACATATACACCGACAGGTAATCACACAAACCTATATACACTGACAGGTGATCACACAAACCTATATACACCGACAGGTAATCACACAAACCTACATATACACAGACAGGTGATCACACAAACCTATATACACCGACAGGTAATCACATAAACCTACATATACACCGACAGGTAATCACACAAACCTACATATACACCGACAGGTGATCACACAAACCTATATACATCGACAGGTGATCACACAAACCTACATATACACTGACAGGTAATCACATAAACCTACATATACACCAACAGGTGATCACACAAACCTATATACACCGACAGGTAATCACACAAACCTACATATACACAGACAGGTAATCACACAAACCTACATATACACCGACAGGTAATCACACAAACCTACATATACACCAACAGGTAATCACATAAACCTACATATACACCAACAGGTGATCACACAAACCTACATATACACCGACAGGTAATCAAATGTCAAAATGTGCAAAAGCACCAAGATCGACGTACACAAACCTCCAACTCCAAATTGGAGAACTCACAGGTACAGATTGAAATTTCAAACAACAAATACCTGGCCAATCCTAAAGGGCATTTGTACAGGTAAATACTTCCTTAACACCTGAATACCATGAAGTCAAAACAGGTGTCTCGGTACAGGTACACTCAAGGAAATGTCATACAAGCAGGTAAAACAGGCAGAGTAAATAAATCATTCTTCTCTCTATGTGTCAACACAGGTACTGATGGATGGATCTATACCTTTGCATTATTGAAACATTCACTGCCCAGCATGTGGAGCTTATGTACATGTATGTAAGTACACGGCCTAATTCACACAACAGAAGATTTAGAGCACAGTTATGGCTAAAATATCAGAATTCATAAACACAGCTGCCTGTGTATATGTTATTAAAATTGTAGCAAAATGAGTAGTTAATCGTCTGCATTGTTATGTCATCTGGTTTAATGTTATCCACCTGTACCACTAACAAGGACTGTACCACTGTACCACTAACAAGGACTGTGCCACTGTACCACTAACAAGGACTGTACCACTAACAAGGATAAGAGTATGTATTGTTAAAACTCTATTAAAATGAGTTGTTAATTGTCTGTATTGTTATGTCATCTGGTTTAATCTTATACACCTGTACCACTAACAAGGACTGTACCACTAACAAGGACAAGAGTATGTATTGTTAAAACTGTATTAAAATCAGTTGTTAATTGTCTGTATTGTTATGTCATCTGGTTTAATCTTATACACCTGTACCACTAACAAGGACTGTACCACTAACAAGGATAAGAGTATGTATTGTTAAAACTGTATTAAAATCAGTTGTTAACTGTCTGTATTGTTATGTCATCTGGTTTAATCTTATACACCTGTACCACTAACAAGGACTGTACCACCAACAAGGACTGTACCACTAAGAAGGACAAATGTATGCACTGTTAAAACTATATTAAAATCAGTTGTTAACTGTCTGTATTGTTATGTCATCTGGTTTAATCTTATACACCTGTACCACCAACAAGGACTGTACCACTAACAAGGACTGTACCACTAACAAGGACGATACAGTTGTCATATACATGTATAAAACCATCAATGTCACCCACAAAAGTGCGTTTTTAGAAGCAAATAAATGTGATAAAACATTATTTTAGGTGCTGGGATACCATCTTACCATCCAAACTAACCATAAATCACCTTTCTGTAATCAACAGAAATCTCACAATCAGGAAAAATGAGCAAATTTTAGTTCATGTACTTATTTGTTGGTTTTTTATAGAATATATGATATATAAGAAAATCTTCTCTATATAACAGCGGTCAATGGGTGAAAGAGTGAGTGAGTGAGTGCTTGGGGTTTAACGTCATACTCAACAATTTTTCAGTCATATGACGACGAAGGAATCATTAGGGTGCATGCACGTGTAATGTGCCTCCTTGTTGCAGGACGGATTTCCACCGCTCTTTTATTTAGTGCTGCATCACTGAGACGACTTACCGAAGGCAAGTAAGCCGCCCCGCCCGAGCCATTATACTGATACGGGTCAACCAGTCGTTGCACTATCCCCTTCATGCTGAACGCCAAGCGAGGAAGTTACAACTTCCTCTTTTAAAGTCTTAGGTGTGACTCGACCAAGGATTGATCCTGGATCTACCGGTCATGGGTGAAAGAAACAGGCCAGTTAACACTGAAGGAAACAGGCCAGTTAACACTGAAGGAAACAGGCCCATTAACACTGAGGGAAACAGGCCAGTTAACACTGAAGGAAACAGGCCAGTTAACAGTGAGGGAAACAGGCCAGTTAACACTGAAGGAAACATACCAGTTAACACTGAGGGGAAACAGGCCAATTAATACTGAAGGAAACACGCCAGTCAATACTGAAGGAAACAGGCCATTTAACACTGAAGCAAACACAAATTCTTGCTAGATCAGGAGAAATATTCTTTGACAGATGAAACAATTTGATTTCTGTAATCAAAACATACTGTTCTTGTTGCTGAGATTCCTCTGATCTCTGTACCACACAATCAAGTGAGATAAAACATACTGTTCTTATTGTTGAGATTCCTCTGATCTCTGTACCACACAATCAAGTGAGATAAAACATACTGTTGTTATTGTTGAGATTCCTCTGATCTCTGTACCATACAATCAAGTGAGATAAAACATACTGGTCTTATTGTTGAGAATCCTCTGATCCCTGTACCACACAATCAAGTGAGATAAAACATACTGGTCTTATTGATGAGATTCCTCTCATCCCTGTACCACACAATTAAGTGAGATAAAACATACTGTTCTTATTGTTGAGATTCCTCTGATCCCTGTACCATACAATCAAGTGAGATAAAACATATTGTTCTTATTGTTGAGATTTCTCTGATCTCTGTACCATACAATCAAGTGAGATAAAACATACTGTTGTTATTGTTGAGATTCCTCTGATCCCTGTACCATACAATCAAGTGAGATAAAACATATTGTTCTTATTGTTGAGATTCCTCTGATCCCTGTACCACACAATCAAGTGAGATAAAACATACTGTTGTTATTGTTGAGATTCCTCTGATCCCTGTACCACACAATCAAGTGAGATAAAACATACTGTTGTTATTGTTGAGATTCCTCTGATCCCTGTACCACACAATCAAGTGAGATAAAATATACTGGTCGTATTGTTGAGATTCCTCTGATCCCTGTACCATACAATCAAGTGAGATAAAACATATTGTTCTTATTGTTGAGATTCCTCTGATCTCTGTACCATACAATTAAGTGAGATAAAGCATACTGATCTTATTGCTGAGATTCCTCTGATCCCTGTACCATACAATCAAGTGAGATAAAACATACTGTTCTTATTGTTGAGATTCCTCTGATCTCTGTACCATACAATCAAGTGAGATAAAACATATTGTTCTTATTGTTGAGATTCCTCTGATCCCTGTACCACACAATCAAGTGAGATAAAACATACTGTTGTTATTGTTGAGATTCCTCTGATCTCTGTACCACACAATCAAGTGAGATAAAACATATTGTTGTTATTGTTGAGATTCCTCTGATCCCTGTACCACACAGTCAAGTGAGATAAAACATACTATTCTTATTGTTGAGATTCCTCTGATCCCTGTACCACACAATCAAGTGAGATAAAACATACTGTTATAATTGTTGAGATTCCTCTGATCTCTGTACCACACAATCAAGTGAGATAAAACATACTATTCTTATTGTTGAGATTCCTCTGATCCCTGTACCACACAATCAAGTGAGATAAAATATACTGGTCGTATTGTTGAGATTCCTCTGATCCCTGTACCATACAATCAAGTGAGATAAAACATACTGTTGTTATTGTTGAGATTCCTCTGATCTCTGTACCATACAATCAAGTGAGATAAAACATACTGGTCTTATTGTTGAGATTCCTCTGATCCCTGTACCACACAATTAAGTGAGATAAAACGTACTGTTCTTATTGTTGAGATTTCTCTGATCTCTGTACCACACAATCAAGTGAGATAAAACGTACTGTTGTTATTGTTAAGATTCCTCTGATCCCTGTACCACACAATCAAGTGAGATAAAACATATTGTTCTTATTGTTGAGATTCCTCTGATCCCTGTACCACACAATCAAGTGAGATAAAACATATTGTTCTTATTGTTGAGATTCCTCTGATCCCTGTACCACACAATCAAGTGAGATAAAACATACTGTTGTTATTGTTGAGATTCCTCTGATCTCTGTACCACACAATCAAGTGAGATAAAACATATTGTTGTTATTGTTGAGATTCCTCTGATCCCTGTACCACACAGTCAAGTGAGATAAAACATACTATTCTTATTGTTGAGATTCCTCTGATCCCTGTACCACACAATCAAGTGAGATAAAACATACTGTTATAATTGTTGAGATTCCTCTGATCTCTGTACCACACAATCAAGTGAGATAAA
Organism: Liolophura sinensis; assembly: GCF_032854445.1. Classification (NCBI taxonomy): domain Eukaryota; kingdom Metazoa; phylum Mollusca; class Polyplacophora; order Chitonida; family Chitonidae; genus Liolophura; species Liolophura sinensis. Next base: position 770,391 of record NC_088304.1, read on the forward strand.
ACATACTATTCTTATTGTTGAGATTCCTCTGATCCCTGTACCACACAATCAAGTGAGATAAAATATACTGGTCGTATTGTTGAGATTCCTCTGATCCCTGTACCATACAATTAAGTGAGATAAAAATGGAGCCAGTCCATCCAGTAACAAATAAATGAATTCTTGCAAACCTCACTGGTCAAGGCTGGCCACAATGTCCTGTGTGATCTTTATGAGGCACTCTACAGATCACTAGGCCAGCGACGATCTATGGATTGATTGATTTGATTAACTATAGCCTAATGCCTGTATATTCGTACATTGAGAACAATAGTGGGGACTTTTACACCATGTGTACAGAATTGTGTTCCATAGTGCCAAAAGGCAACTGGTCTTTAAGGCATGTCATAGACTGTACAAATGTGAGCATCGTCAGTCACTTACTGTCACCCTGATCCCACAGGCAGTAAGAGCTGGGAATCTAATAATCCCTGACACCATCAAAAATACAAGTGGTTACTGACCCGAGACTTCATGACTTGACGTGTAGTAATACTTGTACAAGTGGTTACTGACCCGAGGCTTCATGACTTGACGTGTAGTAATACTTGTACAAGTGGTTACTGACCCGAGGCTTCAAGAATTGACGTGTAGTAATACTTGTACAAGTGGTTACTGACCCGAGGCTTCATGACTTGACGTGTAGTAATACTTGTACAAGTAGTTACTGACCCGAGGCTTCATGAATTCACGTGTAGTAATACTTGTACAAGTAGTTAGTGACCCGAGGCTTCATGACTTTATGTATAGCAATACTTGTACAAGTAGTTACTGACCCGAGGCTTCATGACTTCACGTGCAGTAATACTTGTACAAGTAGTTACTGACCCGAGGCTTCATGACTTCACGTGCAGTAATACTTGTACAAGTAGTTACTGACCCGAGGCTTAATGACTTCACGTGCAGTAATACTTGTACAAGTGGTTACTGACCCGAGGCTTCATGAATTCACGTGCAGTAAAACTTGCAAAAGTAGTTACTGACCCAAGGCTTCATGAATTCACGTGCAGTAAAACTTGTACAAGTGGTTACTGACCCCGAGCCTTCATGACTTGACGTGCAGTAATACTTGTACAAGTGGTTACTGACCCGAGGCTTCATGAATTCACGTGTAGTAATACTTGTACAAGTGGTTACTGACCCGAGGCTTCATGACTTGACGTGCAGTAAGTTTCTGATGTCTGATTCAAATCAGGTGGACTCCTCTTCAAAAGGTGATGGATTTACAAAAACATGATGCTGCGTTATGACAAGCAGATACAGTATTCAGTATTTCTCCACCCTTCAATGGTGTTCATTCCCTCTCCCTGTTCTGTATTTCTTCACCCTTCAATAGCGTTAATTCCCTCTCCCTGTTCTGTATTTCTCCACCCTTCAATCGTGTTCATTCCCTCTCCCTGTTCTGTATTTCTTCACCCTTCAATCATGTTCATTTCCTCTCCCTGTTCTGTATTTCTCCACCCTTCAATCGTGTTCATTTCCTCTCCCTGTTCTGTATTTCTTCACCCTTCAATCGCATTAATTCCCTCTCCCTGTTCTGTATTTCTTCACCCTTCAATCGTGTTCATTTCCTCTCCCTGTTCTGTATTTCTTCACCCTTCAATCGTGTTCATTTCCTCTCCCTGTTCTGTATTTCTCCACCCTTCAATCACGTTAATTCCCTCTCCCTGATCTGTATTTCTCCACCCTTCAATCGCATTAATTCCCTCTCCCTGATCTGTATTTCTCCACCCTTCAATCGTGTTAATTCCCTCTCCCTGTTCTGTATTTCTCCACCCTTCAATCTCGTTAATTCCCTCTCCCTGATCTGTATTTCTCCACCCTTCAATCTCGTTAATTCCCTCTCCCTGTTCTGTATTTCTCCACCCTTCAATCGTGTTAATTCCCTCTCCCTGTTCTGTATTTCTCCACCCTTCAATCACGTTAATTCCCTCTCCCTGATCTGTATTTCTCCACCCTTCAATCTCGTTAATTCCCTCTCCCTGTTCTGTATTTCTCCACCCTTCAATCTCGTTAATTCCCTCTCCCTGTTCTGTATTTCTTCACCCTTCAATCGTGTTAATTCCCTCTCCCTGTTCTGTATTTCTTCACCCTTCAATCGTGTTCATTCCCTCTCCCTGTTCTGTATTTCTTCACCCTTCAATCGTGTTCATTTCCTCTCCCTGTTCTGTATTTCTTCACCCTTCAATCATGTTAATTCCCTCTCCCTGTTCTGTATTTCTTCACCGTTCAATCGTGTTCATTTCCTCTCCCTGTTCTGTATTTCTTCACCCTTCAGTCGTGTTCATTTCCTCTCCCTGTTCTGTATTTCTCCACCCTTCAATCGCGTTCATTCCCTCTCCCTGTTCTGTATTTCTCCACCCTTCAATCGCGTTCATTCCCTCTCCCTGTTCTGTATTTCTCCACCCTTCAATCGTGTTAATTCCCTCTCCCTGTTCTGTATTTCTTCACCCTTCAATCGCGTTAATTCCCTCTCCCTGTTCTGTATTTCTTCACCATTCAATCGTGTTAATTCCCTCTCCCTGTTCTGTATTTCTTCACCCTTCAATCGTGTTAATTCCCTCTCCCTGTTCCGTATTTCTCCACCCTTCAATCATGTTAATTCCCTCTCCCTGTTCTGTATTTCTACAGACACATACTGTACACGTCAATTATGGAAAATAAATCCCTTTCATCCTGCACTTACATATACCACTATGGTAGATGAACCAAAATTTCGTACAAAAACTTTATTTTATAGAGGCAAAAAAACTGTCTGAAAATATCACTTTTGTGCTGAAATGTACATATTCCCAGCAGGGTATCACCCCATCTTCCCAAACAAACCTCTAAACAACTTTCTATGATTAACAGAATTCTCCGACTCTGGCAAAATGTGTAATGTGGACAAAATTTTAGGTAATTTACCTGAATGACATAACCCTGTTTCCTCCTAAGGCTATGACCACGCGACATCAGCATTAATACCTCAGTATCAAGTCAATAATGAGCAAATTCATGAGAGAAATAAATCAGAGCATGTGTTGATGAGATGCGGTATAAATATTAATGAAAAGTTCTCGCGATGGAGGAAGTGCGACATGGATGAACGAGGAGGAAGGGTGTGATACTGCAGTCACACTTGACCGAGCATAGGAATCAGCTACTAATCAGTCAGTTGTAAACATACTCATCACACCTGTGGTTGCAATTGTGTGGGCAAGGTTTTTTGGGGACAAAATTTTTATTGTCTTTTATTTTTATTGTCTAAACTTTACATACAGCTATTATATGAATGCCTGTATACATCTGTTTTAAAATGATTATTTACAGCTTTTATAATATAAAATTATTACAGTAATAATTCATGTTTTTGGGTGGGTGGGTGGGTGGGTGGGGTGGTGGGTGGTAAGGGGGATAAAAAGGCATACATGTATGTATATTACCGACATACATCAATGTTTAATACTACTAGTATTTACACCTACATATATATCAAAATACTTGACTTAATTAACAATATTTCAAAAACAGGCTCTGTCAAATCAACATGATAGCTAAGTTAACTTTTTGTCACTCCCAATAGACCAGTGTAATGGGCTACTCTCATGGGCAACAAATATGAATAAATAAGATACCATATTTACATGTAACCATCTTCCATACAGATCTGTAACAATGTATGATCATAATAGTCTGTACCAGTGAGTTTGGAATTAACAATGAATAAGACAAGAGGGCATACACTGAAACATTTGTGAACAGAAGCTTAAAACAAACAATTCTTTTAAAATTATCAATGTTCAGTGATTTCCTGGTTTTATGTGGACAAGGCATGTTCCGAAAATACCAGTTTTCCTACGTAAAAGCATGTTCTTTGTTTGGAAACTGTAATCTTTCTATGGACAATCTTTTGCCACAATTATATCCATAAGTGCACAAAAGGCAATTAAACCACGGGCAGGCGGGCAGGGATTCCCAAGCTAACCCTTCCCCCGGGCCTATCAGTACTACAGTATATGGTATGGGTCTAAATACCAGAATTGCTATCTACTAAATAGTGCCACATTAACATCGTTGTGTGTCAGGATATTAAACTATTACAAAAAATTATACCCTTCAGAATAATTCAGTGAAACATTATCACATAATTACGAATATTCACATACACAGAATGTGTGTTTAAAATGACTTCTGGTCATGTCTATATGAGCACTGCTGTTCATCTTATTTTGCTTTCACAATTTTAGATTTCTTTCAATACACTTCACCACAGATGAAATCCAAGCATTTCTCTGGGTGACAAGGTTCAGTTTGTGATGGAAATGAAATGTAAAGTTCAACATGCACGCATATATTAATACAGAGCTTTGTATATATACATACATGTATACATATATTTGCATTACATACTAAACATCCACAATGTACTTTGTCTATTTTACATATGTGCGTGAATATACAGCTACATGTAGTGCATACTAACGCCATATTAACTGCAGTACACATTTAATGCTCCAAACTAAGCCAGATAGTAAAACATTAAATCCAACGCACGGGCGCACACACAGACACACACACACACAGACACACACATACACACAGACACACACAGACACAGACACACACATACACACACACACACACAGACACAGACACAGACACAGACACACACACACACACACAGACACACACACACACACACAGACACACACACACACACACACACACACGCATACACACACACACACACACACACACAGACACACACACACACACACAGACACACACACACACACACACACACACACACAGGCATACAGACACACACACACACACAGACACACACACACACACACACACACACACACACAGACACACACACACACACACACAGACACACACACACAGACACACACACAGGCATACAGACACACACACACACACATACACACACACACACATCTAATACTCTGTAAGCCTACAGGTTAGAGACTGTAGTCTATTAAAGCATGATGCACTTTTAACACCATCGCCAAGTTTGCATGCACAGTCACAAAGTCACAATGAAACTCTGACACGCTCTCGGTAATTATTACCATCAGTTCTGAGCACGGCCATGTAAAGGTGATCATAAACATGACAGCATACTGTCAACAAATTATAATACGCTACAAGTACTAATTGCTACATGTAGCATACATAAACATGTAGTATACATAAACTAAACTATATGTTTAGTTTAATACACATACTAATTGCTTCATGTAGGCCCTATGTTTAGTTTAATACACACACCAATCACCACAAGTAGCCTATATGTTTAGTTTAATACACATACTAATTGCTACATGTAGCCTATGTTTAGCTTAATACATGTACTAATCACCACAAGTAGCCTATATGATTAGTTTAACACACGCCTGATACATACTGCATGGTGTATCTAACCTTAACTGTCGTTCATGTTTGTCAAGTTACTGGGTTTGCCTGATTCATGGAGTTGTACATACATGTAACAGAAGATGTCTTGAGGTTCAATGTTTAACACACACCTGATACATACAGCATGGTGTATCTAACCTTAACTGTCGTTCATGTTTGTCAAGTTACTGGGTTTGCCTGATTCATGGAGTTGTACATACATGTAACAGAATATGTTTTGAGGTTCAATGTTTAACACACGCCTGATACATACAGCATGGTGTATCTAACCTAAACTGTCGTTCATGTTTGTCAAGTTACTGGGTTTGCCTGATTCATGGAGTTGTACATACATGTAATAGAATATGTTTTGAGGTTCAATGTTTAACACAAGCCTGATACATACTGCATGGTGTATCTAACCTAAACTGTCGTTCATGTTTGTCAAGTTACTGGGTTTGCCTGATTCATGGAGTTGTACATACATGTAACAGAATATGTCTTGAGGTTCAATGTTTAACACACACCTGATACATACTGCATGGTGTATCTAACCTTAACTGTCGTTCATGTTTGTCAAGTTACTGGGTTTGCCTGATTCATGGAGTTGTACATACATGTAATAGAATATGTTTTGAGGTTCAATGTATAACACACGCCTGACACATACTGCATGGTGTATCTAACCTAAACTGTCGTTCATGTTTGTCAAGTTACTGGGTTTGCCTGATTCATGGAGTTGTATATACATGTAACAGAAGATGTCTTGAGGTTCAATGTTTAACACACACCTGATACATACTGCATGGTGTATCTAACCTAAACTGTCGTTCATGTTTGTCAAGTTACTGGGTTTGCCTGATTCATGGAGTTGTACATACATGTAACAGAAGATGTCTTGAGGTTCAATGTTTAACACACGCCTGATACATACTGCATGGTGTATCTAACCTTAACTGTCGTTCATGTTTGTCAAGTTACTGGGTTTGCCTGATTCATGGAGTTGTATATACATGTAACAGAAAATGTCTTGAGGTTCAATGTTTAACACACACCTGATACATACTGCATGGTGTATCTAACCTAAACTGTCGTTCATGTTTGTCAAGTTACTGGGTTTGCCTGATTCATGGAGTTGTACATACATGTAATAGAATATGTTTTGAGGTTCAATGTTTAACACAAGCCTGATACATACTGCATGGTGTATCTAACCTAAACTGTCGTTCATGTTTGTCAAGTTACTGGGTTTGCCTGATTCATGGAGTTGTACATACATGTAACAGAATATGTTTTGAGGTTCAATGTTTAACACACACCTGATACATACTGCATGGTGTATCTAACCTAAACTGTCGTTCATGTTTGTCAAGTTACTGGGTTTGCCTGATTCATGGAGTTCTACATACATGTAACAGAATATGTCTTGAGGTTCAATGTTTAACACACGCCTGATACATACTGCATGGTGTATCTAACCTTAACTGTCGTTCATGTTTGTCAAGTTACTGGGTTTGCCTGATTCATGGAGTTGTATATACATGTAACAGAAAATGTCTTGAGGTTCAATGTTTAACACACGCCTGATACATACTGCATGGTGTATCTAACCTAAACTGTCGTTCATGTTTGTCAAGTTACTGGGTTTGCCTGATTCATGGAGTTGTACATACATGTAACAGAATATGTTTTGAGGTTCAATGTTTAACACACGCCTGATACATACTGCATGGTGTATCTAACCTAAACTGTCGTTCATGTTTGTCAAGTTACTGGGTTTGCCTGATTCATGGAGTTGTACATACATGTAACAGAATATGTTTTGAGGTTCAATGTTTAACACACGCCTGATACATACAGCATGGTGTATCTAACCTAAACTGTCGTTCATGTTTGTCAAGTTACTGGGTTTGCCTGATTCATGGAGTTGTACATACATGTAACAGAATATGTTTTGAGGTTCAATGTTTAACACACGCCTGATACATACTGCATGGTGTATCTAACCTTAACTGTCGTTCATGCTTGTCAAGTTACTGGGTTTGCCTGATTCATGGAGTTCTACATACATGTAACAGAATATGTCTTGAGGTTCAATGATGCACAACCATCAATTCCTCCAACTGGTCAGATCTCAAAAGACACATTAAACGATACCAGTACTCCAAAACAAAGATTGTGAACTTTTTTTTTAACAAATGCAGACAATTATGCAAAGGTAAAATTTCTTTTCTTTTTTTTTCTCATTTTGGAGGCATATTTTGTATCTCTTTAGAACCCATCTATTTCATGCATATCTTCTTACCAGCGTCCCCCACCCCACCCCACCCCACCCCACCCCCTCCACACACACACACACATGCAGGGGCTTTCAGTATGCTGGAATTTAAAGCCATTTTTTATGTTGAGAAGTTTTATCGTACCTTTAAGCGATAGGCCAGATCATAAATGGAATAATCAGAAATAAAAACCAAATGTTATCCTTTAACCCACATGCATCACTGATGGTCTGGATCACCGGGCTGCCCTCTGGCATCGTAAATTAAGACATACCTACCAGTGGTAGTAATACTATACACTATATACATGCAAGTCTTCTTTTATCTCTAAGCTTTCTAAAGTTTTCTATACAAGACCCTTTACATATACAATGTCTTTATACTCAATATCTTTATCTGTACACAACATTTTAAATTCAGTCTGCACCATGCATGACCCTTACCTCTACTGATATAACAGATTAAACCTGAAAAGGGGGCTGAAGACCCCGTAAATCAATGCTATAAATACACCCCTTGCACTCCCTGAAGTCTGCACGTGTAACTGTAATCCTATGCCTGAAAACGTAATCAGCACACAGAAACCGAAATGGAGCAGATAAATGCAGGGTTTATTATTCTGATGTCTAAGCTGCAGTAACAAGTGCCTTACTAAGGTTGCATAGTGGCCAACAAGGTGTTTCTTAGTGTGCGTAATTGTTACAGGTAGTATGAAGATGGTTGTGATGTAAGAAGATTAGCTTACAGAGGTATATACAGATATACAATGTATATAAAAGGTACACCTATGTATGTACATGTATGTATGCTTGGGTTTTAACATCGTACTTAACAATATTTCCATTTCCACTGATAAGCTTCACAAAGTAGAGTACTGTGAAAACTCCAACAGAAGATACAACGGGATGCATGGGTCAATATTTCAGTTTTGCTTAAACCATTTTCCAGAATGATTAATCCTTTTCTTGAAAACAGTTTGAATACTTAAACATACTGAACTCTGAGCCTTACAATCTCAGCCAGATGCTGAACTCTGAGCCTTACAATCTCAGCCAGATGCTGAACTCTGAGCCTTACAATCTCAGCCAGATGCTGAACTCTGAGCCTTACAATCTCAGCCAGATGCTGAACACTGAGCCTTACAATCTCAGCCAGATGCTGAACTCTGAGCCTTACAATCTCAGCCAGATGCTGAACTCTGAGCCTTACAATCTCAGCCAGATGCTGAACTCTGAGCCTTACAATCTCAGCCAGATGCTGAACACTGAGCCTTACAATCTCAGCCAGATGCTGAACTCTGAGCCTTACAATCTCAGCCAGATGCTGAACTCTGAGCCTTACAATCTCAGCCAGATGCTGAACTCTGAGCCTTACAATCTCAGCCAGATGCTGAACTCTGAGCCTTACAATCTCAGCCAGATGTTGAACACTGAGCCTTACAATCTCGGCCAGATGCTGAACACTGAGCCTTACAATCTCAGCCAGATGCTGAACACTGAGCCTTACAACCTCAGCCAGATGCTGAACTCTGAGCCTTACAATCTCAGCCAGATGCTGAACTCTGAGCCTTACAATCTCAGCCAGATGCTGAACACTGAACCTTACAAATTCAGTCACAGCAAGCATGTAAATAGGCGTTTTTCAACAAGTTCAAGGTACTAAAGTGACACATGTGTGCTGGGCTGTACATCACGATCTCTGTGTCACAGGCTTGGCTTTTCAAGGATACTCAGTCATGGCACCTAAATAGCCAGTTCCAAGGTACTTAAGTTGCCCGTGAGCGCTGGGCTTTACTTCACGATCAAGGCTTGTCTGAGGTACAAGCGTACATGTATGCTCAATCCAACACCTGGATCAGGGTTCGTATTGATCAAATGTCTTACGGCTCTTGTCAAAAATTCAAACACAGCTACAAATCAAATGCTTTTCTCTAGAAAATTAAAAATTAGTACACAGATTCTTTACTGCAGAACAATGCACTGACTACAATTTGAGCTCTTTCCTGTTATGAGTTTGGCATTTGATGGACTTACAGTTTATGACCTACATGTAAGTCTTTAAGTTGCATGATATATATCTCCAGCAATAAACCTGACTGCCACTTCCAGACAGTGAAATATTCTCGCATATGATGTAAAACACTTCAATAAAGTGATAAAGTGAGTTGCATAATCTTACAAACATAGCTTACATGTATACGTTACCACATAACTCCTATAAACCTAAGAAATAGTAATTCTGCAGTGTATCCCTGGAGGCAATTATAAAGTCTGACACCCAACTGATACGTTGTCATCAATTAATACTTGTACATGTACTTCTTATTTAATTTAGATGTACTAAGATTAAACCAAATTGACGGCTGTTATCAATTTTAATCCTGCAGCATCTGCTGATAAAATTTGTTAGAAAATGTCATTTCTGAGCAGTGTTAAAATAAATTTGTGAATCAATGCATGAAATTTCATGAAAGGCATTGCAAAGAAGTCTTAAGGTGAAAAAAATGTCTATGAAAAGTCGAAAAAACTCTTCCTGCTCAAATGATTATGAAATCGTCTGCTAGATAGATAAATGATAGTATAGCTAATAATGCCACAGATATTCACTGAAGCGTGGCGGCCTTGCATGCTGCCTTGGAGCATGCTCTATCGTACATGGTTGAGTTAACAACTGATAAGTCAACAATGTACATCTTATTTCACCTGTAATCTATATAATCAAGATGTCACCAGCTTCCTCAGGGCAGTTATATACAAATATTGCCACTGGTGAACATGTTTACAATTAGATGACGTGTGATGATTTTCGATGATGCCCGCTATTTGTAATGCAATTAAATACAAACACTGCAAGATTAAAAATTGCATGTTGGTGGGAAGGGGGAGGGGGGGGGGGGCTGGGACAGATTGGCTCAAAAAGGAGAACATGAGCAAACTGTAAACCACAATATCTAGAGCTCTGATCAAATGATTTATTGATATTTTATGAACCAGTCTTTCCAATATGTTATTTGATTTCATGCTTTATGATATAGTCTCATATAACTGAGTTATACATGTGGATCATATGTACATATGACACTGGTGTGGCAAATACTCATCAAAAACTTCCAGGTCTACAAACTTTCTATGCCAAGCCCCCCAGTGGGTTCTCCAGGCCAGGTACAAACTTTCTACACAAAGCCCACAGTGGGTTTCCCCAGGCCAGGTACAATAATCACCAAAAACTTCCAGGCCTACAAACTTTCTACACAAAGCCCCCAGTGGGTTACTCCAGACCAGGTACAAACTTTCAACACAAAGCCCCCAGTGGGTTTCACCGGGCCAGTTACAAACCTTCTACACAAAGCTCTCAGTGAGTTTCTCCAGACCAGGTACAAAATTTCTTTTCAAAGCCCCCCAGTGGGTTTCCCCAGGCCAGGTACAATAATCACCAAAAACTTCCAGGCCTACAAACTTTCTACACAAAGCCCCCAGTGAGTTTCTCCTGGCCAGGTACAAACCTTCTACACAAAGCCCACAATGAGATTCTCCAGGCCAGGTACAATAATCACCAAAAACTTCCAGGCCTACAAACTATCTAAACAAAGCCCACGGTGGGTTTCACCGGGCCAGTTACAAACCTTCTACACAAAGCCCTCAGTGCATTTCCCCAGGCCAGGTACAAACTTTATACACAAAGCCCTCAGTGGATTTCCCCAGGCCAGGTACAAACTTTATACACAAAGCCCTCAGTGAGTTTCCCCAGGCCAGTTACAAACCTTCTACACAAAGCCCTCAGTGAGTTTCCGCTGGTCAGTTACAAACCTTCTACACAAAGCCCTCAGTGGATTTCCCCAGGCCAGTTACAAACCTTCTACACAAAGCCCTCAGTGGATTTCCCTAGGCCAGTTACAAACCTTCTACACAAAGCCCTCAGTGAGTTTCCCCAGGCCAGTTACAAACCTTCTACACAAAGCCCTCAGTGGGTTTCCCCAGGCCAGTTACAAACCTTCTACACAAAGTCCTCAGTGGATTCCCCAGGCCAGTTACAAACCTTCTACACAAAGCCCTCAGTGAGTTTCCCCAGGCCAGTTACAAACCTTCTACACAAAGCCCTCAGTGCATTTCCCCAGGCCAGTTATAAACCTTCTACACAAAGCCCTCAGTGAGTTTCCCCAGGCCAGTTACAAACCTTCTACACAAAGCCCTCAGTGAGTTTCCCCAGACCAGTTACAAACCTTCTACACAAAGCCCTCAGTGAGTTTCCCCAGGCCAGTTACAAACCTTCTACACAAAGCCCTCAGTGAGTTTCCCCAGGCCAGTTACAAACCCTCTACACAAAGCCCTCAGTGAGTTTCCCCAGGCCAGTTACAAACCTTCTACACAAAGTCCTCAGTGGATTCCCCAGGCCAGTTACAAACCTTCTACACAAAGCCCTCAGTGGATTTCCCTAGGCCAGTTACAAACCTTCTACACAAAGCCCTCAGTGAGTTTCCCCAGGCCAGTTACAAACCCTCTACACAAAGCCCTCAGTGAGTTTCCCCAGGCCAGATCTCAGAGGTTTCCTCTCGCCATATTTGCTTGGCACAGTCGTATACTACTTGCAGTAAGTTACATATTCTTCAGCAAGGCATAAAAATGCAATCATTAAATAAAATAAACAAATTCCTGATGCTGACTGAACCTAGAGTTGAACATGCAAAAGTCAGTCATTAACTTGAACATAGAATGCGCTATGATCGAACAGAATCTTATCTTTAGATCTTATTGTCAATGTTAAGACTTTAATAACTAATGATCCATTCAGCAAAATGGCCATAGATGTAACATGAAGATTTCTCCTCAATTTGGATATCAATCACACAATTTGGATATCAATCACACAATTTGGATATCAATCACAGTTTTATAACAAGATTGCATACAATAGGGACTTACACAGCCTGCGGTAGTACAGGGTTGAGTTGAAGACACAACTGGATTTATTCACCTATTATTACCTGCATAATACTGACCTTACTAAGAGTTGAAAATCAAACGAACATGTTAATTGCCTTCAAATTCAAAAGTTTTCACCTTTATGATTATTACAATTAATCAGGCCTACCCTTGAACTGTGCACATTTAAAAAAATTAATTCTACACAGAGAAACACAAACAATGCATTTCTCCCTTATGTGGCATTTTTAAACTATTCATAAACCCCTGAAAACGGTGAGTTGAACACACACACGAGACAAACTACGTGTATATACTTACATAAACCTTCAGCAGTAAAATGTTCTTGACAGTGAAAAGTCTGTACGCATAGATGACACATTGTATATGTCTTTATAGTCCCTTACATCCTCGTACCACGCTCCTTATATAAAAGAGCTTTTACACCCTCTGACATGTACAATGTACTGACAGCTAACACAGCTTTTTACACACTCTGACATGTACAATGTACCTACAGCTAACACAGCCTTTTACACACTCTGACATGTACATGTACAATGTACCGACAGCTAACACAGCCTTTTACACACTCTGACATGTACAATGTACTGACAGCTAACACAGCCTTTTACACACTCTGACATGTACATGTACCGACACCTAACACAGCCTTTTACACACTCTGACATATACAATGTACCGACAGCTAACACAGCCTTTTACACACTCTGACCAGTGCAATGCACCGACAGCTAACACAGCCTTTTACACACTCTGCCATGTACAATGTACCGACAGCAAACACAGCCTTTTACACACTCTGCCATGTATAATGTACCGACAGCTAACACAGCCTTTTACACACTCTGCCATGTACAATGTACAGACAGCTAACATAGCCAGCGCAAGCATAATAAAAACATTCTCCGTGCATGTATGTCCATATATGGGATAAACACAAAAACAATGCCTACATTTAGTCCACATACATGCACATATACCAGTACGTATTTATTTGAAGAATGGCCAAAACAAAGTCTGTCAGGATTTTTTTCGGTATAAGAATCTACACGGATTTTCACTTAACTAATCCAGGCCTATCAAACACGTGCTACAGCTCCTGTAATATACAGTGCTGCTTTAAGCAACCTACCTCTTACATCCACGCTCACGCATAAATTCTGCTGCCCGTCTAAAAATATCTTCAAAGGAATTTTTCGTGAACTGAAAGCTGGAATTTTAAACTAAATGGTTAAACTGCTGCGAACTTTTAGTACAGAGTCCTGATCAGAAGAAAAAAATTTGCCAGATTTAGCTGCTGATGGTGCACTAAGTGGATCTACGCATGGATCCCTCTCGCCACTGTGATTCTGAAGACGACTGCACCACGGTCTGTAGGAGATTGACAGCTACATACAACAGTGGTCTATTTCAGCCTGTCTGCTGCACGCATGTACCCACACACACGCAGGCACCCACACACGACAAGTCTGTAGCCGGGGGACACCTATCACAGGCTTCTATACCACAGATGTGTTATCTATACACCCTACAAACCATCACCAGGTGCCTACAATTGAACACTACTGGGCTAAACTTGCTCTGCTAAATGGCAAACACATGTTTCACTAAATTTGCATACATGTACATGGAGGAGAAAAAAAATGCCCTCCTTTTCATTGTTAAAAAACAAAAACAAAATGGACAACAAAGAGACTTTAATTCCCTATTTCCCACACTCTGGCATATCATGACCTTCTGATAAAAGGATAGCTTAAAATCTACAGGCAGTATTTGCACTATATACATGTAAGACAGCTTGAATAAATCCACAGTTTTTAACGAGGGTTCAATTTACATTTGCTTAAAACAATACTTACTAATAGGACATACTAAAACAAACCAAATTAAACTTAAATTTTGAAAAATCAAATTTCAAATGTGGGTTAATACTACACTTAACAGCGATGGTTTCAGGATTTGATTTTGGCTCCGAAGCAAAAGCAACAAAAAATACAACCCATTTTATTACAGGTTACAGCCATTTTCATTCTGATCTGATAGTACCTCAATATTTAAAATCACTTTTTAATTTGGAATTCTTATGAATACATGGGATGCACTATGTTAAGGCAACATAAACCAGGCATGCACAGATATATATATACAGAGACAAACAAGGTTCAGGTGACGTACGCAGAAACTGCAGCATTTTCAGTTTACAGAGATAACTCCTGATCGATTCATCGAAACTGATAAGATGGCGGCCCTTTCAATTTTCTCACAACGTGTGCGATACTGCTTACTTTAAACTGCTATATCACAATTATGTAACATCACAAAGATGAGAGGTTACGCTTTTTGAACTTGATGTGGGGTAATGTATCAATGCCTATATACATTTAGTCTGGGGTTGTCTTTTGTTTTATCAACAACAGCTGATCTCATCAAGGAATTAAACTATGAAACAAATAACAACAATATACATGAATGTTCCATGAAACTATCCCAGAGATGAAATCTATCTAGCTAGCTTGCACTGTGAATGGCAGATTGACTGGTCTGAAGAAGACTGGTTGATCGAGACAGTTGTCCAACTGATATCTTCTCTTTAGTACATGCATATATAACAATCTGAAAGATATAATGACGAATTCATCAATGCATTAAATTTAAACGAAAAAAAAATGACACATACAGCTAATAAGGTCATTAATCCTTGAACTCTTTTTTTTACCCACTTCTTTTAACAGCTCAACTAATATTGACATTGATGATATTGTCAGTGGCCCTTTACATTAATATGGTAATTACAACTGACTATAAACGGCTAATTAAGACAATGTAACAGTACATGCCTACTCAACAGTCCCTTAATAGTTCAATCATAATCGTAATAAACATACACAAATTTTAATACTGATAAAGTCAGAATTTAAAATATTAAAACCTCAAAGAGTTAGTTTTACGTCTTTCATAAAGTATTTTCTCCAGAGCATGATAATTAATACGGTCTTTAATTCTGTCATATTGTAACTTTTTGTTGACTTTGTCGAAAAAATACAAACATTCTCTGACAAGCAAATATCATGTTTTATTCTATTTCAACAAGGAAAACATACATGTGCATTTCAGCACCATGTTTTAGCGGCTACATCCCTAGTTCACACTTACATGTACACGTAGTAAAATCTTACCATGTCTGACTGACAAAGGTCCCTGTTTTACTGCACACACCTGGATGCGGGTGTTAATTTTTGATACTTTTGATGCAAACACCTTAATTTTGGCCAGAAACACATTAATCAAACTTTCTAACGTGGATGAATCAGTAAGAATAAATTTTTAAAATGTTAAACTTTAGCAGAAATACACTATCATGTGTCATATGGTCATACTATATCTTTTTAACAGCTACTTCCCACATAATATTTGGCAGACACAGCACGATGTGTGTAACTTTCAACTGCCCACATAATGTTTGGTAGACACAGCATGATGTGTGTAACTTTCAACTGCCCACATAATGTTTGGTAGACACAGCACAATGTGTGTAACTTTCAACTGCCCACATAATGTTTGGTAGACACAGCATGATGTGTGTAACTTTCAACTGCCCACATAATGTTTGGTAGACACAGCACAATGTGTGTAACTTTCAACTGCCCACATAATGTTTGGTAGACACAGCATGATGTGTGTAACTTTCAACTGCTCACAAAATGTTTGGTAGACACAGCATAATGTGTATTACTTTCAACTGCCCACATGATGTTTGGTAGACACAGCATAATGTGTGTAACTTTCAACTGCCCACATGATGTTTGGTAGACACAGCATGATGTGTGTAACTTTCAACTGCCCTCATAATGTTTGGCAGACACAGCACGATGTGTGTGACTTTCAACTGCCCACATGATGTTTGGTAGACACAGCATGATGTGTGTAACTTTTAACTGCCCACATAATGTTTGGCAGACATAGCATGATGTGTGTGACTTTCAACTGCCCACATAATGTTTGGCAGACATAGCATGATGTGTGTAACTTTCAACTGCTCACATGATGTTTGGTAGACACAGCATAATGTGTGTAACTTTCAACTGCTCACATGATGTTTGGTAGACACAGCACAATGTGTGTAACTTTCAACTGCCCTCATAATGTTTGGTAGACACAACATAATGTGTGTAACTTTCAACTGCCCACATGATGTTTGGTAGACACAGCATGATGTGTGTAACTTTCAACTGCCCAAATAATGTTTGGCAGACACAGCACGATGTGTGTGACTTTCAACTGCCCACATAATGTTTGGTAGGTACAGCACGATGTGTGTGAATTTCAACTGCTCACATAATGTTTGGCAGACACAGCACGATATGTGTAACTTTCAACTGCCCACATAATGTTTGGTAGACACAGCACGATGTGTGTAACTTTCAACTGCCCTCATGATGTCTGGAAGACACAGCACGATGTGTGTGACTTTCAATTGCCCACATGATGTTTGGAAGACACAGCACGATGTGTGTGAATTTCAACTGCTCACATAATGTTTGGCAGACACAGCATGATGTGTGTAACTTTCAACTGCCCACATAATGTTTGGCAGACACAGCATGATGTGTGTGACTTTCAACTGCCCACATAATGTTTGGCAGACACAGCATGATGTGTGTAACTTTCAACTGCCCACATAATGTTTGGCAGACACAGCATGATGTGTTTAACTTTCAACTGCTCACATGATGTTTGGTAGACACAGCACAATGTGTGTAACTTTCAACTGCCCACATAATGTTTGGTAGACACAGCATGATGTGTGTAACTTTCAACTGCCCACATAATGTTTGGTAGACACAGCATGATGTGTGTAACTTTCAACTGCCCACATAATGTTTGGTAGACACAGCATGATGTGTGTAACTTTCAACTGCCCACATAATGTTTGGTAGACACAGCATGATGTGTGTAACTTTCAACTGCCCACATAATGTTTGGCAGACACAGCATGATGTGTGTAACTTTCAACTGACCCACATAATGTTTGGTAGACACAGCATGATGTGTGTAACTTTCAACTGCCCACATAATGTTTGGCAGACACAGCATGATGTGTGTAACTTTCAACTGCCCACATAATGTTTGGCAAACACAGCATGATGTGTGTAACTTTCAACTGCCCACATGATGTTTGGTAGACACAGCACGATGTGTGTAACTTTCAACTGCCCACATAATGTTTGGCAGACACAGCATGATGTGTGTAATTTTCAACTGCCCTCATAATGTTTGGCAGACACAACATAATGTGTGTAACTTTCAACTGCCCACATAATGTTTGGCAGACACAGCATGATGTGTGTAACTTTCAACTGCCCACATAATGTTTGGTAGACACAGCACAATGTGTGTAACTTTCAACTGCCCACATAATGTTTGGCAGACACAGCATGATGTGTGTAACTTTCAACTTCCCACATAATGTTTGGTAGACACAGCATGATGTGTGTAACTTTCAACTGCCCACATAATGTTTGGCAGACACAGCATGATGTGTGTAACTTTCAACTGCCCACATAATGTTTGGCGGCACAGCACGATGTGTGTAACTTTCAACTGCCCACATAATGTTTGGTAGACACAGCATGATGCGTGTAACTTTCAACTGCCCACATGATGTTTGGTAGACACAGCATGATGTGTGTAACTTTCAACTGCCCACAAGATGTTTGATAGACACAGCACGATGTGTGTAACTTTCAACTGCCCACATAATGTTTGGCAGACACAGCACGATGTGTCAGGTCATGATGTACAGGTATTAACTTGCTGTTAAATACACTGTAGTTCATCTAAAGTTTTCCTAGTGACATGTTTTGCTTGATTCTGATTGATTCCTCCACTGTATAAGGCATATAAGGAGTTCATCGTGAAGCTGGACTCATTTTGTATCAGAAAAAGTGTTGTCCTCATCATGAGCCTTTATGTGCTCATGAAAAGTGCACTTTTACACATCAAACTTCAGGTGAAATGCAGAATATATGCTGAGGAATTTTTTTGGAACTTAATACAGTGATATGAAATACTCCAGGTTTTGCTCACACAAAAAGCTCTGAAACTGACCTATAAATGACAAAGAAAGCAAATAGTGTATCAGGTTTCTGCTCCTTTTGTAGCTGACCTGATCAATAGTCCTTCTGGTAGAGCTGCATGTGTATAGAGTGAGTGAATGCTTGGGGTTTAACAACGTACTCAACAATTTTTCAGACCTATGACGACAAAGGAATCCATGAAGTGCATATAATGTGCCTCGTTGTTGCAGGAAGGATTTGCACCGCTCTTTTATCTAGTGCTGCTTCACTGAGACGACTTACCGAAGGCAAGTAAAACTCCCCCCACCCCCCACCCCAGCCATTGTACCGATACGGGTCAACCAGTCATTGCACTATCCCTTTCATGCTGAATGCCAAGCAAGGAAGTTACAACTTATTTATTCGATTAGTGTTCAATTTATTTATTTGATTGGTGTTTTATGCCATACTCAATAATATTTGACTTATACAATGATCACCAGCACTAAGGTGGGAGGAAACCAGCAGAGCCCAGTGGAAACCCACGACCATCCGCAGGTTGCTGGAAGGCCTTCCCGCGTACAACTGGAGAGAAAGCCAGCATGAGCTGGACTTGGACTCACAGCAACCAGATTGGTGTTAAAAGCTGTACTCAAGAATATTTCTCTTATTTTAATTGGAGCTCAGGGGAAGCCCACAATCATCCCCAGGTTGCCCGAGACTTTCCCAATTAAGACTGTAGTCAGTAAGAACTGGACTTGAACTCACACCAAACGCTCTGAGATACATGGATGTCCTTTAAAACTGTTCAGTCTTGTGCAAAAATGGACAATTTGATTAAAATCGCCAATCCTACATTTCTCAGATAATAAGATTCAAGTACATGTATATCTAACAATGTACATGTATATATGAAAACATTAACCTAAAAAATTTGTAAGGTCTTATTTTGTACTTATATACCTATCCTTAAGGACATCAGTAATCCCATCATTTATTACTAAGTAAATTATGAGAAACCCAAATATTCATTTATATAAATGATTTTTCTTCATATCATTAAGAGATATCATAATTACAATTTTCAGCAAATTTGTGAACATGTATGTACATAACCCTAAATGATACCCACAGGCTTAACAACTAAACAAAACTTCAAAAAACAGATGCATGTCAATTTCTTGGACTGGAACGTGTAATTACAAAAACTCTAATAGGAGCTTAATGTCTTCATCAATTCCTTGTGATGGGATAGGACATGTCATTTGGGTCTTCATGCTAGACCAACCCTAACACACCCTGGAGCAAGAACATTTGACAATCTCAAGTCAAAAACATCCTTCACTTCCTCAAACCTGAATGATCATTTGATTTCAACTTTTTATGTATGAAATGCATAAATGACAACCAGGAATTAAAACTCTAACTCTTTCATCTACTTGATGTTTTTTAAAAAAAAAACTTGTTTGAGAAATAAATCCTTCCAACAATTTAAGTGAGTGAGTGAGTGCTTGGGGTTTAACGTTGTACTCAACAATTTTTTCAGTCATATGACGATGAAGGAATCAGTAGGGTGCATGTACGTGTAATGTGCCTCCTTGTTGCAGGACGGATTTCCACCGCTCTTTTATTTAGTGCTGCTTCACTGAGACGACTTACCGAAGGCAAGTGAGCTGCCCTGCCCGAGCCATTATACTGATACGGGTCAACCAGTCGTTGCACTATCCCCCTCATGCTGAACGCCAAGCGAGGAAGTTACAACTTCCTCTTTTTAAAGTCCTAGGTGTGACTCTATCAAGGATTGATCCTGGATCTACCAGTCGTGAAGCGGACGCTCTACCAACTGTGCTATCCAACATTTTAAGACTTATTATATCTGAAGAAATGTATGTGTGAATGTTGTGAATAATGTAAGTACATATCTACAACATAGGACGTTTGATGTTTCACACATTTGTTGATGTGAACTAGAAAGTAATGTAAACTAGAAATTGCCCTTTATTGTACAAAACCTTTCTATTACATAACCTTTCTAATACATAACCTGTACGGTCCATAACCTTTCTGATATATAACCTTTCTGATACATAACCTTTCTGGAACATAACCTGTATGGTACTAACCTTTCTGATACATATCCTCTATGGTACATAACCTGTATGGTACCTTTATGGTACATAACCTTTCTGGAACATAACCTTTCTGATACATAACCTTTCTAGTACATAACCTTTGTGATACATAAACTTTCTGGTGCATAACCTGTCTGGTACATAACCTTTCTAATACATAACCTGTACGGTCCATAACCTTTCTTATATATAACCTTTCTGGTACATAACTTTTCTGGTACATAACATGTATGGTACTAAACTCTCTGATACATAACCTGTATGGTACCTTTATGGTACATAACCTTTCTGATACATAACTTTCTGGTACATAACCTTTGTGATACATAACCTGTATGGTACATAACCTTTCTGGTACATAACCTTTATGGTACATAACCTCTATGGTACATAACCTTTATGGTACATAACCTTTATGGTACATAACCTGTATGGTACATAACCTTTATGGTACATAACCTTTCTGGTACATAACCTGTATGGTCCATAACCTTTCTGATATATAACCTTTCTGATACATAACCTTTCTGGTACATAACCTGTAGGGTAGATAACCTGTATGGTACCTTTATGGTACATAACCTCTCTAATACATAACCTTTCTGGTACATAACCTTTGTGATACATAACCTGTATGGTACATAACCTTTATGATACATAACCTGTATGGTACATAACCTTACTGATACATAACCTGTATGGTACATAACCTTTATGATATAATCTCTATTAAGGAATAATTACTTACTTTTTGTCATTGTTCATTGTTTACGGAATGATGGATGATAGTCAGGATTGTACTTTCATCATAGTCAGAAACTAGCACAGTTGTTTTTGTTCTTTTATGGTCCATCAGTTGACATTTTGCCGTCACAATGCATTCATTATTTTGGTCGAAACATTCACTAATTTGGTAACTAACGGTCTACTGAGCAATTACCACTGAACTCACAAAAACTCATACCCATTTAATGTGATTCTCTCTTTAATGGTACATCAGGTTCATGACTTCTAATCAATGAGAGGGAAGCACAAACATTCACCATGCACGCATTATTCGTACGGCTCACATGTACATGTAGTTTCTAAAAGTCACCAAAGTCTGAATTCATTTTAAAGACAGTCCAGTTACAAAAAGCAGATACAAGATCATGGATACAGAAGATATAAGATCATGGACATAGCAGATATAAGACCATGGATACAGCAGATACAAGATCATGGATACCGCAGATACAAGATCATGGATACAGCAGATACAAGATCATGGATACAGCAGATATAAGATCATGGATACAGCAGATACAAGATCATGGATACAGCAGATATAAGACCATGGATACAGCAGATACAAGATCATGGATACAGCAGATACAAGATCATGGATATAGCAGATATAAGATCATGGATACAGCAGATACAAGATCATGGATACTGCAGATACAAGATCATGGATACTGCAGATACAAGATCATGGATTGGTACAACTGCACTTTGCTAATACAGCATGGTCCAATGCGTTCTGTGTTCACACTGCCTCTATGCTTTACAACTGGTAGCAAAAAGAAGCTAAAAAAAGAAAAACCTGTCCATATGTTGGTGGTAAAGCCTGTAACAGACTTCCTGTTCAAGCTCCAGTGCCAATTGCATTAGGGTGTACCCCAGTATACATGTAGGTATAATAACAGATCTATCCAACTGCAAATTAGACGTTATGGTATCTGTTCTATTATTTGGCACTTTCCCCTACTAAATTTCATCTCACACATTGAAATAGGAGAATCTGGCACGTATTAAATCAGAAGGGAATCAGATATAAAAGACTAGAGCATGGAAAGTAAACCTAAAGCAGTGACAAGTGTGTAATGGTTAGCAAATAACTACATGTATGCTTGGGGGTTAGCTTCGTACTTTACAGTCATTTTTTCAGTCATATGAGTCAGGGCGAGTATGTGCTGCCAAAGTACTGCCACCGAGTATGTGTCGCCAAAGTACTGCCACCGAGTATGTGCCGCCAAGTATGTGCTGCCAAAGTACTGCCGCTGAGTATGTGCTGCCAAAGTACTGCCACTGAGTATGTGCCACCAAAGTACTGCCACCAAGTATATGCCGCCAAAGTACTGCCACCAAGTATGTGCCGCCAAAGTACTGCCACCGAGTATGTGTCGCCAAAGTACTGCCACCGAGTATGTGCCGCCAAGTATGTGCTGCCAAAGTACTGCCGCTGAGTATGTGCTGCCAAAGTACTGCCACTGAGTATGTGCCACCAAAGTACTGCCACCAAGTATGTGCAGCCAAAGTACTGCCACAGTGTATGTGTCGCCAAGTATGTGCCGCCGAAGTACTGACACCAGGCCAACCTATCCTCTTTTCCATGCTCCAATCCCTCAGTCCTCGCACATTATATTGACACCAGGCCAACCAATTCTCTTTTCCTTGCTCCAATCCTTCAGTCCTCGCACATTATACTGACATCCGGCCAACCAGTCCTCTTTTCCTTGCTCCAATCCCTCAGTGCTCGCACATTATACTGACACCAGGCCAACCAATCCTCTTTTCCTTGCTCCAATCCCTCAGTCCTCGCACGTTATACTGACACCCGGCCAACCAATCCTCTTTTCCTTGCTCCAATCCCTCAGTGCTCGCACATTACACTGACATCCGGCCAACCAGTCCTATTTTCCTTGCTCCAATCCCTCAGTGCTCGCACATTATACTGACATCCGGCCAACCAGTCCTCTTTTCCTTGCTCCAATCCCTCAGTGCTCGCACATTATACTGACACCCGGCCAACCAGTCCTCTTTTCCTTGTTCCAATCCCTCAGTGCTCGCACATTATACTGACACCAGGCCAACCAGTCCTCTTTTCCTTGTTCCAATCCCTCAGTGCTCGCACATTATACTGACACCAGGCCAACCAGTCCTCTTTTCCTTGTTCCAATCCCTCAGTCCTCTCACGTTATTCCGACACCGGGCCAACCAACCCTGTTTTCCTTGCTCCAATCCCTCAGTGTTCTCACATTATACTGACACTGGGCCAACCAATCCTGTTTCCTTGCTCCACTCCCTCAGTGCTGAGCACCAAGCTTGGAAGCAACAGGTACCATTTTTAAAGTTTTTGGTACGACCCGACCTGCGTTTGATCCACATGTCTCCTGACTTCGAGGCGGTCTCTCTAACCATTTGATCACCAAAGCAGTAGCAAATAAATGATGCTGACACATGTTGGGAATTTTTAAGCTATGTACTTGTTCGCTCATTTCATTCTGGACAGGTACGAACATTTTTTGTGCTTGGCCTACTTGTCGTGTGAAACATTTCTCAAAACTAAAGGCTTTCTGACATGGACATTATTTTTAAAAACATGGTGTTCAGAAAAAATTTACACGCATTTATAATGTTCCCTGAATTTAAAGATGATGAGTGGGGAAAGTTCATTTGGAACAGTGTCATAGTCTGCAGCTCTACATGAAATTTTTTTTTCAGAAATATGGTACTCCCTTACTTTCTAAGAGGCCTAGAGGGAGTACTGGGTACTGCGATACCGACTGTTTTAATGCTCTACACTGCACTATCTTGGGTTCCCAGGAATACAACTGGAAAATGTGAAGTTGATCAAGGTGGAGATCGTCCACTGTGGAGATTTAAATCTTGCATGTGCACTATAGTTTTCGCGAACTTAGGCATACACTCAAATGTTCAGGCATAATCAGCATGCTCTCTTTTAATTTTAAACTCATATCATCTAATTTTTTTAAGTGTATTTCCACCTGTACGCTCCTTATCTACACAGAAAATTTGTCCAAAATAGCATTTACAGCCCTGCTATTATACCATTTTCTATAGACACAATATATACTGTGAATTGTAAATTATGATGAAAATGATACTATGGACATGATATCTTTGCATCAGTACAGGTGAAGTAAGCCCTGAATCCATCTACTACATACAATGTATTTTTCTAAAAGCCAAAATAGCTGAAGACTAACAGCCTTGCATGAGTGAGTTCTGCTGCGGCACACTGTAAAGTAGCACCCCACTCCAGGATGTACACACTTCATATCTTGACCAAAATAGATGATCCTTGACAGATGCTTACATTTAATTATCTTATTAGTGTAGAGCTGGCACAGACATCTTATCACCCATATGTGATGTCATGGGAGGAGAAACAAAACCAAGTACTGCAAATCAGATATATGCTAGCCTATGAAACCCTAACACTTTCATTTTCTAACAAAATTATGTGCAAGAGTCAAAAGCAAAAAAAACATAAAAAAGCCCTGTGCATTCACCGCTTGAATTGTTTGTGTGCCTTGGATTTTAATTGATTTATTTATTTATTTGATTGGACTTTAAGCCAATAAGAATACTTCACTTATACCATGGACGTCAACATTATGGTGTGAGAAATGTGGGCCCAGCCAGGACAAGGGTTTTAAGTTACATGTACAGGGTGTTTGCTGAGAGAGTCTTCAGAAAATGACAAGTCTTAATAATGCAAGGAACAAAGAAAGAACAGTCATGACTGTAAGCAGAGAAAACATTAGCGAAATATTTTTTGGCAAATCGGTGAACAATTTGAATGGAATATTTTTCATGTTTGATGAAGTGTACAAAACAATTGCACAACTCTGTCTACGCAAAGTTGTTCTCTATAAATTGCTGTGATTTTTCTGCTATTGTAACACTGCACACTGAACACTCCGTTTGCTGTTTGCTGATAGGGTTTATGTCCAGTCTTGTTTTAATCGTGTCAGAAGGGAGTCTCTTGTAGTATACTTGTCCAATGAACACATGGACTTATGAACTAATTTATAAGGAAGTCAACAGTTATGGCTGGATTATCAGAAGCAAACAGCCTTAAAGCTCTGGCTCCAAATGGTACAATGGCTTACATCCCTACATGAGTACACTATAACTGATCTGGACATAGAGGTACAGTACAGGGTGAGGGTGAAGATTTTCTTCGTTATCAAGACTTCTGATCTTAACAAACACATGCATTTTCTCTTCTGACATACAGTCATAAATGAGTGCTCAGAAATATACTATAACCATGACGTAAAATACCCCACCCACCCCCCCGCCGCCCCGGATAAAACGCACATTGTTTTGTGGTTCTTTGGGATGGTAGGATGATATCCTATTGGAAAAATTTAATGACATTTATTTGCCTCTAAAAATGTATTTTTAGGCAAAATTTTAGGTAATTTACATGTCAAAATGGAAACCGAATGAGGATGAGCCGTTAGTCTCAAGCCAGGAAACAGCCACTTCCTGTCAGGCCAGATATGCCAGTGGACTAGAGCATGCTGGGAAGGACACAGCAAGGTAAACCACAAAAAGGACGCAGTTCGTATTACAGGGTACGTATTACACTATAAGACAAGGGCGCAGAGGCAAACCTACTGCTATATGGTTTGTTAATTAACAAACTGAACAATCAAAAAGCACTATTAATTATATGTACACTCAACTCATTAAAAACACTTAAAAGACAAATGATTTTCAGCAATGTACATCACTGAACAAATCAAAGGAGTTTAAACTTAACAGCTTATATTATCAATAAAGAAAAAAATGCATATTTCTAAGGTCATCAAACCAAACTAGTTCAAAATCAATATATTAAAATTTGGTCACATGTTCAGTGTTGACAGAACAGGACATTGTATACAGTGTATGTAGGTTTGACAGTTTACTATGCGCTTGTACTGATAACATTCCAATACTGCTTGGTGAAGACTACATTAAACAGGGATCACTGTTGACATTATAACATGTACATAGTCCAGCATTAACTATCTTGGTACAGTGGTCAGCCAGGTTCTACCCCCCACAGAGGACACCTCCATACACAAGTGAACATGTTATAAATGTAGTGTATGTACTTGTAGTATTTAGGCCAATCCCAGATACCAGCTATGTGATAAAAAGTAAATTTGTCAGGCCAATCTCTGGTAAATCTATAATTCCAGTAATGTCAAACCTAGGGAAATAAATGGCAAAATATAATTTGTATTTTCAAAAAATCTCTGCTGAGGTATCTTTTAAATTCTATTTTTAATTTGTTTCTAAATTGATGTACGAGCTGCTACTTATCAGTAAATTTATCAGAACCAATCAGTTTATTATTACAATCACTTCACTGTATAAATAAAAAATAAAAAAACTACTGCTTTAATTCACACTGAGTGTATGCAGGCCTACAAGTTCCTCACACCAACCGCACTAATGAGAGGCTTCTGGGTCATTACGCCGCGCTGGCACCCTAACTACATCTACCACGACAGCCCCTACACATGTAATATGATATGTAATATGATATGTCACTTATTTATCAAACACCTTATTTGATTTATTTATTTATTTATTTGATTGGTGTTTTATGCCGTACTCAAGAATATTTCACTTATACGACGGCGGCCAGCATTATGGTGGGTGGAAACCGGGCAGAGCCCGGGGGAAACCCAAGACCATCTGCAGGTTACTGCCAGCCCTTTCCACTTACGGCCAGAGAGGAAGCCAGCATGAGCTGGACTTGAACTCACAGCGACCGCATTGGTGAGAGGCTCCTGGGTCATTACGCTGCGCTAGCGCGCTAACCGACTGAGCTACGGAGGCCCCAACACCTTATTTGAGGCAGTGAAACTAATGTATTAACATTCAAAGTACCTGTAGGTATTAGTCTAATGATCTGAACTTTGATTTGTAATATGCATGAGGATGACGTTGGTGTTAAGGTTAAATACTGGATTTAGACTTAATACAGCTTTGAACTATTCACCCTTAATTAGTTCATAATTAAATGTCCACACAACAGTCATGCAGATTTTTAATGGCCATGGTTCGTTTTATGCAAATCACATTATTGTACCTGCAGTGGCCAAAACTTCATGTCAACAACAAAACCAATTAACAACAATGGAAAAATTAGCACAATTGATTCTTTTTATTATTAATTAACATTATAAACGAGCGAGGCTTCAATCCAGAACAAAGGCAAGGACTCCTATAATCTGACAGCGATGGAATGAGTACTGGAGTGCCACGCCCTCATCCATACAGAATCAGTGAGGCTTCACAAGGGGGGGTACACTTTGTTCACCAAGTAATAATAGAAACTGACTATGCTACTCATAATTACATGTACAGGTACCAAATAAACATAGTATCATATATTTAAACTCTGCAGGAAAAACACCAGCCTCAAGTTTTCTGCTTTAATGATATAAATATAACCTCGGTATGACATAGATCTACATGTATATAAATGTATATTTTATGTAAATACTTGCGGCTAAAACAGCAATTGCGGAACATGTATAAGCTATTCTTCTGATACACACATAACAACAATTATGCTTTGCGATCACTACTTTTGACTTTTAATGACCACAGGTACATAGATCTACACAACATATTTCAGGCTTACCGGTAATTTATCAGCATACATAATTTAACAAATAATAATTAATTAATCATATGCATAAGCTATTCATCAGAAATAGCAACAATGCTTTGAAACAACTACTAATGACTTTCAATGAACATAAGAGACATATGCACAGTATATTTATCAGCGAAAGAAATCAGAAATTCCACCTTTCTGCTCTTGGATGCCTTACCCTGTAGACAAAAAGGCTAGGCGTGTCCCCAAGCCTGTGGAATGTTTGGTTAGAAATCTGTGTCCTTCTTAAATTTCGTTTCCTGTGCTGACAGTGTTTATTATTAATTTGAGACCACTTAACTGGAAGCTTTATCCACCTTGTCCACAACAGACCTGTAACAATCACACCCTTAGTGTTGGGTGTGTTACCCTGTTAATGACCCCATCTGGATCTGCTCCCACAATCTTACTGTCCAACATGTACCATAAATTACCCAAAATTTCATCCTTAACTAACTTACTCATTTTACTTGATTCTGAGAGTTCTATTGATCTTAGAAAGGTGTTTTGAGGTTTGTTAGGAAGGCAGTATCATGATATCTTACTGGAAAAAGCTAAGTAATATTTTATAACATTTATATGCTTCCAAAAATGCTGTTTCTGAGGGGCAAAATTTTAGGTCATTTACGGTATATACCGTTGCAGAGAAAAGGTCCTGAAACTGTGTAGTGTGTACCCAGGTAGTTCTAGATAGATGTCCTCCCACACATTCTCTGACACAAAGACAGATGTACACTGTCAAAAACATGTAATCCAAGCAGAAAACCTGTACACAGAAAAAAAGATCTTAGCTGTTTTAAACATGTAGGACTTGTCTGGGCCAATAAAATGTACTGGGGGCTTACAAAGTAAATAAGAGACATGTCATTAGTATAGTACCTCATTGTGTGCACAGGTATAGTGTCTGAACACATAACAAAGCTCATTAGTCAATACTGTCTGTGAATCCCACCTGTATGGCACAGGTGTGAAGTAATCAAGTGCTTCTCAATACTGTAGCATACATGTGTTGATGTCTAGGCCTCAGTATTTAGACTTAGCCAGAATTTGAAATCATGCCATCTCATTTCCAATTTTCTCCTATTTTCCCTATCCCTACCATGTTACCTT
This sequence comes from Liolophura sinensis, assembly GCF_032854445.1. Lineage (NCBI taxonomy): Eukaryota > Metazoa > Mollusca > Polyplacophora > Chitonida > Chitonidae > Liolophura > Liolophura sinensis. Next base: position 799,809 of record NC_088304.1, read on the forward strand.
TGTCAGAATAGGGCGTCTCAAAGGCATCTAGATACCCCCTAGATCAACCACTGGCTCAATACCATAAAGCTAGTCTGTTAACATTTCAGGTAAAAATTTACAAAAAACATAATTAACACTTGTTTTTTGTGCTTGATGTCCCCAGCATGATATATAGTTTTTACTTTCATGCACAACTTATGTGTTTACATTATTTGCCTACATTATACATGGAATTAGCCACTGATTCTTGAGTGATGGAATCAGGGTAATGACTAATAGGTGAATGACTGATTGACTGATGAACAGTTTGTGGCAGATCACTGTATATAGAGCATGTATCAACATCTGCCATCACATGCTTACAATGCTTGAATAGTTCTCTCATTCAAAAGAAATGCTTGAATAGTTCACTTACTCAAAAGAGATGCTTGAATAGTTCTCTTATTCAAAAGAGATGCTTGAATAGTTCACTTATTAAAAAATGAAGCTTGAATATTTCACTTATTAAAAAACAATGCCTGAATAGTTCACTTATTTAAAGTAGCAATGACATGTGTAAGAGGCTCAAGGAACAAAATGTATTAGCAGAACTCACAAGCAATTCCCCAACTCTTCTAAGCTATAGGTACCTGTCAAACCTCTTAAGAGTCCTGACGGAGCTAGTGTCAAGGACCAGTCAACAGGAGCTCAAGTCAAAATGTCAATTGCCTCATTTGTCAAGGGCTAATCGGTGATCTCTAGGGAGAACCTTGTAGGTCTCTAGGTCAGCCAGAGTACCATCACAGCACAATGTATGGTCAGGGAAAGGCACATATTCTTAATGGTCTAAGGAGAACTCATCAGGCTTCTACGCCGGCAAGGGGCCCATCAAAAGCAGGATCACAACCTTAAAGTTCTCCGTTATATAAAGTTTCACAATTAAAAGCCAAATTAATTAACACTTCAGCACAGCATCATACATAACAAGCCCACTGTCTTTGATTCTCGCTCATAAACATGTAGACCTACTCTAACTGATTCTGATGAAACAGAATTCGTCTGATACAGAAGAAAAGTTGTAAACGAGATATCTTGATTTTAACAAGAACATCTGGCTACTAATCTATGTGACAACAAACTAATATTAATCTGAGACAAACAAAAATCACCTCAGATAACATCCAGCGCAAAGTTATTTTTAAGTTGTTCTTTAATTAAAAAGGTCATGCAAGCATTATCTTTTGGGATCACTGTTTCTGTTTTTTTGTTCATGACAAATCACTGTACTCGCTCATGTATAGGAACAAAGGTGCTCTAATAATGAGGTATTAATCACCATTCTTATGTATTTCCTTTGTTTCAGATACACAAAATGACCACTGACAAACATGGAGGTAATTTTTCAGTGACTCAGGATTATGTATGTGTACACACACATATTATCGATTATGTGGCATTTATCAATGAAGATACTGATAGGCTAGTACTAAGTAGGCTTGAATATCAATTCACTTGGGAATATCCAGTACTCACAGTTAAACTAACTGCCAAACTGATTTGAATTTATAACGCACTTGTGCCGTCAAGATGACCAAATCTGTGTGTATATAGGATTATATAGTTCTGTGTTCCCAAAAATTCATGTTGAAAGACAAGAATGACATTCTGCATATTTAAAAATAATTTAATATCTGGATAATATATCAAATGTACCTTAATACACGTGTCTATGCCTGGTGGGGTAAAGCTATAGGCCTGCCAGTACCAGAGTTAGATCAGACAAGAGACCATGCATGTATATGAGATCATAGTTCCATGTGTTTTGATATCTAGTAGATGTACCCAATGTTCGTACACAATGCACCGAGTGCGTGTATAGGAAAAAAAATTAATTTTGATCTGAGTGCAGGTAAATTGATACGGATCTACATGTACCTCAGTTTCAGCGAATACTTCGCGGTTAGTATTACCCAATTCCTGTACGCATGTCATGGACTCAATCTGGAGTGGAATTTGAATCAAAAACGAAATCCATTATCGATGATGATGAGAACTAAAAAAAATCAACAAATGCGTCTAAATACTCACATGTACAGGGATGGGCCAATTCAGCTACCTGCGGTACACTACAGTCACTTGTCCGGGATATACACCAGCTCGCTTTAAACAGATTCATGTACCGGGCCTAGCACTGAGTCACGACTTCGGTAACCGGTGTCAATCCGATGGCCAACATGTGAGATTGCAAAATCACGTGGTCTGGGTCGCTTCACGTCAGTCGCGGGTAGCTGGCAATAAAATGAGCGTTTATATCAGTTTGTTTTCTTCTCGGGCACGCAATGGATATTTTTGCTGTAATTTGAAACGGTGTATCAAGGCTGAGTTGAGATAAGCCCTTGACAAGATAAGAGAAAAAAACCTCATTTACCGCCATAATGTCACCCCTCTGAACAAATGAGACTGGTCCGGAATTCCGACGGTTGACAGACGTTGGGGGTTTCCCCGAACTAAAGATGGCGGGTAGTGCGGAGTCGAGCGAAGAACTTGTTTACGCAGTGATAGGTAACATACCGCCTGATTATCATTCCTCGGACTTGAGAAATTATTTCTCTCAGTTCATCGAAGGTAAAGGCTTTCATTGTTTTCATTTCCGACATAGGCCCGAGCGCAGAAAAGATGAAAACGCGACATATGATACAACAACAACATCACCCTGGTCGCAAAAACTTGAACAAGATGATACTAAGTCACGAAAGAAAGCGAAGAAAACAACGTGCTGCGTAGTGCAATTGAAAGAGTCAAAACTAAAGGAACTTATCCAGATGTACCACAAGAAGCATTGGCTTGATAAGAAAGGAGAATCCATCGCTAGCCTGTGCATCATTTCAAAATAAAAGTGTCAGATTTGACGGATTCTGGGTCGCATTCGGGACGTTGGGGTTCCAGTAAAGGTAAGTATTTATAGGCCTTGTGGAATTTTAATGTGAAAGTATTAAATTTGGGAGCTGTTATGTTGACTTAGTGATGATCAAGAAGCGGATTTTTTCAATGAACTAACCAGTTGCAAACGTGTTACTCTGATTCACTACGATCAAGAGTTACAATGTGAAAGACAGTCAGATCTGTCTAAGGATATTTTGCTAGAGCTCTTGTATTTTGTGTTTTAATCTGGTACCATGTCTAACATCTTTGCTGTGCAAAAGGGTCTGACATTAAAAAAGGGTGAAAATATTCAGTATTAGACAGGAGATAACCTGATAAGGCCAACTTGCATGTCTGTTGGATTTATCTGAGCGGCTAGTGCATAAATACAGTGTAAAACTATCAGTGACGGTTGTGGACGCAGGCATTGCTTTTCTTTGAAGAAATTGTGCAAAAATCTGCTTCTTACATATTTGCAACTATGTCATATCCTCTACCACATGACAGAAACAATCCAGTCAGCTTCACAAATGCTTTAAAGTTTATATTTGAAACTATGCACATCCAGGCACATTATTGTCCTGTATCATTGGTAAGTAGATGTTGAGATCTAAGATAACATGGGAATTGTGTGGGGAAATCAACAACAATAAACGATATTCAGAAGTATGCTGGAAAATAACCAGAACTTAATAATAATATGTAACACAACAGAACAATCTACAATGCATAGGCTTACTTATATTATGAACGTCAGCAAAGCATCAAGTTGGACATAAATATGTCGCCATGAGTTTTGTGTTAAACTCCATGGCATTCAGACAATGCTGTGGAAGTGAATTCTGTAGACTTGGTATCTTATGATATCTACACTTTGATTTTTTTCAATTTCATCTTGCTGGAAATAATAGGCAGATTGAAATGTTGTCAGTGGTAGTATAAATGTTGCATCAAGCATTACATCACACATGGGGAGGTCTGCCTGCAACCTGCGGATAGTCATGGGTTTCCCCTGGTTTCCTCCCACCATAATGCAGGCTGTCATTGTATAAGTGAAATATTCTTAAGTATGGCATAAAACTCCAATCAAATAAGTAAATGAATAAATGAAACATTATATTTGTGAAAAATGCAGAGTGAAACCCCACAGTATTGTGACAAAAGTGGTCATCAAGCCCTATATGTTCCTGTGTTTCAGATAAACAGACGCAGGTGTACAAGACTCGACACGAGCAGAGAAAGATCCCGGCAGAGAGAGAAGAATTCACGGCAGAAGATTTACACAAACTAGCTGAACTTCATCCACCTGATATCATGCCAAACGGGAATGTCGGTACTCCCACATTGGTGTTTTTAGAGTTTATAAGACAGTGCAGATTACCCCCTGCTGTGATCAAGAAACTTGGACTCTCCTTCCCCAAAACAAGAACTAACAAAAAATATGGGAGTGTTCCATTTAATTATGGTGGTGAGCTGGTGGAGGAGGCAGATTTTTCAGAAGAAGGTGAAGACACTGTTGTAAAGACAGCCGATGGGAAAGAAATTCACAGTGAAGGGACGGTAACTGTAAATGCCCTGGAAGAAGAAACACTCTTCCATGGAGACACGTCAGGAAAATCTGCCTCAAAAGGAAAAAGAACTGAAAAGGAAAAGCGAAAGCAGATGATGTCAGAAAGGATTGAAGAGAAGATGATTGACAGAGAGAAAGGCGATCAATCTGAGGAGGTGCCTTGTTTAATTTTCATATTTGTTACACTACTTTTTCTTCATGTGTTTTGTGTGAATCTGAGAGTAAAGGAATTCCTTCATGTAAATACTAGATGAACACTTTTACTAGTTAGACACAGGCATAAACTTATTTTTTAGGCATCCTGTATTTCTTTTGTACATGTATATTAAAGTGATTGGTACTTCAATACTGATAGTTACTTCATAATATTGAAGTCACAGTCAGAAAAAGCCTGTACCAGCTGCATGTATTCAAAAGTTAAACTTCCACTTTTGTAGTCTGAGAAAAATCAGAGACATTTTTTGAAACTAGCCTTGATTAGGTATTACCTTAAGTATTTATAATAACTACAGCTTATAGCAACTGTTTTTGCAAGGAAAGAAATTCATAAAAATGTTTGTGATCAGATCAGAAAAGGCTTTCAGAGTCTGGTATAATTTACAATTTGTTGATTCTGGCATGTTTGGATTGGCAATTAGAATACTGTGCAAATCCATGTCAGGTTCTGGAACAGGACTATCTCCCTTCATCCTCTTCATTTGATAGATTATCTCCCCTGGGTGTGCTTTAGTGATATTTCTGTCCTGTGTGTCAAAAAGCTGCTAACTAATTACATGACAATGTTGTTTCAGTTATGATAGTAATTAATACCCTCTAGTGTAATGGAATATTCGATTGTCATTGTGTAGTTTTTCCTTAAAATCATATATGTCTCTTAAAATAAGGCAGATTTGGCAAAGTATTTACAAAGTATTGTTTCTGTCTTCGATGTAAAAAGAAAAATAGGTAAGAGGCCAGTCTCCCTTACCTGTATTAATGACATAATTTGTCTTCATAAATGTCTGAAGGGAGCTGAGTGGCTCAGATGGTTAAAGTACTGGATTGCTGCAACTATTAGACCTTTGATTTTTTTTTTTTTTTTTTTTTTGATTGGTGTTTTACGCCGTACTCAAGAATATTTCACTTACACGACGGCGGCCAGCATTATGGTGGGTGGAAACCGGGCAGAGCCCGGGGGAAACCCACGACCATCCGCAGGTTGCTGACAGACCTTCTCACGTATGGCCGGAGAGGAAGCCAGCATGAGCAGGACTTGAACTCACAGTGACCGCATTGGTGAGAGACTCCTGGGTCATTACGCTGCGCTAGCACTTTAACTGACTGAGCCACGGAGGCCCCTATTAGACCTTTGAGCAATGTGTGACCACGAGTTTGAATCTAGTTCTGGCCGTTTCGGCTAACTGAAAGTCAGGATATTTGGTATGTTAGATATGTTGCCAAAATGTGTATCCTGGCATCCTGGTAGTAGTTTTCTCTTGGCATCCTGGTTGTAGTTTTCTCCTGGTACCCTGGTTGTAGTTTTCTCCTGGCATCCTGGATATAGTTTACTCCTTTCATCCTGGTGGTAATTTTCTCCTAGCATCCTGTTTTTAGTTTTCTCCTGGCATCCTGGATGTAGTTTAATCCTTTCATCCTGGTTGTAGTTTTCTCCTGGTACCCTGGTTGTAGTTTTCTCCTGGCATCCTGGATATAGTTTACTCCTTTCATCCTGGTGGTAGTTTTCTCCTGGCATCCTACTTGTATACAGGTATAAGTGAAAAATTCTTCATTATAGCATTAAACCCCAGTCAAATAAATAAATAAATGTTTTCATTCTTTGCTTGTAGGATAATGATTCCTGCGAGGAATGGGAGCGTCATGAGGCACTGTATGATGATCCAACCAATCAGGAGAGGAATAAGGAGCGATTGTTTGAGGAGGAAATAGAATTAAAATGGGAGAAGGGTGGTAGTGGGTTGGTCTTCTACACGGACGCACAGTACTGGGATGCTAAAGAAGGAGGTAATACTGCCCAAGGAACAAAGCTTTCACTGTGTGGCCCGGGGGTCAAAATGTTTCATATTTCTGGCTCATTATAATGATGACCTTGACAAGATCCGATGACCTTGACAAGAATCGAGATATAAACCGAGAATGTATCCCTATTCACAGGCATTACCAGAACCCTGTTTTGCCTTTTAGCCATGGAAGCCTAGGGTACAGGCAACATGGCACTGTGTTTTAGATATCGCCAACATGGCAAATCCCATGACTTCATAGGAATCGCAGTTGATTTATAGACAGGGCCATATCTGGAAAAAAATTGAAGGTTTTAATCATAAACTTTAAAGGTGACATTGTGACTGCGCAAAAAAATGTTATGAAGTGCAACCCAAAATGATGCTTTCTGAAAGGCGTATAAGCCTGTGAGTGAAAGAAATTTGAATGAAAGCTAAACTTTTTAATGGTAAACCATCATGTTTTTGTTCAATTTACTTCTTAATACAGCTTGATTAGTTTATCCACCCAATTGTGTGGGAGCCCAACCGTTTTCAGGAGCTAAAATGGCTCCAGATGTGACCCTGATCAATCTGCATGGGAAAATCTGTACCATAAACTTACTTGAGGCAGTTTTGTTTCCTCATCCCTAAAATCCGGACTGCATCTTATAGAAGACATACATGTAGTCTTGAGGAAGGCCCCAAATACTTAGTGTGTGCAAGTCCATACGTCACACGTTGGAAAGATGTGTGCAAGTCCATTCGTCACACATGGGAAAGATTGTCATTAATTTGAAAGAGGTCATTGGATTCGTCAAAACCAGTGCTGTGGTTACGTCCACCCTTAAAACTGGCTACCATCACATGCAAAAAATTCTAGGTAGTCAATCTTCAGAGTGGTATTTGAGTGAAACATCACCATGAATGTCATTATGAGCGAATATATAACTTGGTGATAAAAACAAAGTAGGCCTTTATTCTTTTCCGTAAACTAAGTTTGGTCATTAACTGTCAGGATACAGGAAATTATGAACATATTACATAGGAGAGAGTAACACATACATGCACTGTCTGGAGACCCAGATCAAACCCGGACCGGGTCATACAAAAGACTTTTCAAAATCGGTACTTGTTGCTTCCTGGCTTGGTGCTCAGCACTGAGATGTTAGAGCAAGGAAACAGGACTGGTTGGCTCGGTGTCAGTATAATGTGAGTGGGATTTCATGTGGGGTGTCTTTGGCATGATACTTTAGTGGCGGCAGCGCTTTGGTGGCATGGACTGGCCGTGCCACAAGAAGACACAGTATATGTACACACACCTGTTGACTCCTCATCGTCATATGGCATGACATTATGTATCATATAAAATTGTGAAAGTCAACATAAAACTCCAATCATACATACATACATACAAACAGACAGACATCAATATCCAAGTTTGTCAGAACGGTTTTACTATACTATTGTGTCTTGCTTTGCTTTTAACAGACTTTGATGAGAAGACGGCTGATGACTGGGATGTAGACATGAGTGTGTATTACGACCCAACAGGTGGGGACATGGACTCGCGAGACTTTGTGAGGATGAGACAGGAGCAGAGGCGAAGGAACGGCACTGAAGCGACCGACTCTCAGACAGCAGGGATAGGTCGATTCGAGCTTCACACAAAAGGCTTTGGCCGCAGGATTTTAACCAAACAAGGATGGAAGGATGGGGAAGGATTGGGTTCCACTATCACAGGGATGGCTGAGGCTTTGGAGAATGAGGGGCAAAACCCAAAAGACAGGAAGGGATTCGGGTAAGTGTCAAGGTTCAAATGTTTAAAGGTGAAAAAGGTAAAGGTGACATGTCTAAGCGCAAAAAAGGAAGTTCAGAGGTCAGATGAGATGACCAAGAATTTGCAAAATTTCAAACTTAAAAGGTCACAGTGCAAAAGATTAGAGGCCTGATGAGATGAGCAAAAGGATTGCAAAATTTCAAACTTGAAAGATGACAGTCAAAGGTCAAAGTTTAGAGGTTCAAGAGGATTGCAAAATTTCAAACTTCATAGGTCTCAGTTGTAAGGTCAAAGTTCAGAGATGAGATGAGCAATTCCAACAAATAAATGATTTAGTTACATAAAGGCCTTTCAGGTTTTTATAATAGAATTGCATCTATATGGGTCTTCTGTTTGTACATGTTTTCTTCATAACTTTATCCCATTTACATTACAGTACATGTAACGAGAGGGGCAGGGGGTGGGAGTGTGGGGAGTAAGACCTATTGTTGATTTCCATTTTGCTGTTATGCATATGCAAATTAGTTATTTAATTACTTAATTAATTAGTTGATATATTTTTCAGCTGTGGCTATAAGTTAAGAGGTTTGTTAGGTATCTTACGAAGTGTGATTGCACAACAGTTGGCTCCACCCACAAACCTGACAGCAGTCAGTTAAAAATTCTTGAGGAAGGGTTTCCATGGCCGATGGGGTAAGCTTGCTGGCATGGTGCAATGACCCAGGGGTCTCCGTGGCTGAGGGGGTAAGCTTGACAGCATGGTGCAATGCCCAGGGGTCTCCATGGCCCAGGGGGTAAGCTTGCCGGCATGGTGCAATGACCCAGGGTTCTCTGTGGCCGAGGGGGTAAGCTTTACAGCACGGTGCAATCACCCAGGGGTCTCCATGGCCGAGGGGGTAAGCTTGCTGGCATGGTGCAATGACCCAGGGGTCTCCGTGGCCCAGGGGGTAAGCTTGCTGGCATGGTGCAATGACCCAGGGGTCTCCATGGCCCAGGGGGTAAGCTTGCCGGCATGGTGCAATGACCCAGGGGTCTCCGTGGCCCAGGGGGTAAGCTTGCTGGCATGGTGCAATCACCCAGGGGTCTCCATGGCCGAGGGGGTAAGCTTTACAGCACGGTGCAATGACCGAGAAGCCTTTTACCAATGCGGTCACTGTGAATCCAGCTCGAGTGAAATATTCTTCTGGAGTAAATCTCCAATCAAATAAATCAACAGCATTAAACAGCTATCTATCCATCAATTATATCTGAAGTTGGTTTATTTTCACATTAATTGTAAAACTTTCAGGTACCGTGGTGAGAAACTGGTGCGTTACGCAGGCAAAAAGCGAAGAGCCCATAAAGACGTGATAATCTCCACGATTTATGATGACCCGGCAGAAACTGACCCCACAGAACCATTGCTCAGGCGACACGAACCCTATGGGCTGAAGTATCGAGAGAAGATTGTGTTCACAAAGGCGTCAAAAGAATCTGACGGGGACAGATGACAGCAGTCATAGTTCAGGAAAGCAACCAGATAGTTTTTGTACTCGTCCTGACAGTTGATTGGCTGAAGCTGGCATTCCTCAGCAGCTGAAATATTTTTTGTACACTATCTTTTATTAAAAGTGTTGAAATTTATCTTTGTATTGATGCGTGTGTTTATGTACATGAATCTTACATGAACTGAATGACTTATGATCTTTCGGAGGAAATTCATGTCTCCCATGTAGCAAGCGTGCCCCTAGGCCAACCTACTGTATTATAGTCCCTAGACCGACATACTGTATGATAGTCCCTCCTCACTGTGCATGTAGCCAGCCTGTCCCTAGGCCGACACACTGTATGATAGTCCCTCCTCACTGTCTGTGTAGCCAGCGTGTCCCTAGGCCGACATACTGTATTATAGTCCCTCCTCACTGTCCATGTAGCCAGCGTGTCACTAGGCCGACATACTGTATGATAGTCCCTCACTGTGCATGTAGCCAGCGTGTCACTAGGCTGACGTACTGTATGATAGTCCCTCCTCACTGTCCATGTAGTCAGCGTGTCCCTAGGCCGACATACTGTATGATAGTCACTCCTCACTGTGCATGTAGCCAGCGTGTCCCTAGGCTGACATACTGTATGATAGTCCCACCTCACTGTCTGTGTAGCCAGCGTGTCCCTAGGCCGACATACTGTGTTATAGCCCCTCCTCACTCTCCGTGTAGCCAGCATGTCACTAGGCCGACATACTGTTTGATAGTCCCTCCTCACTGTCCATCTAGCCAGCGTATCACTAGGCCGACATACTGTATTATAGTCCCTCACTGTGCATGTAGCCAGTGTGTCCCTAGGCCGACATACTGTATGATAGTCCCTCCTCACTGTCTGTGTAGCCAGCGTGTCCCTAGGCCGACATACTGTATTATAGTCCCTCCTCACTGTCCATGTAGCCAGCGTGTCACTAGGCCGACATACTGTATTATAGTCCCTCCTCACTGTCCATGTAGCCAGCGTGTCCCTAGGCCGACATACTGTATGATAGTCCCTCACTGTGCATGTAGCCAGCGTGTCCCTAGGCCGACATACTGTATGATAGTCCCTCACTGTGCATGTAGCCAGCGTGTCCCTAGGCTGACATACTGTATGATAGTCCCTCCTCACTGTCTGTGGAGCCAGCGTGTCCCTAGGCCGACATACTGTATTATAGTCCCTCCTCACTGTGCATGTAGCCAGCGTGTCACTAGGCCGACATACTGTATTATAGTCCCTCCTCACTGTCCATGTAGCCAGCGTGTCCCTAGGCCGACATACTGTATGATAGTCCTCACTGTGCATGTAGCCAGCTTGTCCCTAGGCCGACATACTGTATGATAGTCCCTCACTGTGCATGTAGCCAGTGTGTCCCTAGGCTGACATACTGTATGATAGTCCCTCCTCACTGTCTGTGTAGCCAGCGTGTCCCTAGGCCGACATACTGTATTATAGTCCCTCCTCACTGTCCATGTAGCCAGCGTGTCCCTAGGCCGACATACTGTATTATAGTCCCTCCTCACTGACCATGTGGTAAGCGTGTCCCTAGGCCGACGTACTGTATGATAGTCCCTCCTCACTGTCCGTGTAGCCAGCGTGTCACTAGGCCGACATACTGTGTTATAGCCCCTCCTCACTGTCCGTGTAGCCAGCGTATCACTAGGCCGACATACTGTATGATAGTCCCACCTCACTGTCCATGTAGCCAGCGTGTCACTAGGCCGACATACTGTATTATAGTCCCTCCTCACTGTCCATGTAGCCAGCGTGTCACTAGGCCGACATACTGTATTATAGTCCCACCTCACTGTCCATCTAGCCAGCGTGTCCCTAGGGCGACATACTGTATGATAGTCACTCCTCACTGTGCATGTAGCCAGCGTGTCACTAGGCCAACATACTGTGTTATAGTCCCTCCTCACTGTTCATGTAGCCAGCGTGTCCCTAGGCCGACATACTGTATTATAGTCCCACCTCACTGTCTGTGTAGCCAGCGTGTCCCTAGGCCGACATACTGTATGATAGTCACTCCTCACTGTGCATGTAGCCAGCGTGTCACTAGGCCGACATACTGTGCTATAGTCACTCCTCACTCTCCATGTAGCCAGCATATCACGAGGCCGACATACTGTATTATAGTCCCTCCTCACTGTGCATGTACCCAGCGTGTCACTAGGCTGACATACTGTATTATAGTCCCTCCTCACTGTGCATGTACCCAGCGTGTCACTAGGCCGACATACTGTATTATAGTCCCTCCTCACTGTTTATGTACCCAGCGTGTCACTAGGCCGACATACTGTATTATAGTCCCTCCTCACTGTACATGTAGCCAGCGTGTCCCTAGGCCGACATACTGTATGATAGTCACTCCTCACTGTGCATGTAGCCAGCGTGTCCCTAGGCCGACATACTGTATTATAGTCCTTCCTCACTGGAACACTATTCCAAAGACACCAGATGCGTGCCAAGCCATAGATTTTGATAAAAACGGCAACCATTTGTGGCTTATAAATGATACAGCATATTTATACTTGTATTGGAACAGAACAGATAGGATCATATTATGTTAATACAGCGAAACCTGCACGCAGCGATGGGCTGTGAGACATGACAGAATGAAAGTTTTTGACACAGGGTGTCTGCACACCCAGTGTCTAGTTAACACACAGAAGACTGACCAAGAATACTGGTCAGAGCGTAAGGAGGGCCATAGTGGTAATTATTCTTAAAGCTTTAAAAATAGCATCTACTTCAAAGCTTTAATAACGCATTTTTTAAAGCATTAAAATACCTCACTTCTGATGTGTTCAAATACTGACAAACTGATACCCATCAAAAGTGTTTATGTTGAGTACGACGTTAAACCCCAAGCACTCACTCACTCACTCAAAAGTGTTTACACAGGCTTAACTGCAGAAACATTTCATGAAGATACTTCCCCTTCGTGACTATGATAAGTAAGCGATACTAAGCGATACATTTCAACAGTGCTAGAAGATGTAGTAAGGCTTACCTGGGGTTTACAAGTGCATTAGATATATTACAGTTTGCTGATATAGAGGGTTATGTTAACTTGGATTCTGTGTTTTACAAACGATGTAAAAAAAAATGATTGACGTGTTTGGGTTAGAAAACGACTTGCTGTTGATAAACAGCTTCGATTGATTATTCTTTTAGTCCTCACATTTGCAGGCACGCAACTGTACACTTCAGGCTTAAGCGATAGCATTTGCATCCTGATCGACTGACAGTCTTGCAGCCAAATTTTGTCAACTGCTCACAAGACTGAGCAGTGGGTGGAAGATTTGTTCAGAGAACTTGCCAGACATCACCATGTTTTTGCCAGCCACGTTGACATGGTTTTTGGTTTGCATTTTGCACACTGTTGCCTGGCCCCATACGTAGGCGGCTTGGAAGGCAGACCGTTTCACATGGTACAGCGGACTGCCCCGAGCAAACCACCATGCTCAATGAGGGATGTGCTTGTCGGTGCAATGGCATCATAAAACCTTTCCTTCCGAGCAAACAAGCCCAGTCTTGCCTCATCAATCTTGCCTGTAGTGCTGCGCTTGTCATACATGGTGATGAGAAACTTTCAAGGATGCTGATGTCTGCATCTTCTATGATGGGGGATATTGAGTGAGCTTTTTGAAGACGGCTCACTTCAGGGAAAACCCAACAACATTTCAGGAAATGATCATGATAATACAATCCAACAGAGCACGACCACAGCATTTCAGGGAATGATCATGATAATACAATCCAACAGAGCACGACCACAGCATTTCAGGCAATGATTATGATAATGCAATCCAACAGAGCACGACCACAGCATTTCAGGGAATGATCACGATAATACAATCCAACAGAGCATGACCACAGCATTTCAGGCAATGATCATGATAATACAATCCAACAGAGTATGACCACAACATTTCAGGCAATGATCATGATAATACAATCCAACAGAGCACGATTACAGCATTTCAGGCAATAATCATGATAATACAATCCAACAGAGCATGACCACAGCATTTCAGGCAATGATCATGATAATACAATCCAACAGAGCACGACCACCACATTTCAGGCAATGATCATGATAACACAATCCAAAAGAGCACGACCACAGCATTTCAATGAATAATTATGCATATTGCCTTTCAACTTAATGCAATATCTGTAATTAGACAGCTTCTGAAAACCCTAATTTTGAGTCAAATAAATGACACCAAGTTTTTCCAGTCAGAGTACATCCATTTGGATCATTAATACATTTCTGTTCATTCCACATCCAAAACCATTTTTTATTTTTTTGCATTTGACGATGCGGCCATCCTGATAACTGGCGACCATCTTGGATTTTCAGCTGGATGACACACTTTTCTTAAAAAGTACATCCTGGACATTATTTGTGCCAAATGTGATGTTTGTATCACCAAGTGAAAGATTCTTATTGAATACTGACATAATTTGCCACTGAAAAGTACCCGACAAACCTTCTCACTTAGAGCTGCATCAGAGCGAAAGAAAGACATGAACACAAGACATCATGAATGATTCAGTATGTTGTGATGGGTAACTGATGGATAAGCTAACTGGTTGATAGCTCACCCAAACCGCTGAAGGATCTCACCCAAACCACTGATGGATCACCCAAACCACTGATGGATCACCCGAACCACTGATGGGTCAATCAAACCAGTGATGGGAACCAACCCAAGTGATGGATCACCCAAACCACTGATGGATCACCCAAACCACTGAGGGATCACCCAAACCACTGAAGGATCTCACCCAAACCACTGATGGATCACCCAAACCACTGATGGGTCAATCAAACCAGTGATGGGAACCAACCCAAGTGATGGATCACCCAAACCACTGATGGATCACCCAAACCACTGATGGGTCACCCAAACCACTGATGGATCACCCAAACCACTGATGGGTCAATCAAACCACTGATGGATCACCCAAACCAGTGATGGAGCACCCAAACCATTGATGGGAACCAACCAAGTGACAGATCACCCAAACCACTGATGGATCACCCAAACCACTGAGGGATCAACCAAGCAAGTAATGGATAAATCAAACCACTGATCAACAAATTGCTGGATCAAGCAACAAGTGATGGATCACACAAACTGCTGATGGGTCAACCAACCAAGTGATAGATCAACCAACCAAGTGATAGATCAACCAACCAAGTAATGGATCAACCAACCAAGTGATGGATCACCCAAACCACATTTAGGTCAATCAACCAACTGATGGATCACCCAAACCACTGATGGGTCAACCAACCAAGTGATGGATCACCCAACCAAGTGATGGATCAACCAAACCACTGATGGGTCAACCAACCAAGTGATGGATCACTCAAACCACTGATGGGTCAACCAGCCAAGTGATGGATCACCCTAACCACTGATGGGTCAACCAACCAAGTGATGGATCAACCAACCAGCTGATGGATCAACCAACCAGCTGATGGATCAACCAACCAGCTGATGGATCAACCATCCAAGTGAAGGATCATCCAAACCACTTATGGGTCAACCAAGCAAGTGATGGATCAACCAACCAGCTGATGGATCACCCTAACCACTGATGGATCAACCAACCAAGTGATGGATCACCCAACCAAGTGATGGATCAACCAAACGACTGATGGATCAACCAACCAAGTGATGGATCAACCAACCAAGTGATGGATCACCCAACCAAGTGATGGATCAACCAAAACACTGATGGGTCAACCAACCAAGTGATGGATCAACCAACCAAGTGATGGATCAACCAACCAAATGATAGATCAACCAACCAGCTGATGGATCAACCAACCAGCTGATGGATCAACCAACCAGCTGATGGATCAACCAACCATTTACCACTGTTATACACTATTGTGCACTAGAACACCATCAATGGGCACCAGAACAACATAAATAGGCATAATTGCGAATATACAGCATACAGCCTTAGTGTCTGTAATATACAGACCATAAATACAACAGTTTATGTACAAATTAATTCCTTGGTATGCCATTGTTACAGACTCTTTTTGAACACAATAAACTTCCAGGGATAGGGCATTTGAAACGAATGCCAGGCACATGCTAAGAATGAACCAACACAGAGAATACAGTTCTGAACATTTATTGACAATAGGTGTACAGGTTTGCCGATTTGGCTTGGACGGGTCCGTGTCTGCAAAGGTGGGCGCTGGTCAACGGGCTCCTACTAGTTCAACACTATAAAATATCCAGGGGCTGGTTTCCTAACCCCAACCATCTAAAATTCCAGACCTTATTCAGGTCTTCTAACCCAAGCCAGATAGGCGTTAAATCCATAACACACTAGCCCTTACCCTCTGAACAGGATATTTATCGTTACATAAAGACACATGAACTATCAATGACAACAGCGCCATCTACTGTCATATAATAATAATAAAAACAATTCAAAGGGGAATAAGCGTTAACAGTGAAGTGACAAGATAACACTTGTACACGAGACAATATATGCATGTAAATATAAACAGCTTGTAACACCATGAAACTACAGGTAGGTAGTCAGTAAGCAAATATAGTAAACCTTTGTTCCCATTGCTGAAAAAGCAGTTAAAAACAGATGTGCCGATACTCAGCATAAATCTCCAACATTTGCAAACACTAGAGTACTTTTTCCAGTGGTATTTATACATACAGTTATGATGAGAATGACACTAAAGGTGATTTATTGTGTCATTAAAGATGCTTCATAAAACTGAGCACATTATTTCTCTACACCTCATAGTTCTCTCAGAATGTTTCAAAATATTGGTCGTAGAGGCGATTGAAAAGGTTGAAGTATACGGGTAGTTCTAATTTACGCTTTCAGCTGGTTTTCTCTATATACATGCTACACACAGAATATGACCACACATAATTAAAGGCACAAAATATGACCGGACTTTAAGGCATTTTTGAAGATTTCTTTACATTTTTTAAATCTGATTTTGAACCAGAATTTTTTGTGGCTGATTCAACTTTTGGAGTTTTCTGTTTAGCTGATTCTGACACCCCAGTTTTATGTTTCAAAGCTGGCACCACCTCATTTTCATCAAAAGGCTTGGCTGCACTGCAGTTCTCAATGGGCAAGCGATTTACAATCTTGTCCATTTTTTGTGTGACTTTTCTGCAGTTTTCTTCTCTGATATGGATCTTGTGGAGTTTCTCTGCCTCAGCTTCCTGTACAACAACAAGACAACCATCAGGTTATTTCAAAATGGCATTTTCCACAAAATTGTTATGTGGGTTGTTCAATTCTACTCTGGAGAGCGCCATAGGGTGGTGGTTAAATATGATTGCTTGTCAGTTGCTTGGACACACAAGACGCAGGTTCAAATCCAGCCTTTGGCAGGGAATTTGTAGCATTTGTAATGTTCTCATTATTTATGGGACTCTGGAAACAATAAGCAGTCAACAACACTCATGTTGCTTTTTGCACAGTCCAATGCTCATTTCAGATCTCCTATCTTCTACCAAACTGGTGTGCACATCTGTGAGTCACATGTGGAACACTTGTGTCTCTATATTGTCATGATTCACCCCGCCACATTCCCTCCACTCATAAAACTGAACACCACCTCCTAAGTGAGAAATGGTGAGAATATGATGTCAAACAACAGTCAAATAAATAAATACATCTGACCAGAAATGTCTGGTCCATCCCATTGTAGGAGATGTAATGTTCAAGAATCCCTGCTTCCATTATTCTCAGGGCTTCAGTGGCAAAAAGCAGTTGTCACCTCTTTTGTGGTCTTGCATGAACAATCCTGGAGAAAGTTTGCCTTTCATGAACAGAGAATTACGTAACATAAAAAAATGTGAGGTAGTACCATGCCGTTTCTGGGATTCCTGGTATCCTTTATTCTAAAATTTCCTGTCGTCAGTTTTATGAGTGGAGGAAATCAGCATGGCTAAGGTCAACAGCCACCCTTTGGAAAATTAGTTTCTGATTTGTGATGTAGAAATAGGCTCATCGTACTGGCCATGGTGGAAGGTGAGTGGTCTTTAATGGCAATGACACTGTGGAAATGGTCACACACACCTCATTGACTGCTTGTTGTTACCAAGGCTCAACAAGTTCCTGGAGCAAGTTCTGTCTGTACAGACTATGCACACACGTTAATATCAATGTTCATCATACTATTACCCAGTCATCTCCTGTGTGTCAATCATCCTAGACAAGCTTCCACCTATACCCTGTCATCTCCTCAACTCTGTGTCAATCATCAGACAAGCTCCACCTTTACCTTGTCACCTCATTAACTCTGTGTCAATCATCCCAGACAAGCTCCCACCTATACCCTGTCATCTCTTCAACTCTGTGTCAATTATCAGACAAGCCCCACCTTTACTCTGTCATCTCACCAACTCTGTGTCAATCATCAGACAAGCCCCACCTTTACCCTGTCATCTCTTCAACTCTGTGCCAATTATCAGACAAGCTTCCACCTATACCCTGCCATCTCACCAACTGTGTCAATTATCAGACAAGCTCCCACCTATACCCTGTCATCTCTTCAACTCTGTGTCAATCATCCTAGACAAGCCCCACCTATACCCTGTCATCTCCTCAACTCTGTGTCAATCATCAGACAAGCCCCACCTTTACCCTGTCATCTCACCAACTGCGTCAATCATCAGACATGCCCCAACTTTACCTTCTCATCTCCTCAACTCCGTGTCAATCATCAGACAAGCCCCACCTTTACCCTGTCATTTCCTCAACTCTGTCCTCAGACCCTTTCCTTACCATCCTCTCCTTCCCTTACTGTCCTCCCCCTTCCCTTAATGTCTTCCCTTCCCTTACTGTCCTCTTCTTCCCTTACCATCCTCCCCTTCCCTTACTGTCCTCCCTTCCCTTACCATCCTTCCCTTCCCTTACTTAGTTCCCTCCTATATCCACTTTCAGCCCTCTTCAATCCCTCCATCCCCCATCCCTCCTAGACCCACCTCCATCCCACCTCGGCCATTCCTCCATCCCTCCTTGGCTCCCCTCCATCCATCCTAGGCCCTCATGAATCCCCGCTAGGCCAATACTCCATCCCTCCTAGGCCATTTCTCCTGGGCCATTCCTCCATCCAACACCTTCCTTCCCCATTACCTACTTCCCTCCCCGACACCACCTAAGTCAGTCAACACCTCCTCCCACCACCACTTAAGCACCTCCCTTACTCACTTCCTCTCGAACCCAAATCCCCTCTCCCACACCTCCTAAGTTCCTCCCATCCCTAACTTCTTCTCAAATCATTATCCACCCGCCCACACTTGAACTAAGCACATCCCCACCCCTACACTTCCTCTCAAACCATTATCCCCTCCCCACACTCCACCTACATGTAAGCACATCCCCACCCCTCACTTCCTTCCAAAACATTATCCCCTCCCCACACCCCACCTAAGAACATCCCCACCCCTCACCTTCCTCACAAACCATTATCCCCTCCCTACAACCCACTTAAGCACATCCCCAACCCTACACTTCCTCTCAAACCATTTATCCCCTCCCCACACTCCACTTACATGTAAGCACATCTCCACCCCTCACTTCCTTCCAAAACATTATCCCCTCCCCACACCCCACCTAAGAACATCCCCACCCCTCACCTTCCTCACAAACCATTATCCCCTCCCTACAACCCACTTAAGCACATCCTCACCCCTACACTTCCTCTCAACCCATTTATCCCCTCCCCACACTCCACTTACATGTAAGCACATCTCTACCCCTCACTTCCTTCCAAACCATTATCCCCTCCCCACACCCTACCTAAGCACATCCCTACCCCTCACCTTCCTCATAAACCATTATCCTCTCTCCACATCCCACCTAAGCACATCCCTACCCCTCACCTTCCTCCTTTCCTCAGCCTTCCTCTGTTTCTCCTGCATCTCCTCTACAGTCACTGGCTCCCTCACAGGCTGTCGTCTCAGACGCCCCGGCCCGGCTGATGGAGGCCTCTCCAGGTTATCATCCAAGCTGATCTCAAATGCTATCCCTCCCTGCTGTTTAGCCTGAGGGACAGGCGTTTTAGACGGCTTAACTTTGGTGTTCCTCGCAGAGGCCATGGCTGAAATTGCAGAATAACCCCATGATTCCATGATGTTTAAGTCAGACATATTCCTGAACACGCAGTAAATCCAAGCACTTCACCCACATGAGGCAACAGTAAGCAGATGATGAGGTGAAAGATAACATTGGAAAGTACAGATAAATGGATGATATTCTGAGAACTACAGCCGATAATAACAGGAAATTATAGTATCTTAGACAACAGAACAGTGTGCACAGTTATGCAAATTGCCAACATCAGAAAAACCTTAGACTTACAAGACTGTGAAGCAGAGTTTTGTATAACTCCCATGTTATTTGTTGGCACGAATTGGGCATGTTCGCGTGTGTACAATGGCAAACGCTCAGATGTTGGCAGTCTTGAATTTATAACTAGTGATCAATGGCTTTTTATCATTAACCTAACTGCTTTATTGCATGTCTGCATGTACAGTGACTCCCTTAGCATTGCATGTCTGCATGTACAGTGACTCGCATAGCATTGCATGTCTGCATGTACAGTGGACTCGCGTAGCATTGCATGTCTGCATGTACAGTGACCCCCTTAGCATTGCATGTCTGCATGTACAGTGAGTCTAAGCTTGCTGTTGTACCAACATTAATTTAGTTAAATCAAAACATCTCTTGAGTCTCTTGTAGCTTCATGCCATTCTATCATTGTTTTGGTCATATCCTAACACTTAGCATTATTTTGGTCACATCAAAACTGTGTCTTTAGGCTTGATGTCATTTCAGCATTATTTTAGCCATATTAATACAGTGTCGTCTCAGGATTGATGTCATTTCAGCATTATGTTGGTCACATAGGTACAGTATGTCCTTAAGGCTTGATGTTGTTTCAGCATTATTTTGGTCACTTCAATACAGTGTCTCTTAAGGCTTGATGTCATTTCAGAATTATTTTGATCACATCAATACAGTGTCTCTTAAGTCTTGATGTTGTTTCAGCATTATTTTGGTCACATCAATACAGTGTCTCTTAAGGCTTGATGTTGTTTCAGAATTATTTTGATCACATCAATATAGTGTATCTTAAGTCTTGATGTTGTTTCAGCATTATTTTGGTCACAATACAGTGTCTCTTAAGGCTTGATATCATTTCAGCACTATTTTGATAACATCCATACAGTGTCATTGAAGGCTTGATGTCACTTCAGCATTATTTTGGTCACTTCAATACAGTGTCTCTTAAGGCTTGATGTCATTTCAGCATTATTTTGATCACATCAATACAGTATCTCTTAAGTCTTGATGTTGTTTCAGCATTATTTTGATCACATCAATATAGTGTCTCTTAAGGCTTGATGTCGTTTCAGCATTATTTTTATCACATCAATACAGTATCTCTTAAGTCTTGATGTTGTTTCAGCATTATTTTGGTCACATCAATACAATGTCTCTTAAGGCTTGATGTCATTTCAGCATTATTTTGATCACATCAATACAGTGTCTCTTAAGTCTTGATGTTGTTTCAGCATTATTTTGGTCACATCAATACAGTGTCTCTTAAGGCTTGATGTCATTTCAGAATTATTTTGATCACATCAATATAGTGTATCTTAAGGCTTGATGTCGTTTCAGCATTATTTTGGTCACAATACAGTGTCTCTTAAGGCTTGATATCATTTCAGCATTATTTTGATAACATCCTTACAGTGTCCCTTAAGGCTTGATGTCACTTCAGCATTATTTTGGTCACTTCAATACAGTGTCTCTTAAGGCTTGATGTTGTTTCAGCATTATTTTGATCACATCAATACAGTATCTCTTAAGTCTTGATGTTGTTTCAGCATTATTTTGATCACATCAATACAGTGTCTCTTAAGGCTTGATGTTGTTTCAGCATTATTTTGATCACATCAATACAATGTCTCTTAAGGCTTGATGTCATTTCAGCATTATTTTGATCACATCAATACAGTGTCTCTTAAGTCTTGATGTTGTTTCAGCATTATTTTGGTCACATCAATACAATGTCTCTTAAGGCTTGATGTCATTTCAGCATTATTTTGATCACATCAATATAGTGTATCTTAAGGCTTGATGTCGTTTCAGCATTATTTTGGTCACATCAATACAATGTCTCTTAAGGCTTGATGTCATTTCAGCATTATTTTGATCACATCAATACAGTGTCTCTTTAGTCTTGATGTTGTTTCAGCATTATTTTGGTCACATCAATACAATGTCTCTTAAGGCTTGATGTCTTTTCAGCATTATTTTGATCACATCAACACAGTGTCTCTTTAGGTTTCATGTTGTTTCCGCATTATTTTGGTCATATTAATAAGATGTTTGTAAATGGAAATTCCCTGTTACCCATTCTCCTTACAGTTAAGTGCGTGTGAACTTACTACTATCAGATAGGCTCAATACGGTGCACTACTGGCTTTCCTCGGCCAGACAGACCGCGTGACTGGCAAATTCTGTGCTCCATTATTACAGATCTCGCGCGATAATCAGTGAAAGGCCAATCTGTGATAATTTGTGAAAAGCCAATAGTGCACCTAGTTTGACAGGCTAAACCCTCTGCTTCAATGGGCATGAGGTGACAAAGAGCACAGACTTAGCAGACTACAGACCCATGCTGAGAAAAGCTGCATGCGGCCATGATTTCACACACATACATGTAGCAGTGAACATTATGGCAGCAGGTCACTGGAGACGAGTATATACACAATCTGACAATGGAGAATTCTCGCATACTCCTTTTTTCCTGGATAGACACACTTAAATTATTGAAGTCAAAGCAGGACAAACGGGAAAGATTCCCCTCTTTATACAGTTACATGATGATGAGTTTTCATTGCAGATGGATTAAATTTTATATATACAAGGTATATGTCATCGTGCAGCACCAAAGTTTCCTTTATTGATTGTCTAATCTAATGTCTAAGTACCTCCCCATATTTAACTGTTATTTACTTATTTGATTGGCGTTTCATGCCGTACTCAAGAATATTTCACTTATACGATGGCGGCCAGCATAATGGAGGGAGGAAACTGGACAGAGCCCAGGGGGAAACCCACGACCATTCGTATTTAACCTTTATATTGGTACCATACTACACTGGTACACTACACCTCTGAAATGGAAAATACAGATTGTGTGGATATGTAGACATTAAGTTTATCTGGTTTGTATGAATTAATCCTTGCTGTAGATATATAGCCTAATTAACTGCTTAATGATAATGTCATCACAATAGATATCATACTTACCTTTTAGGGGTGCTCCTAGAGATGTGGTCTATACTGTGGGACGGTGTATGTCGTTCAGTTAACCTGTTACAGCCTTTAACTGGATGGACAGCCGACAAATCACTTTGCAGAGAAGCCCCTGACGACCAAGCTGATCAATGTTGTGTTCTTGTGTACTCTCACTGGTTGTTTTCTGCACTGTTGTTTCTCTGCTCAACCAATTGTAGCGCGATAAACACAGGTGCTAAAGGCGTGATGGTGTGAATACAACTGATTGTAAACTTTACTTTGCATGGCCTTTATTAATGTCCCATCTGTGCAGGTAAATGAAGGTTTTGCAGCTTACTGAGGTGAAGCTATTATCGTCCTGGTAGCAGTCATTGATCGACCTATTGCATATGGTATTTGTAAAACATGACAGTAATTATACCGGTCAAACAGTACCTACTGTATAGTGTATGACAGACAAGCTTTTAGTTGCCACAGTTTGCATGTGTGCATGTCCATAGAGGCCTACAGGTACCGTTATCAAACAGACAATTTGCATGAAGATATTACAACGCTATGGTGCCACATATATACGAATCACTTCAGAGAATTTTTCATTAGATACATCAATATGCATGTATTACCAAATGCACAAATGCGTGAAATTTTACTTAATCCATGACTGTTTTTTAAATATTTTTGGGGTCTGTTTGTATGCTGAGGTAGCCATGACAGTGAAGATTAAATTCACATTCTGATCGTGAACACACATGAAACCTGGTCAGTAGCTACAAAGGTGCACTATAATGCAGTAATTCCATTTAATGTTGGTTGTGATGAAATTGCTGGATTCAGAAGGTAAAATCTGCATAAAAACAAAAACAGTCGTATCAGTTTTAATCAACAATAGCAACTTTATTCTTCACTTTTGTTTTCGATTAAACTTTGAAAAGGGAATGCATAGAAATTATTCCGGTTGCACAGAAAGTCTAGTTATGGGCAACTAAAGGTGAGCTAGTGTCATGCCAGAGAACCATCAGCCTGGTTATGGGCAACTAGAGGTGAGCTAGTGTCATGCCAGAGAACCATCAGCCTGGTTATGGGCAACTAGAGGTGAGCTAGTGTCATGCCAGAGAACCATCAGCCTGGTTGTCGGCAACTAGAGGTGAGCTAGTGCCATGCCAGAGAGCCATCAGCCTGGTTATGGGCAACTGGAGGTGAGCTAGCGTCATGCGAGAGAACCATCAGCCTGGTTATGGGCAACTAGAGGTGAGCTAGTGTCATGCGAGAGAACCATCAGCCTGGTTGTGGACAGCTAGAGGTGAGCTAGTGTCATGCAAGAGAACCATCAGCCTGGTTGTGGGCAACTAGAGGTGAGCTAGTGTCATGCCAGAGAACCATCAGCCTGGTTGTGGGCAACTAGAGGTGAGCTAGTGTCATGCCAGAGAACCATCAGAAGCCTGCTGCAAGTGTGTTGTGGACAGCTAGAAGCCTGCTGCATGTGTGTTGTGGACAGCTAGAAGCCTGCTGCAAGTGTGTTGTGGACAGCTAGAAGCCTGCTGCAAGTGTGTTGTGGACAGCTAGAAGCCTGCTGCAAGTGTGCTAGTGGTGAACTAATGTCATGCCACAGAGAACCTTCAGCCTTGTGTGGACAGCTAGAAGCCTGCTGCAAGTGTGTTGTGGACAGCTAGAAGCCTGCTGCAAGTGTGCTAGTGGTGAACTGTCATGCCACAGAGAACCTTCAGCCTTGTGTGGACAGCTAGAAGCCCGCTACAAGTGTGATAGTGGTGAACTAGTGTCATGCCACTGAGAACCTTCAGCCTGGTTGTGGACAGCTAGAATCCTGCTACAAGTGTGCTGGTTATGAACTGGTGTCATGCCACTGAGAACCTTCAGCCTTGTGTGGACAGCTAGAAGCCTGCTACAAGTGTGCTAGTGGTGAACTAATGTCATGCCACAGAGAACCTTCAGCCTTGTGTGGACAGCTAGAAGCCTGCTACAAGTGTGCTAGTGGTGAACTAGTGTCATGCTATGGGGAACCTTCAGCCTGGTTCTGGACAGCTAGAATCCTGCTACAAGTGTGCTGGTGGTGAACTAGTGTCATGCCACTGAGAACCTTCAGCCTGGTTGTGGACAGCTAGAAGCCTGCTACAAGTGTGCTAGTGGTGAACTAGTGTCATGCTATGGAGAACCTTCAGCCTGGTTGTGGACAGCTAGAAGCCTGCTACAAGTGTGCTGGTGGTGAGATGGTGGCTGTAGTAGTATACTATACTACTAGCAAACCTGGCATATAATTATATAACACTTCGAGACATCCTTTAGTTAATTAGTCTTTGGGTTTTATAGGACTGCATTCATGAATATATCTGCACTAAATAATGTACACTATTAATGTTTTTCTACCTTGTTTGAGCACTACTTATTCAGTGAATCTGTTGTGACTACTTGTATTGATACCTGTGTCAGGTAAAAATGAAATCTGTGCGCTCTGTTAACTTTGTAAGTGACTGCCTAGAATAGGCTATGAACTCGTTCAAGTCTCTTTCTGTGATTCTTACAAAAGTAATGCAGCCAGGGGCGCATAGAAAAAAAAATATGGATTGAAGGCTCCTGGCCTGTGTTACATGCAAAGACAGGTGGTTACTGTGTTCATGAATATTCTGGTTAATTAAAAATTAATTTGTAATCTATAACTTATTCCATGCATTTCCTGCATACTTAAATAAGCTCAGAAATGTACATAATGCTTGTTTCACGTGTTCTATACAAACTGCTGTATATTTCCTCTGTAGAAGACAGATGTGTTGGCCTACATACATGTAGGCGCTATATGTTTCCTTGGAAGAACATTTTGATTATTTTACATATGCATATGATTATTTTATTTATGTACATAAATAAATAAAAGACAAGTAGTAAATGGGCCGATATGTTAAATCCATATTCCCTAATCAAATACAAATTTTTCTGTTTATCAATAACTGCTTAAATTGTTTTTTCTTTTTTTTTCAGAAAATATCAAACATGTACATGCACCTGTACTATTTAGACTCATAGAGTTCAAATTGATCTAAAGTTTGAACAAGTTATAAATCAACCAGCAATACAAAATTATGTTTACAAACTATGTTACTGATTTCGAATGGTAACAAGTGCATGGACAAGGCTGATATCTTGGGAAAGGTAATTATTTGTGCTATTTGAAAATAAATATTTGAAAGCATATGAGCTAATCAATTTTCTGCCAAAAATCTCTGGTATATAACCTTTTTATATCTATGAAAACCTGTTAGGAAAGAAAAAAATAATTGATAGGCCAGCACAGTATACCACACCATGTCTTGACTGAAATCAATATGTCTTGGTTTTGCCTCTACTGAGTATCATTACAGATTATACATACAGAAGTACAACATTTCGGGTTACTAAGGTCTAACAGACATAGGCCTACATAACTATAAAAATACTATCGTCTTAATATTAAAATGTACATTAGTTGGATCAGGGGCTTGGGCAGCCATGTTAAACTGAAGATAAAGAGCCAACGTTACAAAGCTGTTCCATTTACCTCCTGCAGAATTCACAGCAATGGTAAAACTGGGTAATTTTTAACCTGTCTTTTTAGGGGGCAAAATCAATCCTTGCTGGCAGGTTGTGGAGAAAATCGGATTTCAAACTGGACCTGCATATGTTATCTGGGCTATTCTTCCATAAAAAGTAGGGCTGTCACTTATACAGCTTTTGTATTCATGGCCAAATTGGCTACCTTTTTCGATGCTGCCCAATGTTAATTTCCTTTCCTGTATGAGGGAGTGTGATGGAACAGCCAGCTTCCCTGACCCTGACAATGACCAACTTACATGTACATATATAGCATTAACCATCTTCCATTAGTTTAAGTGTTTACAGCAGACATAATGTGGGATCCTGTTATGATGTTGACATGGTTGCAAAGAGCTAATGGCTGACAATTATCCATCAATATTTCTGGGTCAGCGAGTTCTGCTGAATTGATTGATGTTATCACATCAACATCAAGCCTTGGTTAATTGATTGTGACTTTTTAACGCACGCAGATTCTTCAATATTATAAATATCTAATGGAAGCAACCAGACTTGCCATGCTAAGTTATCTTTGGGTGGTGATTGGAAAATTACTTCATGAAGAGTTTGAGGTTTAATTAATGCTTGAAAGCTGTTGTCCCATGAGAGCATGTGTTTTTTTTTTTAGCATAATTGCTAACAACATGCACTAAAAATTGTGTATCGATTTTAAACAGCATGAACCACATAAAGATGCGTGTTGATGCATGTTAAAGACGTTTGTAGTTCCTAGTACATGTGTACTTATGGCTAGTTAAAATGCATGTTTAGGCCTACCTCGGAATATGAATATGCGTAGCAAAATTTATTTGCTCAGTCATTCAGTTCTATATGTTTATCTAAAATTTGGTATCATGTATTAATTTATGTAATGTACAGGTGTATATGATTTAACTATTTATTCATTTCTTTATTTCAATAATTTTTTTTATTAAAAAATATTTTTAATAAAAAATACGCAGTTCAACTGCTAGTCAACACATTACATTGAATAGGCCTATCCTTATCAGGCTTTTAAATTAAATTTAGCTCATACTGAACTGGTCACCCATCCCTGCCAAACCTCACCATCTACTAAGGGAGTGCTTTAACTAATTTAAGCAAACACATCTTCACTGTCACATACGTATGGTATACTTCCCGGAAGACAAAGGATTAGAGGCCAGTCAGGCTATTTTCACAAGGAGCTATCGCTGTGGCGTTCATGACAACACGTGGTTACCATGAACTAGCGTGTTTATAGGGGGCGCTATCAAACGTAAGTATTCCTCGTGCTATTTCTACTCTGACTGTGCACGCGTTGCAAAACTAACCCATTCGTCTCCATTGGGGGTTACCGCTTTTTATCTGACTATATGACGCATTGCTGTAGCCCATTTTTGGCTTTGCCACCGAATAATATCATTCTTGCGGATAAAAAGCGACGGTCGAGGTGGTCGTGGGATGGCAAGTCCAACTACAACAACAACACACGCTGCTGCTGTCAACTTGCACAAAATGCCCGCTAAACATCCACAAAATGAAGAAAAGAGCGATCAGAAGATAGATATATTCAGGCACACTCCAGTGAGATATTTAGGTGAGTGTAAATTGTCGGTGTGAGTTTTGATCATTAATATTAATGTGGCACTAGTAATATATATGACAGTGTGTAAACCAGTCTGTGTTATTCATAAGAATTAACACGTCAATAATTTAACTCGTCGTAGCGGTTTCCAGTTGGGGAAAAGTGCGGGGGAGGGACGGGTGTGGCGATGAGCTTTTTAGTTGATTTTTGTCAGTTGCAATGACAAGGTCGATGCTTTTGTTTGTCGTGCAGTAAGCCCCTTTATTGTTCCTCAACGATTGTCCATCTAGATGCACTGAGTGTGCAGAGTGTGCACTGAGTCCATCAAAATACGAACTCCCATCTCCTTTCAACTTATGGCAGTCCAAATCTCGTCCTCTGTGCATTTAGATGTAGCTTTCTGGTGGAATCTGTAATACCAACCCCCTTATTTACTATCCTTGCCTATGAAACTAATTAACTCGCTGCATGGTGGTCACATTGACTTGCTAGCTCTTCGGCAGTGGCAAGTGCCCCACCGTCGACAGCCATTTTGAAGTGTCACGTGACACTCTTGGGTTTGAAAGGCAGTTGAGTTTTGGTATTGAAATCCTCAAGAAAACTACATGTAGGCCTAATATATTTGACTGACGTCTGCAAGAACAACTTCAACCTTCTTAATTCAATCCAGAAAGGCATGAAAAAAAACTTGTATTTTTAGTGCAGGTAAGTTTGGGTGCCTTGAGTGCAGACCTCATTGAGATCGGCTCAATCGAGTTGGAGTGCCCAGGTGTGTGTCAATTTGTTTGAGAGTTGTCGAGAGTCATTAGGATGAATGTCAGAATTTTAAGATATCACACTGAGTCCATCTAGATGGACTACATCAACATGAGCTGATTGTTTTTTTTTTAAATAAGAAATATGTTATGAAATTCATAGTCCTATGAGTTATTCCTTGGTAATTTTGCAATGTAGCAGTGTATGTAAATTTATTTATTTAATGGATCAGTGTTTTACGTCGCACTCAAAAATATTTTGATCACTTATATAAAGGTGGTCAGCATTATGGTGGGAGAAAACAGGGCAGATCGAGCCAGGGGGAAACCCATGGCCACCAGTATATCTGTGAATGATGAAATTGCCTCAGGGTCACTCTTGGGTATTCATAGTTCACCAAGATGGACTCAGTGTGCTATTTAAAATGGTGACACTGATGGTATCATGGTAACATTCCCCCCTCTCTAAAAACATGTCGTTGTTTTCAAACTCCCATCTCCTTCCCACTCATAGCAAAATGACTCACTCCCTCCACTTTTTTCTATGTAATTTCCCACATGAATCGCGAATACTATCATCAAATAATTTATTCTTAATTTAGTGCCCTTGCCTCCAAAACTAATTAACTCTCTGCCTTTTGGTCCTATTTACTCCTAAAACTTCTGTGGTTCAGAGCACCTCGCAGTCAACAGCTGTTATAAAGTGTCATGTGACTTACTTGTGGGTTTGAAAACCCACTTTTGACTTTTGGCATTGAAATCCTCCACAAAACTGTTATATTTCCTTTGCTACCTGCAAGCACAACTTAAATCCTTCTAATTTAACCCAGAAGAGCATAAAAAAAAAGATATTTTTAGTGCTGGTAAATTTGGGTGCCATAAGCGCGAGCTCATTGAGATCGGTTCTTTTGAGTTGGAGCCTGGAAATGTATGGCCATTTTGTGAGAAGTGGGGGTGGACAGTGTTGTGATGCATCTCAGAATATTAAAATAGCACACTGAGTCCATCTATATAGACTAAGTTATTCCCTGAAGCATACTGTTATTGTTACTGTATGCTTACCAGCTGTGAGGTCTAAATTGGATCTGCACTCTTATCGATTAGGCTGAAGGGAAATCCCCACTAGCTTACTGCTAGCACAGGCACTTTAATTTAGTATTAAGCTCTGAAAGACATATTTATTTAGCAAGTACACCTGTTCTACGTGTAATGTCCATTGTACTAGAATACCATGTGGCACTGTTCAGGTTATTCATGCAGTTGGCATCCGTCCTGGATGTCCTCTGCTCCACAGATATGCTGAATGAAATACATACATGTATATACATGCCTATAGTTTACTTGTAGGATATGCTAATGAGATAGGAGAGGCTTTCAGAGCTCAGGTTCATGTTCGGGTTGTACATGCGAGTTACCTGGTGGCCAGTGGTTATGTTGTGGCAGATGCATTGCATAAAGGTCAACAGGCTTTAGAGGTACATGTATGTTACTTTTTATCCCAGTATCCAAATAGAAGTATTGTATTTCAGCTAAAGTTTAGCATTTTTCAAATGAGACATTTTACCTGATTCTGATTGATTCATCCACCTTATAGAGACACGTTAGAGTTTTGTGTGACGTTTGATTATTAAATTTCCTATCAGAAAATCTTAGAATCGAAAGTATCATTTTGAAGGCCTTAATCTACATGCTTCTGGAATTGTGCTTTATACACCAAACTTAAGGTGAAGTACGGTATGTTATGATGATATTTGTTAGTCTTTCCATCAGGTGAAGTGTATTGTAGATTTGTTGATTTGTTTTGTAATATGTTACGTTTGTATATTGTCGTTTGTCACCATACATTGTACTTACACTGTAAGACAATATATATGAAGGATGTCAATTTTATGGGTGCATAGTCAAGAAAAGTTTTATAGAATGTGAATAAAACACAGACCTTTGGCAACTTGCTGACAAACTTTTCTGCTTATGACGTACAGATATGCACAGCATATTGTTGGTCAAGTGGCCTTCAGCAAACTTTTAGGAAGCTTGCATCTTTGGTGACACAAACACATCATTTTTCTTTTTCATAATAATCGTCAATTTGTGTGCATAATTTCCTTTTAAAAAAAAGTGCTTCAGAGGTCGATAAGGTTGAAGATTTACAGAAAGTATTTCATTTTTTTTATTCATTTATTTTCTTGTGCAGAAATCCTCGTCCACTGACAAGGAGAGGACAAGTAAGGTGTTCACAGCTGTGATGGACACTCTGATATGGCAAGGCCTAGCCTCTGTAGTTATACCTGGCTTCACCATCAACCGTATCTGTGCAGCCACAGGCTTCCTGCTCTCACGACGCTCTTCCTTTCCCCTACTGACCCGCAAGTGGATGACAACAGCTGTGGGGCTGGCGTGTATACCACTGATTATTTCCCCTATCGACAGATCTGTCGATTATCTAATGAACAACACCTTTAGGAAGTGGATTCGATTTGATGAAGATTTGGAAGAAGTTGTGTACCATAAGAGGAAGGACTGATGCCACGAGAGGTCATGATTTGAGATTTTAGGACCTTCATACTATAGCAGTAATGCCAACAGTGTATGAAATTCTAGGTGGATTCACACTGGATGGGAAAACCACAGTCAAGGCAAGTTTAAAAAAATTATTTGTTTGGTGTGTCTTTGAATCCATTAGAAAAATAGGGTAGGACAGTTGAGATTTTTTTTATAGATCTGGCAAATGAAAAAAATTGGCATTTTTAAAGAAATTAACATGGGGAAAAATAAAAAATAAATGACTTTGATCAAAATCCCAATAAAAACTATTATGGTCAAACCATCTTTTGAAATGAGAGCTTGTATTTTATGTGAGGTTACATCAACAGAGAAGTGAGATATCAGCTGTTGTTGTGGTTGCCCCATCCTGTAGGAGTCCGCCTACAATAGTCTCTGCTGTCTGACAATCTTTAAGTCTCAAATTTTTTGTGCAGTTTTCAAGTGCATATATTAACAAAGCAATAATATACATACTTGTGTATATTCAGTATATATAGGTTTATTCTGTGATGCGCATTATGTTCCAGTATTATGCAAATGTATTTGCTTGTCCTGTGTAATTCCACTCGGTATGTCCCTTCTTGCAGCATTTGGCAGTTGAACTTTTATTCAGTAATGGATTTTTTATACTCTGAACTCCTGGATTTTCATTCTGTCCTAATGCATTATACATATTGCCAAAGAAACTCTCGATGTAATATCTGAATTATTCAGTGCTCCGGAGGATTTTTGTTGTTGTTGTTGTTTTAACACTACATATGCAGTAGGAATGTTACTGCGTGATCGTAAAAGAGTTAAGTGAATTTGTTTGCCAGGGTATTTTTTATTGTATACGTGTGTATGGAATGGATGTGACCTTTGTGAATATTTGTTGGAAAAAATATGTGAAGAAGCCTTTTTTCTTTACCTTCCCACGTGTTTAATACATTGCATATATATCGCACATATTCTATCTTTGCTTCTCCCACTGACTTGGACATATTCTATCTTCGCTTCTCCCACTGACTTGGACATATTCTATCTTCGCTTCTCCCACTGACTTGGACATATTCTATCTTTGCTTCTCCCACTGACTTGGACATATACTATCTTCGCTTCTCCCACTGACTGGGACATATACTATCTTCGCTTCTCCCACTGACTTGGGCTTCCAGGGAATGACATAAAGGCAACAGTACGTAGACTCTGTTGTTAGAAAGCAAACTGTGACTCACTTTCTGCTCCCACAAAAGGAAGGTTTTTGATGACAATATGATATCGAGTTTGATTGAATGGTTTTATGTGTGGAAATCTGTGCTTTGCAAGTAGAAAAATCTAACTGTGTGAAACTTTGAACCACCACCTTGGTAAATTATACATTAATGTTTCCATGTGTCAGTGGAAGTGTGGGATAGTTTCTATGGTTACAAAGGGAGAATGTTCCCAGAAACAGGTCCTTTGTCAGGAGAATCTAATATGTCCAAATGTGTGAAACGTTCAACCGTGGTGATGACTGTTACTTACTGAGTGTATGTAGTATTTATAACATTGTACCATCAGTCGCCACGATATCATGCATGGTACAGAGAGTACAGATGTGTTGTTTGCTTACTACTCATGAGTGGTACTGCACATTGTATTTATAATGTTGTACCTTCAAACCATGCATGGTAGACAGAGTACAGATGTGTTGTTTGCTTACTACTCATGAGTGGTACTGCACATTGTATTTATAATGTTGTACCATCAGACCATGCATGATAGACAGAGTACAGATGTGTTGTTTGCTTACTACTCATGAGTGGTACTGCACATTGTATTTATAATGTTGTACCATCAGACCATGCATGATAGACAGAGTACAGATGTGTTGTTTGCTTACTACTCATGAGTGGTACTGCACATTGTATTTATAATGTTGTACCATCAAACCATGCATGGTAGACAGAGTACAGATGTGTTGTTTGCTTATTACTCATGAGTGGTACTGCACATTGTATTTATAATGTTGTACCATCAGACCATGCATGATAGACAGAATACAGATGTGTTGTTTGCTTACTACTCATGAGTGATACTGCACATTGTATTTATAATGTTGTACCATCAGACCATGCATGGTAGACAGAGTACAGATGTGTTGTTTGCTTACTACTCTTGAGTGGTACTGCACATTGTATTTATAATGTTGTACCATCAGACCATGCATGATAGACAGAGTACAGATGTGTTGTTTGCTTACTACTCATGAGTGGTACTGCACATTGTATTTATAATGTTGTACCATCAAACCATGCATGGTAGACAGAGTACAGATGTGTTGTTTGCTTATTACTCATGAGTGGTACTGCACATTGTATTTATAATGTTGTACCATCAAACCATGCATGATAGACAGAGTACAGATGTGTTGTTTGCTTACTACTCATGAGTGATACTGCACATTGTATTTATAATGTTGTACCATCAGACCATGCATGATAGACAGAGTACAGATGTGTTGTTTGCTTACTAATCATGAGTGGTACTGCACATTGTATTTATAATGTTGTACCATCAAACCATGCATGATACACAGAGTACAGATGTGTTGTTTGCTTACTACTCATGAGTGGTACTGCACATTGTATTTATAATGTTGTACCATCAAACCATGCATGGTAGACAGAGTACAGATGTGTTGTTTGCTTACTACTCATGAGCAGTACTGTACGTTGTATTTTTAACACCGCTAAAGCTGTACTAGTATGTATACATATGATGAATGTATGTACATGTATATAGATTTTATTTTCCTGGAGACTGAAGGGAGTACTGGTTCCCTTGAAATTTTTTTTTTTTTTTTTTTTTACATATTTTTTTTAATATCTGAGGAGCATAATACCATCTAAAAGTCATCTTATCGTCCTATGTACTCAAGTACACCTATTACATCTATTTATTTACATCTGTTTTTATTGTCTGTTTTTATCCCAGTTTTTGGGTCATGAATTTAGAAAGAAAGACAATCAGTGTTTAAGCATTGAGTCTGAATATTACCAGATTTTGGATGAAAAAAAAACCTTTTTTAGGTCTTTTGTGAAGAAATTTTGTGTCTAGACATGTGTTTTGTTTGTCTTTTTTTTACACTGTGACGTAGATGATGAGTTCTCATAAATATTTTGAAAAATGAATGGAGTACAGGGTGCTAAGGTTTTTATTATTTTTGTTGTTTTTAATTTTTGTCAGAAAAATAAATAGATTCAAATGGACTCTTATGGTGAGCTTTATGTACCAGGTTGATTATGTTCATCGGACACAATGACCTCACATAATTGTGTTCATCAGGCATATGATTGTGCTCATCAGGCACAGTGACCTCACATGATTGTGTTCATCAGGCATATGATTGTGCTCATCAGGCACAGTGACCTCACATGATTGTGTTCATCAGGCACAATGACCTCACATGATTGTGTTCATCAGACACAGTGACCTCACATGATTGTGCTCATCAGACACAGTGACCTCACGTGAATGTGTTCATCAGGCACAGTGACCTCACATGATTGTGTTCATCAGACACATTGTCCTCACATGACTGTGTTCATCAGGGTCATGATTGAGTTCATCAGGTACAGTGACCTCACATGATGGTGTTCATCAGGCACAATGACCTCACGATAGGGCTCATCAGGCACAATGACCTCACATGACTGTACTCATCAGGCACAATGACCCCACATTGATATCGTAAAGAGAGCAACATTTGATATTAGAACATTTTCTATGTTTATGTTGGCATATTATATAGGAATGAACATCTGAAGTGTTTAATATATATGTGAATATACATATACAGAAGAAAAGACGATTGTAGTATTACATGTCTTGTGTGGCTAACACTATCAAGGTGAAGCAGAGACGATTGTGGTATTACATGTCTTGTGTGGCTAACACTATCAAGGTGAAGCAGAGACGATTGTGATATTACATGTCGTGTGTGGCTAACACTATCAAGGTGAAGCAGAGACGATTGTGATATTACATGTCTTGTGTGGCTAACACTATCAAGGTGAAGCAGAGACGATTGTGGTATTACATGTCTTGTTTCGTTATCACTATCAAGGTGAAGCAGAGACGATTGTGATATTACATGTCTTGTGTGGCTAACACTATCAAGGTGAAGCAGAGACGATTGTGGTATTACATGTCTTGTGTGGCTAACACTATCAAGGTGAAGCCGAGACGATTGTGGTATTACATGTCTTGAGTGGCTAACACTATCAAGGTGAAGCCGAGACGATTGTGGTATTACATGTCTTGTGTGGCTAACACTATCAAGGTGAAGCAGAGACGATTGTGGTATTACATGTCTTGTGTGGCTAACACTATCAAGGTGAAGCAGAGACGATTGTGGTATTACATGTCTTGTGTGGCTAACACTATCAAGGTGAAGCAGAGACGATTGTGGTATTACATGTCTTATTTGGTTATCACTATCAAGGTGAAGCAGAGACGATTGTGATATTACATGTCTTGTTTGGTTATCACTATCAAGGTGAAGCAGAGACAATTGTGATATACATGTCGTGTGTGGCTAACACTATCAAGGTGAAGCAGAGACGGTTGTGATATTACATGTCGTGTGTGGCTAACACTATCTAGGTGAAGCAGAGACGATTGTGATATTACATGTCTTGTGTGGCTAACACTATCAAGGTGAAGCAGAGACGATTGTGGTATTACATGTCTTGTTTGGTTATCACTATCAAGGTGAAGCAGAGACGATTGTGATATTACATGTCTTGTGTGGCTAAAACTATCAAGGTGAAGCAGAGACGATCGTGATATTACATGTCTTGTGTGGCTAACACTATCAAGGTGGAGCGGAGACGATTGTGGTATTACATGTCTTGTTTGGTTATCACTATCAAGGTGAAGCAGAGACGATTGTGGTATTACATGTCTTGTTTGGTTATCACTATCAAGGTGAAGCAGAGACGATCGTGATATTACATGTCTTGTGTGGCTAAAACTATCAAGGTGAAGCAGAGACGATTGTGATATTACATGTCTTGTGTGGCTAACACTATCAAGGTGAAGCAGAGACGATTGTGATATTGCATGTCTTGAGTGGCTAACACTATCAAGGTGAAGCAGAGACGATTGTGATATTGCATGTCTTGAGTGGCTAAAACTATCAAGGTGAAGCAGAGACGATTGTGATATTACATGTCGTGTGTGGCTAACACTATAAAGGTGAAGCAGAGACGATTGTGATATTACATGTCTTGTGTGGCTAACACTGTCAGGGTGAAGTAGAATTCCTACCACAGCCTTCAT
This sequence comes from Liolophura sinensis, assembly GCF_032854445.1. Taxonomy (NCBI): domain Eukaryota; kingdom Metazoa; phylum Mollusca; class Polyplacophora; order Chitonida; family Chitonidae; genus Liolophura; species Liolophura sinensis. Next base: position 836,611 of record NC_088304.1, read on the forward strand.
GCCTTTGATTGTATTTAGTTTGCTGCCAAAATTTTGTTTAAATTAATGATGTATTTCAAGTACAGTGTTTGTTGGGTATTTTTTCTTGTGATGATAACCTTAATTTTGATAGGCCTTAAAATCTAAGTAAAGCAGTGACAGGTGTATATGGGAATGTTTTGGACATAAAACTGTTTCATAAAGGCATGTACTCCTGCGTGACATTGAGCTGAAATGTAAGGCTTGCGGAAACATCCACTGAATGTTTAATCCCTGATGGTTGTGAAAACTGGTATGTGTCAATTACTTAGCTTCTGTTGAAAGTGTGCACAGAAGTATTAAGGAATTGCATTACTCAAGTATTACAGACATGCTTACAAGTAAATTTCCACATGGTCCCCTATGTACACTGTATATCCAGAGTAAATACAGTGTGTGCAGGAGTGTGCTCCCCTTATTAACGGTATTAATAATTTGTGTGAGGTTTTGCTAGGACTAAAATTTATATGCATATTGGATTGTTACAAATTGTTAATGTTAATTTGTTTGAAGTGTTGGCAATAAAGTTTTTTAAGTTTTTTCATTCCTTTTTTTGTGATTTATTTATATGCACAGGTGTGTTCGTACCTGTTCATTTTAACATTTTATCTTTGGTTAAGAACATTCATATTGTATTTATGCTATTTTAGCAAATATTTTCATGTATGAAATGGGGGTTAAGTTTAAGAGTGTAGGAAACTGGGAAGTCCAGAGCCGTGGCACCTATAAAGTGAAGGGAGAGCTGGATTCAGACAATCATTGGGGTGCACCAGCCATCTACAAGGGCAAGCAATCTTGTACCTCATGGAACTGCTGTGACCAGCGATTTCAGTAACAGTATGGTATTATTAGTAAAGTAGACAGAGGATATTGCTGTTCAATAGTTTACAGGGTTTACTTTCCTTTGTAGAGGGCTGTTGAGCCTCATTGTTTCAATGTTGGCTGTTTTTTTTTTTAAACAGCAGCACAAGATACTAGCAAGAGCCAACCTATTCTATTGGATGACTACAAATATGTGCTACCTGGTTCACCATACTGTGGCAATCTGAGTGACTATGATCATGACAGAATATGGTTTGCTGTGCTGTTTACTTGTACTATGAGTGAGAGATCCAGGTTCAATCCCTACTCTGGTTATGGCCTAGAATTTAAAATAAACAGTCTTCCTTTTCTTGGCTTAATTGGCATCCAGTATTATAGCCTGGGAGAGATAAGCCAAGTAATTGTCCGTCCAGTGTCCTCATACTAGCTGTGACTGGGTTCAGTTGGGGACAGGAGCATTGCATCCCACTCAGGTAGCACAAAAACTATGTTAACATTGTCAGTATCAACATGCATGCAGGGTCATGGCATGCCTGGTATTATGTTGGCAGTGATCAAACCACAAGGAAACTAACAATCAACTGTCAAACTAATACTCCCTTATCATATTTAAGAGATATATCATCTGTTTAACACAGGAATACTTGTGACACATAGGTGAAAACAGGATTCTCCATCGAGATGAAGAGACGTGCTTTCTGTCTGATCATAAACGCTGATGACTTTGGTTATAGCAGCGAGAGGGATCAAGGGATTATTGAGTGCTTCCAAAAGTCGGCAATATCCAGCGCTTCTCTCATGGTGACTGGAGTTAATGTAGTACAAGCTGTGGAACGGGCAAAGAAAGAAAATCTACCACTTGGTAAAATTTGTCTATTTATTTATTTCATTGAAGACTGTACTTAAGAATATTTCACTTATTAACAACAGTGCCCTGTGTGGCTAAATTTGTCAGACCTGCAAACAGTGCCAGACGCTGTTGAGTGCTTATAAGAAAGTGAATCAAGGTAAGAAAAAGGAGAAGTGTTAAGACAATAGGGGAGTTTCGATTTGAAACTCTTCTGTCATCAAAGGTGAAAACCATCTTAAGGTTTCATCTGAATCATGAAAAATGTTAAGCAACTTTTGTGAACACCAATGTACTGATCACCTGTCACCCTCTTTTTCCAGAGGCACAAATAACACCTCTTTCCTTTAGGAACTTCTCACGTTCACAAACATTCAGATTCTCAATCTTCTCCATCCTTCCTCCACTCTAAATGTCTTTTTATGACACGTCTATTAGATGCCCAGGTTATAGAGAAAGTGATCAAAACCAGTTGCCTAACATCTTAGGCATGTGACTGGTCACATGATACAACTGGACTTGTCTACCTTTAATGATAAAGGGTTTGAACTCGAAACTCAGAAGCTTTGGAATGAAGTAAAAAACAGCGAAAATCAATGCCTGTGGTCAGCTCTTTGGCACATGCAAATCGAAGGTGTATAGTCGCCTGTGTACACCAGCCTTGATACGATGCTATTAGTTGCATCACTGTCTTTTGGTCACTCTCTATATTTTGTAAACCTGCATAACATCAGCGTACTACATACGTGGGGAGATGGAGGGGGAGGTCAAGGCATTTCGTACAAGATGTGTATATGGGGTACCTGAGTGGGTTCCAAAAGTTTGGAATTTGAGAGTACACGCTTTATGGATGGCCCCTTAATGTTCTTCTGAAGTATTTTTCAATGATACGATGGCAGACATGTTTGTGACTGATGGATAGCAAGATCTGGGTGTATTTGATGAGAAAAGTTGTTTGATTTAACTCATTTGACAATATATAAATGCAGTTAGAAGTATGCAAACAGGTGCCTGGAGTAACCCACTGCCCTTCACTTGGTACCCCACTGCCTTTCTCTTAGTACCCCATTGCTCTTCACTTGGTACCCCACATCCCTTCACTTGGTACCCCACTGCCCGTCATTTGGTGCCCCACAGCCCTTCACTTGGTGCCCCACAGCCCTTCACTTGGTACCCCACAGCCCTTCACTTGGTGCCCGACAGCCCTTCACTTGGTACTCCACAGCCTTTCATTTGGTGCCCCACTGCCCTTCACTTGGTGCCTCACTGCCCGTCACTTGGTACCTCACTGCCTGTCACTTGGTGAATCACTGCCCTTTACTTAGTACCCCACTGCCCTTCACTTGGTACTCCACTGCCTGTCACTTGGTACCTTACTGCCTGTCACATTGTGCCTTACTGCCTGTCACTGGGTACCTCACTGCCCTTCACTTGGTGCCTCACTGCCCGTCACTTGGTACCTCACTGCCTGTCACTTGGTGCCTCACTGCCCTTTACTTAGTACCCCACTGCCCTTCACTTGGTACTCCACTGCCTGTCACTTGGTACCTTACTGCCTGTCACTTGGTGCCTTACTGCCTGTCACTTGGTACCTCACTGCCCTTCACTTGGTGCCTCACTGCCCTTCACTTGGTGCCTCACTGCCCGTCACTTGGTACCTCACTGCCCGTCACTTGGTACCTCACTGCCCGTCACATGGTACCCCACAGCCCTTCACTTGGTATCCCATGCACCTCCTGACCCGTTCAGATCGGTGATAACTGGATTTTTGAATGACCTCACTGGCTGCCTCAAGAACAATGGTTTAACCTAAAGTGAAGGGCAGTGGGGTTGAAACTTAATAGAAAAGACAACACAAGACCAATTTTTTGTTTGCACTACCGAGATATCATAAAAATTCATGATTAAACTTCAGTTTTTATGAAGTCATGGAGTGCACACTGTTGGGGCAGCTGGATAACAATGTTGTCAGTCGTATCTCACAGCCGTATGGTTGAAAAGCAAAACAGGGTTGGGTGATGTGAGCAGAAACAGCTGCTTCCTTGGGTTATAGAAATAAGTTGCGCCTGATTGGTTAACACTGATAACATGGTGGCACTTTTGATTGTGCAGTATTTGGCTCCTTTGAGCTGTGATATCTTGGCTGTGCAACATCACAAAAATAAAAAGTTATGCTCTGTTAAACTTTCGGTGGGATACTTTATCTTTATCCCCATACCTTTTAAGGTTTGATGCTGCGAGGTGTTTTGTCTGCTGATTGATTTAGGGTTATTAAATTCCATGTGCAGGTCTTCATCTAAACCTAACAGAGGGTGTACCCGTTGGAGGGGCCAAGTACCACAACCTGGTCACCCCAGAGGGTGTATTCAGGGGAAAGTTTGGGCTAAGGAAGGAGCTGAAGAAAGACACGGTTGACATTGCAGAGGTGAGTGAACCACACAGCAAAGGGTGTACCTATTGGAAGGGCCAAGTACATCACCCTGGTCACCCCAGAGAGTGTATTCAGGGGAAAGTTTGGGCTAAGGAAGGAGCTGAAGGCAGACACGGTTGACATTGCAGAGGTGAGTGAACCACACAGCAGAACGTGTACCTGTTGGAAGGGCCAAGTACATCACCCTGGTCACCCCAGAGAGTGTATTCAGGGGAAAGTTTGGGCTAAGGAAGGAGCTGAAGGGAGACACAGTTGACATTGCAGAGGTGAGTGAACCACACAGCAGAACGTGTACCTATTGGAAGGGCCAAGTACCACACCCTGGTCACCCCAGAGGGTGTATTCAGGGGAAAGTTTGGGCTAAGGAAGGAGCTAAAGGCAGACACGGTTGACATTGCAGAGGTGAGTGAACCACACAGCAGAGGGTGTACCTATTGGAAGGGCCAAGTACCACACCCTGGTCACCCCAGAGGGTGTATTCAGGGAAAAGTTTGGGCTAAGGAAGGAGCTGAAGGGAGACACGGTTGACATTGCAGAGGTGAGTGAACCACACAGCAGAATGTGTACCTATTGGAAGGGCCAAGTACATCACCCTGGTCATCCCAGAGGGTGTATTCAGGGAAAAGTTTGGGCTAAGACAGAAGCTGAAGGGAGACACTGTTGACATTGCAGAGGTGAGTGAACCACACAGCAGAACGTGTACCTATTGGAAGGGCCAAGTACCACACCCTGGTCACCCCAGAGGGTGTATTCAGGGGAAAGTTTGGGCTAAGGAAGGAGCTAAAGGCAGACACGGTTGACATTGCAGAGGTGAGTGAACCACACAGCAGAGGGTGTACCTATTGGAAGGGCCAAGTACCACACCCTGGTCACCCCAGAGGGTGTATTCAGGGAAAAGTTTGGGCTAAGGAAGGAGCTGAAGGGAGACACGGTTGACATTGCAGAGGTGAGTGAACCACACAGCAGAATGTGTACCTATTGGAAGGGCCAAGTACATCACCCTGGTCATCCCAGAGGGTGTATTCAGGGAAAAGTTTGGGCTAAGACAGAAGCTGAAGGGAGACACTGTTGACATTGCAGAGGTGAGTGAACCACACAGCAGAACGTGTACCTATTGGAAGGGCCAAGTACATCACCCTGGTCACCCCAGAGAGTGTATTCAGGGGAAAGTTTGGGCTAAGGAAGGAGCTGAAGGGAGACACGGTTGACATTGCAGAGGTGAGTGAACCACACAGCAGAACGTGTACCTATTGGAAGGGCCAAGTACATCACCCTGGTCACCCCAGAGGGTGTATTCAGGGAGAAGTTTGGGCTAAGACAGAAGCTGAAGGGAGACACTGTTGACATTGCAGAGGTGAGTGAACCACACAGCAGAACGTGTACCTATTGGAAGGGCCAAGTACATCACCCTGGTCACCCCAGAGAGTGTATTCAGGGGAAAGTTTGGGCTAAGGAAGGAGCTGAAGGCAGACACGGTTGACATTGCAGAGGTGAGTGAACCACACAGCAGAGGGTGTACCTATTGGAAGGGCCAAGTACCACACCCTAGTCACCCCAGAGAGTGTATTCAGGGGAAAGTTTGGGCTAAGGAAGGAGCTGAAGAAAGACACGGTTGACATTGCAGAGGTGAGTGAACCACACAGCAGAGGGTGTACCTGTTGGAAGGGCCAAGTACCACACCCTAGTCACCCCAGAGAGTGTATTCAGGGGAAAGTTTGGGCTAAGGAAGGAGCTGAAGGCAGACACGGTTGACATTGCAGAGGTGAGTGAACCACACAGCAGAACGTGTACCTATTGGAAGGGCCAAGTACATCACCCTGGTCACCCCAGAGAGTGTATTCAGGGGAAAGTTTGGGCTAAGGAAGGAGCTGAAGGGAGACACGGTTGACATTGCAGAGGTGAGTGAACCACACAGCAGAGGGTGTACCTATTGGAAGGGCCAAGTACCACACCCTGGTCACCCCAGAGGGTGTATTCAGGGAAAAGTTTGGGCTAAGGAAGGAGCTGAAGGGAGACACGGTTGACATTGCAGAGGTGAGTGAACCACACAGCAGAACGTGTACCTATTGGAAGGGCCAAGTACATCACCCTGGTCACCCCAGAGAGTGTATTCAGGGGAAAGTTTGGGCTAAGGAAGGAGCTGAAGGCAGACACGGTTGACATTGCAGAGGTGAGTGAACCACACAGCAGAAGGTGTACCTATTGGAAGGGCCAAGTACCACACCCTGGTCACCCCAGAGGGCGTATTCAGGGGAAAGTTTGGGCTAAGGAAGGAGCTGAAGGCAGACACGGTTGACATTGCAGAGGTGAGTGAACCACACAGCAGAACGTGTACCTATTGGAAGGGCCAAGTACATCACCCTGGTCACCCCAGAGAGTGTATTCAGGGGAAAGTTTGGGCTAAGGAAGGAGCTGAAGGCAGACACGGTTGACATTGCAGAGGTGAGTGAACCACACAGCAGAGCGTGTACCTATTGGAAGCGCCAAGTACCACACCCTGGTCACCCCAGAGGGTGTATTCAGGGGAAAGTTTGGGCTAAGACAGAAGCTGAAGGGAGACACTGTTAACCTGGCAGAGGTGTGAACGGTATAATTGGTGGGTGACCTATCACAGGTGGATAGCCCAAACACAGCTGGATAAGTTTAACAGAGCAGGTGTGACAGAAATGGATGGATGTGTAATTGGTGGGTGACCTAACATAGGTGGATAGACCAAACACAGCAGAGCAGGTGTGACAGAAATGGATGGATGTGTAATTGGTAGTTGACCTAACACAGGTGGATAGACCAAACACAGCTGGATGAGTCTAGCAGAGCAGGTGTGACATAAATGGATGGATGTATAATTGGTGGGTGACCTAACACAGGTGGATAGACCAAACACAGCTGGATGAGTCTAGCAGAGCAGGTGTGACATAAATGGATGGATGTATAATTGGTGGGTGACCTAACACAGGTGGATAGACCAAACACAGCTGGATGAGTCTAGCAGAGCAGGTGTGACATAAATGGATGGATGTATAATTGGTGGGTGACCTAACACAGGTGGATAGACCAAACACAACTGAGTGAGCCTAAAAGAGCAGGTGTAACAGAAATGGATGGATGTATAATTGGTGGGTGACCTAACACAGGTGGATAGACCAAACACAACTTTAGTGAGCCTAACAGAGCAGGTGTGACAGAAATGGATGGATGTATAATTGGTGGGTGACCTAACATAGGTGGATAGACCAAACACAGCAGAGCAGGTGTGACAGAAATGGATGGATGTGTAATTGGTAGTTGACCTAACACAGGTGGATAGACCAAACACAGCTGGATGAGTCTAGCAGAGCAGGTGTGACATAAATGGATGGATGTATAATTGGTGGGTGACCTAACACAGGTGGATATACCAAACACAGCTGGATGAGTCTAGCAGAGCAGGTGTGACATAAATGGATGGATGTATAATTGGTGGGTGACCTAACACAGGTGGATAGACCAAACACAGCTGGATGAGTCTAGCAGAGCAGGTGTGACAGAAATGGATGGATGTATAATTGGTGGGTGACCTAACATAGGTGGATAGACCAAACACAGCTGAGTGAGCCTAAAAGAGCAGGTGTAACAGAAATGGATGGATGTATAATTGGTGGGTGACCTAACACAGGTGGATAGACCAAACACAACTTTAGTGAGCCTAACAGAGCAGGTGTAACAGAAATGGATGGATGTATAATTGGTGGGTGACCTAACACAGGTGGATAGGCCAAATACAGCTGAGTGAGTCTAGCAGAGCAGGTGTGACAGAAATGGATGGATGTATAATTGGTGGGTGACCTAACATAGGTGGATAGACCAAACACAACTTTAGTGAGCCTAACAGAGCAGGTGTAACAGAAATGGATGGATGTATAATTGGTGGGTGATCTAACACAGGTGGATAGACCAAACACAGCTGAGTGAGTCTAGCAGAGCAGGTGTGACAGAAATGGATGGATGTATAATTGGTGGGTGACCTAACATAGGTGGATAGACCAAACACAGCTTTAGTGAGCCTAACAGAGCAGGTGTGACAGAAATGGATGGGTGTATAATTGGTGGGTGACCTAACATAGGTGGATAGACCAAACACAGCTTTAGTGAGTCTAACAGAGCAGGTGTGACATAAATGGATGGACGTATAATTGGTGGGTGACCTAACATAAGTGGATAGACCAAACACAGCTGAGTGAGCCTAACAAGAGCAAGTGTAACAGAAATGGATGGATGTATAATTGGTGGGTGACCTAACACATTTATTTATTTATTTATGTGATTGGTGTTTTATGCAGTACTCAAGAATATTTCACTTATACAAGTGCGGTAAGCATTGAAGTCAATATATGACTACCCATTATAAAACATGAATCACCAAGGCATGATTTAGAAAATGAATAAATACATCGGGTTTAATGTCATACTTAAGAATTTTTCAGTCATTTGACGATGCCGAGATGTTAGGTGTGACGCCAAAGACACCAGACATGACACCAGGCCAATCAGTCCTGTTTTCTTGCTCTAACCTTGCAGAATTAAACATCATCTGTAACTCACATTGTTTTTAGTCCCTCGGGTGAGTGAGTGCGATTACTTGGGGCTTAACATTGTATTTAACAATGTTTTAGTCATATGACGACGAAGCTGTCCTTAGAGTGCAAGACAGATTCCCCCCGCTCTTTTATCTGGTGCTGCCTCACTGAGATGCCTTACTGAAGGCAAGTAAGCTACCCCACCGGAGCCATTATACTGATACGGGTCAACCAGTTGTTGCACTCTCCACTTAATGCTGAACACCAAGTGAAGACGTTACAACTTCCTTTTTTTAGGGTCTTAATTGTGACTTGACCCAGGATTGACCCTGGATTGACCGCCTCCCGAAGTGGACGCTCTACCAACTGTGCTATCTGGGCGGGTTTTACTCCATTGATAAATAATGCCTATGAAAGGATGATTGAGAGACGAAAAGTTTCTTTGATAATACAGGTCATAGCGATATAGATAGACAGAGGATTGCCTCTGTCAATCCATACCACCCCAGCTCCTAATGCCTCTGTCAATCCATACCACCCCGTCTCCTAAAGGCCTCTGAAAGGACGTTATAGCGATGTTTTATATCTCAGCTCCTGTACATCCTCTTATTCTGTAGGTCAGGGAAGAAATACATTCTCAGATCAAGAGGTTTCAGGAATTAGTGGGTTGCCTCCCCTTCCATGTAGATGGCCATCAGCACATTCATATACACCCAGGTAAAAAGGCAGACTGAGTATTTCTACTCTAGTGCTACACATTGAACTCCAGTCTAACTTTGGGTAAAATGGTATCCATACCTTAATTGATTTTGTATGTAATTTGATTATCACTAACGGACAATAATTTACTGGTTTATGCCCTGATTGACCTTTGACATCATATCTGTATTCATGCTATTTTGTTATCAAGCTGCACGCGAAATCTGCCAAAAGTACAGCTGTGCCAAAGTGTTGTTGGTCATCAAATTATGACATACAGCGTCAATGTTCCTGGATAATTGTGAATCAGCCAAGTCCTTTTGATGCGAAATTGTTATCCTCTAGCTCAAGAATCTTTTTCTGTTTTCCTAGGAATATGTGAAGTATTTGCTGAGATTCTGCAGAGCAAGGGAATCACAGTAACAAGGCTCCCTGTGGAAAGATGTCTCAACAACTGTGATTGGATAGATTCGGGCAGACTGACCTTTTACCAAGAGGTCATACAACAATCCAAGGAGTGTCAAGACATCTTTATAAAACACAAACTGAGGTAAATGAATGAGACAACAAAATCTAAGCTGTGCAAATAACAGTCATTGTGTACATGTATATAGGTAAGGGTTATAGTTTATAAGCCACATGAAAACTTCCAAACAAATTTAAGTTCCAAGTTTTGCATGGAGTAAGAATCAAGAATACATCTATCTTATTACTTAAACTTTGCCATACCATTACATACATTGTAGGCACCATTTTTTATCTTCTAATTTCAGCAAAATTTATTTATCTCCACAACGCATTAAAAGCTGCATGAAAAGTGATTTGCTGTGGTTGATAGAACAAGACTGACATGCATGGTCTTCAGTTGTGACCAGGCTCAGCTGGGTTTCTTGCAACCATAATGCTGGCTGCCGTCTTAAAAGTTAAAAATTCTTGAGTATGGCATAAAAGTCATAAAATAAAAAAATTAATAAATAAATTAAGTAATCTGTAGTTTTATCATGATAGTTTTACTTTCACTTTCAGTTTTGCCCCAGCCTTTGTGGGACTGAGTACTTGTGGAAAGGATATGTCCATAGAGAGGTTGAGAACAGCCCTTGATGCAGCTTTCATGAACAACATTGCAGATGAGCCAATGAGGGTCTGTGAGCTGATGGTGCATCCTGGGTATCCGACTGGCAGCGTTGGGGGATGTGAGCTGATGGTGCATCCTGGGTATCTGACTGGCAGCGTTGGGGGATTTCAGCTGATGGTGCATCCTGGGTATCCGACTGGCAACATTGGCGGATGTGAGCTGATGGTGCATCCTGGGTATCCGACTGGCAACATTGGCGGATGTGGAACGGGACCAGATGAATTTTCTAAATCAGCTGACAGAAAGCATGAAATGGACATTTTGCAAAGTGCAGATTTTAAGCAATACCTGAATGAAAAGGCAATAACTGTAAGCAGTTTTGAAGACACTTTTGGCATTTTACCTTCCTAGCAGAACTGTTAATCTGTTTGTATTTGCACTTCTTTTTGACAGGAAGTAAAAGAGTCTACTTTATTCCACTTCAGACTAAGTCATTTGATGTTTATACTCAGAGAGCATCTATGATTGATTGATCGGTGTTATGTCATTGTGAAGAATGTTTCACTCGTATGACAGATATCATTTTCACAAGAGGGAAGAGTCTCTGTAGTAAACCACAGGTCTTTGGCAAGCATGTGATGAACTCTTCCACATGATTCCCACATCTGAACTACAGATCATAATATAGCCATAACAGCAGGAACTGATCTGCAACAACTTTTTTTCTGAGTGTTGTTGACCGCCTATTGCCAGATAGATTTTAGAACAAGGTAGGCAGCGGAATGTAAAAAATAATCTTGGTGAGGGTTGGGTTTGAACTAACAATTGCACATTAATTGCTGTTTGTTTCCAAGGCCTCTTAAACACAGAGAGTGGGGAATATACCAATTCAGTGGCCGTTGTTGGGCTTGAGCCCACACCTCGTGTGTCCTAGAATATGAAAGGCAGGCATCATAACCTGCTACCTTGTAAATTTATGAATTTACCAATGGCTCCATGGTGAAAAGAGTTATTTCGTATAGCTGCTAGATTTGTGCTAATATAGCTTTCTTTGCTTTGCCCCATTTGAGGACTGACATACGAAATGCCTGCATCATATCACTGTACAACCATATGTACCAAACTGATACTTGTCTTGATTTGATCAAGTGAAAAACAATATTTACCCTTATTCCTCAACTTTTCACATATGAAAGAGTAACTTTCAGGGCGATTTATGCACGCTTTTCATTTGATTTTGAAAACAAAACTCTTTGGTTGGGTTGGCCAGCTTTAGGGCTTCACAAAAAGGTATAATTTTATCAGTGAACAGAGTAGTACCTTCAGAATATGCTTGAATAAACACCTTGCAAACATGTATAAAGGTTAAAGAATTGCTACAATCACTGGACTGCAATGTATCCGCTGCCTTGATTATTCTTGTCTATAGACAAAATCAGGTTCCAGGATTACAGTAACCAATGTACAACTGCTACCTGGATTATCCTTGTCTATAGACAAAACCTGGTTTCAGTGATTACAGTAATCAATGTACAACTGCTACCTGGATTATCCTTGTCTATAGACAAAATCAGGTTCCAGGATTACAGTAATCAATGTACCACTGCTACCTGAATTATCCTTGTCTATAGACAAAACCTGGTTTCAGTGATTACAGTAATCAATGTACAACTGCTACCTGGATTATCCTTGTCTATAGACAAAACCTGGTTTCAGTGATTACAGTAATCAATGTACAACTGCTACCTGGGTTATCCTTGTCTATAGACAAAACCTGGTTTCAGTGATTACAGTAATCAATGTACCACTGCTACCTGGATTATCCTTGTCTATAGACAAAACCATGTTTCAGTGATTACAGTAATCAATGTACAACTGCTACCTGGATTATCCTTGTCTATAGACAAAACCATGTTCCAGTGATTACAGTAATCAATGTACAACTGCTACCTGGATTATCCTTGTCTATAGACAAAACCATGTTTCAGTGATTACAGTAATCAATGTACAACTGCTACCTGGATTATCCTTGTCTATAGACAAAACCATGTTCCAGTGATTACAGTAATCAATGTACAACTGCTACCTGGATTATCCTTGTCTATAGACAAAACCATGTTTCAGTGATTACAGTAATCAATGTACAACTGCTACCTGGATTATCCTTGTCTATAGACAAAACCATGTTCCAGTGATTACAGTAATCAATGTACAACTGCTACCTGGATTATCCTTGTCTATAGACAAAACCATGTTTCAGTGATTACAGTAATCAATGTACAACTGCTACCTGGATTATCCTTGTCTATAGACAAAATCAGGTTCCAGGATTACAGTAATCAATGTACCACTGCTACCTGAATTACCCTTGTCTATAGACAAAACCAGGTTCCAGTGATTACAGTAATCAATGTACAACTGCTGCCTGGATTATCCTTGTCTATAGACAAAACCAGGTTCCAGTGATTACAGTAATCAATGTACAACTGGTACCTGGATTATTCTTGTCTATAGACAAAACCAGTTTCCAGGATTACAGTAATCAATGTACAACTGGTACCTGGATTATCCTTGTCTATAGACAAAACCAGGTTCCAGTGATTACAGTAATCAATGTACAACTGCTACCTGGATTATCCTTGTCTATAGACAAAACCAGGTTCCAGTGATTACAGTAATCAATGTACCACTACTACCTGGATTATCCTTGTCTATAGACAAAACCATGTTCCAGTGATTACAGTAATCAATGTACAACTGCTACCTGGATTATCTTTGTCTATAGACAAAACCATGTTTCAGTGATTACAGTAATCAATGTACAGCTGCTACCTGGATTATCCTTGTCTATAGACAAAACCAGGTTCCAGTGATTACAGTAATCAATGTACAACTGCTACCTGGATTATCCTTGTCTATAGACAAAACCTGGTTTCAGTGATTACAGTAACCAATGTACAACTGCTATCTGGAATATTCTTGTCTATAGACAAGACCAGGTTTCAGTGATTACAGTAATCAATGTACCACTACTACCTGGATTATCCTTGTCTATAGACAAAACCTGGTTTCAGTGATTACAGTAATCAATGTACAACTGCTACCTGGATTATCCTTGTCTATAGACAAAACCAGGTTCCAGTGATTACAGTAATCAATGTACAACTGCTACCTGGATTATCCTTGTCTATAGACAAATCCAGGTTCCAGGATTACAGAAATCAATCTACAACTGCTATCTGGAATATTCTTGTCTATAGACAAAACCATGTTCCAGTGATTACAGTAATCAATGTACAACTGTTACCTGGATTATCCTTGTCTATAGACAAAACCAGGTTCCAGTGATTACAGTAATCAATGTACAACTGCTACCTGGATTATCCTTGTCTATAGACAAAACCATGTTCCAGTGATTACAGTAATCAATGTACAACTGCTACCTGGATTATCCTTGTCTATAGACAAGACCAGGTTTCAGTGATTACAGTAATCAATGTACAACTGCTACCTGGATTATCCTTGTCTATAGACAAAACCTGGTTTCAGTGATTACAGTAATCAATGTACCACTACTACCTGGATTATCCTTGTCTATAGACAAAACCAGGTTCCAGTGATTACAGTAATCAATGTACCACTGCTACCTGGATTATCCTTGTCTATAGACAAAACCTGGTTTGAGTGATTACAGTAATCAATGTACCACTACTACCTGGATTATTGTTGTCTATAGACAAAACCAGGTTCCAGTGATTACAGTAATCAATGTACAGCTGCTGCCTTGATTATCCTTGTCTATAGACAAAACCATGTTCCAGTGATTACAGTAACCAATGTACAACTGCTATCTGGAATATTCTTGTCTATAGACAAGACCAGGTTTCAGTGATTACAGTAATCAATGTACCACTACTACCTGGATTATCCTTGTCTATAGACAAAACCTGGTTTCAGTGATTACAGTAATCAATGTACAACTGCTACCTGGATTATCCTTGTCTATAGACAAAACCATGTTCCAGTGATTACAGTAATCAATGTACCACTGCTACCTGGATTATCCTTGTCTATAGACAAAACCAGGTTCCAGTGATTACAGTAATCAATGTACAACTGCTACCTGGATTATCCTTGTCTATAGACAAAACCAGGTTCCAGGATTACAGAAATCAATGTACAACTGCTATCTGGAATATTCTTTTCTATAGACAAAACCATGTTCCAGTGATTACAGTAATCAATGTACAACTGCTACCTGGATTATCCTTGTCTATAGACAAAACCATGTTCCAGTGATTACAGTAATCAATGTACAACTGCTACCTGGATTATCCTTGTCTATAGACAAAACCATGTTCCAGTGATTACAGTAATCAATGTACAACTGTTACCTGGATTATCCTTGTCTATAGACAAAACCTGGTTTCAGTGATTACAGTAACCAATGTACAACTGCTATCTGGAATATTCTTGTCTATAGACAAGACCAGGTTTCAGTGATTACAGTAATCAATGTACCACTACTACCTGGATTATCCTTGTCTATAGACAAAACCTGGTTTCAGTGATTACAGTAATCAATGTACAACTGCTACCTGGATTATCCTTGTCTATAGACAAAACCATGTTCCAGTGATTACAGTAATCAATGTACCACTGCTACCTGGATTATCCTTGTCTATAGACAAAACCAGGTTCCAGTGATTACAGTAATCAATGTACAACTGCTACCTGGATTATCCTTGTCTATAGACAAAACCAGGTTCCAGGATTACAGAAATCAATCTACAACTGCTATCTGGAATATTCTTGTCTATAGACAAAACCATGTTCCAGTGATTACAGTAATCAATGTACAACTGCTACCTGGATTATCCTTGTCTATAGACAAAACCAGGTTCCAGTGATTACAGTAATCAATGTACAACTGCTACCTGGATTATCCTTGTCTATAAACAAAACCATATTCCAGTGATTACAATAATCAATGTACAACTGCTACCTGGATTATCCTTGTCTATAGACAAGACCAGGTTTCAGTGATTACAGTAATCAATGTGCCACTGGTACCTGGATTATCCTTGTCTATAGACAAAACCAGGTTCCAGTGATTACAGTAATCAATGTACAACTGCTACCTGGATTATCCTTGTCTATAGACAAGACCAGGTTTCAGTGATTACAGTAATCAATGTACAACTGCTACCTGGATTATCCTTGTCTATAGACAAAACCATGTTCCAGTGATTACAGTAATCAATGTACCACTGCTACCTGGATTATCCTTGTCTATAGACAAAACCATGTTTCAGTGATTACAGTAATCAATGTACAACTGCTACCTGGATTATCTTTGTCTATAGACAAAACCATGTTTCAGTGATTACAGTAATCAATGTACAACTGCTACCTGGATTATCCTTGTCTATAGACAAAACCATGTTCCAGTGATTACAGTAATCAATGTACAACTGTTACCTGGATTATCCTTGTCTATAGACAAAACCTGGTTTCAGTGATTACAGTAATCAATGTACAACTGCTACCTGGATTATCCTTGTCTATAGACAAAACCAGGTTCCAGTGATTACAGTAATCAATGTACAACTGCTACCTGGATTATCCTTGTCTATAGACAAAACCATGTTCCAGTGATTACAGTAATCAATGTACCACTGCTACCTGGATTATCCTTGTCTATAGACAAAACCATGTTTCAGTGATTACAGTAATCAATGTACAACTGCTACCTGGATTATCCTTGTCTATAGACAAAACCATGTTCCAGTGATTACAGTAATCAATGTACAACTGCTACGTGGATTATCCTTGTCTACAGAGAAAACCTGGTTTGAGTGATTACAGTAATCAATGTACAACTGCTACCTGGATTATCCTTGTCTATAGACAAAACCATGTTCCAGTGATTACAGTAATCAATGTACAACTGCTACCTTGATTATCCTTGTCTATAGACAAAACCATGTTCCAGTGATTACAATAATCAATGTACAACTGCTACCTGGATTATCCTTGTCTATAGACAAAACCAGGTTTCAGTGATTACAGTAATCAATGTACAACTGCTACCTGGATTATCCTTGTCTATAGACAAAACCATGTTCCAGTGATTACAGTAATCAATGTACAACTGCTACGTGGATTATCCTTGTCTACAGAGAAAACCTGGTTTGAGTGATTACAGTAATCAATGTACAACTGCTACCTGGATTATCCTTGTCTATAGACAAAACCATGTTCCAGTGATTACAGTAATCAATGTACAACTGCTACCTTGATTATCCTTGTCTATAGACAAAACCATGTTCCAGTGATTACAATAATCAATGTACAACTGCTACCTGGATTATCCTTGTCTATAGACAAAACCAGGTTTCAGTGATTACAGTAATCAATGTACAACTGCTACCTGGATTATCCTTGTCTATAGACAAAACCAGGTTTCAGTGATTACAGTAATCAATGTACAACTGCTACCTGGATTATTCTTGTCTATAGACAAAACCAGGTTTCAGTGATTACAGTAATCAATGTACAACTGCTACCTGGATTATCCTTGTCTATAGACAAAACCATGTTTCACTGATTACAGTAATCAATGTACAACTGCTGCCTTGATTATCCTTGTCTATAGACAAAATCGGGTTCCAGGATTACAGTAATCAATGTACAACTGCTGCCTTGATTATCCTTGTCTATAGACAAAACCATGTTTCACTGATTACAGTAATCAATGTACAACTGCTGCCTTGATTATCCTTGTCTATAGACAAAACCATGTTCCAGTGATTACAGTAATCAATGTACAACTGCTACGTGGATTATCCTTGTCTATAGACAAAATCAGGTTCCAGGATTACAGTAATCAATGTACAACTGCTGCCTTGATTATCCTTGTCTATAGACAAAACCATGTTTCACTGATTACAGTAATCAATGTACAACTGCTGCCTTGATTATCCTTGTCTATAGACAAAACCATGTTCCAGTGATTACAGTAATCAATATACAACTGCTACCTGGATTATCCTTGTCTATAGACAAAACCATGTTTCAGTGATTACAGTAATCAATGTACAACTGCTACCTGGATTATCCTTGTCTATAGACAAAACCATGTTTCAGTGATTACAGTAATCAATGTACAACTGCTACCTGGATTATCCTTGTCTATAGACAAAACCTGGTTTCAGTGATTACAGTAATCAATGTGCAACTGCTACCTGGATTATCCTTGTCTATAGACAAAACCATGTTCCAGTGATTACAGTAATCAATATACAACTGCTACCTGGATTATCCTTGTCTATAGACAAAACCATGTTTCAGTGATTACAGTAATCAATGTACAACTGCTACCTGGATTATCCTTGTCTATAGACAAAACCATGTTTCAGTGATTACAGTAATCAATGTACAACTGCTACCTGGATTATTCTTGTCTATAGACAAAACCATGTTTCAGTGATTACAGTAATCAATGTACAACTGCTACCTGGATTATCCTTGTCTATAGACAAAACCATGTTTCAGTGATTACAGTAATCAATGTACCACTACTACCTGGATTATCCTTGTCTATAGTCAAAACCATGTTTCATTGATTACAGTAATCAATGTACCACTGCTACCTGGATTATTCTTGTCTATAGACAAAACCAGGTTCCAGTGATTACAGTAATCAATGTACAACTGCTACCTGGATTATCCTTGTCTATAGACAAAACCATGTTCCAGTGATTACAGTAATCAATGTACCACTGCTACCTGGATTATCCTTGTCTATAGACAAAACCATGTTCCAGTGATTACAGTAATCAATGTACAACTGCTACCTGGATTATCCTTGTCTATAGACAAAACCATGTTCCAGTGATTACAGTAATCAATGTACAACTGCTACCTGGATTATCCTTGTCTATAGACAAAACCTGGTTTCAGTGATTACAGTAATCAATGTACAACTGCTACCTGGATTATCATTGTCTATAGACAAAACCAGGTTCCAGTGATTACAGTAATCAATGTACAACTGCTACCTGGATTATTCTTTTCTATAGACAAAACCTGGTTTCAGTGATTACAGTAATCAATGTACAACTGCTACCTGGATTATCCTAGTCTATAGACAAAACCTGGTTTCAGTGATTAGAGTAATCAATGTACAACTGCTACCTGGATTATCCTTGTCTATAGACAAAACCAGGTTTCACTGATTACAGTAATCAATGTACAACTGCTACCTGAATTTTCCTTGTCTATAGACAAAACCAGGTTCCAGTGATTACAGTAATCAATGTACAACTGCTGCCTTGATTATCCTTGTCTATAGACAAAACCAGGTTCCAGTGATTACAGTAATCAATGTACAACTGCTGCCTTGATTATCCTTGTCTATAGACAAAACCAGGTTTCAGTGATTACAGTAATCAATGTACAACTGCTGCCTTGATTATCCTTGTCTATAGACAAAACCATGTTCCAGTGATTACAGTAACCAATGTACAACTGCTACCTGGATTATCCTTGTCTATAGACAAAACCAGGTTTCAGTGATTACAGTAATCAATGTACAACTGCTACCTGGATTATCCTTGTCTATAGACAAAACCTGGTTTCAGTGATTACAGTAATCAATGTACAACTGCTGCCTTGATTATCCTTGTCTATTGACAAAACCATGTTCCAGTGATTACAGTAATCATTTACAACTGCTACCTGGATTATCCTTGTCTATAGACAAAACCTGGTTTCAGTGATTACAGTAATCAATGTACAACTGCTACCTGGATTATCCTTGTCTATAGACAAAACCATGTTTCAGTGATTACAGTAACCAATGTACAACTGTTACCTGGATTATCCTTGTCTATAGACAAAACCAGGTTTCAGTGATTACAGTAATCAATGTACAACTGCTACCTGGATTATCCTTGTCTATAGACAAAACCAGGTTTCAGTGATTACAGTAACCAATGTACAACTGCTACCTGGATTATCCTTGTCTATAGACAAAACCATGTTCCAGTGATTACAGTAATCAATGTACAACTGCTGCCTTGATTATTCCTGTGTATAGACAAAACCAGGTTCCAGTGATTACAGTAACCAATGTACCACTGCTATGTGGATTATTTTTGTGTATAGACAAAACCATGTTCCGTCGATTGCACCACATGTAGAAGAGTTACAAACTGTCACAGTGAAAACCACAGGAGATGTAGTGTGAGCTGGATATGAACATGTGACCCATGTGGTCAAGGGCAACAGCAAGTCTAAGCATCTTTACACGTCCCATTTATACCTCAGGGCCTATTTTCACAAAGCGCCTTGTGACATTTTCTATTGTACATTTGTTGTACGATATTTTGTACATCACTATTACTGTACCATTGTGCTATATGTGCGATTATGATACATTTAAGACATCTTTGTGAATGGACCCTGGCATACCAATTTTGTGACGTTACCACAACAGCGTGCTGTTCCTTTGAAATATGTTGTCACTTTACAGCTCCGTAGGGTCAGTCTCCCGAGTTTAATATGGGGTGATATATAGAAAGCAATTGAACAGGTTTAGATATATCTTCTGATTTATGTTCTTGTGTGGGCTTGGGTTCCCAAAATAGCAAAAACTTATGCTATCTGTGGACCAATTAGTTCCCTATTGTGATGCTCCTTTGCTCCATAATGGTAAAGGGTTGCATGTACCTCCAAAGAGACTTGTTCCTCGAATGTTACAAAGATGAATTAGAACTCCACCACATCTCCACATGTAAATGTGTCACTTAAAAAGACAGAAAAGGGAAGATCCCAGGGGTAAACAAATGTATGGTACCCTGAAAATTAAAAAAAAAAAATACTTTTGATGGGCTCGGGATGTTGGCATCACTTAATGGGATATAGACAGACTTGTCGCAGCTTGGCTAGTTTTAAAAATAGGCTAGTCTTAATAATATCCTAGGCAATTATAGATTTCAGATATGGCATATTTTTACACGCTGTATCGTATTTCTATACGCTGTGAATATTTCTGCACGCTGTGTCATATTTCTACACGCTGTTTCGTATTTCTACACGCTGCGTCATATTTCTACACACTGTGTCTTATTTCTGCAGGGGCCTCCGTGGCTCAGTCGGTTAGTGCGCTAGCGCAGCGTAATGACCCAGAGGCCTCTCACCAATGCGGTCGCTGTTTCAAGTCCAGCTCATGCTGGCTTCCTCTCTGGCCATAAGTGGGAAGGTCTGCCAGCAACCTGTGGATGGTAGTGGGTTTCCCCCGGGCTGTGCCCGGTTTCCTCCCACCAGAATGCTGGCCGCCGTCGTATATTCTTGAGTATGGCGTAAAACACCAATCAAATACATAAATCAAATAAATTATTTCTACATGCTGTCATATTTCTACAAACTGTGGCACATTTCTACATGGTGTGTCATTTCTACATGTTGTTGCACATTTGTACACGCTGTGTCATATTTCTACATGTATCATTTTTCTACATGCTCTGGCGTATTACTACATACAGTGTCATACTTCTACACGCCGTGGCATATTTCTACACGCTATGGCACATTTCTACACGCTGTGTCATATTTCTACACGTCATTTCTCTACATGCTGTGGCATATTTCTACATGCTGTGGCACATTTCCACACGCTGTCATATTTCTACAAGCTGTGGCACATTTCCACATGCTGTGTCATTTCTACATGTTGCACATTTCTACACGCTGTGTCATATTTCTACATGTATCATTTTTCTACATGCTCTTGCGTATTTCTACACACAGTGTCATACTTTTACACGCCGTGGCATATTTCTACAAGCTGTGTCATTTCTGCGTGTTGCACATTTTTACACACTGTGTCATACTTCTACACGCTGTGGCATATTTCTACAAGCTGTGGCACATTTCTACACGCTGTGGCACATTTCTACATGCTGTGTCATTGCTACATGTTGTTGCACATTTCTACATGCTGTGTCATATTTCTACACGTGTCATTTTTCTACAAGCTCTGGCGTATTTCTACACAGTGGATATTAATGTTTTACTTCTACATGCTGTGCCATACTTCTACACGCTGTGGCATATTTTTACATGCTGTCATATTTCTACACGATGTCATTTCTACATGATGTAGCACATTTCTACACGCTGTGGCATATTTCTACATGCTGTGAATATTTTTACATGCTGTGGCACATTTCTACACGCTGTGGCACATTTCTACACTCATATTTTTACACAGTGGCACATTTCTACACTCTGAAAATTTCCCACTTTGGCACATTTCTACACGTCGTGACATTTCTACACACTGTGGCACATTTCTACATGCTGTGAATATTTCTACAGTCTGTCACATTTCTACATGCTGTGAGTATTTCTACATGCTGTGAATATTTCTAAACGCAGTGTCATATTTCTACGTCAAATCTCTACATGCTGTATCACATTTCAACACGCTGTCATATTTCTACATGCCCGGGCACATTTCTACACAGTCATATTTCTATGTCATTTTGTGCACGCTGTGGCATATTTCTAAACACTGACCATTAATGTCATATTTCTACATGCCGTCATACCTCTACACGCTGTCATACTTCTGCTGTGAATGTTTCTAGATGCTGTGGCATATTTCTACACCCCGTGTGACATTTCTACACGCTGTGGCATATTTCTTCTCGCTGTTTCACGTTTCTACACGCTGTGGCACATATCTACACGCTGTCAAATTTCTATATGCGGTGTCGCATTTCTACACGTTGAGTCACATTTCTACACACTCTGGCACATTTCTACATGCTGTGGCATATTTATTTCTGCACACTGTCATATTTGTACACAGTGGCATATTTCTACACACTGTGTCATATTTCTACATGCGGTGTCATATTTCTACATGCGGTGCACCATATTTCTACATGCGGTGTCATATTTCTACATGCGGTGTCATATTTCTACATGCTGTGTCATATTTCTACATGCGGTGTCATATTTCTACACGCTGTCGAAGATTGCCGACGTTAACTAAGGAAATCCTAAGTCCACTGTAAACCAATCAGTGTTCATTCTGTATACCTTTTAAGGATACATGAAACGGTTTGCTTTAATTTACAACATGCAGTTTACAATGTTCCAATATACAGAAGCACAAAAAAGCTTTTCAGCTTTCTGCTTGGCATCAGACTACAGTTTTCCTAAGGCCCCAGCAGTCAGCAGTAAGGTTTTAAGTAGCCTGAGGGAGAAGCGCACTCATGGTGGTGCTAATCTTGTCCCAGCTTCTCATCAAATTTATCGACGTCATTTCCCGCCATCCATGATGGACAGAAAATACGCAGAAAAGAGAGGGGTTATTTAAGAGGATATATAATATGGCTTTGAGCTGAATATTTTTCTTCTTATCCCTTAAAACAACAACCCTGTATTTGAGTTCCTTTTCTGATACGCATCCTTTAGTACAGACCTGTCATGAATACCTGATGGTTGTGAGACACTGGTGTAAAAACTATAGATGTAGAACAAAGTAATATTCAGAGAAATAAAAGCAACAAAGACAGGAAAATTTGTTTGTGTACACATATATTTGTGTTACAAAAGAAAGTGTGAGAGCTAACCTCATTCCTTAAGACATCATTTTACACGCAAGCCTTCGTGTCAACAGATAGTGATCAATGAAAAAAACATCTCCATTTCAAGTGAAGACAAACCGACCCGTACTCTGAGCTCCTTACTTGTTTGATCTGAAGATGCTATATACATCTATAATACTAGAGCTAAAATACGACATACATTGGGAGATTTCTACCAGAAATTGAACGCAAAGTCAGAACTGCTAACAAGATACCTTGTAACTGGTTGTTTAAAAAATTGGCACTCTCACTCCAACACTGCTACGGGCATCATTACTCTGTACACCCTATCTGAACAGACCCACTCCCCTCCCCAATTCATTCACGCTAGTGCGGTGATATGGTAAGGAGTGTTCACGAGCTTAACCTTTTTTTTTCACAAATCTACTCTACAGTTTCTCTCCTGAATGTTTGAAAATTACACTAATTCTCAAACACCTTAAGACTGGCATACCCTAAAGTGATTAGAGTGTAAAGTTTCTTCTAAGAAGGCTGTAAACCAAAGAGCTAATATAATAAAGTATTCACTCAACCAGCCCTAACCAGCATACCAAAAATGGGAGCTGTAATTTCTCATATCCCCAAAATCCTTTCATACTTGTCAGCAGAAATTTTCGATCTGTCCCTGATAAGGAGTCCATAAAATATGGCAATGGCAACAGCACAAGTCACAAAGCTGACAGGACATCACATGAATTTTTCCATTTGCTCCGAAAACGTTTTTCCCTCCTCCTCACAATGAAGACATTTTGTTTATTTCCTCCACCAGCCGCTTCCCGTGCTCGACCCAGTCGATTGGTGCTGCATTCACACAAACTGTCTTCAAGCGACTTTCATCCTGAAAACAAGCGATCAATTGACGAAAATATTAGTCCGGGATTTCGATTTTGTATTATACTCCAGTCATGGTACAACACTGTTCTTAAAAGTTCATTTTATTATTAACATAGAGGTTTGACAAGTTTCAAAGCTTATTTCTGAACACTGATAGAATATATGGCAAGGTGTTCATTTTTTCCTAATTTCATTGTTTTTTCGAGCTATCATTCAGATGATGGTGGGCATCCTTGTTTTAGGAAGCTGGAATGAGAGGAGTTACCTTTGGCAAGGTACTGGTGACTCAAAAACAATGAGAGAAATGTACCAGTGAACATCCTAGTTCTGATGTACCGATATGCACACCATACTGGTGGCAGACAACTACACAAGTATTCTTCCATGAACAAACATGGCTCAAATAGGTCACCAATGACTCAGAAACAACAACAGAACAGGAATCCACAAATCCCCTGGCCAAGGCCATGGAATGAGTTCAATATTAAAATGGTTTGATTTAATAAATACTCACGTTGTATGTTTCCACCTTGGCTCGTAGCTTAAAAATGTAGGTCTTGAACAAGGCTTGCTGGAAAACCTGGTCAAAAGCTACTTCATTCTGAAAGATGACAAAAAACCATTCACGTACAAAGTGATACCTGGCCATACTGTTTACCAGAGGATGATTTAATGCTGTACCGACATGCATTTCACTTACACAATGGCAGTCATTGAACCAATGGAAACCAGCCAGTACCCGAAGGAAACCAGCTAGCACCCGAATGAAACCAGCCAGTACCTGAAGGAAACCAGCCAGTACCCGAAGGAAACTACTTTTTTTAACCAGGTATCTGCCAAAAGGTCTCAGCGGATTCATCACTTTGATGCTGAACGCAGCTGAATCAGTAGTCAGGGGGCCAACTGGCAGAAGCAAACGAGATGCTCATATTCATGAAGGATTAAGGCCCTCCATCAATGCAAAATCTTTGCAATAAGTTGTACTCTCATGATCTCCATACATTTTTGACAGATGATCTTGGTAAACAAGTGGCATACAATATAACATATGAATATTTCCAAAATTGTCACGTCAGAATTGTGGCACAAAATTCTGTGTAAATACTGTGAAATCTGTTCTGTTGAACTTTAAATCATTATGAAGGCTAAATCAGAAGAAAAAGAATGGTTATGGCCTAACACCACATCAGTAATATTTCAACCGTATCTTGGCTATAAAAACCAACCAAACAAAACTTTACAATTGCCTTGTTTGTGTTTAATGGTCACTGCAGAAACAAAAGCGTATCTTACAGATTCTCTCATATCCCCGAGCTGGTCCGCTCCAGCACCTAACAGCATTTCTGCAGACTCCTGGAAACACGTCACCCACTGGTTGTCTGAGAAATCAGACAAGTTAGCCTGCAAAACAAATAAGATGTTAATATGATTTAATATTTATTTCACTCCAGTTAAATGATACATTGATAAAATATTTGACTCCATGCTGGAGGATCCCAGAACTTTACTGGGATTCCCTTACTTGATATGCAAGAAACCGTATGATGTAAGCTAACTAATGACTTCAGTTGTGAAAGGCTATACTGGGACGACATAGGAACACACCTTTGCCACATACAATCAACAGGAGCAAAAACAATGAGATTATAAAGTTACGCATTACCACAAAAGTAAACACAAAAAATTGCATTTCTCCCTTGTTGTTCATTAGATGCACTAACCATGTGAGAAAAGATGTGTGTTGTTCACTAGATGCACTAACCATGTGAGAGAAGATGTGTACATTGTTCATTAGATGCACTAACCATGTGAGAAAAGATGTGTGTTGTTCACTAGATGCACTAACCATGTGAGAGAAGATTTGTACATTGTTCATTAGATGCACTAACCATGTGAGAAAAAATGTGTGTATGTTGTTCATTAGATGCACTAACCATGTGAGAAAAGAGAAACTGTATCCCTGTTACAATTACACGAATGTTTTCCAAAACGAGCAGATCAGGCACCCAAAAATGAGAAGAATTACAGTACAATGTATGTGCTAAAAAAAAAAAAAAAAATTAAGGCAAACTGAATCTTAAAACCTGACATTTGGCCTTAGACTATGGACAAAATAACCTGTGACCAAAAGAGCTTTTACGCTTACAGAGACCATACACAACAACATACTGATAGAATCATCCTCCATTTGTGGTTGGGGAATTCCTTCTGACACTTCTCACACCGGTACAAACCGTTCCCTTGATCCACAACCTTCTTGTTACAGTTCTCTGAGGGACACGCCTGAGAAAAGCAGAAATAAAAACTAACAGATCTCTGAGGGACACGCCTGAGAAAAGCAGAATATAAACTAACAGTTCTCTGAGGGACATGCCTGAGAAAAGCAGAATAGAAACTAACAGTTCTCTGAGGGACACGCCTGAGAAAAGCAGAAATAAAGACTTATGGTTCTCTGAGGGACACGCCTGAGAAAAGCAGAAATAGAAACTAACAGTTCTCTGAGGGACACGCCTGAGGAAAGCAGAATAGAAACTAACAGTTCTCTGAGGGACACGCTTGAGAAAAGCAGAAATAGAAACTAACAGTTCTCTGAGGGACACGCCTGAGAAAAGCAGAAACAGAAACTAACAGTTCTCTAAAGGAAATGCCTGAGAAAAGCAGAGACAAAAACTAAAGTTACATCACTTAACACAAGACAATTTTTATGCCAGAGAGGCATGTTATGGCAGGGGATACCTATAGCAAGCTTTTAAACCACAAGCCCTGGAATCTGCAAGTCAAGTTACAATGGGATACAGATGCAGAAAACCACCAGAAAGCCAGCACTAGGGAACACAAATGCATTTAAACATTATGGGGAAATTCCTAAGTAGAGCTTGTTTCTTGGAGTTGAGGATTAACTCTCCACTTCAGGTTTTCATTTTCTTTCTGGACATAATGTATTTCAACAAATATAATAAGTACAGAGCAGTGAGCAAATCACAAAAGCTGAATTTGAACAAAATGGCTCCTGGTTTGAAGATGTTCTCACTATGGTCTAGAATTTGTCACCTTACCTGATACATGCAGTTTTCTTTGCGCAGGAAGAGTACAGTCCCCTTGGCTGTGAAGTAGTCAGCTTTGTCTCCATGACCCAGGTTCTCAGTCTTAACTTGTGAGAAGTATTTCCAGTTTGTGCTAGAACCTGTTCGAAGTTTGAACATATGATTGGATGGAATCTTTCTTTTTGACAGGTAAAAACTAAACCTGTTAATCTATTAATTATAACACAAGATTAGGTTAATTTATACACAAGATATTTCTACCCCAGACTTGCCACTTAAACGAAAACATCCATACCACTGAACCTTATAAAAAAGTCATCAATTCAGCTGACCAAATGGACAGCAAAGTTTGCTCCTATTTCTAACTGTTGTCATCAGAATTTTTTCTTTAAATATAAAGGATGAGATGTGATTTTCTTTGCTATGTTTAAGCTACCACACACGGTCCACTTTTCATCACCTGATACAAACCCCAATTACCGAATGCACCACAGCTAACAATCAGTATTACTGATGTTATAAGACATAACTGGGTCAATAATTCTATTTCATACACTTAAAAAAAAGATGGTTTTTTGGTTCCAATACACACATGCAATTGGAAGTAGGGGGAAAAAAAACCCAAAACAAAAATGTGCCTGATACCCTGAAAGTGTTGAACCTACCTGCCCCAGCCCCCATTCCTCCCTCGTTCCTGTATCCTGTGAAGTCCATGTTCTGGCCTACCTTGTCATACCACCCCCTCAACATTTGAGCCTCTCGGATGTCTGGGTTCACAATCATCTGACTGCTGGCCAAACAAGACAGTGAGCGACCTGAAGCACATGAAAACAAGGACGGACATATTTCTATTCGTTTCTACATATTACATGTTTTCACTTTTATCAGGCCAATGAGCTAATATCCACGTTCTCAAAAAAGCTTCTTTTTTGTATAAAATAAATAAAAACATGTCTGTTTTTAACACTGTACTCAAGGCTTTGTGACTTGTATGACTACAGTCAGGTAAAGATCAGAGTGACTGAAGTGAACAACCCCGCTTTGCCACCAGAGCCTGGAGTAAACAACCCCGCTTTGCCACTGGTGCCTGGAGTAAACGACCCTGCTTTGCCACCAGTGCCGGAGTGAATGACCCCGCTTTGCCACCAGTGCCTGGAGTAAACAACCCTGCTTTGCCACCAGTGCCGGAGTGAATGACCCCGCTTTGCTACCAGTGCCTGACAAATCTTCTGATTTACAGCTACAGACAAAGCAGTGCGAGCTCGTTGACCAAGGCAGGACAAAACGGTCGCAGCGAGCCTGCATTTTAACCGTCTAAGCCAGCAAGGACCACCCACCCTCAATGTATTAGTTTCTACTGTCAGGTCGTTTTGTCCTTCAATTGATGTCATAATGAGCTGGGAACGGAACGCTTGATGCTAATAAAATGGCCCCAAGGTCCTGGCAGCATTTGACAGGTACCCAAGGCTTGCTTGAAAACCCAGAAAACACTGCCCCACGTCTGATGTTTTACCTCCGTAGTCAGAGAGTCTGCAGCCTTTAACAGCCATCACCTGTGAGCCCTTCATCTCAAACGACTCAGCCTGCAGTCAGAAAACACAATATAATATAATAAGCAGAGAAAAACAAGTAAGGTATAGTTGAAAAACATAGGCTTCACAAAAAGTATAATATTATTAGTCAACACAGAATAATGTCTTCAGAATATGCTTGAATAAACGCCTTGGAAACATGCTAAAAAGTTGAAGAACTACAGTAATTCCATTTTATCTAGAACTCATCAATCCTACTTTGCCATTTTATGGTGGGGTAATTCTAAGTCGCAGCACTGGCCAACAGACGCAAAATTGACCTACAACATGTTACACTTGCTCACTATCCTGGCATGGTGGCTGTTGTCTTTTCATACAGTGAGACAGGGAAAAAAAACCTGCATCCTCTCAGACTATGAGGAGAACTCCTAGAACATGTGACCCAATTCAAAGGACTATGTCACTGCCACCCCCCCCCCCCCCCCCCACTCCAGGATTCCTGACTAGTTTCCTCACCTCATTCCCCCAGAGTGTCAAATTCACCCCCATCCCCGATTGGTCCACGAGCTGCAGCTCTCGTTTGGAGATCTCTCTGTTACTCTGGCGACCCACCACGGTGCCAACATCTCCTGCAGACCTCACGACCCCGATGACATCTGTAATACAAACACCACAAGACAGGCTTGGTAACTGAGGGCATCAGAACATGAACCGTGGATAGAAATGGGGAAAACTTCAAGTCTGATTCAAGCAGTGTGCTCTTTCCTTCTTCCCTGTGTTATGCAATTCTTTCTGTATAGTTGCGCCTGTAGAGCAAAGAAGTAGTTCACAAGCATTACAGTGCAAAGGTCGAGAATGATTTTTTTCTCAAGTGAACAGCTTTGAACTGGCTTTGTGTAGCCTGTAAATTTTCAGCACTCACGTCCACTGCGACTTACTGATCACCTAAATCCCCTAAATACACCTAAATACAGACTGAGAATTGTTTTGTCTACATCAGACAGGTGAGGTTTATGGGTGGGAAAAATTGGTGTGGCTGAAATAAACCACCAGCCTTTGGCAACTACCTGATGGCTTTCTGACTCTGAGCCATAAGCGAAGCATCCAGCAGATCTCCAGAAAGGTTCAGTGTGAGGAAAACAGATGACCTAAATAATCCGCACAATGAACTTTGCAACTTTAGTGAAAACAAACAAATCATTTTTGGCATCACTTTCAGGACAAATGTTTGCACAATCTCCACTAGAAAAAGTGCTTTAGATTTACAGTATATCTTTTCCATTGGCTTTGCTTTCAACATGCTGGGTTTGAACACAGTCTCACTGTGACTAAACTCTTATGGAGATCTGAGAAATGCCGAATCAAGACTATTCCTGACATATGTTTTAACACTATACAGGAAGAAATCTGCATAAATTGCAAAGATGACGTCACAATTCTTTTCAACAGGCATGGCACTACTCATCTGTACAAGTGATTCTCACCTATAAGAGCCCCAGGTTGGTGGCTATCTAATTTATTGATTTCCACAAAGTCAAAGGTCATAGTTGGGAGGTCAACAGACTCGTCACACAGCTCAATCATCGTGTCAGAGTTGAAGGTCATCTCGTAGTCGTTGTTGATAGAGGTGTACTGTTTGTTGGCCGTCTTCAGTGTGCCTTTGCTGATGTAATATACCTGGGAAGAAATAAAAGGATAATATTTATAACATGTGGGAAGAAAATGGAATCCCTGAATGAAATAACTACACAACAATAGAACACTACAAGAAATGCCATTTTCTTGTTTCTGTGTCAGAGTTACAAATAGCCCATGGACTGAGTCTCTTACACGCTAACAAGTCTGACAGAGCGACAAGTACAGCAAATGACCTAAAATATTGCCCAAAACAAAGAAGCTTTTCACAGGCAAATAAATGTCATTAAAATATTATTGGTGCAGAAAAAACTTTCCAAAGGGATCCTCATCCCACCTGCAAGGCAAAGTTCAAATCTACTTTCTAAGATCACTAAAACATTCAGAATCAGGCAAAATGAGAAAATTTAAAGTCATTTACAAAAGATATATGTTGTAATCAATAATGTTTCAATTAGATAACGATGGTCAGACTTACGCTGTCTTGTGAACAGGGCCCACAGTCCGAATAACGATGGTCAGACTTACGCGGTCTAGTGAACAGGGCCCACAGTCCGAATAACGATGGTCAGCCTTATGTGGTCTTGTGAACAGGGCCCACAGTCCGAATAACGATGGTCAGACTTAAGCTGTCTTGTGAACAGGGCCCACTGTCCGAATAACGATGGACAGCCTTACGCTGTCTTGTGAATAGGGCCCACAGTCCGAATAACGATGGTCAGCCTTACGCTGTCTTGTGAACAGGGCCCACTGTCCGAATAACGATGGTCAGACTTACGCTGTCTTGTGAACAGGGCCCACAGTCCGAGGCAGACTTACTGATGGGCCAGGACACCAGAAAAAAAAACGGTGACCTCTCAGGGACTTACCTTGTTGACCTTTCGGGCTTACCTTGTTGACCTCTCATGGGATTACCTTGCTGATCTCTTAAGGGCTTACCCTGTTGACCTCTCAAGGACCTACTTTGTTGACCTCTCATGGGCTTACCCTGTTGACCTCTCATGGGCTTACCTTGTTAACCTGGCTTGCCTTGTTGACCTCTCATGGGCTTACCTTGTTGACCTCCAGAAAGTCGTAGAATTTGTCCACAGCATCGTTAAATCCCGTGGCTCGAATCTCTCCACTCTCATCCAGGAGGTTGACACTGAACAGCTTCCCTTCACCCCGAGAGTTGCTCCATGTGCGGATAGAGGACTTGTTGGTGACGCGTGCCCGAATTCTCCATCTGGAAGCGTAACACCACAACCATGGTCAGGGACGGCTTTTCAGCAATTCAAATCAACTTGATAAACACTGTCCAGTTCTCAAGAACAAATATACACTTTCCTGATATTGATCTTTAACAATGATCAATTACATCCTGTGAAGAGTAAATTTTGTTTTGAGTGAAAGTTTCCCATGACAAAATAGTCTTTTTTTTTTTTTATTTACCCTTTTTTTTTGGTCCTTTCTGGTATCATAATACAAATATATTTATTCGAACATATTTCATATTAAAGACTGTTAAAGTGCATATTTCCCATTTCTACTTTACCTGTTCTGGTAAGGTGTGAGGCTAATGATGGAATGAATCCGTCCCCCACCCCCAGGGGTACCAGGTGTGTCCATGACCTTCTTACCATAAGGAGCTGGAGGACCATGTTTGCTTGTGTTGTTGTTGTTGTTGTTCATTCCACCTGAAGACAAGAAGATTGATGAGCGAATGTCAGTATCGCGAGAAACTGATTGGAAACATGTATCCATGTATGTTTTACTTACTTATTCGGTTAGTTGGGCTTCTACCCCAGCATAACACCAGTTAGGTTTACAGGTAAATGAAATTTTCACTTATGCAATGCCAGTCAGGTTTAAGGTTGGAGGAAACTGGGATAAACCACTGACCTTCAGTAGATCACAGACACACTTCCCAAATGTGATGTTCAGATGCAGTACAAAAGTGTGGAAGTTTATACCAGTTACCTGTGAATTTGTTGGTGGCGTGTCCATTCTGCACAGGTGCTTGCTGCTGGACTGGGGCCGGATCTGGAATCAAAACAGTTATAAAACAGATAAGAAGTTTTGTACCAAAACATGACAAGTGGGAGCCTCCATGGCCATGACCCATGAGCAATGCGGTTGTTGTAGGTTCCAGTCCAGCTCATGCTGGCTTCCCCTCTGGCTGTACATGGAAAGGTCTGCAAGCACCCTCCAAACTATGCCCAGTTTCCTCCCACCATAATGCTGGACACCATCGTATAAGTGAACTATTCTTGAATACTGTGTAAAACACCATCTAAATAAAAAATAAATAAATAAACATGACTGACACTTAGATCTTCCCATTACCCTATTTTGTCAACATTTTCACGTTCACCTGGTGTTTTTAGAATATCAAGAGCATGTATACTCTTGTGCGTCTTTGTGTACTCAAAAACAATTGTTTTTTTTTAGTAAAGATATGACATTAGCTTAACCCACCACACAAATTAACTCCATAATCGTAACATCAATGTGGATAAATTGCATCCAAAGATTACCTTAAACATGTTAATGGGTTGAAGTAATAGGATAGCCCAGTGTGACAAAGCAAGGAATACCACATGAAAGATTCCACATTACATGACACCAAATACAGAAATTCTGTGTACAACATTTCGGTTTTGAGGAAATGATCAATAACAAAGGAATTCTGTAACAAACAAAGGAAAACATGTCACATAGAGAGGAAACCACAAAAAAAACAAGGAACATACCATTCTGTAGCACACAGAGAAAAACACGACCACCATCTTGGCAAGTGGCTAAACCATTGTAAGATAAAGCTGAAGACAAGTAAACACTGTCAGGACTGAACAGCAAATCCCATGGCAAGGGCAACTGGACAAGGGGAATTCAACATGGGGCAACTGCACAAGGGGTAGCTCAACAAGGGGCAACTCGACAAGGGGTAACTCAACAAAGGGCAATTCAACATGGGGCAACTCAACAAGGGGAGAGCACTTTTAACTACATGAATTTGCAGTGTAACAACCCTCGAATTTCCACCATGACATCCTTCAAAAAAAAAAACCTTCACAAATGGAAATGACAAATTTTATTTTATTAAGTACATACTTTACCCACCAGGCAGGTATGTGCGCAAGGGGGATAACTCACTTGAGCTCTGTTCACCAGGCCTGTACTGCTGTGGGTTTCCAATTCTCTGACCGACCTCTTGGCCCCGTGCCAACACAGTTATCCCTAACAGAATCATCACACGTCTACAAACAGAATCATCACATGTCTACAATAGAATCATCAAGGCACAGTCCAAGTGCTTCCAAAGTACTGGTTCATCAAAAACAGCAGCTAGTACATAAATGTTAATTGTCTAGTTGAAATATATACCATATTTGTTTATTTCTGTTTTCTTACACATGTACATAAAATAGCAGGTCGACAAACAGAATTATCACATGTCTACAAACAGGTTTATTTTCTTATGCATGCACCTAAAATAACATGAGAGCTCACCGGTCAGGCTGGATGACATTAGCCATGTACTTGTCTATCCGCAGCACAGCCAGACTGTCCATCTCTCCTGACTCCACCATGCTGTTCATTTGTGTGGCCAACATGGCATCTGGAACAACAAACCACAAACACTTTACTCACAATATCCAACACAACACGTTTTAACCTTCTTGTCTTTAACTCTTCTCATGACAATGCCTACTGGTAGCAGACCAGATTAAATGTATATATTTCAGTCTCACTGGAGCCACTCGCCGCAAACACCAGAAATGACGCCTCATCCAGTCACATCATACTGAAACCTGGTCGACCAGTACTTGGCCTAGTCATCTTATGCTAAGAGCCAAGCGAGGTAGTGCAAGGATTCCTGAATTAGCCTGTCCGATATCCCAAACAAATACACATGTACATGGTTTTACAGAAAACTAGCATCACTTGTGATCTCTGTAAGTGTAACTACATGTAGTACCTCACAAAGAAAACTGATGCTGCAGGTAAAGTTGATCATTCTAAAACATATCTGATTCAGAGTACCCTATTTCTTCAATCTTTTCACATGTTTACCTTGTGTTGTTTTCAGCATATTTTTTTTTAGTATTTCTTTAGTCAGATTCTAACAATTATATTTTCTGTGAAGCACTGATGTCAGCAAAATCCTCCGAAACAGATTTCATCACTATAATCAGTCAAGGTTGATAAACTACATTCAAATTTTACCTCAACTGTACAAAATGGTTAAAGAAATAATCTCTGTGGCTACTTCGCTAGTCTTCTCACATTTATTTGATTTGTGTTTTACGCTGTATTCAAGAATAATTCACTTATATGACGGTGGTGAGCATGATGGTGGAAGGAAACTGGACAGAGCCTGGGGAAAACCCCCAAGACCATACACGGGTTGCTTCAGGTGAGGAAGCCAGCATGAGCTAGACTTGAACTCAAAGCATTAGTGGGAGGCTCCTGGATCATTGCCCCACGCTGGCATGCTAACCACCTCGGCCACAGAGGCCCCTGGGTCATTGCCCCATGCTGGCGTGCTAACCATCTCGGCCACGGAGGCCCCTGGGTCATTGCCCCACGCTGGCAAGGAAAACCACCTTGGCCACGGAGGCCCTGGGTCAATGCCCCACCCTGGCAGGATAACCTCCTCGGCCACGGAGGCCCCTGGGTCATTGCAACACGCTGTCACGATAACCACCTCGGCCACTGAGACCCCTGGGTCATTGCCCACCCTAGCAGGATAACCACCTCAGCCACGGAGGCCCCTTGGTCATTGTCCCATGCTGGCGTGCTCACCATCTTGGCCACGGAGGCCCATGGGTCATTGCCCCACCCTGGCAGGATAACCACGGAGGCCACTGGGTCATTGCTCACCCTGGCAGGATAACCTCCTCGGCCACGGAGGCCCCTGGGTCATTGCCCACCCTGGCAAGGATAACCACCTCGGCCACGGAGGCCCCTGGGTCATTGCAACACGCTGTCGTGATAACCACCTCGGCCACTGAGACCCCTGGGTCATTGCCCACCCTGGCGGGATAACCACCTCGGCCACGGAGGCCCCTGGGTCATTGCCCACCCTGGCAGGATAACCACCTCGGCTACGGAGACCCCTGGGTCATTGCGCCACGCTGGCGCGCTAACCTCCTCGGCCACAGAGGCCCCTGGGTCATTGCCCACCCTGGCAGGATAACCACCTCGGCCACGGAGGCCCCTGGGTCATTGCACTATGCTGTCGTGATAACCACCTCGGCCACGGACGCCCTTCTATACACATTAATGATCTTCAAACATACTGACACCTGAATTATGTGAATTCTGATTTCTTCATTACAGCCTCTTGAAGTTCTTAACCAGACAAAATGGCCATGACATACGTGAGTAGCTGTGCTTCCCGTCCGACAACAGTAGCCTGTATCTGTCTGCATTACCAGATCCTGTGATCTTCTTAGAGCTCTGAAACAAACAAAAATTCTTTAAGGTTTAACATTCAAATGATATTTTTCAATTGATAGATGATTATAATCATATGCAACGGCCATCAAGTTTTATGGCAGAGGAGACCTGAAAACTATCTGATCTAAAGCCACAACCAAACATAGGTCAGGGGGAGAGTCTTTGAGACGGCCAATTCTGACAACATTAACATGGAAGAGATGCAGAAAACTTTTATCTTTCACAGCAAATTCATCTGTGATGTATGCCCCAACTATGGAAGGCATGTGCACTGGTGCTAACTTTTATCTTACTAGTACTTGTGGGTAA
Organism: Liolophura sinensis; assembly: GCF_032854445.1. NCBI lineage: Eukaryota > Metazoa > Mollusca > Polyplacophora > Chitonida > Chitonidae > Liolophura > Liolophura sinensis. The sequence goes on from NC_088304.1 coordinate 872,523, forward strand.
CTACATGTAATTAGATTTACCCTCTATCCATCTATTCTATGTACGTACCTGTTCCACGTGTATCTATTTAAGCTATGTAAATGACAATGTCATACAGAGCAAGCTTTGTGGCGTTTTATTCTGCCAGAAAGCTTCATGGTTGAAACTCTTCCTGCGTTCCATACATGGCAAATGAACAAAATCACATTATCCATTAAACTACCAATGCTTACCAGGAGTTGAAGAACGGGCTTCTCCACCTGTTCCCCATTTATCACCCTCTGTAACAGACAAAACAACATCATGCTGAACGAGTCCAGTCAGTGGCACTGAGGCTATGTTATCGCTCACTGATGACGGTACAACAGTCCCAGATAAAAGCTATTGTAGTGTACATTCTATCAGTCCTTTCAATGAAAGGATTATTCTTACTCATGCCCAAATAGGCAAAGGCGACCAGTTAACTGTTTGGCCAGATCACAAACAGCACTATCCATTATTGCCATCAAAATGTCTTGGCTGTTCGCCTGGCGATTATTGTCATTATGAAAACGGAAGGTCTGTGATGTAAGCTCAGTGTTGTCATGTGCTATCAGACTGAAACAATTTCCTAACTGGCCATCTTAACCAAACGGATTGGTCAGCAGAAACAAGAAAAGTCTGCTCAATGGTCCTACCCTGATTTGTACAGGCACTCTCAACAGAGATCAGTCAGTCAGTCCTAATCTACCTAGTAGCAGCTAGGTGTCAGATCCATGTTTAACAACACCTAACTGCTATGAATCAGTTCAGAATTTTATGAACATCTCAATGTGCAGAATCAGTTTGAAAAACATGCGATGTGAAGCTCTCATGTCATACAAGGTTTAACAATAAATAAATCTGATTCTGAAGTAGTGCAGACGAAACGATTCAAAGACGTTGACCTTTAACTTCCGTTACACTCAGTCAAGAGATTCAAAATACTGATTATAGAGTTTAAAAGATTCAAAAGTATGCTATAAGCTGGAGAAGTACTGAATATATTTCAGTACAACTCAATTCTGAAAAGGACACTTCTTGTGAAATATTTAGAGCTCAGGACGTCTTTATCAGTTTGGTATGAAAGTGTTGTTTAAACTAGATGTTCACGCCATGCTCTACAGTAAGTACAACAACTATCTCATCATAAACTCTACTGCCAGACATACATCAGCTTCGGCTTTCTTCTTCTTCTTCCGCATAATCTGTAGGACACACTCTCTAGAAAGTTGTACGAGAACCCCAATTCCATATATTACTTTCAGCACCCGATCACAGCGAAGTATACTTCCACGACTTTTACTGTTACATGCATCCACAATCCGTGGATAGAGCGCTCTAACATTTTACAAGCTATATGTTTCTTCGTTTTAAAAGTATCAGGTTTTAATCCGTTTTATCCCATTTGAAGGAAAAATTTGTACAGAGAATTGTGATGTATATGTACTGTTTTAATATTTAATATTGTTTGATTGATGTTAACAAGGAAATAGTGTTAATTAAAAAATTAATCATTAAATTACATTTGATATCCTTTGTTTATGTATTACGTCACTCATATAAATAGTTGACTGGATAGAACCTGGATCTCAAGGCTTCGAAGCCAAAACCGACTGAGTTACCGGGACAGTTGATCATTCATAAGGTTAATGTGGGACATGGAAATTAATGACTTTGTCTTATTAATTCTATTGGGTCAAAATTAAACTATTATATGTTTGATGTTACGCTACTAACCCTTCACAAAGGCCCCGACAAAATTCTTTTTTTTAGTGTTTTGACAGATGCCAGCTTTTTAAATTATGTTTCAGTTAATTAATTTTTTTTTTTGTCATTGCTGATCGTTTGAATTGTTAATCTGTTTATTTGTGACATGCCCTCTTTCCAGATATAAAATCTCCTCTCCTGCTGTTGAACAAAGCCAGCCTTATAGCGCTTCAATGGGTACCGTATCGGATATCCACAGATCAAGACAGGCCTATCTGTGAAGTGTTTTCACCTGTATCCATTTAGATACCCGTAAAAGTGTTTCTGTACTTTTTATTACCTTACTGAACTGATGACCAGTGTCATTGTGTTTCCATAGGGAGTCAAGATTTCAAATTAATGACGGCAAAATAGGGAATTCTTTGTGATCTAATTCTTTTTGCCACTTTATACCTTAAAAACAGACCTGTTTGGTGAAACCGAATTGGAGAGAATTGTGACTCTGGTATTTAAACAAATACCATTGAAAAGAGTATGCATTTCCTCGCAGGTGTATGCCATAAATAAAATTCTAACATGTGCCTCAAGTTGATGAATTATAAATAAAGCCAGCGCCAATATTCGCTGTGGGCGACTCCATTTTGCCTAAAAACTAGTCCTGAAGACTTCTGTGTCAGGAGGAGATTGCTGTCGGAAACTGCTGAAGTGCAGTTTGTACATTTCTGGTAGAACTTTTCTTCCCAGAAGGTAGTGAACAGTACAGTTCGTTTTCCGCTTGACGATCGGGAAACCGGAATGTTGGGTGTAGGTTCCGAGTTTACACGAACAAGCTGGCAGTTTTCACGACTATCATTGGCTGAGAGGCCACACACTCCCAGCATAAATTACAAGGTGTTAAACATGGAGGACGTTACGGACTCAGCGATTTATGCCAGCTTTGCCGTTTTCAGGCTTACGTGTATGGCGAGGAAAAAAGGCAAAAATTATGCAGCAGGCATCACCAGATAGAAAAAAATGTGCTCTTTTCAGCCTATAGTGTCATTTTTTACAAGTTTTCTGCTCCTTTGAAGTAAATTTGAAATTTTACATGTTTTCATCAAACACTTTACATGTCTTGGTTGTAGCCAAGTCTTCACTTAAGATGAGCGATAGCTCTCCCAATAAGATATCAGGGAAACAATTTGAAGGGGAGCTACAACTCGGCCAACTGCATGTAGGGAAGCTTTTTCTACTTGTTGAAAGGACTGTCTTAAGATTTTTCCTACCTGAGAAACCAGGCAGCCTGTTATGAATAAAGCAGTACCAATTAGGTAAAATATCTTGGTAGACTGGAATTCACATACATCTGCATACCCACCAGATTTGATCCGCCTATTCATGACTCAGATAATGACATCTCAAACCCCCAGTTTACTCCCCAATACAGAGAAGAGACCTCACTAACACTGCGTGAATCATTTAATGAGAGTTGGCATTTTACCCGACTTGTAATGAAGCCAATTTTGATGCGATGAAGATAATGAAATTAATTCAATTTATAAACAGCAGATAAACAGACACAATGCGTTGCTGTGAAGGTGAAAGAGAGTAGCTTAGACAATCATATTTTCCTGACAAAAACATAAAAATGAACAATATATCGTTTGCAACTGGCAGAAATCCATCATAGAGTGAGTGGAACTTTTAACAAGACATCTCATTCAGAAAATTTGGGGTATTGAATGAGGGAACCAAGCCATTTTTCGAAAGAGGACACACCTTTTTGTTCACTATTTCGCAAATTTGAGCTGAAAATAAGGAAAGAGTGCATAGAAATCTGTGGATTGCAGGTCCTAATCAATTGTGCTTCCAGGGAAGCTAGCAAGGACAAATGGTTTCAAAACTTTCTTTGACCAGCATTCAGTATCAAAACAAAATTCACAATGGAGACAGCACTTTCTCTTGTTTGGATTTCCTATGTTGTTGTGGTTTCGTATCGCGCCACAGCTCTACATCATAACTTGACAGCGGCAGGAGAGAAACTCGAAAACCAAGTGAACAGGAGCAGCAACACTGACACAATAATTAAAACGCATGGAATTTCCGCTGTTATCTTTTGGTGAACATGTTTACCTCGATAGCACCCGTCGTTAGGCTGAATGACATTGTACGCTCGTCGTTTTGTTTTCCCTTCAGTGATCAAGTTTTGCTGAAATGGCGGGAATGAATGAAAGTGGCTCTCGTACACTGGCGCGCTGGATGTGACTTCCGGTTAGTAGCCTAAACCAACAGCCCACTTAATTTTGTTGTGGACAGGAATGGCAGCCATTTTCATGTCAGAATCCAGGCATCTTTCAAGGAAAAAAAGAAAGACATTTAAAATATAACAAAAATCTTACAGTTTAGAGAATTAAGTTTCGAGCAGCAAAGACATGGCGATAATTGGTAAACACTCAAACATAACCGGTGAATGAAATGAATGAATGAATGAAAACGTCATGCGCCAAAAACGTTCATATTGGTCAGTTGTCAAAATAAAGCTTTCGTTTTTTAGCATTACACCACTAATATAATACTCTGTGCGTGCGTCTGGGGAGCCTTTTGTTTTTTCAAGCATTGATGATGGTGACTCAAATTCATGACTCTATAAACACCCAGTATTTAAGAAGATGGTTCTGATTAACACTCATGAAAAGACCTAGTTGTTTTAGTTTTCCTTTTTAATTTAATGGCGAGGCGGCATATTTTTGAATCCTGTGAAGTGGTGCTCGTGTGATGCATGACCGCGAGCCTTTGTTACATCAAAACATTGATTGTTGAGCAACATCTACAATGTTACAATGTATTAGTTTCTGTTGTAACGTCGTTCTGTCTTTATTGTGATCTCATTTAATGGTTGGAAACAAACTTATCATGTCAATAAAGCGGACACTTGAGACGTCTCTATTTAGACCCGCACGGTCCTCCATCATACAATATAGCCACTATGGACTAAAGTGTAGTGCGCTGTAATGCCCTGGTCAAAACGATCAAAGCTGAAATGTGTATCAATGTGTATCAATGTGTAAGAATACAATTATATAAAATTTTTACTGGCCTTTTGTCTGTTTTTCTTTTTTTTTTTCTTCTGTTTTTTTTTAGGTCGTTGTCCTTATCTGTTTGCTGAAGTATTGTTTATTCATACTGGACATTTAGCAACTGGACCACCTTTACAAATTCATTTGGTAAACACATTTTCCAATTTAACTAACAATTTACTTATTTTTCAACACATGATGGAATGATGGTCATTTGAATGCTGGAAACTTGTTGGGAAGTGTTGAAATGCTCAGTGCTAGACCTTATTCAAAAAAGAAAGACTTACATCATGCCTTATAATCTATGCTATGCATTTAGTTTCTTTTTCGCCCGCTAGAGGGCGGGACTACACAAATCTGTCAAGCCAGGAAAAGCTTAAAATAAAGATGAGTAGATAATATTAGTAAAGTAAGTTACTGCTAGGGAGAGCGTGTGTTTTGTGTTGAAAAGTTGTAGCGAGTTTGATAATCCATGCAATTTTGGTTGAGGTTCATTCATAACTATGGGGAGTAACAAAGGAGAACGCTGTTTAGTTTTAAAGCCAGGTGAAAAGAGGATAAAAGGATGGTGAAGTTCTACAACCTGAAGACTTTGCCGAAGTTGTTGGAAATCGTGACAAATCAGTTCAAAGTTGCCCAGAAGTAACGGAGCAACTTAGAACCTAAAGAATAGGCCTTTACAGGGTTACTTAACTTACTGAATGCGTGTCAAAGAAGTCAAGATGCCGCTTGTAACCATTAAAAACAAGCCTGGGAGTACGTCCAAAAACTACCCAGTCCGCGTGACCACCATGGATGCGGAATTGGAGTTCGATATTGATGTACGTAGCCTCATTTCTGACTTTCCGTGTTACACTTTGAAAAATATTATTTTTTGTGTCACACTGTGTAATCGTTTTAGTGTTAAAGATGTTTACATGTAAATATGTATGCAAAGCTTTACATTCTTTTAGAATGTCTGCATGTTACTAGATAGTATTACAGGGTAATTTTAATTGTTGTAGACAGATATCAAGTTCATTTTCAGACAGCCGTGTGTACTGCTACCAGTACATAATATTAAGCTGCAAACTTAAAAGCCCTTTTAGTTTATGTCTCTTGCTGATGGATATACCTGCAGTTTAGAGTGCTTTATTTCATACCAATTTTTTAAAATAAATGATGTATTTTTTTGAACGGTCTTCATGCATGGTGCACCAACTATGAATACATGTACCAGTATGTCACAAAATCATTCCAAACAATAGTGGGCTGTTGCACTAGATTGCTAACTGTAACATGGTAGAGGGATGTTCATTGAAGAATCACCTATTCACAATGAAATTCTGAGAAGTGGGTCAGAGACCATCAAAGGCATCAACCTTGTCTTAACAACTCCCTAATGCCTATCAGCTTCCAATTAGTGGTGTTCAAATGTCGGCTGAAATGTCGCAGTTGGGGTATCAGTAGGAGGCCTATCACTCTGGATTATTGGGGTTGCACATTAACATATTCACCAGTAATATAATATAATTATACCAGTGTATAAATATCGTGATATAAATGATCGTCGCCTTCCTGATGTGTCTCTATAGAACATACACGGGATGAATTTTGTGTTGGAATGGCTTCGTGTGTAAACTTTGGAATAAATAAAAATGAAAATGTGTAGTTGTCATCAGTGCAAATCTTACATTAAGGGACAAGCCTTCTGGTAATGTGTTTGTGAGACCTACATGCAGGATTTTCAGGGCAGTCATCTACAGGCTCTTGACATGTAAGCTAGATGGATACACACATACTTATTGCTGTGCACAGGTCATGCCTGGAACATGGCCATCTAGGAATTAGCCAAGGATCTCGGCTGTTATCATTTTATATTTGGTTGGGCGTAGATCACAGCCGAGGAGTCTTCAAGGTTAAAATATTGGTATTTAAGAAGGGCTCAGCGCGTGTGCATCAAAAATGCACCAATACATGCATTAATTCAAGTAAAACTCCAGTATATTATGTTCACCAAGACATTCTCTGTTCCTCCGTCAATTTTTCCACATTCTGTAGCCTTTACGACCAGTAAATCCAAGATAATTCACCGCTGTGACATACGCTTACATGCCTTGTCGACATCATGACCTAATAAATTGGATTGTTCCTCCCCATGCATGCATGCATGGTTGACCTTTCATGACATCACTTTGTTTTGAGCAGCTGGCTGTCAGTTTTGACATACATAAAGCCATGTGACTACGGATGTGCCATTTTGCGATTGATTGAAGGCTATGGAGCAGAATGACAGATCCCACAGTTTGCGCGAACTCTCAAATTAAATCTACAGTGAAGAAAAAGAGGGGGGTTATCCTCTGCATCCGTTCCATTCTAATTTTCACGGAAAGCTCAACCGCTTCCGTGCATGCAGGCCTCTCCGACCCAGATTTTAAAAATATGGCAGCGCATGGTGACCTGTTAAATATGAGTCTATTTTCGACTTCCGCTAAGATTTACAGGAGAATGGTGATGTAAAAGGCAAATAGCAGTTGTGGCAAAAAGTTAGTAAATATTTTAGCTGTCAGAATTGCTGTGCTTTATGTGTATTCAGGACGAATCTAGTGCGTGTGCATCAGAATTGAACGAAGGGGTAGCTTTTTGTAAGAATTACGCCAGAATCGGATTCACATACATGTAGCTCTAGGGCTAAGGGTGGCCAGTGGTCCCTGCGTATCAGTACATATAAGCCACCCTAAGACCCAGATCTCAGGCTATCTTGGAATTCATCTTTAATCTTCATATGCATATGTACATGTTGAAACATTACCATGTTCATAAATACACAAATGTAGTGCTGACATGTGCGTGTATTGTTGTACTCCATTACCAACATATCATAGTCTGAAGGCTCATTGGATGATTACATCAACAGAAGTGTTGAACTGTTGGTTCATTACATTTGTACATTTGTAACCAATTTAGAACAAGGATGGTTAATATTTTGAGAACAACATTGTAGACAACTTAGGCTGCTTTCTGTGAACTGACCTGAAACAGACCTGGGAATTTGGTAGCTTCACTAGGCTCACTCACTCCACACGTACATCTGTTATGTCCTGGTGTACCCTGACTGGGGAAAATTGGACCTGGACTAAAGATATACATGTGTATCAATTTTGACATTAATTTTTACTTTTGTTTGTTTGCATTTAAAAATTGTATTTTATGTCTGTGTGTTTCAAAATCTGGTAGCTCTGCACCCAGGAGTCTCTCACTAATGTGATTGCTATAAGGTTGTGTCCAGCTTATGATGGCTTCCTCTCAGGTCGTATGTGGGAAGGTCTGACAGCAACCGGCAGGTGGTCCTGAGTTCCCTTGGGCACCATCTGGTTTGCTCCTAACATACATGTTATGCCGGCTGTCATCGCATAATTGCAATATTCTTGAGTACGGCGTAAAACACCAATCGAATAAATCAAATTGAAAAGAAATCCACCTGGATTCATGTTCCGTTCAGAGTATGCATGAATATTGATAGAACCCGTTCTCAGGACCCAGTCCAGAGATCCCCATGCAAAGTAAAGCCCTGGAGGCATATGGCGAGCATAACCATTATAAACTGAAACTTTACAGATAAAGATACATATGCACAAAATATGAATGTGCATGTTAAATACTTGTGGATTAGACATATATGATAAGGCTGTGTGTGTTATAAATACAGTGTTCAGGTATGTGCATGCAAACGGTTATATTGTATAGGGCGGCTAGCTTGTATGAATATGCATCAGATCAGTCATTTATCATAAAGCCATACAGGTGTATTAATAGTGGAGTCTTCACAGTGACACAGAGGCTCATCTATCTCAGAGAGCCTAATTGCATTAAAGTGGACAGGTGATGATTTGTACCTGTATTTCACAGGTAAAAATAGTTCTTGTAGATGCCATAGCCGCGGATAGATGAAGTGCAAAAATAAAGGGCTGGAAAATGGGACCTGATTGTTTTCAATCTAGCAATTTGCATTTTGACTTTCCATCCAGCAAACCAAAGCAAGTGCCTTAGGTAAATGTACTGCCTTGTGTTAGAATGCTTTTAGGCCTCATTCTGTAGTGGAAGGTGTGTCAATCAACTGCACATAAAGATAAAAATGTGTATAAATCATACCGATCGTTGATATTTTAAATTCCTCGGAAGGATGTAAGGTTGGGAGGGGTTTGGTGTTGAGAGGGTGTGTTGAGAGGGTGTGTTGAGATGTTTGAATCATGTAAAGTTGTGTAGCAGGTGATTTATCAAGTAATTTTCATCTGTGACTTGTGGCCGTCTAAGGTGTTCTCTTCAGGACCATGCTGTGCATGGTTATGTTCATCTACTCCACTGTGAAAAATAAAGGAAAATTTCCTGGTGTGTGGTTACTGGTGTTTGTGACTTTGCCAAAGATGTGCATGTTGATCCAATTTCAGTTTTGCCTTAAGTGGAAAAAATTTAAGGCTCTTAATTTTTTACTCCAGGAAATAAGCAAATGAAAATTTACAATAGATGTGATATCCAGCAAAAGCTCTTTTGATGGCTTGATGCCCATACTATTTAAAGATAGGATGTTAAAAATTTTACCAACTGACTGGATGACATACAGGTAGATAGACCTGTACAGCTTCCTGTCACAGCTAAAAACTGAGTATGTCTGTACAGGTAACTGTCTCTTTCCTGTATTCCTGGTTAGCTGTGAGTCAGATGACTGAGTATGTCTGTGCAGGTAAATGTGTGTGTCTGATTTGTGCCCCTGGTTAGCTGTAAGTCATATGACTGAGTATGCCTGTTAGGTAACTGTGTGTGTCTGATTTGTGTCCGTGGTTATCTGCGAGTCAGATGACTGAGTATGTGTGTGCAGGTAACTATAACTCTGATCTGTGTCCCTGGTTATCTGTGAGTCAGATGACTGAGTTTGTCTGTAAGGTAACTGTATATGTCTGATCTGTGTCCCTGGTTAGCTGTGAGTCATATGACTGAGTATGTCTGTACAGGTAACTGTGTGTCTGATCTGTGTCCCTGGTTAGCTGTGAGTCAGATGACTGAGTATGTCTGTGCAGGTGACTGTGTGTGTCTGATCTGTGTCCCTGGTTAGCTGTGAGTCAGATGACTGAGTATGCCTGTTAGGTAACTGTGTGTGTCTGATTTGTGTCCGTGGTTATCTGCGAGTCAGATAACTGAGTATGTCTGTTAGGTAACTATACCTCTGATCTGTGTCCCTGGTTAGCTGTAAGTCATATGACTGAGTTTGTCTGTAAGGTAACTGTGTATGTCTGATCTGTGTCCTGGTTAGCTGTGAGTCAGATGACTGAGTTTGTCTGTGCAGGTGACTGTGTGTGTCTGATCTGTGTCCCTGGTTAGCTGTAAGTCATATGACTGAGTTTGTATGTAAGGTAACTGTGTATGTCTGATCTGTGTCCTGGTTAGCTGTGAGTCAGATGACTGAGTATGTCTGTGCAGGTGACTGTGTGTGTCTGATCTGTGTCCCTGGTTAGCTGTAAGTCATATGACTGAGTATGCCTGTTAGGTAACTGTGTGTGTCTGATTTGTGTCCGTGGTTATCTGTGAGTCAGATGACTGAGTATGTCTGTTAGGTAACTGTGTATGTCTGATTTGTGTCCGTGGTTATCTGTGAGTCAGATGACTGAGTATTTCTGTGCAGGTAACTATACCTCTGATCTGTGTCCCTGGTTAGCTGTAAGTCATATGACTGAGTATGTCTGTAAGGTAACTGTGTATGTCTGATCTGTGTCCTGGTTAGCTGTGAGTCAGATGACTGATTATGTCTGTGCAGGTGACTGTGTGTGTCTGATCTGTGTCCCTGGTTAGCTGTAAGTCATATGACTGAGTTTGTAAGGTAACTTTGTATGTCTGATCTGTGTCCTGGTTAGCTGTGAGTCAGATGACTGAGTGTGTCTGTGCAGGTGACTGTGTGTGTCTGATCTGTGTCCCTGGTTAGCTGTAAGTCATATGACTGAGTATGCCTGTTAGGTAACTGTGTGTGTCTGATTTGTGTCCGTGGTTATCTGTGAGTCAGATGACTGAGTATGTCTGTTAGGTAACTGTGTGTGTCTGATTTGTGTCCCTGGTTAGCTGTGAGTCAGATGACTGAGTATGTCTGTAAGGTAACTGTGTATGTCGGATTTGTGTCCCTGGTTAGCTGTGAGTCAGATGACTGAGTATGCCTGTTAGGTAACTGTGTGTGTCTGATTTGTGTCCGTGGTTATCTGTGAGTCAAATGACTGAGTATGCCTGTACAGGTAACTATACCTCTGATCTGTGTCCCTGGTTATCTGTGAGTCAGATGACTGAGTTTGTCTGTAAGGTAACTGTGTTTGTCTGATCATACATACTCAAGTCATCTGACTCACAGCTAACCAGGGGCACAGATCAGACACACACAGTTACCTGTACAGACATACTCAGTCATCTGACTCACAGATTACCAAGAACACAGATAAGACACACACAGTTCCTGCACAGACATACTCAGTCATCTGACTCGCAGATAACCTGAGGTACATATCAGACACACACACAGTTACCTGTACAGACATACTCAGTCATCTGACTCACAGCTAACCAGGAACACAGATCAGACAAACACAGTTACCTTACAGACAAACTCAGTCATCTGACTCACAGCTAACCAGGGACACAGATCAGAGGTATAGTTACCTGCACAGACATGCTCAGTCATCTGACTTGCAGATAACTACGGACACAAATCAGACACACACAGTTACCTAACAGGCATACTCAGTCATCTGACTCACAGCTAACCATGGACACAGATTAGACACACAGTTACCTGTACAGACATTCTCAGTCATCTGACTCACAGCTAACCAGGGGCACAGATCAGATACTCACAGTCACCTGCACAGACACACTTAGTCATCTGACTCAGAGCTAACCAGGGGCACAGATCAGACACACACTGTTACTTGTACAGTCAGATGACTGAGTATGTCTGTATGTCACTGAGAGTGGCCTGCTTGAAAACTGTACAAGTACATATAAGCCATGTTGGGAAAGAACAGATTTTCAGAAAAGATTTTCTCTTTCTTTTTTTCACAGACAGCAAAATACTCCTTCATTCAAAGTGCATTTTTACTAAGTTAACAATGATTTGTTAGATAACAGATATCATGCTCTGTGGTTCATTAAGACGGAATTTACATATGTATGTCTGCTTAGTGGATCATTTTTCAGTTTCATAATTTCTGAAGGTAAATGTGTGTGTGTTGTAGTTTGATGTCTGCATCGATCCGTGTCTAATGTTGACTTTAGTTGGCATGAAGTTCAAAGTGTACATAACATGGCAAGGAGTTGTCGTGAGTTATGGATAGCTGTAGCTTATAAATGATGTATAGGGACAGGTGCCTGAACTGATAACAAAGAGAAATCATGGGGGAAATGTGGGGTTGTTATAAAAGTTTTCTTTTTAAATTACGAAGGTCACAAAATAAATCACAGTCTTAAAATTCTGTTATGTTAGTATTTATTTGAAGAAGCAAAGGATTTTGATCCATTTGGTGAGTTTTAAAATGTGTTCAAATATAAACTAAACGGATGTTTTCAGCCCTGAATGTGTCTGTTCACTGGTGTGCTGGCCAAGTTACATGTGTTACGTACATTTCCATGTATATCATTGTTCGATGAAAGATACTGACAAACCTATAATGAGATGCCATTGAGGGGAAAAAAAGAAATTATGAAAACCTGCATATTCAAACTGAGTTGATGAAGTCTTTGTCCACAAGTCCCACATGACCACAGTGAATGTTCAGATTTGATGACTAATGTCCGCTTACATTTAATCCTACCTGTACATTACTTAATAATGCTGCACCTGAAGATATTTATCTCAGCTGAAATATTTGAAAATAAAAACTATCCAATTTTATATCAAAGAGACAATAGTGCATTACTGCAGGTAAAGAGATCAGAGATGTTTTCTTTGTAACACTCTGTATTATGTTAAACTGCTGTATTTCCTGAAATTTAATAATCATCAAAGTAATGTTAAATATGCAGCCACAACCATGTTTATTTCAAAGTCACAGGTACAGTTAGCTTTAGTTCATGAGCTCGCATCCACGCTGAGATACAGTAGGTATATATGTGGGTGTAATTATTCATGTCTGTACTTTACCTGATCGCTCATGAATATTTGATTAGTATTGAAATGAGGTGGGATTAGTAAGTGGGATATGTAGAAAAAGGTTAAGTTTTGTCATACATTCCCTATTGAAGAGAGACTGAGTTCTTGTGTGTGAACTATGTGTGCCTGTGAACATATATTTTGTTAGTGTTGATCATTATTGGACTGGAATGGCTTGTGTATGTAGTGTACATGTGTACAGAGCACGTAGCTGTAGGCGACACATGTAATGAACAGGTACAATGCTAGCAGGTGTACATGTACAGGTAAAAAGGTCTGGGCATCACTGAACTCCTATACATCTCTTCTTAACCATAGTACCTCATTGTGCTCTGACTGCAGTTGCATGTCAGTGAGGAATGTCTGACACATATTTATTTTTATACCGTACTCCAACATTGAAAAAAAGATCCTGCCCATAAAACAAGACCTTTTAATTGATATAGCCTTAGTCACAAATGGAAATGATAAATGTATATATGTTTGGTGTGAGATGATGAAAGATGATGAATTAGTGCCATGTAGTACACATTTTGCATATACATGGTCAGGTCAACGGGGCAGATGTCTGACTGATTCATGGGCTTAATGGTTAGAACATTCTCCTCCAATCACTTTAGAAATGGTATTTTGCGGCCTCGCTTGGCACTCGGCACCAAGAGGTTAGAGCAAGGAAAGATGACTGGCTGGCTGGGTGTCATGTATGGTGTCTTCAGCATGATACCTCAGCGGTGGCAGCACTTTGGGGCCATGCGTTCGCCCTGCCACAAGAAGGCACAATATATGTACGCACACCTAATGATTCCTTGTCGTCATGTGGCTGTAAAACGCAAAGCATACATACATATGCTACATACATACATCTTAGTTCATGTGTATGATGAGATGAACTTACTGGATAATTAGCCAGATGACCAATACATTAAAGTACGTGCAGATATATAATTTTTAGCTCCCCTGTTCAAAGTACCCTGAATGTCAGTGGGTAGGCATATACATAGTGGGTAGGCGTATACTCAGTGGGTAGGCGGCCCAATGGCAGTGAAAGCAATATTGATGTACACGCTAGGGATGGCATCTGAACAAAGTATTGCATGTATTGAGCTCAGGTTCGGATACATTTAGAGCACAATAACACAAAGGTGATGTTCAGTCGTTAATGTCATATTTGTATCTTAATTGTCATTACAAAATTCACAACTTAGCCTTTTGTGTATTGAAATCAATGTTAAAGCAAATGTTAAGTTTGGTATCTTAAATGGTACAGTACTTCATGTATTGAGCTGAGGTTTTATAGACTGTAAATCCTCTACCTTTTCAATGACTACAGCATTTGTTTCAGTGGAATTAATGCATACTGAGTTATTATGTGGATATTTGTGTCATTTAAGATGCAAGCTCATAAAAGTGTGCAAATTATTTCTCTATACCCCATTGTTCTCGCGGAATGTTTCAGAACATTGGTGGCAGAGGTAGTTGAAAAGGTTGAAGAAATTGGGTAGTGATATATGTAAAGCAGAGCAGCACGAGGGCAATGTTCTAATGTTGGTGCCCTGCATGTCTGTTTAATTTATGTCATTTAATACAGTAAATTCATGACCTTCATGTTTGTGTACAATCCACAGTTTGGGTCTCTATGGCCTGGTGGTTTATAATGGTGTGCTAGTATAGCAGAACGACCCAGGAACCTCTCACCAATGTGGTCGCTCTGAGATCAAAAGTCTAGCTCATGTTGGCTTCCTCTCTGGTTGCATGATGGGAAGGCCAGTGAGCAGTGCCTGGATGGTTGTGGGTTTCCCCAAGGTGCCTACGGTTTTCTCCCATCATGATGTGAGTGGGTTTCCCCAAGGTGCCCACGGTTTTCTCCCATCATGATGTGAGTGGGTTTCCCCAAGGTGCCCACGGTTTTCTCCCATCATGATGTGAGTGGGTTTCCCCAAGGTGCCCACGGTTTTCTCCCATCATGATGTGAGTGGGTTTCCCCAAAGTGCCCAGGGTTTTCTCCCATCATGGTGTGAGTGGATTTCCTCAAGGTGCCCACGGTTTTCTCCCATCATGATGTGAGTGGGTTTCCCCAAGGTGCCCACGGTTTTCTCCCATCATGATGTGAGTGGGTTTCCCCAAGGTGTTCATGGTTGTCTCCCATCATGATGTGAGTGGGTTTCCCCAAGGTGCCCACGGTTTTCTCCCATCATGATGTGAGTGGGTTTCCCCAAGGTGCCCACGATTTTCTCCCATCATGATGTGAGTGGGTTTCCCCAAGGTGCCCATGGTTTTCTCCTATCATGATGTGAGTGGGTTTCCCCAAGGTGCCCACGGTTTTCTCCCATCATGGTGTGAGGGAAATATTCTTGAGTGTGGCATAATCCCTCAATCAAAAAAACAATTCAGTCATTCAATGACAAGGTCCTGAATGATTCATCAAATTTTGCAGGCTAGCCCGCACACTCATTTGTTTGTCATTATCTGGACATTGTAGCACATGTAGACAATAACATTGACCATGGACTGTTAAAACTGCTGGCTGGAATAACAGAACTAGGCAGTACCTAGATTTCTGTGACCTATTTGCAAGGTGCAGAGAACAGTTCAGTAAGTACTTTTGGGTGTATGATATGGCTAGGTACTGTCTTTTAAAATCTGTATTTTGTTATTTACATACATGCACATCTACTGTGAAATGTGCATATATGTATGTGTATGTATTTATTTATTTGATTGGTGTTTTACGCCGTACTCAAGAATGTTTCACTTATACGACGGCGGTCAGCATTATAGTGGGTGGAAAATGGGCATAGCTCGGGGGAAACCCCCGACTATCCGCAGGTTGCTGGAAGTTGCTCCCACTTACAGCTGGAGAGGAAGCCAGCATGAGCTGGACTTGAACTCACAGCGACTGCATTGGTGAGAGGCTCCTGGGTCATTATGGTGTGCTAGCGCTAATATGTGTATGTATGTGTATATACATGTATATATATATATATATATATATATATATATATATATATACACACTGTATACACCGATGTCTGAGGCTTAATAGGGTATTTAAAAATTTAGATGCGTCATTTTAATGACTTTTGTAAGTTTGTTGTTTGACAGGCTGATGGCCTGGACCTTAGCACACGCGTGACCTTAGCACACACATGCCAGACTTTGTGAAGGGTTATTTAACAAGGTCTCTCAAGTGTGTAATTTGTTATAGTATTCCCCCAGAGTCAGTGAGTTAACCTAGTTTTAATGTCCATCTATTTATGACTTTCGTGGCATGGATTTGATCGAGAAATGGCCATCCACTAATAAAGTCATTAATAACAGCTTGTGCTGTAGATGGAGACAGAAATACGACCAGTGGAAAATGACTTTCATTATTTTATTGCGTCTTAAAAATGATTTAATGGGCCATGTTGAAGAGGACCAGTTTTTATGGCGTGAGAAATAGTTAACTCAGATATTAGGCACTGATTGATTAGGGGTCATCTATTTAAAGATTTGTTAATCTCCTGGTAGAATACAGTATATGATGTGTGCATTGCCCTGATTGTCCTCGGTCTGTGTCAAAGTGATACTGGCAGAAGGCATTCACTGGATCAGGTTTTTTGTGGGAGTGGCCACACTTTAGACACGTGCTAGGTGTTTAAGTTTTGTTTAAAGATTTTTGTTGAAATGTCTTTTATTCACTAAGACATGACTTTATAAAAGCTGCTTATGCATTAGTATGCTGTCAGAGATCCAGGAGTGGTGCAGTGTTCTGATGCTGTGTGACAAATTGCAGACTCGCAGTGCATGCTGACAAGACACACCCAGTGAAGAAACTGTTGTCTCTTTCAGTGCAGTGTTGAAGTTCTTGAATAATTTTAAAAATTTTTATAATGCCACTTAATAAGGCAGATGAACTTGCTATTCTGTATTCAGTAGCATTTGACAGTGCAAAAAGAAGCCATTGATAAGATTCAGTGAATACTGTTTGACTCAATCAAGATTGGAATTATTTATGAAAGATTTTCAGATATCTGAATTTTGTGATCCAGAAGATTTGAGTCTTGTGCTTGGACACAATTGCTCCGGCAGTTTTTGAATGTTGTTCTTTGACATCACTGCTGAGGAAGGTGTTGAGTCTTCAGTTACACCACTTCTGAGGAAGGTTTTGAATCTTGTGCTGGGACACCACTGCTGAGGAAGGTTTTGAATCCTGTGCTTAGACACCACTGCTGAAGAAGATTTTGAATCTTGTGCTTGGACACCACTGCTGGGGAAGGTATTGAATCTTGTGCTTGGATTAAACCTCTGAAGAAGGTTTTGAATCGTGTGCTTAGACACCATTGCTGAGGAAGGTATTGAATCTTGTGCTTGGATTAAACCTCTGAAGAAGGTTTTGAATCATGTGCTGAGACACCATTGCTGAAGAAGGTTTTGAATCTTGTGCTGGGACACCACTGCTGAAGAAGGTTTTGAATCCTGTGCTTAGACACCACTGCTGATAAAGGTTTTGAACCTCGTGTCCTGGACACCGTTGCACAGACAGGCCCTGGACCTCATGCCTGGACACCATTGCACAGAAAAGCCCTGGACTTTATGCCTGGACACTCCTCAGGAAGGGAATCTGCTTGAAGAAACCAGTTCAGCATGTTTGTGAGCTTTTAGTTACCTTTTGTTCACCTTTGACTCTACCTGAAACTTCAAGGTGCATGTATTTTCTTGCACGGTGTTGAGGACACAGAACCATTTACAGTTTGGGGCACGATAATTCCACGAGTTTTACAAAGTTGCTGAACATCCACCATGGATTACTCAACAAAAGGGGCGCCCAACAACATACTGGCAGCAGTACAGTAACTTTTCAGTTTCATCCCCTCCAGAGGCGCCCAAAACTCCCACCTGCCAGAAAACTGCCCGATGTTCATTGATCTTCCAGAAATTGACAATGAGGAAGAGCTTTCGACAACAGTTTTGCCCTTAAACGGCAGCGAGATACGCTTGATCCAAGTGATCAATGCCCACGGGCTAATTCTAGCCATGCCTATGTTGGCCAAGGTTAGCAACGAACTCTACAATGTACATGCACATCTGTCAGATTTAGATATGATTTCAGTGAGCATGTGGAGAGGAAGGCTGTGTCTGCTCTTTCTGTGGACATTTTTATTTTTTTGATGATGTCTGTGGATTGATTATGGCTTTCACCCTCATTTTACAGTGATGAGAAGGCCATCCTTAAAATCATGGTCTGGTCACCTGTACAAAAGTCCCTATCTGTGGGCTGGCTCTCACAACCAGCTGATCAGCAGAATTAGGCTTGGTTTACAGAATATACTCTGACATTTACTTGATTTATGCAGATGGTGAAAACATTGTTGCTCTCACATTTATACTGATACAACTGTATTTGATTACATTTCAGAACAAGACAACAGGTAAGGAATTGTTCGAGCAGGTGTGTCGTACAATAGGCCTGAGAGAGACGTGGTACTTTGGCCTCCAGTATGTCGACTCCAAGGGTTATATCGCATGGCTCAAATTTGATAAAAGGGTAAAATATTGCTTTTCATTTTCTTTTTTCATTTCCCTGATAAATGTAATAATGTAATAACCAATGTACACCCCCCCCCCCCTCTCAAATAATAGAGAAAAGTAGGGGATGTAGTGTAAAGAGAGCTTATCCAATAACAAGTCCCATCACTTCATTTATTTGCACCTCCAAATACCAGGTGAACCTAGTGCATTGTATTCCAGGTCAAAAATGTAAATAGCTACTATAGCAAGATGTCTTACATTTGATAGTTAGAAGTGATTTTATGAGGCAACTGGTTTAGAAAGAAAACCCCATGATATTCACAGCTCATGCTGTACATGTATAGGTTTGTTGTATTGGAAGTCTTCAGTTTTGCTCATGTTCACTTACATGTAGGTCATGTGATTTTTGAGGGCACCATTTTGTGTAGATCAATAAAAGTAGCATAAAGAGTTAAGTATAATTTAACTTTATGCAATCTGTAACATCATGCTCTTAGGGAGGTGGCCAGACTTCTGGATTTTTAACTGTCCACTTTCTCGGTACAGGTGTTGGACCAGGACGTGCCAAGGGAGAACCCAATACCATTCATGTTCCTGGCCAAGTTTTACCCGGAGGACGTGTCCCAGGAGCTTGTTCAGGACATTACCCAGCACCTGTTCTTCCTACAGGTCAAACAGTCCATCCTGAACATGGACATCTACTGCCCACCTGAAGCCTCTGTATTACTCGCCTCTTATGCTGTACAGGCCAAGGTATGGCGATATTTTAAATTCTTCTAGTTCATAATTTCCTGGTTTTACTTTCAGTTAATTTAAGTTGTCAGGTCTTGATGTGGCTGTTTGTCCAAGGAAATTAAAGGATCAATTTGCTCATTTAATGTTCCTGATAATGCAACAAATCAATGTATTGAGCTTGGATGGTCGTACAGGAGTGGGGTACTATGTTACATACCTATGTTGCATGATGTCATCTACTATGTAATTAGTGTTTTCTCTAATAGCACATGTTCACTGCAATATTGCAAACTTATCTGCGCAGAACCATTTTGTCAGCGCACACCAAAACAGTTGAAAACCTGCCACAAATTTTAACTGCTGTTTGGATTTGATAAATGGTAGATTGATTCAGATGTACAGGGTACATGTATGTTATATGTATACCTGTAAATGATTTGTTAGGAAGGCCTGTGTCGTACCCCAGAGTAAAATTTGATGGAGCACCAGTTTAGATGGATTAATTTGATACATGTAGGAACATGTACCCATTCACATGCATATCTGATGATTTAAGTAGCTGCTGGTCATGTACTTTGATACTGTTTAAAGGCACAGGTAAGATCTTAGACAATTGCTGTATGGTTATATAGATAATATATATATGAAGTCAGAATGAACATTTTTTAACAACTGAGAAGATATTTGGCTGTTGATTATTAAACCAAATGTAACTTACATGTAATATTTGAGAAAAAAAGAAAGAAGAACAGGTTATTCATTTGGAACTAATACAATCAGCATTTCGAGTCAGTGTTAAGTCACCTGTCGTGAACAAGTGTTACCTTTGTAATTTACCTGTCCCCGGTTTATGATCAGCACGGATTACCTGGCTGGTGTATTAGACTGTGACAAACCATTCTCCCAGCTGATCTATCTATAGGTGTTCTGGGTCTCTATTTCTGTCCCCAGTCGTCCACCGCAGTGTCACGTGCCATTTGTTGCACTTTTAATTATAGCTTGGTATGTGTGGGGTCAGTGGGATACTGTCTCACACATGAACTATTAAGGATGGTGACAGAGCCCTTGATCTGTGGATTACTTAGCCCTTTAATCAGAACAGGCCGACATTGTATAAAAGTCAGAATTGTCTTTTTCCCCATGTTTTTACACAAACATACTTTTACTTCCGTACTTAGGAAGAACATTCACATACTCAGATTCTAAACTTCTCAAAAGTTTATTAATAAATAATTCAATTTTTATCCTTTTCCTAATACATGGTAGAGTCCAGGGGCCTGTTCTGTGAAGCAGTCGTAAAATGCACCTGGGATACTGCCATCACAGCATACGTGGCATATGTGTTCAGTCTGATCGAGCATATTTCTGTCAGTTTCCTCGATGGGGGAGGGCTGTCAAAGGGTACTACATCGCCTTACATTTGGGCCTATCTTAAAGTCATAAAATTTACAAAAACATCATTTCTCAAAACGAAGTGAACCAGCCCCCAATGACATCCACTTTGGGGTGATAGATGCAGGCTCAATGCTGCAAGCACTCACTCACTCACGCACTCAAAACTAAATAACAGGTTGTATAAAACATTACACCCACTGTGAGGCATAGAAATGAAAAATGTGAAAATATGGTGGCGATTGCGGCCGTTGATAAACATTAGGCAGAACATTATGCAATTTTCAGTACAAATCCACAGTGCAGGAACAAACAAAGGCAAGTACATGTATGTGCACATCAGTGCTTGTATGTTTTTGTTTCTTTTTTTATTATTATTAAAGAGTTTCGGTACCTGTCAAACTTGAGGTCATTGACAGAAGTTAAGATCTTCTGTGAGAAACTGATGAAAGGGGAAAATATTAGTCTGTTGTAAACATTCTGTGCCATCATTAAAGTTCAGGCATATTTGAGAGAGGAACAATCCCAAGTCACTAGTCAGAATACGATTGGCTGCTTGTACATTGATGGTCAGGATATGACTGGCTGCTTATACACAGATGGTCAGGATATGATTGGCTGCTTGTACACTGATGGTCAGAATATGATTGGCTGCTTGTACACTGATGGTCAGGATATAATTGGCTGCTTGTATACTGATGGTCAGGATATGATTTACTGCTTGTACACGCATGGTCAGGATATGACTGGCTGCCTGTACACTGATGGTCACAATATGATTGGCTGCTTGTACACGTATGGTCAGGATATGATTGACTGCTTGTACACAGATGGTCAGGATATGATTGGCTGCTTGTACACGGATGGTCAGGATATGATTGGCTGCTTGTACACAGATGGTCAGGATATGACTGGCTGCTTATACACAGATGGTCAGGATATGATTGACTGCTTGTACACGGATGGTCAGGATATGATTGGCTGCTTGTACACGGATGGTCAGGATATGACTGGCTGCTTGTACACGGATGGTCAGGATATGACTGGCTGCTTGTACACAGATGGTCAGGATATGATTGGCTGCTTGTACACTGATGGTCAGAATATGATTGGCTGCTTGTACACTGATGGTCAGGATATAATTGGCTGCTTGTATACTGATGGTCAGGATATGATTGGCTGCTTGTACACCGATGGTCAGGATATGTTGAAATTCCACCTCATCCAGAGTGTACAGTGTATTAAGTTGTCCTTGCCAAGTTTCATGTATGTTTATTTCACTTCCTGGCCTTTCTTATTTCTGTTGACAGAAATATTTTAAAACTGACATTTATTTGCAATCAGTCAAGTTGTATTTTTAGAAGGATATTTTTTTTTGTGTGCGGAAAGATGCAAGACGATGTTGAAATGGTTTTTGTTGATGGATTTGTTTATAGGCTATTCGTTAAGGTGATAAAAAAAGCCAGTTTATGTGGAAGTCTTTTGTGAAGTGTTTTTCTATTTGTTGTTGTTGTTCTGATTAATTGGGATTAGATGTCACCAGATAAAGTATCGCTTCACATTTGTCAACTTTGTTTTTGATCTTGTTTTTTAAACAATCTGGTTGGCCTCCTCATCAAAATTATACTCTGTCTCTAAATGTCTTGTCTAATTTAAATAAACTAGATATTAATACACTTTGGCTAGAAAAGGCAAGACAAGAAAAAATTTAGGTTTGGTACTTTGTGCCCAAATATGTTTTTGCATGTATTGTCTTTGCTCTGTGACTGTTACATTTATAAACTGTGCTGTCAGTACACTATCCTTTCAAGTGACATTTTGTGTGGTTTTAATTGATTTATCCATCCTATGTGGTCTTATTTTTGTGAAGTTTGATTAATTTGTTATCAGAAAAAATTTAAATTATGCCATCAAATGTATCATTATAAGACCTTATGTGCTTCTGAAATTGGATGTTTACATACCCAACTTCAGGTGGAATGCAGTACTAAATCATTGTCATATGGATGAAAAATTTGTTAAATACTTAAGCAGTACTCAGAAAGTAGCCATGATAGCAATTTCCTCTGCGTGTTTACGTGCATTAAAATTAAAACCAGGAGGTTTATTAGAAGGAGATTTCCAGGTACCTGCAGCCTATTACTTCAGTCAAATTCTGAACCACTTTGACCTGAGGTCTTGTTTTACTTCATTTAATTCTTGACCAAGTAGCTGGCTTCTGCTGAATGAAGTGAAAAGCTGATTGAAAAGGTCAAGGTATATATTTAAGGATGGGGCACTCTTTTTTGAAAACAATCTAGTTGATGTTGTTTTGCTGATTCATTTTTTTGAGAATATAATGTGTACTGTGTGTTTTGTGTTGAATACAGTATGGAGATTACGATCAGTTGACCTATCAGGCTGGAATGTTAGCAAATGAGGAACTCCTCCCCCAGCGGGTGATTGACCAGTACCAGATGACCCCCAAGATGTGGGAAGATCGCATCCAGGTGTGGTGGGCGGACCACAGGAGCATGACGAGGTAAGGGTGAAGGTTCAATTCCAGCTCCGACCAATGTCTTACTGTTTGTGCTCACTGTTGTCAGGAACACCCATCACTGGATTCAGTGGGTCACTCACGAGTTGTATAGCAGGGAGGTTGAGTTTTTGAATTCAGCACTTTCTCTGTATGTATGTGTGTATGCAAGCTGGGGGTTTAAAGTCATACTTAATAATTTTTCAGTCATATTGTGCCTGTTCGTGACAGGGCGAGTCAATGCAGCCAAAGTGCTGCAGCCACTGAAGTATCATGGTGAAGACACCTGACATGACACCCCACCCAGTCACAGTATATTGATGCAGGGCCTACGAGTAATGCTTCTTCGCTCTAACCTCTTAGTGTTGAGAGCCAAGCAAGGCAACGCCAAGTACCATTTTTAAAGTCTTTGGTATGACCCAACCCGGGTTTGGTCTCCTGATGTCAAGGCGGACTTTCTAACCATTAGGCCATCAAAGCAGTCATAATCCAGTGACAGAAATACAGGACGAAGGTGAACCCGCATGGGGAGGTACTAGTTTTCTCCTCGCTCACTCAGGTTTTGTGGCCCCATAATCCTGACTACTGTCATATGGATGAAATATTCTTGAGAAGAGCCTAAACCCAATCCAGTGAGATCAAATCTAGCAAGATCACAAATAACTGTAGACAGTTTCAATGGAATCCTGAAAATTCTGCCTTAGATGGGGTTTGAACCCATGCCTTGTGTGAACTCCTGATTGAAAGGTGAGCTTCTTGATATGCAACTTCTCAACCGTGGTACATGACTGAAAGGCAAAGAAAAAACTAAATGCTGTATATATCAGATGAAAAACTTTTTCTAACCGAATACAATGGATTTAAAACATCAGATTCTATGCTAGTCTGTAGTGACCCAGATGGCATTAGTCATGTCATATCCATGCTTTTTGCTTCAAATAGTTTGTTCCAAGGTCCATTTGGCGAATGCTTTCTTAGATCTATGTGTATATGCATATAGAATTACAATATCTAGCAGTTTGTGTGTTAAATGGAATAAACCTGATATGACGTCACTGGTTCCAGTATGGTCAGAAATAGCTACTATACCGTAGGCTCCAAAGGTTCAAATGCATTTTACTTGGTTGAAAAAAATGCTAAAAAAATAAATACAACTATTCTTGTTGACAGGATCTTTCATCTGACATACACTTTTGCATTAGTATTATCATTGCCTTTACAATTACATGTACATATCTTACTATACCTGCATCTAGATGGAATCATTTTGATCACAAGATAAAATTCCCTTCCATTTCTCTTCCTACTGGATTGTTAATATTCCTAATTTAATCAAGATTGCTCCAATCAATCTCCCAAGTTGGAAAATTTGTCACTGGTTTAAATTGAGATATGTTTGAAAAAATAGAAGATCAGTGACAGGGATGAATACTGACTAATCTTTTCACATTAATTGTTGTCTTCATTTTTTGTTTTCCTTCAGCTGAATTGTGAATTTATAAAGACGCTAGAATTAGCAAGCGGAGCAATAACATTACACATTGCCAGACAGAAAAACTGGTTAAGTTGTGACAGCTGTCACTGGGCCTTAGTCGATGACAGTTTTTTGTTTCAATGCAAGACACCTGCTTATTATTGTGGCTCATCAACCAGGTGTGGTAACACACGGGGGCCTGCAACGTCGCTTGTCTTACTGATGACGTGATGTCACTTAAAGTTTGGTATCAGTTTGAAAAAATACACTTTCAGAAGCACATCGAGGTCTTAAAATGATATTTGTCATGCCGGTTCTGATCAGAAATTAATCCCACTTCGTAAAAAACTCATAGAAGGTTGACACAGAAGGATGAATCAGAAGAATGTAAAACATGTCACTTTAGTTGAATTACAGGTGAATTCTTTTTTAAGTATTTGGAACATTGAAAACTAAGATGCCTGTGGAGAATTTATGCCCGTGATTTTTGATTCTACTCATATTTATCTTCTTGGTGAATGTTCAGAATTATCTGTTCCCATCGCTTTAGAGGCTATAGACTTCAGCGGCTAAGAAAGTCCTGAACTGGTATTTGTAATAGTGTGCAAGCCTTGCATGTGTGGTTGGATAATATTCTTATCTTTCAGTCATCAAGTTCAATCGTATTTTTGGACAGGAGATTTTCTAGAGTCCCCTCCTTCTGTTGTTCTTCGGGGCCTGAGTTACAAGAACAATTTGCTTGATTTGCTCTTGCATGATGTGTGTCATACGTGGAAGAGTTTGCCATTAATTTACCAAAGCTCGGTGGTTTACTCGGGGCACTCCAGGTCCTTGCACCCACAGGTCTGACCACTGTCGTGTATGTGAGAAAAACTTGAGCTAAACAGCAGCCAGTCCAATAATATATTCCTGATAGGGTGTCATGGGTTAAAACTTCAATTACTGTATTTCATCACCTGTTTGATACGTAGAAAGTTCCTTTCAGAAGCAAATAAAGGCCTTGAAAATGATGACGTTTTTCTAATAAGAAGTAAAACAAACTTCACAAAAAACAGTAGAAGCTGGATTAATCACACAAAATATGTTGTGTGAAAAAAGCTAAACTTTAGGTGATATTCACAACATGTAAGTAAAGAAATAATTAACTCTGTTCATATTTCAAACTTTTTCTGGCTGGATTTGTTAGTTGTTGAAGCATCATGGTTAAAAGTGTGGGTTTATCACCAGCATTTTCCAGGAAATAAGAGACAAGGATGACAACTTGATTACTTTTTATTTAATCATTTCGCCATTAAAGGAAGATGTATTTTTTTTGTGTCTGTTTGGCAGAGATGAAGCAGAAATGGAATATTTAAAAATGGCCCAAGACTTGGAGATGTATGGCATAAATTATTTCCAGATAAAGGTTTGTTAATAAAATAACTACCATTTCTTTCAAAGACATGATATTCAAGTTTTGCACTACTCCTAGATAACATTAAGCTGGATGTAGATAAACCTTGTGTCTGGGAGCAACTGGTTTTAGGCGACTGGAAACAACTGGGAGCAACTGGTTTTAGGCGACTGGAAACAACTGGGAGCAGCTGGTTTTAGGCGACTGGAAACAACTGGGAACAACTGGTTTTAGGCGACTGGAAACAACTGGGAGCAACTGGTTTTAGGCGACTGGAAACAACTGGGAGCAGTTGGTTTTAGGTGACTGGAAACGAAAAGGAGCATCTGGTTTTTAGGCAACTGGAAACAACTAGGAGCAACTGGTTTTAGGCGACTGGAAACAACTGGGAGCAGCTGGTTTTAGGTGACTGGAAACAACTGGGAGCAGCTGGTTTTAGGCGACTGGAAACAACTGGGAGCAGTTGGCTTTTAGGTGACTGCAAACAAATAGGAGCAATTGCTTTTTAGGTGACTGGAAACGAAAAGGAGCATCTGGTTTTTAGGCAACTGGAAACAACTAGGAGCAACTGGTTTTTAGGTGACTGGAAACAAATAGGAGCAACTGGTTTTAGGCAACTGGAAACAACTGTGAGCAGTTGGTTTTTAGGTGACTGCAAACAAATAGGAGCAATTGGTATTTAGGTGACTGCAAACAAAAAGGAGCATCTGGTTTTTAGGCAACTGGAAACAACTAGGAGGAATTGGTTTTTAGGTGACTGGAAACAAATAGGAGCAACTGGTTTTGGGGTGACTGGAAACAACTAGGAGCAATTGGTTTTTAGGCCACTGGAAATGACTAGGAGCAACTGTTTTTTAGGCAACTGGAAACAACTAGGAGCAACTGGTTTTTAGGCGACGGGAAACAACTAGGAGCAACTGTTTTTGAGGTGACTGGAAATAACTAGGAGCAATTGGTTTTTAGGCCGCTGGAAATGACTAGGAGCAACTGTTTTTTAGGCAACGGAAACAACTAGGAGCAACTGGTTTTTAGGCGACTGGAAACAACTAGGAGCAATTGGTTTTTAGGCGACGGGAAACAACTAGGAGCAACTGTTTTTTAGGCGACTGGAGACAACTAGGAGCAACTGGTTTTTAGGTGACTAGAAACAACTAGGAGCAACTGGTTGTAGGCAACTGGAAACAACTGTGAGCAATTGGTTTTTAGGTGACTGGAAACAAATAGGAGCAACTGGTTTTTAGGCGACTGGAAACAACTGGGAGCAGTTGATTTTTAGGTGACTGGAAACAAATAGGAGCAGTTGGTTTTTAGGTGACTGGAAACAAATAGGAGCAATTGGTTTTTAGGTGACTGGAAACAAAAAGGAGCATCTGGTTTGTAGGCAACTGGAAACAACTAGGAGGAATTGGTTTTTAGGTGACTGGAAACAACTAGGAGCAACTGTTTTTTAGGCAACTGGAAACAAATAGGAGCAACTGGTTTTTAGGTGACTAGAAACAACTAGGAGCAACTGGTTTTTAGCCAACTGGAAACAACTAGGAGTAAATTGGTTTTTATGTGGAGGTTTGGCCTGAGTTTGTAAGACCCCTCTTGCAAGGCACAGACAAAGCATATGATGTACATGGGAAGTGTAACGAGGTAGAGGGCTATAATTTGAACAGATTATTACATTTGTCTATCCTTTCACTGAATGGGCCAGGGTATAAAGTGAAAAGACAAGTGAGAGGTATATTATACATCATATCAAATACATCCATGCATCGTGTAGAAGGGCCCCGTCATCATGTTCAGATCACAACAGTCACGTTGCTAAGTATCGGCTCACAGTTGCCACCAGTTGTAGTCTGGACTGTGTCGCATTGTACCCAGTTGCTTATGATCGCAAGTCGACCTATACCCTGCTGTAATGACTTTTTGTAGGATCTTAGGTTAAGTGCTGTAATTCTTCAACCTTTTCGCAAGGTTTATTTTGTTTGATTTATTTGATTTGTGTTTTACGCCGTACTCAAGAATATTTCACTTATACGACGGCGGCCAGCATTTTGGTGGGAGGAAACCGAGCACAGCCAGAGGGAAACCCACAACTATCCGAAGGTTGCTGAAGACTTTCTTGCAAGGTGTTTATTCAAGTATATTTTGAAAGCAGTATTCTGTGTAGACTGATATATTTACACTTTTTGTGAAGCCATGATATTGGCCAATCCAACCATTGTAGTTTTGTTTCCAAAATCAAAGTGAAAATGTGCATAAATGGCATTGAAATTGGTAAAATGGTTGAGGAATTAAAGTAAGTAACAGTTTTTTATACAGAATTTTAATATTTGTCCACATACAAGACTTCCGTTCAGGTCTCTCAGCTGTGCTGTTTTTGTGAAGTGTATGAAATCAAATAAGTCTACCTTTGATAAAAATTGACTATACCGTTTTTTTTTTTTTGGAAGTTGTTAAAAATGTAAAATTACAGGTAATATATTGTTCTTTTTTTCTGCATATTTCAGAATAAGCGTCACACAGATTTGTGGCTGGGCGTGGATGCCTTGGGGCTTAATATATATGAGGCTGATAATAGGCTAACACCCAAAGTCACATTCCCGTGGAGTGAAATTAAGAACATATCTTTTAAGGACAAAAAGGTAAAATATTTATGCAATTTTTTTTTCTTAAGTTTCTTTTACAGCAAGTTGTAGTAGTTTGAGAGAATATGCCTTTTGGAAGGATTTGCTGTTTTGTCTTTGTGTATTGAATATGAAGACATATTCATGAAGACTAGATTCAGAGGGAGTTGACTGTTAAAATGCTTCTGAGGTATTTGCTCACCTGCAGGAATGGAGTAGAAAGATCACCTGGGGGAGTGGAGTAGGAAGACTTATAAGGTGGGTGCCCCTGTGGCTGAGGGGGTTAGCACCTCACTATGGCGCAATTACCCTGGAGCCCCCCACCAATGTGGTCACTGTGAGTCCAGCTCATGCTGGCTTCCTCTTCTGCGGTATGTGTGAGGGTGTGTCAGCAACCTGCGAATGGCTGTGCTAGCGCTACCGATTGCTATTTGCGCATTTTGGGAACATAATTTCAGTGAAGGCGAAGAGGAAGCACTATCATCCTACCGTGTTACAAGAATATTTGGTTTTAGAGGCATTTTCCTTTTCATTCAATATTGTGTCAGAACTGGGACATTAGCACTGCCCATTATCAAGCCGAAAGTTATGGAAGTTCAGTCTGCACTTGTTTCGTATTCAAGGGAAATAACAAAGGAAAAGCATCCCGTCTGTGTGCGTTTTCATGTATATGCGTGTATATTGAGTTGCTCCCCTTTACACCTGTGATACCATGTGTTGTCCTCTAGCGTGAAAAATTCACGTCTTAAATCGGTGAAAGCTTTAGAGGGGATAGGAGAGAAAGGGCTATAAATAGTAACTTCAGATTTTATTATTTATTTATTTGACTGGTGTTTCACCATGTACTCAAGAAGATTTTATGTGTATGACGGTAGCCAGCATTTTTTGGGAGGAAATCTATTGCCCTCTGCAGGCATATCTCCGCAGAGGAAGTCCAGTCTGAGCTCGAGGAACTTGCAAAGACAGCACTGGTGGGAGAGTCTTGCCCAATTTTTTGGAGGGGGGAGGGGGAGGGATTCCTTTTTGCTTGAGTTTTCGATTTGTGGATTTTGTTATAACGATATAATTGTCAAAATGGCTACAAAACTCTGACCAGGTTAGACACACCGGCAAAAGGGGAAAAAGGCTAGCACTAGTACAGGATGGCTAAACTGTCCCAGGCTGTACTTGTGGTGTCCTCCCATCATAATGCTTGTTGTGGTTGTATGAGTGAAATTTTCTTGAGTATGGCATAAAAATGTCATAAGACACCCACTCACCTGTGGGAATGGAATTTGAAGACTGATGCATGAGGCCCCATTCACTTGTGGGAATGGAGTATTATGACTTATGCATGAGGCCCCCACTCACTGGTGGGCATGGTATATGAAGACTTACTCATAAGGCTCCAACTTACCTCATTGTATTTGACACCTCTAGTCACCTGGAGCATTGAATACGTCTGATCGTGGTGCCTGTACTCACTATAGTACACCATTTTGCGTCAAAAACAAATTTGTTTTTTGATTTATTTGATTTTATATTTATACTTCCTATGAGTTTGGTACTGTACTCTAGAATATTTCACGTAAATGACAGTGGGCAGCATTAAAGTGGGAGGAAACTGGGAAGAGCCCGGAAGAAACCCATGATCCCCTACATGTTGTTGGAAAACATTCCCACGTACAACTGGAGAGGAACTTTTGAATCCAGCAAGATCTGGACTTGAATTGGTGAGAGGCTCCTGAGTGATTGTGCTGTGCCAACACACAAGCCACTAGGCCTTATAAACCCCACAACTACATTTTTGTTCGAGTATTTGACCCCTACGAACAGGTATGTGTGCAGGTTTCAGAAATGACACATTTGCAATACGTTTTGGCCCTGCAGTGGTGTCATACTGACATGTTATATGTAGAAATTTTGGACCATCCTGTCAGGTCAATTAAACCTGGACCTCAGGTGTGCTGGATAGTAATCAAGCTGAGCACAGGTACATTGTGTCTGGCTAAACTGTCCCAGGCTGTCTGTCTGCTACTGGTGTCACAGGCTATAATTAGACAGCCATGAGGTCAGACCTGCGCTGTGCTGCCTTAGAACTACTGATCTTAATGAGGCCAAGCAGTGGATGTTAGTGGTGACATTCGGCAGGCACTCGGCCAAAGGTTCACCTTATTACTGTAAATATTCAACCTTTTTGACCTCTAAAGTACTTTTTCCAGTGGAACTTATGCATACAATTATTATCAAAATGATGCCAGATATTTGTTCACATCATAAATGTTGTTACACAATTGGAAAACAATGGCCTTTTGCTCGTATGTCATGACTTTTTTTTGTGGGGGGGAGGATGATTTTTTCAGACAAAACTTTATTTCTGTAATAACTAAAATGATGCACATTGAAGTTTTAATACTAGAAGTGTTTGTCAGTATTCACATTTCACTATTGAATATCCTGTGTGTGGTTGACTGGGCATTGCGTAATACTAGAAGTGTTTGTCAGTATTCACATTTCACTATTGAATATCCTGTGTGTTGTTGACTGGGCATTGCGTAATACTAGAAGTGTTTGTCAGTATTCACATTTTACTATTGAATATCCTGTGTGTGGTTGACTGGGCATTGCGTAATACTAGAAGTGTTTGTCAGTATTCACATTTCACTATTGAATATCCTGTGTGTGGTTGACTGGGCATTGCGTAATACTAGAAGTGTTTGTCAGTATTCACATTTCACTATTGAATATCCTGTGTGCGGTTGACTAGGCATTATGTAATAACCTTGATCAGGGTGAACCCGTGGCCAAAATGATTGAAAAGTTTATATTTGAATTGAGCGAATCTGTATGACATGTGTATATTTGTTACATTTGTTACGGCTCTGTCAGCAGTGTACAGTTTGTTGTACAATATAATGTGACACTCATGTTGGCTTCCTCTCCTGCCACATGTGGGAAGGTCTGCCAGCAGTGTACATTTTGTTGTACACTATAATTTGACAGTCATGCTGGCTTTCTTCTCCTGCCACATGTGGGAAGGTCTGCCAGCAGTGTACATTTTTGTTGCACACTATAATTTCACAGTCATGTGGACTTCCTTATGCTGTATGTTGGAAGGTCTGCCAGCAGCCTACAGATGGTTGCAGGTTTTCCACGGGCTCTTCCTGGTTTCCTCTCACCATAATGCTGACTGCTGTCTAATAAGTGAAATATTTTTGAGTATGCAGTAAAAAACCAATCATAAATAAATTAGATCTAATATTTAGTGTACTTATACATTTAGAGTACTTCTTATTTCATTTTTAAGGCAAATGGCACGCTGTCCATGTGTAATCTTCCATTGTATGTGCACTTTCTAGTAGCAGTATCACAAGCCATAATTTGTGTATCTGGAGGAAACCGGTTTTGTTCCTAACCTGTGAACAAGTCTGACTAATGTGCAGCCAGAGTCACCTTAACCTGCTCAGTTAGTGGTGATAAACTATGGTGATTCACTGATTTAAAAGCCTACTGTTGGATTTCCCTGGAAACACAAACAAGAAAAGAACAAAAACACATGTATGCTCGTACTCAGGAATGTGCCTGTCAAAGACTACTTACATCAAGAATGAATAAATTTTCACAACTGGCTGCCATGGCAACATAATGCCCTGAACATTGGCAACCATGACAACATAGTCCTGAATCTTAGTTACCAGGACAACATAATGTCATGAGCTTTGGCTGCTATCACAATATAATGTCATGAATGCTGGCTACCATGACAATATTGGCTGCCATGACAACATGCTGTCATGAACATTGGCTGCAATAGCAAGAACTTTGCCATGACAACATTATATCGGGCACATTGGCTGCCATGACAACATAATGTCCTGCATATTGGCTGCTGTCACAATACAGTGTCATGAACATTGGCTACCATGACACCATAATGTCCTGCACATTGGTTGCCATGACAACAACATGCCCTGAACTTTGGTTGCCATAACAGCATAATGTCCTGCACATTAGCTGCTGTCACAATATAATGTCATGAACATTGGCTACCATGACAACACAATGTCCTGCACATTGGTTGCCATGACAACATAGTGCCATGAACACTGTTACAATGATAACATAATGCCCTGAACACTGGCTACCATGACAACATAAGGCCAGGAACATTGGGTACCATGACAACTTAATGTCATGAACACTTTCTACTATGACAGCATAATGTCCTGAGAACTGGCTCCCATAACAACTTAATGTCCTGCACATTGGCTGCTGTCACAATATAATGTCATGAACATTGGCTACCATGACAACACAGTGTTCTGCACATTGGTTGCCATGACGACATAATGCCATGAACACTGTTACCATGATAACATAATGCCCTGAACACTGGCTACCATGACAACATAAGGCCAGGAACATTGGGTACCATGACAACTTAATGTCATGAACACTTTCTACTATGACAGCATAATGTCCTGAGAACTGGCTCCCATAACAACTTAATGTCCTGCACATTGGCTGCTGTCACAATATAATGTCATGAACATTGGCTACCATGGCAACACAGTGTTCTGCACATTGGTTGCCATGACGACATAATGCCATGAACACTGTTACCATGATAACATAATGCCCTGAACACTGGCTACCATGACAACATAAGGCCAGGAACATTCGGTACCAATACCATGACAACATAATGTCATGAACACTTTCTACTATGACAGCATAATGTCCTGAGAACTGGCTTCCATAACAACTTAATGTCCTGCACATTGGCTGCTATGACAACATAACACCTGGAACATTGGCTGCCATGCCAATATAATGCCCTGCACATTATTTTCATTTATTAATTATCAGCCGGTAGTCTTGTGTCACCTGTACGTATTACTGCTCTGTCTTTAAAAAAATTATGTTCAGAAACTGTCTGTAGTCATTTTCCATA
This sequence comes from Liolophura sinensis, assembly GCF_032854445.1. Classification (NCBI taxonomy): domain Eukaryota; kingdom Metazoa; phylum Mollusca; class Polyplacophora; order Chitonida; family Chitonidae; genus Liolophura; species Liolophura sinensis. Next base: position 906,015 of record NC_088304.1, read on the forward strand.
GTAGACAATTTCAATTTGTTTATACCACTAAAAAAAATGTCACTGTGTGCACTTGAAGGCTTTCTAAATTTGTATAATATGAAACTAATGATTTAAATATACAGTCTGTAGTCATTTTCCTTAGTAGACAATTTCAATTTGTTTATACCACTAAAAAAAATGTCACTGTGTGCACTTGAAGGCTTTCTAAATTTGTATAATATGAAACTATTGATTTAAATATACAGTCTGTAGTCATTTTCCTTAGTAGACAATTTCAGTTTGTTTATACTACTGACAAAATGTCACTGTGTGCACTTGAAGGCTTTCTAAATTTATAAAATATGAAACTAATGATTTAAATATGCAGTCTGTGGTCATTTTCCTCAGTAGACAATTTCAATTTGTTTATACTATTGCAAAAATGTCACTGTGTGCACTTGAAGGCTTTCTAAATTTGTATAATATGAAACTAATGATTTAAATATACAGTCTGTAGTCATTTTCCTTAGTAGACAATTTCAATTTGTTTATACCACTAAAAAAATGTCACTGTGTGCACTTGACGGCTTTCTAAATTTATAAAATATGAAACTAATGATTTAAATATGCAGTCTGTGGTCATTTTCCTCAGTAGACAATTTCAGTTTGTTTATACTACTGACAAAATGTCACTGTGTGCACTTGACGGCTTTCTAAATTTGTATAATATGAAACTAATGATTTAAATATGCAGTCTGTAGTCATTTTCCTTAGTAGACAATTTCAGTTTGTTTATACCACTAAAAAAATGTCACTGAGTTTACTTGAAGGCTTTCTAAATTTGTAAAATATGAAACTAATGATTTGAAGGTACAGTATGTTTTATGAAAATCTGATCTACTGTAGTGTTGTCCGCAATTTAAGGTTGCAATGTGTAGATTAGTGGCGCTGGGTAAACACTAAAGACTAAAAACTGTAATGACTGTGAATCTGTGCTGAATGGCAGGACAAGTTTCATGCTCCATCAATTCCAGAAAAAAACGACGACTGTAATGAAATCTCCTTGAGAACCTGTACAAACAATGATTTCCTTTCACCGGTGACTGGATTATGGCCAAAGCTTGTTTGTGTTTGAACTCCGTGAACTGTGAGCCCAAATCATCTTAGCTTCTTAGCAGGAGAAAATAAAATGTCAGTCAGTATGATACCTCTGTGATGAAAAAGCTGCAGTCCACTATCTCCCCATATAGAGATGTGTGATCTTAATGAATTCAACATCCGTCTTTTTGATTTATTTGTTTTTATATGATTGGTGATTAAAAGCTTTTCTGAAATATTTTTCGCTCAGCTGAAGACAGTAAGGTTTATTAGTTTAAGGAGCCAAAGAGGCCAGGATAAACAAGAGCCCGACAAGTACATGTACCTGACAAACCTCCTTACTTAAAGCTGCAGCTGAAGCAGCCAGAACTGGAATCATAACGTCTACTTGATTGGTCAAGGGCCTGGTAATAGCAGGGAGCCAGCACGTTAACTGTCTGTGTTGTATAACACATGTTCTACTTGATTGGTCAAGGGCTTGGTAACAGGAGCGAGCCAGCACTTTAACTGTCTGTGTTGTATAACACATGGTCTACTTGATTGGTCAAGGGCTTGGTAACAGGAGCGAGCCAGCACTTTAACTGTCTGTGTTGTATAACACATGGTCTACTTGATTGGTCAAGGGCTTGGTAACAGTAGCGAGCCAGCACTTTAACTGTCTGTGTTGTATAATACACAGTCTACTTGATTTGTCAAGGGCCTGGTAACAGGAGCGAGCCAGCACTGGAACTGTCTGTGTTGTAAAACACACAGTCCGCTTGATTGGCCAAGGGCCTGAGAGAGCCAGCACTTTAACTGTCTGTGTTGTATAACACATGGTCTACTTGATTGGTCAATGGCCTAGTAACCAGGAGCGAGCCAGTACTTTAACTGTCTGTGTTGTATAACATACAATCTGCTTGATTGGCCAAGGGCCTGGTAATAGCAGGGAGTCAGCACTTTAACTGTCTATGTTGTATCACACACAGTCAACTTGATTGGTCAAGGGTCTGGTAATAGCAGGGAGCCAGCACTTTAACTGTCTGTGTTGTAGGACACATGGTCTACTTGATTGGTCAAGGGCCTGGTAACAGGAGCGAGCCAGCACTTTAACTGCCTGTGTTGTATAACACACAGCCTACTTGATTGGTCAAAGACCTGACAGAGTCAGCACTTTAACTGTGTTGTATCACACAGTCTACATGAGTGGTCAAGGGCTTGGTAATAGCAGGGAGCCAGCACTTGAACTGTCTGTTGTATAACATACAATCTGCTTGATTGGCCAAGGGCCTGGTAATGGCAGGGAGCCAGCACTTTAACTGTCTGTGTTGTATCGCACACAGTCAACTTGATTGGTCAAGGGCTTGGAAACAGGAACGAGCCAGCACTTCAACTGCCTGTGTTGTATAACACACAGTCAACTTGATTGGTCAAGGGCCTGGTAACAGGAGCGAGCCAGTACTTTAACTGTCTGTGTTGTATAACACACAGTCTCCTTGAATGGTCAAGGGCCTGGTAATAGCAGGGAGCCAGCACTTGAACTGTCTGTGTTGTATAGCACACAGAATACTATTACATTGCACTCTATTCTCTTTTATAGTATTTGTTACCTTATACTTTATTGGTTATCTTTTACCTTACTCAATATATTACGTCTTATTACGTCTTATTCATTATCTTGCACATTATCTTAATATTTTGCACTTTATGCATTAACTTGCATCTTATTTAAGAGTTTAGATCGTATTCAGTTGTACCGGCCCGGATAGCACAGTTGGTAGAGCATCCGCTTCCGGACCGGTAGATCCAGGATCAATCCTTGATCGAGTCACACCTAAGACTTTAAAAGAGGAAGTTGTAACTTCCTCGCTTGGCGTTCAGCATGAAGGGGATAGTGCAACGACTGGTTGACCCGTATCAGTATAATGGCTCGGGCGGGGCGGCTTACTTGCCTTCGGTAAGTCGTCTCAGTGAAGCAGCACTAAATAAAACTTATTCATTATCCTTCAACTTTATGTAGCTGTTATTGATCGTGAACAATGCTTATTCATGCACCTTCACGCACAAAACATAATTTAAACACTGTCATTTTCAGTTAAAAGTTAAAGTACATTTCCGAAAATATGAGAAGTATTAACCGCTCCTCACTGATTGTACCAAATAACTCAGCATGAGTGTGTTTGCCAAACATGGTAAGTGAATGAGTTTGAAGTTTCTTACTTGCTGAGACTTAGTGACTTGTGTACAGGTGTACAAGTGTACTGTACATGCTCACGCATGAGACGCCTGTAGTTACTCCATGATAAACATGTCTCCATCAATGGGGAGACTTTATGATCACCTAAAGTCACCCTGACAGTAAATATTAGCAGAGAGACAACCTTCACCAAGTTTAAGCCTTTTAGATCGTGAAAGGCCTTGGAAGGATATGAAGTTTGAATTGTGACTTCAGTTCATGGAAGTAAGATTAGTGCTTTTATGGAACCTTGTTTCACATTCCTAAGCTTTGCTAACGTTTAAAGCCGGCTCGCTCCATGTACGTGGATGCTCTACAGTTCTGAATACTAAGTATAAAGCTAATTAATTTGAAGAGTTCAAATTCCAAACTACAACATTACATGTATGGCTGCTGGTATGCTCTAATGATATATTTATGTTGATAAGAAGGGAAAAAAAGCAAAGGAAAGCTGAAATTCAACAGCAGTGCATTCCATCTGCAGTTTCGAACTCCTGTTCTCATCAGGGATTCTGGGTGCTGCCAGTGTAAGTCATGATTACATACAGTATGGTCAGTGTTAAAAGATTAGTGTCCAGATTTATCATTTACTCATAATTAGCCATCCATGTATATGTTGTTAAATTAAGTTTGAAAAATTATGGAAAAAGGATATGATTAGCCACCCATGTATATTTTGTTAAATTGAGTTGGAAAATTTATGGAAAAAGGATATGATTAGCTACCCGTGTATATATTGTTAAATTGGGACTGAAAAATTAAGGAAAAAGGATATAATTAGCTACCCGTGTATATATTGTTAAATTGGGATTGAAAAATTATGGAAAAAGGATATGATTAGCTACCCGTGTATATATTGTTAAATTGGGATTGAAAAATTATGGAAAAAGGATATGATTAGCTACCCGTGTATATATTGTTAAATTGGGTTTGAAAAATTATGGAAAAAGGATATTATTAGCTACCCGTGTATATATTGTTAAATTGGGATTGAAAAATTATGGAAAAAGGATATAATTAGCTACCTGTGTATATATTGTTAAATTGGGATTGAAAAATTATGGAAAAAGGATATAATTAGCTACCTGTGTATATATTGTTAAATTGGGATTGAAAAATTATGGAAAAAGGATATGATTAGCTACCCGTGTATATATTGTTAAATTGGGTTTGAAAAATTATGAAAAAAGGATAAATTAATCAGAATAATATGGCTTTTAAAATCACTAGATAATGAGGCTGGTTTTATGGATTTTTTCTGCCAACACTCAGCAGTCTCCTACATTACGTCCTACAAGTCAAACCTTTACCAGCTGTCAGAGCTTCGCCATTTAGTCCAGTGTTAAAAAAGCTACAAGAATGACAACAGGCATATCGAATTGATTTTCTGCTCTGCATACGGGTACAGGTCGTCAAAGAACCCTGGAGTTTTGTTTTTTTTTTTCAAGTTTCTAGACAATTTGACCCTCAGGGTTTTGTTCAAGCAAATGATAGTTTATCTGCTCTTGCCATTTATCATCTTAAGGCTGTGAGAGGAATACAGCTAACTAGACTAGATTTGGCTACTACGGGGACCGCAGTCGACTAAAACCTCAGGCGTAACTGAACTTAAAACTGATAGGTAGCAAATCTCTGTACACTAACGGCGACGTCCACATTTGTATTGTACACCACTATATAGACAACAAATCTCTGTACACTACTGCCGACGTCCACGTTTATATTGTGCATGACCATCTAGACAGCAAATCTCTGTACACTAACGGCGACGTCCACATTTGTATTGTACACCACTATATAGACAGCAGATCTCTGTACACTACTGCCGACGTCCATGTTTATATTGTGCAGGACCATCTAGACAGCAAATCTCTGTGCACTAACGGCGACGTCCACATTTGTATTGTACACCACTATATAGACAGCAGATCTCTGTACACTACTGCCGATGTCCATGTTTATATTGTGCAGGACCATCTAGACAGCAAATCTCTGTACACTAACGCTGACGTCCACATTTATATTGTACAGGACCATCTAGACAGCAAATCTCTGTACACTACTGCCGACGTCCACATTTATATTGTACAGGACCATCTAGACAGTAAATCTCTGTACACTAACGCTGACGTCCACATTTATATTGTACAGGACCATCTAGACAGCAAATGTCTGTACACTACTGCCGACGTCCACATTTATATTGTGCATGACCATCTAGACAGCAAATCTCTGTGCACTAACGCTGACGTCCACATTTATATTGTGCGGGACCATCTAGACAGCAAATCTCTGTGCACTAGCGCTGACGTCCACATTTATATTGTGCGGGACCATCTAGACAACAAATCTCTGTACACTACTGCCGATGTCCACATTTATATTGTACAGGACCATCTAGACAGTAAATCTCTGTACACTAACGCTGACGTCCACATTTATATTGTACAGGACCATCTAGACAGCAAATCTCTGTACACTAACGCTGACGTCCACATGTATATTGTACAAGACCATCTAGACAGCAAATCTCTGTGCACTAACGCTGACGTCCACATGTATATTGTACAAGACCATCTAGACAGCAAATCTCTGTGCACTAACGCTGACGTCCACATTTATATTGTACAGGACCATCTAGACAGTAAATCTCTGTGCACTAACGCTGACGTCCACATTTATATTGTACAGGACCATCTAGACAGCAAATCTCTGTACACTAACGCTGGCGTCCACATTTATATTGTACAGGACCATCTAGACAGCAAATCTCTGTACACTAACGCTGACGTCCACATTTATATTGTACAGGACCATCTAGACAGCAAATCTCTGTACACTAGCGCTGACGTCCACATTTATATTGTACAGGACCATCTAGACAGCAAATCTCTGTACACTAGCGCTGGCGTCCACATTTATATTGTACAGGACCATCTAGACAGCAAATCTCTGTACACTAACGCTGACGTCCACATGTATATTGTACAGGACCATCTAGACAGCAAATGTCTGTACACTACTGCTGACGTCTACATTTATATTGTACAGGACCATCTAGACAGTAAATCTCTGTACACTAACGCTGACGTCCACATGTATATTGTACAGGACCATCTAGACAGCAAATCTCTGTACACTACTGCCGACATCCACATGTATATTGTGCAGGACCATCTAGACAGCAAATCTCTGTACACTAGCGCTGGCGTCCACATTTATATTGTACAGGACCATCTAGACAGCAAATCTCTGTACACTAACGCTGACGTCCACATGTATATTGTACAGGACCATCTAGACAGCAAATGTCTGTACACTACTGCTGACGTCTACATTTATATTGTACAGGACCATCTAGACAGCAAATCTCTGTGCACTACTGCCGACGTCCACATTTATATTGTACAGGACCATCTAGACAGCAAATCTCTGTACACTACTGCCGACGTCCACATTTATATTGCGCAGGACCATCTAGACAGCAAATCTCTGTACACTACTGCCGACGTCCACATTTATATTGTACAGGACCATCTAGACAGCAAATGTCTGTACACTACTGCCGACGTCCACATTTATATTGTACAGGACCATCTAGACAGCAAATCTCTGTACACTAGCGCTGACGTCCACATGTATATTGTGCAGGACCATCTAGACAGCAAATCTCTGTGCATTAACGCTGACGTCCACATATATATTGTGCAGAACCATCTAGACAGCAAATCTCTGTACACTAGCGCTGACATCCACATGTATATTGTACAGGACCATCTAGACAGCAAATGTCTGTACACTAGCGCTGACGTCCACATATATATTGTGCATGACCATCTAGACAGCAAATCTCTGTACACTAACGCTGACGTCCACATTTATATTGTACAGGAATATATCTAGACATACATGTAGGCTATTCGGAATGACAACAGTGACAGGCAGTTGTCTTCACATACAGATATGAATTCAGAATACCTCCTGGGAATAGAATGGTATTTATTATGAAGCAGACTGAAGGAAAGAATAGCAAGGGAATATTACATTCTGAGATAACACCTGAAATGTACAGTGAAAGCTATAGCTTATCAGTCCACATTGCCAGCGCGGTTGAAAATACCATGCTGCAGATCAAATTCAGCGTCGGAATCTGAACTCAGGCCAGAGGTGACAGAGTCATAAAGTGGAACGTCAACGTCGTCCTTTATAGGTTCCAATTGATACAGTAGTATATTTGCTTCTGTGTAGTTGGAATCCATGTCGAAAATGACCCCGTTTTGATAGGAATTCCCAGGCTATTTAGGCCAGCTAGACTTGGGTTGGCCATCTGTGACATCACCTGCTGAGCCGCAATGTGCAGCCGGCTGGAGATCAACTAGGGCGGTAGATGTATTGTTTTGGTGTATTTAAAGTCATTAATACATTTCTCAGAAGCCCTTCTGTTAAAGTACTGTTTGAACAGATGATAGCCTTTATGATTAGAACCACTAGCTAAATCTGCACACCAATCCTTTAACTTAGTGTGTTAATTTATTTTCTTTAAAAAAAATAGCTTGGTGAATTTTCCCCAAGTTGGCCTAAGAAGGAAATAAAACAACGCTTTGATATTATTTCACTTAAAGTATAATTGAAGTCTTCTCATACTGATTTATTTTTAGCTGTTGTGGAAATGCTGGTGTCTCTAGGTTACCCCAAAAGAAGGGCCATCGGTATTAAATTCACCAATCTTTATGTAGTTGCCACAAACTACATGTATTTGTCGTGCAATTGGCTATAACCTTCAGACAAATTAAGTAATACATGGTTACATTCAGTATGTATTTGTCAGCTATGCAATACCAGAATTGATGATAAGAGTGGTGAATTGTCAGGATACAGATGCCATGCAGTTGTATAATGGCAGCTAATAGTTCATGTTGTAATACCATAAGAGAACTTTCAGGTGTCAAGCAGCACAGGGGTATCAGAAACTGACTAATGCCTGCAAATATTAGATTCTGGTGATAACACTGCCAGCTTATTGTAATACCAGTTAGATGATTAAACTGTAATACCAGTTAGATGATTGAACAGTCAGCTTAGAGGATTAAACTGTAATACCAGTTAGATGATTAAACTGTAATACCAGTTAGATGATTACACTGTAATACCAGTTAGATGATTAAACTATAATACCAGTTAGATGATTAAACTGTAATACCAGTTAGATGATTGAACTGTAATACCAGTTAGATGATTAAACTGCCAGCGTATTGTAATACCAGTTAGATGATTAAACTGTAATACCAGTTAGATGATTACACTGTAATACCAGTTAGATGATTGAACAGGCAGCTTAGATGATTAAACTGTAATACCAGTTAGATGATTGAACAGCCAGCTTATTGTAATACCAGTTAGATGATTAAACTGTAATACCAGTTAGATGATTAAACTGCCAGCGTATTGTAATACCAGTTAGATGATTAAACTGTAGGGGCCTCCGTGGCTCAGTCGGTTAGCGCGCTAGCGCAGTGCAGTGACCCAGAAGCCTCTCACCAATGCGGTCGCTGTGAGTTCAAGACCAGCTTATGCTGGCTTCCTCTCCGGCCGTACATGGGAAGGTCTGCCAGCAACCTGCGGATGGTCGTGGGTTTCCCCCGGGTTCTGCCTGGTTTCCACCCACCATAATGCTGGCCGCCGTCGTATAAGTGAAATATTCTTGAGTACGGCGTAAAACAACAATCAAAAAAAAAAAAAAAAATTAAACTGTAATACCAGTTAGGTGATTAAACTGCCAGTTTATTGTAATACAAATGAGATGATTAAACCGTAATACCAGTTAGATGATTAAACTGCCAGTTTATTGTAATACAAATGAGATGATTAAACTGCAAGCTTATTGTAATACCAGTTAGATGATTCAATTTCTCAATCCTTAACTCAGCAACATTGCTGAGCTGGGCCGTCCTGCAGCAGGATATTTTGTGAACCCCTGGTTTTTCACTGCGGCAGACATAAGTAGATCTATATTGGACACTGTGTCTGTCTGTCTGATCATTTATTAATTGGTGGAATTTTTTTACATCCTGGCTGTCTTTTAACATAGGTTAGTTGGTCAGATTTTATAATATAGGCCATTCGCTTTTAATAACTATGGGTTGAGTCCAAGAGGATAGAAACTTTTATCTGCTTGTTGCATCTGTTGTAAATTAGCTCTTGTTTGTGTGTTTGAGTGTATGATTGTCTGGCATTAAGCTCATTAGGTTCTGTGTTACGCTGTGGGATCATCAGATTACACAGTGTAAAACTGGATTGAGCTCTCAACTGAATTGACTTGCCCATTACCTGTGATGCTAATGATGGATTGTTTTCTTGTTCCCTGATTAGTTTTAGCCTAGCACCTGGCCAGGTGTAGTAAGGTTTATTTTTAAATGAGTGACACGTGTGCCGAGTGCGTGCATTACAACACTGCCCACAAAATTATTTTATGTGGTCAAAGTCCTGTTTTTTGTACAGGCATATTTCCTTCTACATGTATTTAAGAAAATGGTGCTTTTTTAAGCATAATGTACGTGTACTTCCATTGTTAACGAGTGCACTGACTGTGTATCGCCATAAATGTACATGTACTTCCACTGTTATCCACTGCACTGACTGCATATCGCCATAAATTCAGTGAAATTTGCTGGACGGTGTAGTTTAGAAATCCCTAGATGATTTCTCAGTGGACAGGGACGGTGTAGTTCAGAAATCCCTAGATGATTTCTCAGTGGACAGGGTCGGTGTAGTTCAGAAATCCCTGGATGATTTCTCAGTGGACAGGGACGGTGTAGTTCAGAAATCCCTAGATGATTTCTCAGTGGACAGGGACGGTGTAGTTCAGAAATCCCTAGATGATTTCTCAGTGGACAGGGACGGTGTAGTTCAGAAATCCCTAGATGATTTCTCAGTGGACAGGGACGGTGTAGTTCAGAAATCCCTAGATGATTTTTCAGTGGACAGGGACGGTGTAGTTCAGAAATCCCCAGATGATTTCTCAGTGGACAGGGTCGTTGAATGTTTTGTGGTTATCAGACTTTGTTAAATCCTTTTTATTATGAAGCAGTTTGAGCATTTCTCTCAATTTGCCATTGTTCAAGATTTTACGACAGCTGTCATTCTCTGTTTTCAAATCTCTTGCTCTTTTCATTCAACTTATTAAATGTAACCTGTGTTCTTAAGAATGTGGGCTGTGAGATGAATTCATTTGGGCATTTTCATAATGAATGGGAGGCATTTGCTTAGGTTCCATAAGCTTTCATTGTCATTACATGAAAATTTCATGACGAGTTCACAGCAGATTTCAGACAATCAAAACAGATTCACTGGGTTTGGTTATTTTTTTTCCTCTCTCATTTGTATGTACACAAATGTTTCATTGTGAGGGACAAAAGCACGACTGAACAGTTCAAGGTGATTGGTGTGTCCCATCACAAACGTACCTCACCGCGTTGTGTTAACTTTCTGGACTGAGAACAGTGGACTGTATATAGTCATTGGTGGTGTCCCATCACAAACGTACCTCACCGCGTTCTGTTAACTTTCTGGACTGAGAACAGCGGACTGTATATAGCAATTGGTGGTGTCCCATCACAAAAGTACCTCACTGCGTTGTGTTAACTTTCTGGACTGAGAACAGCGGACTATATATAGTCATTGTTGTGTCCCATCACAAACGTACCTCATCGCGTTGTGTTAACTTTCTGGACTGAGAACAGCGGACTGTATATAGTCATTGGTGGTGTCCCATCACAAACGTACCTCACTGCGTTGTGTTAACTTTCTGGACTGAGAACAGCGGACTGTATATAGTCATTGGTGGTGTCCCATCACAAACGTACCTCATCGCGTTGTGTTAACTTTCTGGACTGAGAACAGCGGACTATATATAGTCATTGGTGTGTCCCATCACAAACATACCTCACCGCGTTGTGTTAACTTTCTGGACTGAGAACAGCGGACTGTGTATAGCAATTGGTGGTGTCCCATCACAAAAGTACCTCATCGCGTTGTGTTAACTTTCTGGACTGAGAACAGCGGACTGTATATAGTCATTGGTGGTGTCCCATCACAAACGTACCTCACTGTGTTGTGTTAACTTTCTGGACTGAGAACAGCGGACTGTATATAGTCATTGGTGGTGTCCCATCACAAACGTACCTCACTGCGTTGTGTTAACTTTCTGGACTGAGAACAGCGGACTGTATATAGTAATTGGTGGTGTCCCATCACAAACGTACCTCACCGCGTTGTGTTAACTTTCTGGACTGAGAACAGCAGACTGTATATAGCCATTGGTGTGTCCCATCACAAACGTACCTCACCGCGTTGTGTTAACTTTCTGGACTGAGAACAGCGGACTGTATATAGTCATTGGTGTGTCCCATCACAAACATACCTCACCGCGTTGTGTTAACTTTCTGGACTGAGAACAGCGGACTATATATAGTCATTGGTGTGTCCCATCACAAACGTACCTCACCACGTTGTGTTAACTTTCTGGACTGAGAACAGCAGACTGTATATAGTCATTGTTGTGTCCCATCACAAACGTACCTCACCACGTTGTGTTAACTTTCTGAACTGAGAACAGCAGACTGTATATAGTCATTGGTGTGTCCCATCACAAACGTACCTCACCGCGTTGTGTTAACTTTCTGGACTGAGAACAGCGGACTGTATATAGTCATTGGTGGTGTCCCATCACAAACGTACCTCACTGCGTTGTGTTAACTTTCTGGACTGAGAACAGCGGACTGTATATAGTCATTGGTGGTGTCCCATCACAAACGTACCTCACCGTGTTGTGTTAACTTTCTGAACTGAGAACAGCGGACTGTATATAGTCATTGGTGTTGTCCCATCACAAACGTACCTCACTGCGTTGTGTTAACTTTCTGGACTGAGAACAGCGGACTGTATATATTCATTGGTGGTGTCCCATCATAAACGTACCTCACCGCGTTGTGTTAACTTTCTGGACTTATGGGTTTATGGGTGAATATCGGGTTATACATTATTCCTTTTCTTTTTTGCAGTTCTCAATAAAACCGGTGGATAAGAAGGCCCCAGATTTTGTCTTCTTTGCTCCCAAACTTAGGATTAACAAATTGGTGAGTAGGTCTCTTTATTTCTACAGTTGAATCCCATCTACCTGTAGTGAAAGAAATGTGAAATGTTTGGATGGATTCTTTAGGTCATGGGACCGGTGGTTCAAACTTCGATTCAGACAATTTCCTACACCAGATAGAATTTTGACAGGGGCCAGTCATTTGGTACAAGAAAAAAATTCATGTAAGTGACATTGTAACATTTTTTAATGATGTGTGTTGCTGAATACTTTGCCATTCATGTCACTCACACAGTAAGAAATTTCTTCCAGTCTTGAATGGCCCAAAGATAAGCCATATTATCACTTACTTGCCTTGGTCGTCAGCCATAAGGGATAGGTGGGGCCTCTGTGGCTCAGTTGGTTAGCGCGCTAGCGCAGCGTAATGACCCTGGAGCGTCTCACCAATGCGGTCGCTGTGAGTTCAAGTCCAGATCATGCTGGCTTCCTGTTTGGCCATTACATGGGAAGGTCTGCCAGCAACCTGCGAATGGTCATGGGTTTCCCCCAGGCTCTGCCTGGTTTCCACCCACCATTATGCTGGCCGCCGTCCTATAAGTGAAATATTCTTGAGTACGGCGTAAAACACCAGTCAGATAAATAAATAAATAAGGGATAGGCCAAGCGCTGTTTTTTGCTCCTGCGCCACCGTATGTCTTCAGCATGGCATTTTAGTGAGGCAGCACTGTAGATGCAGTACATCATAGTGGAAGTAATGGTTAGCCTAAGTGATGTTAACGTTAAAAAGGGGAACTACATGTGGACATTTATTGGTTTGAAGAATGAGACTGAAATTAAAAATTGTCTCATTTTACATAATTGAGGGGAAATTGGAGTTACATGTACGTTATATGTTGATCCAGACCTTACATAAACAATTTAAAAACCTGATTTCTTAGGAAGAGTATTAATTATATGCACCTTGTAAATACAGATGATAATACTTGTTGTAACTGGAGTGTATTATTTAATCAAGTCTCCGGGCAGTTTTAGGGCAAGCAGGATATATATATGCATATATACATACATATGGGTGTGTAGAGGTTATGGAGTTTCACCTAACGTTTGGTGTGTAACTACACTCTTTTAAAAGCACATTAAGGCCTTAAACTGAGACTTTTGAAGCCATCACTTAAGTTTTTGTGATAAGAAATTAATCAAACTTCATTCAAAAATCAAAAGTGACCCTGAACGGAGAAAGAATCCCTTAGAATCAAGCAAAATATGTTGTTTGAGAAAAGGTGAATTACAGTATTTATTAGTCGTCTGGTCGATGAGGTGGGGGAGGTATTTATTAGTCGTCTGGTCTAGGGGAGGGGGAGGTATTTATTAGTGATCTGGTCTAGGGGTAGGGGAGGTATTTATTAGTCGTCTGGTCTAGGGGAGGGGGAGGTATTTATTAGTGATCTGGTCTAGGGGTGGGGGAGGTATTTATTAGTGGTCTGGTCTAGGGGTAGGGGAGGTATTTATTAGTCATCTGGTCGAGGAGTGGGGGAGGTATTTATTAGTCTTCTGGGCTTTGGGGTGGGGGCGGTATTTATTAGTGATCTGGTCTAGGGGTGGAGGAGGTATTTATTAGTGGTCTGGTCTAGGGGTAGGGGAGGTATTTATTAGTCATCTGGTCCAGGAGTGGGGGAGGTATTTATTAGTCTGGTCTAGGGGTGGGGGAGATATTTATTAGTGATCTGGTCTATGGGGTGGGGGAGGTATTTATTTGTTGTCTGGTCTAGGGGAGGGGGAGGTATTTATTAGTGGTCTGGTCTAGGGGTAGGGGAGGTATTTATTAGTCATCTGGTCCAGGAGTTGGGGAGGTATTTATTAGTTGACTGGGCTATGGGGTGGGGGAGGTATTTATTCGTGATCTGGTCTAGGGGTGGGGGAGGTATTTCTTAGCCGTCTGGTCTAGGGTTAGGGGAGATATTTATTAGTGATCTGGTCTAGGGGTGGAGGAGGTATTTATTAGTCATCTGGTCTATGGGGTGGGGGAGGTATTTATTAGTCTGGTCTAGGGGTGGGGAAGGTATGTATTAGTGGTCTGGCCTAGGCGTGGGGAGGTATTTATTAGTCCTCTGGTCTATGGGGTGGGGGAGGTATTTATTAGTCGTCTGGTCTAGGGGTGGGAGAGGTTTTCATTTACTACAGTTTTACTCCCCTTCTGCCCTCTCACAAAAGGTTATAATCCTTTTTTGCAAACAGTTGAAAACTTGACACGTGGCTTCACCTAAACAAGATACGCATCAAATTTGGACAGAACTAAGGCATTTTGTTTTTGAAAGTTTTCTGGACATTGTTTTAAATATTGATGGCAGCGTATAAAATTTAAACTTGGTACATATATCTACCACTGTGACTTACAGATCAAGGTGTTATTTTTTTTTTTTTTTTGTCATTTCATTCATTTTCAACAAAATTATGGCCATTTTTGATCTGCTTTTGAATTTTGACAGTTTTTCTGGATTTACCTGTGCCACACAGATCATTGTATTGAACTGAAACATGGTAGTCGCTACGTGTCTTTACTTCACAAGTTACAGATCAAGTGTTTTGGAAAAGTTTCATCCATTTTTGAAAAATATAGTACATGGCTTCAACAAAACAGGTTACAGTTAAAAAAAAAAATAGCAGAAAATTAAGGGTGTTTTGTGTTCCCTTGTGGACGTATAAGCAGTGAAACCTGCATTGAACCTTTCTGAATTTGTATAATTTTTCCACAAATTTTTTTTCTTGATAAATTGGCCAAAATAATTATTAGGCAGGCAATTTTGACAAGAGAAAAAGATTAAGAAAGTAGAAAATCAGAAATTTTCCTCTTTTCTTCTTTCTTATATGACAAAGGTCGAATTATTCAACTGTTCCCATTGACATTTTATTCTTTGCCTGGAAAGGCATGCAAGCTATTTGGGCTGAGGCCACACTATATATTTGTGGCCTGTGGAATAAAGGAGCCATTGTGTTACACTGTGCTGCTTTGATTGTCAAACCTGCCTGGTTATTAGCCTCTAAAGTAAATGACCCTTTTTTTGGAGGGCGACTGTTTGTTAATTAGATGACAGGTGAGAGTAACCCCTTGTGGTACGCATATTCATACATCTATATGTATATGGAAAGTTGTATGGTGCAGAGGTGCTGGAGCATTACACGTATGTGCGGTGATGGCATGTAGATCAGTCTGCTCATCTACACTGAGGTGCTGGAGCATTACACGTATGTGTAGTGATGGCATGTAGATCAGTCTGCTCATTTACACAGAGGTGCTGAAGCATTACATGTGTGTGGAGTGATGGCATGTAGATCGGTCTGCTCATCTACACACAGGTGCTGGAGCATTACACGTATTTGCAGTGATGGCATGTAGATCAGTCTGCTCATTTACACAGAGGTGCTGGAGCATTACATGTATGTGCAGTGATGGCATGTAGATCAGTCTGCTCATCCACACAGAGGTGCTGGAGCATTACACGTATGTGCAGTGATGGCATGTAGATCAGTCTGCACGTATGTGCAGTGATGGCATGTAGATCAGTCTGCTCATCCACACAGAGGTGCTGGAGCATTACACGTATGTGCAGTGATGGCATGTAGATCAGTCTGCTCTTCTACACTGAGGCGCTGGAGCATTACACGTATGTGTAGTGATGGCATGTAGATCAGTCTGCTCATTTACACAGAGGTGCTGGAGCATTAAACGTATGTGCAGTGATGGCATGTAGGTCAGTCTGCTCATTTACGCAGAGGTGCTGGAGCATTACACGTATGTGCAGTGATGGCATGTAGATCAGTCTGCTCATCTACACCGAGGTGCTGGAGCATTACGTGTATGTGCAGTGATGGCATGTAGATCAGTCTGCTCATCTACGCAGAGGTGCTGGAACATTACACGTATGTGCAGTGATGGCATGTAGATCAGTCTGCTCATCTACGCAGAGGTGCTGGAGCATTACACGTATGTGCAGTGATGGCATGTAGATCAGTCTGCTCATCTACGCAGAGGTGCTGGAACATTACACGTATGTGCAGTGATGGCATGTAGATCAGTCTGCTCATCTACGCAGAGGTGCTGGAACATTACACGTATGTGCAGTGATGGCATGTAGATCAGTCTGCTCATCTACGCAGAGGTGCTGGAGCATTACACTTATGTGCAGTGATGGCATGTAGATCAGTCTGCTCATCTACACCGAGGTGCTGGAGCATTACACGTATTTGTAGTGATGGCATGTAGATCAGTCTGCTCATTTACACAGAGGTGCTGGAGCATTACACGTATGTGCAGTGATGGCATGTAGATCGGTCTGCTCATTCACACAGAGTTGCTGGAGCATTACACGTATTTGTAGTGATGGCATGTAGATCAGTCTGCTCATTCACACAGAGTTGCTGGAGCAATACGCGTATGTGGAGTGATGACATGTAGATCAGTCTGCTCATTTACACAGAGGTGCTGGAGCATTACACGTATGTGCAGTGATGGCATGTAGATCAGTCTGCTCATCTACACAGAGGTGCTGGACCATTACACGTATGTGCAGTGATGGCATGTAGATCAGTCTGCTCATTTACACAGAGGTGCTGGAGCATTACACGTATGTGCAGTGATGGCATGTAGATCAGTCTGCTCATTTACACAGAGGTGCTGGAGCATTACACGTATGTGCAGTGATGGCATGTAGATCAGTCTGCTCATCTACACTGAGGTGCTGGAACATTACACGTATGTGCAGTGATGGCATGTAGATCAACCTGATCGTTTACACAGATTGATCTTTTACACACAGTTATATGCCTACATTTCAGCCTTGTGTTCAAACAGAAAAGACACCACGAATTTTTGAGGACAGATATTAGTAGTACTGAAAGTAGACAAGTACCTTTGTCTCTCAGTTATTTCACAGAAATAAAAGATGTGTATATGTTGTTCATTAGATGAACTAACCATGTGAGAGAGGAGAAACTTTTTTCCTGGCATAATGACATGTGTTTTGGTTAAAAAAAGCAGACCAGACTTGTCACTAAACTTAGAGGAAATAGGGCATGTATGTGAAATATGAAAGACATTGACCAGTTTGCGAGAAGGATCAGGACAAGTAGTAAAGAAACCCTTATTATAGCATGGTGGTACTCCCATGCGTGAGCCAAAATCTCCCCTACAGTGTGTCATAAAACAGGTACACAAAACCAGATTAAAGCAGTTAAAATAGCTAAAACATGTGGAGATGACCCTGTGACATTAACCCTTGACCTCTCCTTAAGAATATTTAAATGAGGTAAAAGGCATCAATGAATATGCATGTAAGTGTGCAATGTATTCTTTGTATGCTGATGCCAGCATGACGCAATGACCCAGAAGTCTCACAACAATGCGGTCACTGTGAGTTGAAGTCCAGCTCATGGTGGCTTCCTTTCTGGTTGTACATAGGAAAGTCTGGCTGCAACCTGCAGATGGCTGTGTCCAGTTTCCTCTCACCATAATGTTGGCCAAGGTCGTGTAAATGAAATATCTTTGAGTACAGCTTTAAACTTCAATCAGATAAATGAATAAATTTGCTTTAGTACATTACACATGTAATTAAAAAAACGAAAACAAATCTTTCTTAGAGTAAAGGGCATTATAAAAGAACAGAATCTATATGTTTTAAATGGCTTGTATATCCTAATTCTCCTAATTTTTAGGACAGATATTAGTAGTGCAGAAAACAAAGAATTACATTTCTCTCTCAGTTTTTGGGGAAAAGTATTGTTCATTAGATGGACTAACCATATGAAAAAAGGAGCTTTAACATTCTTGCTACAATTACATGTGCCTTTGTACATTAATTACACATGTACAGGTATTGTCATTAAAAAAACCAAACCCGAAACAACTTTTGACTTATTAGAGTAAAGGGCATTATTAAAGAATACCATCTATGGGTTGTTTTAAACATGTAGGTTAAAGAAAACTGCTTGTCGAGATACGTACTGAGCCTTTGTCATGGACAGCACGTTTCACCTTGACAGGAGTTTCAAACAGGTAGTGTACAGAACACCTGGGAAGCGCCTCTTCTCCCCCCCACCCCACTCCACCCCCCTCAGGCAAAGCATTTAATTTGCACATTATGTTACAGACTAAAGAATAGTGTGTAGTACAGGGCTACAGTGTGTGTACATTTTCATGTTTGTCCTGGCTGCACATGGTAATTTGTAAATTTAAGATTGGTCATGTTTTGTGATTAAGTCTGTAATGAGATTGCATGTCTAAAGCTACATGTACGTGTTGGTCTGCCTGGCTTAGCATCCTGGGCCTGCTTGCACAAAGAGTTTGTAGCTGTGATCAGTCATAAGCCCTACATTTGAGTTTACACTTGATTGCAAAAGTAAATGATAGAATTAGAAATAGTTACACAATTACAACTTTTTGTGTTACAATTGCAATACTACACCAGAATTGACTCATACATACTGGTGGTTTGAGTAGATGGAAAAGAACCAGTTCATAACTTTCAGTTTATTTTTTATGCACTGTTACAGCGAGAACTTTGAAGTTTGGGATCAGAACCTTCAGATTTGCTTCTAAAACTTTGTTTTGAATGTGCATTTACTGCAGGAGTTTGAGTGGTTCTCCCCAGGCTGTGCCTTATTTCTTTATCCTTACTCACACATACATCTACCCTATTAAATGTAAATAAGTTCAACAACTTGCCTTATGGAACAAATATTCAATATGCAGATAAACTATGTAATAAACCTAGGTTATGTAGGAATGAGTATTTTGAACCATCCAGGTAAATAAAAGAAAACCCTAGGTTATGTAGGAATGAGTATTTTGAACCATCCAGGTAAATAAAAGAAAACCCTAGGTTATGTAGGAATGAGTATTTTGAACCATCCAGGTAAATAAAAGAAAACCCTAGGTTATGTGGGAATGAGTATTTTGAACCATCCAGGTAAATAAAAGAAAACCCTAGGTTATGTAGGAATGAGTATTTTGAACCATCCAGGTAAATAAAGAAAACCCTAGGTTATGTAGGAATGAGTATTTTGAACCATCCAAGTAAATAAAAGAAAACCCTAGGTTATGTAGGAATGAGTATTTTGAACCATCCAGGTAAATAAAGAAAACCCTAGGTTATGTAGGAATGAGTATTTTGAACCATCCAGGTAAATAAAGAAAACCCTAGGTTATGTAGGAATGAGTATTTTGAACCATCCAGGTAAATAAAAGAAAACCCTAGGTTATGTAGGAATGAGTATTTTTAGAGATCAAGGTAAATAAAAGAAAACCCTAGGTTATGTAGGAATGAGTATTTTGAACCATCCAGGTAAATAAAAAAAACGCCGAGGTACATAGGATTAAGTATTTTGAACCATCCAGGTAAAGAAAAGAACACACTAAATCTGATCAACTGGATACATATAATTAAACAGTTTAAAAGCCATAAAGTTAATTTCCCTTGGAAGAGCAGAAAGCATTTTTTATTTTATATATTATTTTTTTTATATATAAGTTTCACCTTTTGGACACGATGCACTGACCATGTAAACAAAAAACATTCCATTTTCTATGATTTGGAGAAATAAATGACTTGGGATTGGCAGCCTTGAAGTATTATTAAAAAAGGTAAAAATCATGAATGAAAACACAAGGAATAACCATGTTTTCAAGCTGGGTCAGATTTATTTATTTATTTATTTATTTATTTGATTGATGTTACACACCGTACTCAAGAATATTTCACTTATAAGACGGTGTCCAGCATTATGGTGGGAGGAAACTGGACAGATACTGCGAGAAACTCGCAACCACCTGCACGTCTGGCTGAGATGTTCAAATTGACAAATTCAACATGGACTTTAAACACAGGAAAATTTGCATGTTGTATGCTGATGACAAATAATTTGCATAATTCATGCATGACCAGTAGGCTTCTAAGTGTCCATATATATATATATATATATATATATATATATATATATATACATACATGCGTTTAAATATACAAATGTTTTGCATAGTACCTGTAATTGTAGTGCAGGGGAGGTAACCCATCAGCCAGCTAGACACATGTATCCGTAGCTTATGTGGTTAGATTTAATCTACCGTGGTTGTCAACAGAGTTAACATGGTACCTTACATGGTAACATATGGTACCTTACATGGTAACACATAGTAATTTGCCCCTTGCATTGAGAACATATTCATGCAGATATTGATAAATTGCTGCCCAACTCTTTCAGTTCTTGCCTGTATGGTGAAATAGTGAAGATCCATACATTACTGGATTTCACCTAAAGTTTTGCTTGGGAAAAATGCCCCTTCAGAAGCACACAGACCATAAAAATGATAGTTTTGAAGCCAGGAGTTATGTTTTTCGGAGAAGAAGACTTCACAGAAACTTCTCGAGTGGTCCTATAAGGTGGATGAATCAATCAGAATCCAGCAAAATGTGGTAAATTTTGGCTGCACTACAGTACATACCATGTACGTTAATATAAGCCAGATTGATGTGGAATAGTGCTACTATAAATGCTGTGGATAGCTTATTTGGAAAAGACATCATTCTTGTCATTACCAATTGGCTCCTGACCGATGTGGTCCCCGGCTCAAATCCATCTCTTGCTGCTTTGACTACCCCTTTAGGTTTGTCAGGTGGTCAGTGGTTTAGCCTGGGCACTGCAGTTATTGATTTATTTATGTATTTCATTGATGTTTCAATGAAGTGTGCAGAGCCCGGGAAAACCCACAACCATCCGCACCCTGCTGGCAGACCTTTAAACTCACAGCAACCACATTGAGGGAAGGCTCCTAGGTCATTGCACAGTGCTGACATGCTAATCACCTTGGCCAAGGAGACTCCAGAACTGCGATTTCTTTCCTTTATAAACTAAGCCAAGATCATAAAAGTGAAAAATGTTTGAGTTTCAAATTAAGTTCCTTTCAGATAAATAAATAGAAATGTGTACCAAGTGTAAACTAGATGTGTTTCAGATATTAGAGTTATGTGTCGGGAATCACACATGTACCAAGTGTAAACTGGATGTGTTTCAGATATTGGAGTTATGTGTCGGGAATCAGACATGTACCAAGGGTAAACTGGATGTGTTTCAGATATTAGAGTTATGTGTCGGGAATCACACATGTACCAAGGGTAAACTGGATGTGTTTCAGATATTAGAGTTACGTGTTGGGAATCACACATGTACCAAGGGTAAACTGGATGTGTTTCAGATATTAGAGTTACCTGTCGGGAATCACACATGTACCAAGGGTAAACTGGATGTGTTTCAGACATCAGAGTTATGTGTTGGGAATCACACATGTACCATGGGTAAACTGGATGTGTTTCAGATATTAGAGTTATGTGTCGGGAATCACACATGTACCATGGGTAAACTGGATGTGTTTCAGATATTAGAGTTATGTGTTGGGAATCACACATGTACCAAGTGTAAACTGGATGTGTTTCAGATATTAGAGTTATGTGTTGGGAATCACACATGTACCATGGGTAAACTGGATGTGTTTCAGATATTAGAGTTATGTGTTGGGAATCACACATGTACCAAGGGTAAACTGGATGTGTTTCAGATATTAGAGTTATGTGTCGGGAATCACACATGTACCAAGGGTAAACTGGATGTGTTTCAGATATTAGAGTTATGTGTCGGGAATCACGAGTTATTTATGAGACGGCGGAAACCGGACACGATGGAGATTCAGCAGATGAAGGCTCAGGCGAGAGACGACAAGGCGCGACGACAGGTGAGTTCCCACGATCATACGTGTGTTAAGCCTTACTGACATCGGATGTGTAACTTCCTACGATCATATGTATGTTAAGCCTTACTGACGTCAGATGTGTAACTTTCTACGATCATACGTGTGTTAAGCCTTACTGACATCAGATGTGTAACTTCCTACGATCATACGTGTGTTAAGCCTTACTGACATCAGATGTGTAACTTCCTACGATCATACGTGTGTTAAGCCTTACTGACATCAGATGTGTAACTTCCTACGATCATACGTGTGTTAAGCCTTACTGACATCAGATGTGTAACTTCCTACGATCATACGTGTGTTAAGCCTTACTGACATCAGATGTAAAATAAAGTTATTTTAAGTAGTATTCTGTGAGACATGACTTATGGAAAGGAATGCAGTTGGCTCATCTAAAGGCTTAATCAAAATATAAGGGAAAAAATACAATTTTGTCTGAAAGTACAATAAAATGTAAAACCACAATTGAGTTTATTGATCTCTTTATGGGGTTGGAATTTTAGATCATTTGATAACAGTCTATTATTTGTCATACCTGTGTGTGGATGTTTACAGTTGGACCGGTCAAGGCTGGCCAAGGAGAAGCAGATGAGGGAAGAGGCGCTGAGAGAGAAGGAGGATATGGAGAGGCGCATGATGGCGCTGCAGGATGAAGTCAGGAGTGCTAATGAGGCGCTGGTACGTGGGCACTGACATTTTTGTACAATATGTTTGTGTGCGTGGTGGGATGGTATCAAGGGAGGCTACTCATATTCATGAATTGTCAGTGTAGTTACATGTAGTCATTTCTAGTTGATGTATTTCTTGGCAGTGATGGAGCTTCAAGATGAAAGAACCTGGTCATTGTACCTGCCATAGGCACATGATGTGAGAGCTGGAATCAAGGGAGGCTACTCATATTCATGAATTGTCAGTGTCGTTACATGTAGTCATTTCTAGTTGATGTATCTCTTGGCAATGATGGTGCTCCAGGGTGAAGTACATGGTCATTGTACCTGGCGTGGGTGCATGATGTGAGAGCTGGAATCAAGGGAGGCTACTCAGATTCATGAATTGTCAGTGTAGTTACATGTAGTCATTTCTAGTTGATGTATTTCTTGGCAATGATGGTGCTCCAGGGTGAAGTACATGGTCATTGTACCTGGCATGGGTGCATGATGTGGGAGCTGGAATCAAGGGAGGCTACTCATATTCATGAATTGTCAGTGTAGTTACATGTAGTCATTTCTAGTTGATGTATTTCTTGGCAATGATGGTGCTCCAGGGTGAAGTACATGGCTATTGTACCTGGCATGGGTGCATGATGTGGGAGCTGGAATCAATGGAGGGTACTCTTTCCCCCTCAATTTATCCACATCTTAAAAGCAAACTACTGAGATAATTTATCCCAGAATTCCATATTTCAAATTCTGACACAAGTGTCAAATGGCTTCATGGAAACAGTCACTGACTATAAATCTAGAAAAGACATTACAAATTACAAAAATGCTGGCTGTTACTGTTACCATGGTAACCTTGTAGGCGCGGTCAGAGGAAAGTGCAGAGCTGTTGGCAGAGAAAGCGAGGATAGCTGAGGAAGAGGCATTGTTATTGCGACAGAAGGATTCTGAAACTGAGGCAGAAATCAAACGCATGCGTCTCACTTCCATGAAGGTAGGTATTAGTATATATCTATTCTAGACATGCTGTTGAGACTGATTTCTTGTCCCTTTTCCTAAGTTAGAATACTTCAAATTAATATTTGTCAACAGACTTTTCTGCCTCTAAAAAGCAAAACACGGTTTTTAGCAATAAACTTTTCATGATTGAAATAAACTGATGCCGTCCTTGAGGTAATTATCACAAAGACAAAGTTTGTTACTGACCCAGTTTTACCCCATGCATCCAACCTCCTACCAAATATGATCAACACCATGAATGAAATAAAGTTGAGCAGTCTTTATTAAAGCTACTATCAGTGAAACAAACACTGCTGCTTGTGAAATATTGAAAATCTGTTTTCACACAGACAGAAGAAGAGTATAGGCAAATGGAGTTCCGAGCAAGAGAAGCCGAAATGATCGCCATGCAACTGCGACAAGAAGCCGAGAGGAGGTAAGGTTTCAACTCCACCATTAAAAGACACCAGAAGTATAATAAAAATCACCCTGGTAGAACTAGAAGCTTTGTTGTAATCACATACTACAGTTTGGTTCAAATTCAGTGCTTTAGTTTAGCTGGCTTGCCTTTTCCATTGTGCTTCTTAGCTGGGTGTGACATTTGATAGTGGCTCGCTATTATGTAGATGTACACGTAGATGTAGATTTAGAGACACATATCTGCAGTACATGTGTATGTAACTTCAGGTCAGCGGTTACGTTTATGTGCTGTAATCTGTAAACCTCACCACAGTCATGAAATCTTCTTGGGCAGAGTTAGAGACACATATCTGCAGTACATGTATATGTAACTTCACGTCAGCCGTTACGTTTATGTGCTGTAATCTGTAAACCTCACCACAGTCATGAAATCTCCTTGGGCAGAGTTAGAGACACATATCTGCAGTACATGTGTATGTAACTTCATGTCAGCCGTTACATTTATATGCTGTAATCTGTAAACCTTACCAGTCATGAAATCTTCTTGGGCAGAGTTAGAGACACATATCTGCAGTACATGTATATGTAACTTCACGTCAGCCGTTACATTTATGTGCTGTAATCTGTAAACCTTACCAGTCATGAAATCTTCTTGGGCAGAGTTAGAGACACATATCTGCAGTACATGTACATGTAACTTCACGTCAGCCGTTACATTTATATGCTGTAATCTGTAAACCTTACCAGTCATGAAATCTTTTTGGGCAGAGTTAGAGACACATATCTGCAGTACATGTGTATGTAACTTCACGTCAGCCGTTACATTTATATGCTGTAATCTGTAAACCTCACCACAGTCATGAAATCTTCTTGGACAGAGTTAGAGACACATATCTGCAGTACATGTGTATGTAACTTCACGTCAGCTGTTACATTTATATGCTGTAATCTGTAAACCTTACCAGTCATGAAATCTTCTTGGGCAGAGTTAGAGACACATATCTGCAGTACATGTACATGTAACTTCACGTCAGCTGTTACATTTATGTGCTGTAATCTGTAAACCTCACCACAGTCATGAAATCTTCTTGGGCGGAGTTAGAGACACATATCTGCAGTACATGTGTATGTAACTTCATGTCAGCCGTTACATTTATATGCTGTAATCTGTAAACCTTACCAGTCATGAAATCTTCTTGGGCAGAGTTAGAGACACATATCTGCAGTACATGTGTATGTAACTTCATGTCAGCCGTTACATTTATATGCTGTAATCTGTAAACCTTACCAGTCATGAAATCTTCTTGGGCAGAGTTAGAGACACATATCTGCAGTACATGTACATGTAACTTCACGTCAGCCGTTACGTTTATGTGCTGTAATCTGTAAACCTCACCAGTCATGAAATCTTCTTGGGCAGATTTAGAGACACATATCTGCAGTACATGTGTATGTAACTTCACGTCAGCCGTTACATTTATATGCTGTAATCTGTAAACCTTACCAGTCATGAAATCTTCTTGGGCAGAGTTAGAGACACATATCTGCAGTACATGTGTATGTAACTTCACGTCAGCCGTTACATTTATATGCTGTAATCTGTAAACCTTACCAGTCATGAAATCTTCTTGGGCAGAGTTAGAGACACATATCTGCAGTACATGTACATGTAACTTCACGTCAGCCGTTACATTTATATGCTGTAATCTGTAAACCTCACCACAGTCATGAAATCTTCTTGGGCAGAGTTAGAGACACATATCTGCAGTACATGTGTATGTAACTTCACGTCAGCCGTTACATTTATATGCTGTAATCTGTAAACCTTACCAGTCATGAAATCTTCTTGGGCAGAGTTAGAGACACATATCTGCAGTACATGTATATGTAACTTCACGTCAGCCGTTACGTTTATGTGCTGTAATCTGTAAACCTCACTAGTCATGAAATCTTCTTGGGCGGAGTTAGAGACACATATCTGCAGTACATGTACATGTAACTTCACGTCAGCCGTTACATTTATATGCTGTAATCTGTAAACCTTACCAGTCATGAAATCTTTTTGGGCAGAGTTAGAGACACATATCTGCAGTACATGTACATGTAACTTCACGTCAGCCGTTACGTTTATGTGCTGTAATCTGTAAACCTCACCAGTCATGAAATCTTCTTGGGCAGAGTTAGAGACACATATCTGCAGTACATGTGTATGTAACTTCACGTCAGCCGTTACATTTATATGCTGTAATCTGTAAACCTTACCAGTCATGAAATCTTCTTGGGCAGAGTTAGAGACACATATCTGCAGTACATGTACATGTAACTTCACGTCAGCTGTTACGTTTATGTGCTGTAATCTGTAAACCTCACCAGTCATGAAATCTTCTTGGGCAGATTTAGAGACACATATCTGCAGTACATGTGTATGTAACTTCAGGTCAGCCGTTACATTTATATGCTGTAATCTGTAAACCTTACCAGTCATGAAATCTTCTTTGGCAGAGTTAGAGACACATATCTGCAGTACATGTGTATGTAACTTCACGTCAGCCGTTACGTTTATGTGCTGTAATCTGTAAACCTCACCAGTCATGAAATCTTCTTGGGCAGAGTTAGAGACACATATCTGCAGTACATGTACATGTAACTTCACGTCAGCCGTTACATTTATGTGCTGTAATCTGTAAACCTCACCACAGTCATGAAATCTTTTTGGGCATGAGTTTCAACACCGACGTAAATAAATTGGTATGCTGTTTGATAGCAGGTCATAAGGAGTTTCATTCTGAACTTATCTGTAAGTGAAAAAATGGTAACACTGATACAGGTGAAATTGTTTGCTTTGTTGGGGTGTGTAGAAATCACTCCCACACTGAATCTGCACAGAAAAGTCTTGAAAAATGAAAACTAGTTTGTATTGTATTGTACATGATAAAGCTCAATGTGTGGGACTTTCAGTTGCTGATTTTTAGGAAGAAACAAACATTCAAACAATACCAAGGCGACAGTATCAGTAAATTATGTACAGGTGAAAATGTATTCTTCCTTCTTATGATAAATATTGACAATTTTTCCTCATCACAAAAAGGTGTGTTGTTGATGTTTAATATTATCAGTTTGTTTGACCTTTTTTTTAAAAGTTAAAATAAACATTTTGATTTACTTTTTCAACAAAGCGCATGGATTTAGACAGCTTGTAGTGCACCGTTACAGATTCTTTCTCATTAATGTTTTATTTTCTGGGGTCTTCGGACCTCACTGCTGTTGTTTGCTGCGCCCCCTCTTTCCCCCAAAACCCATCTATTGTTAGCGCCAATGCTTTTCCCTCGCTCCATCCCGGTGTGCTTTTGTGACCCGCGCATGCTGTCATCTCTCTTACTCTACTTCCCCTTTGTTTTTGTTCGACAGCGATTTGCCGTAAGTATTCTGGGAAAATGTGGGCCATTGGAGATGTATTGTTTTTTGACTAAACGCATGTAACACGTGTTTATATTATGTGAATGTGTTTAACAGTAGGGATGTGTTTAAGGCAGAAGTGTATTGTGTGTTACAAACATTACAGAAGCGTAAGGTCAGTATGGTAATTTGTTTGTTAAAGTCGACTATGGGTATTAAATTAACTGTTGAAACAAAAAAGATGTGATTGAACCTCATGAATCGACTGTTAACATGGTTTGAATCCTTCACTCCACAATACACGTACACTTTTATTATTATGGCATGGTTCGGTCAGCTGGTCAGCTGGGTTACCATTTTGTACTGCGTAATTCACACAAAGTTTCCAGTTTGTTTGCCCGTACATGTACGGTATATTATAACAGTCACATTCCCCAGACATCCGCTGTTGCCGTGGAAGTAAATTATTGGTAGATGGCACTCCTCTGTAGTCTGACATGAAGTTTGATAGAGGGTGCAGGCTTTCCTCCAAATGTACATGTTTGTGGAAACGTTTGCTCGTAAACAGTCCAGACATCAGTCATGTCCTCCAACCATAAAACTGGCTACCATGGCATAGGCAAAACATGAATCGGCTTGCCAAATGAAACAAATAGGTGTAATTGAAATACATGTCCTTGGTTCGTGACTCTTAATAGTGGTTTCTTGGGGGTGAAAAATAACTTATTAGTACAATGTACATGCATGATCTTGATAGGAACATTGACACCTGGACCAGGTGTGGCTGGTTCGTGCCTCATCATCAGCTGGACCAGGTGTGGCTGGTGCTTGCCTCATCAGCTGGACCAGGTGTGGCTGGTGCATGCCTCATCATCAGCTGGACCAGGTGTGGCTGGTGCATGACTCGTCAGCTGGACCAGGTGTGGCTGGTTCATGCCTCATCATCAGCTGGACCAGGTGTGGCTGGTGCATGCCTCAACATCAGCCGTACCAGGTGTGGCTGGTGCTTGCCTTGTCAGCTAGACCAGGTGTGGCTGGTGCATGCCTCATCATCAGCTGGACCAGGTGTGGCTGGTGCATGACTCATCAGCTGGACCAGGTGTGGCTGGTGCATGACTCATCAGCTGGACCAGGTGTGGCTGGTCCATGCCTCAACATCAGCTGGACCAGGTGTGGCTGGTCCATGCCTCAACATCAGCTGGGCCAGGTGTGGCTGGTCCATGCCTCAACATCAGCTGGGCCAGGTGTGGCTGGTGCATGACTCATCAGCTGGACCAGGTGTGGCTGGTGCATGACTCATCAGCTGGACCAGGTGTGGCTGGTCCATGCCTCAACATCAGCTGGACCAGGTGTGGCTGGTGCATGCCTCAACATCAGCTGGGCCAGGTGTGGCTGGTGCATACCTCAACATCAGCTGTACCAGGTGTGGCTGGTGCTTGCCTCGTGCACCAACATCAGCTTGACCAGGTGTGGCTGGTCAACATCAGCTGGACCAGGTGTGGCTGGTGCATGCCTCAACATCACACTGTTTATATGGCCATCTTCAGGCTTTGGTTGATGGTGCATGCCTCAACATCACACTGTTTATATGGCCATCTTCAGGCTTTGGTTGAGGGTGCATGCCTCAACATCACACTGTTTATATGGCCATCTTCAGGCTTTGGTTGAGGGTGTGGTTTGTGTTTGATGGGATATGTTATGTGGGAATTGACCAATGAATGATCAGAGAGCTATTTACACGAGTATGCTAGCCAGTCGAAAACCTGGAATGTTTTCTGTATGTACATTGATTATCTTTGCCAAAAACAAATTTTTTTGTAATTTGAACATTAACAGATCATTTTTAGCTGTATTTCTATTTTTGATAAAGAAAATTCCCTTACCAATCATTCAGTACTGTTTGAGTGAAAGGAGCAACGACATAAACACCATCTGAATCACTTTGAAATACAGTTTAAAAACAATTAAAATTTGCATTGTCATGTAGGTGTGCCTTCAGTAATTTGACGTGCTCACTAACCAACACAACTGTATGGAGACATATCATTGTTAAAAAGTGTTTCATCAACATTCTTATTATTGTGTTTTTAGGGCCTCCGTAGCTCAGTCGTTTAGCGTGCTAGCGCAGCGTTATGACCCAGGAGTCTCTCACCAGCTCATGCTGGCTTCCTCTCCGGCCATACGTGGGAAGCGGATGGTCGTGGGTTTCCCCGGGCTCTTCCCGGTTTCCTCCCACCATAATGCTGGCCGCCGTCGTGCAAGTGAACGATTCTTGAGTACGGCATAAAACACCAATCAAATAAATAAATAAATAAATATTATTGTGTTTTTAGTTAATCTGCTTGAATGTTAAAATGGTTTAACCTGTTTGTTAGTAACTGAATGATTGGTCGTGTCATAATGTCACATTTGCAACATTGTGAAGGGATATTTTTTAAACCAGGAATCAGTAATTCATTCAAGAAGAAAAAATGTCAGAGATGGCTTGTATGTATTATAAAGAAGCCATGGAAAACTTTAGTGGCAGAATTAAGATGTACAATGTAGCTTGAATGTGTAGAAATAATATTAGATAGCCAGATTGGAGGGAATTGAAGAGGAGATGAAATTAGACAATTTAAAAAGAAATTTATAAGTAAATGGCCAGGATTATTTTGTGGGGCACGTCTTTTGTTCAAGGCCATGTCAACAGTGATTCATGGCAGTTTATTCTCATTTTAAGAAAAGTTGTCAAGACTTGTTGCACTGAAAGTTAAAAATGATCTCCAACACCATCAGATATGAGCTCTATTTAACAGTTTCAGAAAAATATATTTAAAACTACCTTTACTTTTACATGTTTTGGGGATTTTTTATAGATTTTTGAGAGACTTCCTCTTTTCTGAATTCAGTGCAATAAAACGCTTGAATTCTGCAGTGATCTTTATGGTCTGTATTGATAATTTTACTCACTAGTGATTTTATAATGAGGGATTTCTTACTTTTATTTTCACCTTTGACAGAAATTGGGATCAAGTTTACTAGTGCAGTGTCTGCAGCAGTTTAGATATTTCAACAAAAGTCGTAGCTTTAGGGAAAAAACTTCAGGCATCACAAAATGTGTCATTTTTTGAATTTAGTATTTTTGGTTAAGATACACACACATGGCAGGGCAACTTTATAAATTTAATTTTGTATTCCTAGTCTAAATACATGTACAGCCAGATAAGCATCCTTAACAAATAGATGATTATAAAACACAGTATTAATTTGAGCAGGAAATGTGAATCCATTAAATTCACCCTTAATTATCTCCCTGGAAGGTTAAAGGACGAGGAACAGTTGAAGGAGGACTTGATTCGTGCGAAGCTGGCTGAGAAGGAGGCTAAGGACAAGCTGTTGGCAGCGACAATGGCCCAGCGTTTGCCCGCGTACGCCGTGGACGGAGGAGTGTATGGAGACGGTCCGCTACCGCCACTCGGTTTTCAGTCAGATCTCCCACAGAACGGCTCCTCGGTAGGCTTGACTTTAAAGCGTACATAGTTCCCACTTGTCCTTGAAGTTTTTGAAAGTACCCAGACTTAAATTTTAATGAAAAGTTTTCAAGACTATTTCAAGTTCATGAAAAAGAGCTCATTTTTGTACAAGTCCTTAATTTTACAATAGTAAATATTTTTCAGTTCTTATGTTCGAAATAAGACGGATAGATGTAGTACCAAAATCCCCACCTGAAGTTTTGTACGTAAACTGAAAGGTCCTTGAAAGTGCTGGAAAACATAGGATATTAGGTCTTTCAAAATTCTGTTAAAACATTCATTTTTTTTTAGGGTGGGAACCCAAAGTGTAATGAAATAGCTTGATATTGATATCTGGGAAACTAATGATAATCTTTTGATGATTGGCCATCATTCTAATCCTTTCATGATTGGTTGTAATCCATAATCCTAATGTAATCCTTCCAAGATTGGTCATGATAGTAATCCTGCAATGATTGGTCATCATGATTATCCCTCCAGAATTGGTCGTCATCATGATCCTGCAATGATTGGTCATCATCCCAATCCGTCCTTTTACAGAGGAATGGCAGATATGAATTTATTTCAATGGGCACTGCACAAGTAACTTCAAAAGGCCCTAATCTCTTACAGAATCCACCATCTGAACATCAATTTTTCTCACTTTATTGACCACCACAAATGCTAAATCAGTTTAAACAATCTTAAGGTTGTCAGTGTTACCTAAGATTGTAACTCATCCTGATGTTGTGTTTACAGACAGGCTATGCCTTCTCTGGCCTGACCTCTGACTTCAGCGACCTCAAGCTTGACCCCAACCTTGACCCCAACCTGCCTCAGAATGACACCGAGGTCAGTTGTGAGCTGATGACTGGCCCAGACATGAATCAGCTGTCCTTGGAGATAGAGAAGGAGAGGTGGGTAAACTACCAATCATGTACCTGGATTTGTGTACTGTATTTCAAATTTTCCAAAATTTAAATTTTTATGTTTGTTTTGTTTTGAAATACTACTGAAAAAAAGTTTCACCTTCAAAAGTAATGTTTTGTGACCTTGACTTGTCATTAAACATTTACAAATTTTGCACAATTTGTTAGGGCCGGCTCAGAGGGTTTTGACCATAAAGTTGTCCAGTAGCAAGTTTTCAGGCAAATGAGTTGTACACAGAATGATGTGCTGTTATAAGATGGTGTCACAGTTTTATGGCATAGTAAAGTTGACTATTCCTTAATATGGCAGGTTTCATTTCAGATGATGATAGGAGATTTTTTTTTATTTAATTGGTTAGTATTGAACATGGTACTGATCAATTGAGCATGGTACTGATATTTTGATGGCAGTCAGATTTTATTACACTTGAGTTGATCATGACTTTTTGTCCAATGGCGAACAGGATCTGTCATTTCTCATATCAAATTTAAAACCAGCCAAATCTGTGTATGGGTGGTGTGCAGTAAGCGATTTCCTTCTTTCTGATTGGCCTCTGGATTCTTTATTATAATTGCTTCAAGTATTGTCCAATATTGATGATATTTTGCGTGCAGAAAACTAGCTTGATCCTTGTCTTTTTGTATAATATAATGAAAGACATACAGCACAGAGAGTAAAACCAGAGTAGCGACGACAGTGTGATGGACATACGGCACATAGAGTAAAACCAGAGCAGTGACGACGGTGTGATAGATGTACAGCACAGAGAGCAAAACCAGAGCAGCGACAACAGTGTGATGGACATACGGCACATAGAGTAAAACCAGAGTAGCAACGACAGTGTGATGGACATACGACACATAGAGTAAAACCAGAGCAGTGACGACAGTGTGATAGACGTACAGCACAGAGAGTAAAACCAGAGTAGCGACGACAGTGT
Source organism: Liolophura sinensis (assembly GCF_032854445.1). Classification (NCBI taxonomy): domain Eukaryota; kingdom Metazoa; phylum Mollusca; class Polyplacophora; order Chitonida; family Chitonidae; genus Liolophura; species Liolophura sinensis. Next base: position 939,014 of record NC_088304.1, read on the forward strand.
GATGGACATACGGCACATAGAGTAAAAACCAGAGCAGTGACGACAGTGTGATAGACATACAGCACAGAGAGTAAAACCAGAGCAGGGACGACAGTGTGATAGACGTACAGCATAGAGAGTAAAACCAGAGCAGTGACGTCAATGTGATAGACGTACAGCACAGAGAGCAAAACCAGAGCAGTGACGACAGTGTGATAGACGTACAGCATAGAGAGTAAAACCAGAGTAGCGACGACAGTGTGATAGACGTACAGCATAGAGAGTAAAACCAGAGCAGTGACGTCAGTGTGATAGGCGTACAGCACAGAGAGTAAAACCAGAGCAGTGACGTCAGTGTGATAGACGTACAGCACAGAGAGTAAAACCAGAGCAGTGACGTCAGTGTGATAGACGTACAGCATAGAGAATAAAACCAGAGCAGTGACGTCAGTGTGATAGATGTACAGCACAGAGAGTAAAACCAGAGCAGTGACGTCAGTGTGATAGACGTACAGCACAGAGAGTAAAACCAGAGCAGTGACGTCAGTGTGATAGACGTACAGCATAGAGAATAAAACCAGAGCAGTGATGTCAGTGTGATAGACGTACAGCACAGAGAGTAAAACCAGAGCAGTGACGTCAGTGTGATAGACGTACAGCATAGAGAATAAAACCAGAGCAGTGACGTCAGTGTGATAGACCTACAGCACAGAGAGTAAAACCAGAGCAGTGACGTCAGTGTGATAGACGTACAGCACAGAGAGTAAAACCAGAGCAGTGACGTCAGTGTGATAGATGTACAGCATAGAGAATAAAACCAGAGCAATGACGTCAGTGTGATAGATGTACTGCACAGAGAGCAAAACCAGAGCAGTGACGTCAATAATGTTAATGGCAATTTATGTGACGTCACTTGTCTAGAATTACTCAAAATGCTGTGTTGTCATCACATTTAACAGATCATAACATTAAGAAATGCAAAAGGAAAATAACAATAAACAATGCAAAGTAAGTCCTACATACTGAGCATAGGAGATAAAATTTCTTTGTTTAACAATTGTTTTCAGGGTGGACTATATGGAGAAGAGTAAACATCTGCAGGAGCAGCTGAAGGAGCTGAAGACAGAGATAGAGGTGCTGAAAGTGGAGGAGAAACAGACAGACATGGACAGGCTTCATGATGAGAACGTGGAGAAAGGAGAATCTAAGTACTCCACACTGAGACGGGTAAGTCGGCACACTGGATCCTCCATAATAATATCTGTAATTGTGTGTATAATGTCACTGAGTACATGATAAGCACATGGAGAAAGGAGAAACCAAATACTCCACACTGAGACGGGTAAGTTGGCATGCTGGATTCTCCACAAGAATACCCATAATGCGTGCATACTGTCACTGAGTACATGATGAGAACGTGGAGAAAGGAGAATCCAAGTTCTCCACACTGAGACGGGTAAGTGGGCACGCTGGATTCTCCTTATTCTCCATAAGAATATGTGTAAAGTGGGTAATGTCCTTGAGAAAGTTTCAACAGTGTAAACATTGTGTAAGTGAACATGTTTTTGTTGGAGTGAAAATGTTTCAAAAGTGCTCATAACATCCACCAGAATGGGCGAGTATGACAAAGTAGATATGTTAAAATGGTGAACCTGTGATGACATCTGTAAACTGTTATACTGCCGCTCCACTACTTTTGTGTAAAGTATACCAAATATAAGTACAGTATTATTGATTTTGGTTGCAGATTCGCCTAGGAACCACAAGATCGAGGGTGTCGTTCTTTGAGGAGCTCTGATTAGGAATTCGTTTCTACCCAGTTTTTTTTAGTCATCTTCTGTAACATACTCATGTTTTTGAAAGCTTTAAAACATAGCCATTGGGTGACATATATTTCCATATATTCTTGTAAACTATATGTTTTTATGTGGATTTTCACCAGGGCTTCCGCATGTGTGATTGAATAAGTTTTGAGTTCAAGCTCTTTTATCGCTAAAGGTAAAAAAGTTCTGCTGTATCATGTGACCTGTCAGAAATGTTAGGCAACTATTATTGATCACATTTACTATAGCATGGGCATCGGAAAAAAAAGTTTCACAAAAAGTTATTTAGGGTAGACGAATGATAGAGAAAACTGAGGGGGTGAACATTTGTGAACTTGAAAGGTTTCTTAAGGAATAGAGGTCATTTGGGCATCTGGAACATGGTGAGATAAGTGATCGGTAAATTATGTCAACAAAGCTTGCCTAACATTTTTCACAAGTAACATAATACAGTAGAACTGTTTTTACCTTAAATGACAAAAGAGCTCGAACTTGAAACTCCCATATTATGTTAAATCATCACCTGTTGATTCTATTCTAAATGCAATGTCATCTACGCCCATCCTTCTCCAATCAAAAGGGTGTCATTTAGAAACAATGATCTGATTTTTGACACATACTTTCATCTTCTCGCCAAAGGAATATTTGGGCATGTGTGGTTTAATAATTTTCTAGATGGTATAAAACAAGATGCTTGGCTGGAGGCTGTATATTTTGAATGGCCTGTATTGCGTAAATGTAATGTATATTTATATTAATTTCAAATTCCCTGATTCTTCAGACAGGCACTATTAAATTACACATAAATGTAACTTGTGAGACTGTCTTAACTGGGTAAAGAGCATTAAAACATGTGGCAGTTTAGTGCAACATGTTCCAGTTTATTGTTGTAATATACAACAGTGTTGTACATTATGGCTCCTGTTTCTTATCTTAATGTTCACGCATGATTAGTTGTGTACAGTATGTATATATACCAATGTACATGGGTTTGTAAATGGTGGTTGGAAGAGGAATGTAAGGGAGGTAATCATGTACAGCAAGTATTACAGGCTTTACTGTGAATAAGAGTTCCATGTTCATCACACTACCCCCAAGCCCCCCCCCCGTACAATATTCCTTGTAAATGTGTTCATTATTTAGGGTGTACAATGTATCATGAAGCAGCATCAGGGTGTACAATGTATCATGAAGCAGCATCAGGGTGTACAATGTATCCTGAAGCAGCATCCGGGTGTACAGTGTATCATGAAGCAGTATCAGAGTGTACAATGTATCATGAAGCAGCATCCGGGTGTACAATGTATCATGAAGCAGCATCAGGGTGTACAATGTATCATGAAGCAGCATCAGGGTGTACAATGTATCCTGAAGCAGCATCCGGGTGTACAATGTATCATGAAGCAGCATCAGAGTGTACAATGTATCATGAAGCAGCATCACAGCATGCATTCACGTACACATATATCTATACATGCCTGAGAATATTATGCTTGACATGGCCAAGCTGGCACCAAAAAAAACAAAAATGAAATATAAGACTAAAATTCAAAGAAAAGGAAAATTCACCTTTTCACTTTGGCCTATCTTGATATTTTCCCCCATTTTCCAAGGCTTTCCTATCATGTAAATGTGCCTTCAACAGTACAGACTTGCAGGGACAGTTCACATTTCCCACAAATTACATAATTTTTAAATTTTATTTTTATTTTTATACCCTCCTTCGACATTTGAAAAAAGGTTTATTGTGCTCATATACAACAATTTAAATTGGTCTGGCCTTACGCATGAAAAAATGTAATAAACATTTTTACATGCAACATTATTACCATCATTAATTGTGTGTTAGACTGAATGGATGGGGAAAGTGTTGTGCTGGAAAACTGGTGTGAGGAAGATGTTCTACGGGGGAAATATTCACGGGAAACATGTGGGCAAGTTATATGGCTGTAGACTTCATGGTGAACGTATACAGACAGTTCTGTTATATGGCTGTGCTTAACAATGAGCCTGTAGACTTTATGGTGAACGTATACAGAGACAGTTCTGTTATATGGCTGTACTTAACAATGAGCCTGTAGACTTCATGGTGAACGTATACAGAGACAGTTCTGTTATATGGCTGTGCTTAACAAAGAGCCTGTAGACTTCATGGTGAACGTATACAGAGACAGTTCTGTTATATGGCTGTGCTTAACAGTGAGCCTGTAGACTTCATGGTGAACGTATACAGAGACAGTTCTGTTATATGGCTGTGCTTAACAGTGAGCCTGTAGACTTCATGGTGAACGTATACAGAGACAGTTCTGTTATATGGCTGTGCTTAACAAAGAGCCTGTCGACTTCATGGTGAACGTATACAGAGACAGTTCTGTTATATGGCTGTACTTAACAGTGAGCCTGTAGACTTCATGGTGAACGTATACAGAGACAGTTCTGTTATATGGCTGTGCTTAACAATGAGCCTGTAGACTTCATGGTGAACGTATACAGAGACAGTTCTGTTATATGGCTGTGCTTAACAATGAGCCTGTAGACTTCATGGTGAACGTATACACAGTTCTGTTATATGGCTGTACTTAACAAAGAGCCTGTAGACTTCATGGTGAACGTATACAGAGACAGTTCTGTTATATGGCTGTGCTTAACAGTGAGCCTGTAGACTTCATGGTGAACGTATACAGAGACAGTTCTGTTATATGGCTGTGCTTAACAGTGAGCCTGTAGACTTCATGGTGAACGTATACAGAGACAGTTCTGTTATATGGCTGTGCTTAACAATGAGCCTGTAGACTTCATGGTGAACGTATACAGAGACAGTTCTGTTATATGGCTGTGCTTAACAATGAGCCTGTAGACTTCATGGTGAACGTATACACAGTTCTGTTATATGGCTGTACTTAACAAAGAGCCTGTAGACTTCATGGTGAATGTATACAGAGACAGTTCTGTTATATGGCTGTGCTTAACAATGAGCCTGTAGACTTCATGGTGAACGTATACAGACAGTTCTGTTATATGGCTGTGCTTAACAATGAGCCTGTAGACTTCATGGTGAACGTATACAGAGACAGTTCTGTTATATGGCTGTGCTTAACAGTGAGCCTGTAGACTTCATGGTGAACGTATACAGAGACAGTTCTGTTATATGGCTGTGCTTAACAGTGAGCCTGTAGACTTCATGGTGAACGTATACAGAGACAGTTCTGTTATATGGCTGTGCTTAACAATGAGCCTGTAGACTTCATGGTGAACGTATACAGAGACAGTTCTGTTATATGGCTGTGCTTAACAATGAGCCTGTAGACTTCATGGTGAACGTATACACAGTTCTGTTATATGGCTGTACTTAACAAAGAGCCTGTAGACTTCATGGTGAATGTATACAGAGACAGTTCTGTTATATGGCTGTGCTTAACAATGAGCCTGTAGACTTCATGGTGAACGTATACAGACAGTTCTGTTATATGGCTGTGCTTAACAATGAGCCTGTAGACTTCATGGTGAACGTATACAGAGACAGTTCTGTTATATGGCTGTGCTTAACAGTGAGCCTGTAGACTTCATGGTGAACGTATACAGAGACAGTTCTGTTATATGGCTGTGCTTAACAGTGAGCCTGTAGACTTCATGGTGAACGTATACAGAGACAGTTCTGTTATATGGCTGTGCTTAACAATGAGCCTGTAGACTTCATGGTGAACGTATACAGAGACAGTTCTGTTATATGGCTGTGCTTAACAGTGAGCCTGTAGACTTCATGGTGAACGTATACAGAGACAGTTCTGTTATATGGCTGTGCTTAACAGTGAGCCTGTAGACTTTATGGTGAACGTATACAGAGACAGTTCTGTTATATGGCTGTGCTTAACAATGAGCCTGTAGACTTCATGGTGAACGTATACAGAGACAGTTCTGTTATATGGCTGTGATTAACAGTGAGCCTGTAGACTTCATGGTGAACGTATACAGAGACAGTTCTGTTATATGGCTGTACTTAACAATGAGCCTGTAGACTTCATGGTGAACGTATACACAGTTCTGTTATATGGCTGTGCTTAACAAAGAGCCTGTCGACTTCATGGTGAATGTATACAGAGACAGTTCTGTTAAGGGAAAGAACAATCGACAGTAATTACCAATTTTCTGTGTTCACACGCAATATTTCATAGCATGCTACTAAATCTTTGTAATGTGTAACAAAGATATGCTGTATTTCACCTAAAGTTTGGTATGTAAAAACGAATGCATGCACAGGCCTTAAAATGGTACTTATGAAAACATGTAAGTTTTTCTGATAAATCAAACTTCACAGAAAACTCTCAATAGGTCCTCTCATGTTCATGAAGTAATCAGAATCAAGAAAAATCTCTCTCTGGAAAATGCTTAACTTTAGGTGAAATACAATTAGGTGAAAGCTGCAAGTTGATTTTTGATATCCACATCTACAAATTCTACATGAAAGTAAATGCAGCTTCGTAGTGGAGTTGAATTTAACAGCATAAACAACCAAGTCTGTCTTGATGACTTGCTTGCAGTGTTTTACAAATAAGTAGAAATATTGAAGGTTAGATGACTTGCTCGCAGTGTTTTACAAATAAGTAGAAATATTGAAGGTTAGATGACTTGCTCGCAGTGTTTTACAAATAAGTTGTAATATTGAGTACTTGGGAATGTCTGTCAGCAACCTGTGGATGGTCATGGTTTTCCCCAGGCTCTTCCCGGTTTCCACCCACCATAATGTTGGCCGCCGTCATATAAGTAAAGTATTCTTGAGTATGGCGTAAAACAACAATCAAATAAATAAATCAGATAGAAATATTGATGGTCAGATAGTGTCGGATGTTTCTTAGTAGTCACCATATGATTATTATATGAACATTTCTGTCTATTAAAACACCATTTGACCTAAAAAAAAAAAAAAATAAAATGGAATATGTGGATGTTGGTACTGATATGTATTGTTAAGTTGCTGCTGAGCAGGTATACTTTTGTTTAAGTGTTTATTTTGTAAATGTACATCAGCATGAATGTACATGTGCTAGTATACATGTGTTAGTCTGCATTCAGTGTCTGTTGCTATACAGTGTAATGTATGTTGCTGTACAGTGTAATGTGTGTTTTAATGTATGTGGCGGTATACTGTAAATGTATGTTGCAGTCCTGTCTAGAATGTTGTATTGCTTAACATTGTACTGTATGTTGCTGTACAGTGTATTGTATGTTGCTGTACAGTGTATTGTATGTTGCTGTACAGTGTATTGTATGTTGCTGTACAGTGTACTGTATATTGCTGTACAGTGTGTTGCAGTGCTGTGTTTTTAGAATGCTGTAGAGTGTACTGTATGTTGCTGTAGAGTGTACTGTATGTTGCTGTACTGTGTAATGTGTTACTGTAAAGTGTACTGTATATTGCTGTACAAGGTAATGTGTGTTGCAGTGCTGTGTTTAATGTTGCAATGCTGTACATTGTACTGTACTTTGCTGAACATTGTACTGCATGTTGCTGTACAGTGTAATGTATGTTGTTTTACAGGTTTTGTTGCTGTACAGTGTAATCTTACTGTACATTGTACGGTATATTGCTGAACATTTTACTGCATGTTGCTGTACAGTGTAACGTGTGTTGCTTTACAGGTTTTGTTGCTGTACAGTGTAATCCTATGTTGCATTACTGTGTAATTTATGTTGCTGTATATGGTATTGTATCTTACTGTATATGGTATTGTATCTTCCTGTAGAGTGTATTTCACTGCATTCGACAGCAGTGTGCTGTTAATACATGTATAATCAGCCAATATCCCCGGCCTTGGTCAAGGTGCTGTAGTCCGTAAATCAAAGTGTGATAGGGCAGTTGTATGTTCTACATGCAGATGCGCTTTTCTACTTCTGTGACTATCCACTGAATGATCACCATCCTAGAACAGGACACGAAACATGAAAACTGTAACATTATGTAAGCATATACTTCTCTTTACAGACTTCAACTTGTTGCTAGTAATCCAGTTGTGGAAAAAGAATTGTGGATTTGCAAGTACATGTATCCTGAATGTATTCATTCACATTATTTGCTGCTGTAAAATATTGGTTGTAAGATAATATTTAATTGTTGTTGTTGCAGTAGGCTTATGAGAGGCTATCCCGCAGATTTTTGGTGATATATGCAAATCCAGTCAAACTTTTGCTGTTATTTTAGAATAGCCCAAATAATTACACTTCACAAACTGTCAGCCTGGTCTGTGTGCAGTTACTGTTAAAAACTGGTCTTAAAATTTATAAACCTGGTCACATTATCACTTTCTAAAACTTTAGAATTATTTTCAGAGTATTATTAGTACAGGTACTAGTCTAGAAGGAAATAATTTGGGCTATTGTTGTCAAATACAGAAAGTTTGATTTCATGTAGTAAATATGGATTTTTTGCCAAAATAGAAAATCTGGGGTATAGCCTTTGTAAATGTTTAACTGGAATAGATGGAAACTCGTTCATGAAGTATGAAATCGTAGTCCTTGGTCAAAGTTATGATGGTCAAAGAGACTGCCAGAGTTTTCATATCTGCTTCATGAGAAATCTGTTCCGCTCTGAGTTGAGGAGGACTGGAATAAGTGATTTTTATACTTTCTGTACCTAAATTATCATATGCATGCATTTCAAATTTGCTATAAAATGTGTAGTTCATAATTTGTGTTTCCGTACTATTTGTACTTTGTGACAAATTTGCCATTTTGCAGTTTACTTTGAGAATGTTAGATGAAAACTAGTTGATGAAAAGAGCATGTCTGCTGTTGAGTATACGTGTAATCAGAGTTTAGCTGGAGATCACATGATCGGCCTAGCCTGGCTGAAAACAAAATGGCCACCGCATGTTGAAGCATAGGGAAAAAAGCTCATGTTTGCTACGCCATCACTGAAAAGTAAACCCTGGTTATATAAAAACACATCACGTCAGGTGTACAGGAATACCCAGCCAATCTGGAAAGCTGAAAATCATACAAATCCAGTGAATATACTAGTTATCACTGACAGCAATTCAAAAATAGGCATTTTGCTATGCTTTAACATTATGGGGACATTATTTCCCTCAGGCCGTCTGTTTAAGGAGGTGATGTGGTCTCCGAGTTCCAGGAGGTCTTACAGAATACTTGTGTGCTCAGAGCTGACTCTAACATTGTACATACCAATACATGTACAGGTATATCATGCCATTGGATCTGTGTTATTGAGGCTGTGTTTAACTGTAGTTATACACCCACTCCTCTTCACCTGATTAATTAGCAAGAGATGCTTATAGTACATTTACTTGGACCTGTAACTCTTGGAATATGCATAGTAGTCTCCCTTACGTATGGAACTCTCCCATTTGTTATGTTTTTTTCTGATTGTATCGTTGACGAGGATGAATGCCTAGGTATGTGTATAACTGAGCATAATTGTTACTTGTTTTATTATATCATCAGAATGAAGGTTATAGATCTATGCCAAAGTGCAATACCACTTGTGTTTTTATCTAGGGTTAAAGGTCAGTTGTTGCCAGGCATGCGTCGTCATGGGTTACTGTTACTATGCAATGGCTGTATGGTGTATTTTATACTGATTAAACTGCATGACATCCTTATTCTTTTCTACATGATTTTGTTCCTTGTCTTTTCTTCACACGTAATGCTACACTAGTAGGGGAGACAAATTGCCTGGTTCTCTCCCCTGACGAGCCAAGGCGCAGTAATGCTCAAAAAGCTCATGGAAGTTTTCACCAGATAACTGCCCAACTGACATCTTTTCGTTGCATCCCCACACAAAAGTAAATATCTATATTTAATATTTAAACATTCCCGTGTCCACCACTTATATTATTTGAGATAAAAGTAGTTAGTATTCAGTTGACAAAGATGGCAGCAAGAGGATAGAAAGTGAGAAATCTGCCACATTTACATTGTGATGCCTTGACTACTTCTTTATTGTGTTTAAATCATGTTTAATACTTAGACATGTCAAAACTTATATTGTGGCATAAGGCCTAACATAGTGTAGTGGGAAACTGGGATGTTAGAATGACTGCTGATTGGCTGACAGGGACATACATGTAGGTTTTTCTGCAGCCTTTGTGACGCTTGAAGAAATCTGCCATGCCTAATATTCAGCCCACTGATTCTGTTTCCCTTTAAATACAGATAACATAAACTGCAGTTTTTTTTCTATACAATGTCTTTCTGTACTTTGCCTAAAGTTCTATGCACACACACTGCTACCGCACGACACAATTGTGAAGTCCACAGTTCAAATTATACTACACACAGTTCCAATATCAGAGGCTTAGAGTCATCTGTAAGATCTGATACATGTTGTAAGGGGCGATGAACAGTTATGCAAGAATAATGTTCAATATGTAGTACTTCAACAGGTTAGATCAAGGAGTTCCCCCATTAAATCACAAATGTGATTGGCTGAACTGCCAGACAATCACCACGTTCCAAGACAATAAACATGATTGGTGGAAGCACACAGCATGCTAGTTCTGGGACATGATACATGTAACAAAAAGTAAAATACCTAAATATTTGACCAACACTGTGCACTTTAAAAGGCAAATAAATGTCATACAGTGTCACTTTTGGTGCTGAAACTTCCAAACTAACCACAATTAATCTTTTTAAGACCAACAAATTTAAGATGTGCAACATTGTTATGGGCGAAATTTTAGGTCTTTTATTTTTGTTCATAAACTCCTTAGTCATCCAAATGCTGATCTCGCCAGTACTGGGCAATATTCGTCCCTTTGTACTTCTTTTTGGCCCTTAAGCCTGTTACTATGGTAGGTCTCCCTGGAAATGCATTCACACCCCCAAACATGGGGTCATTGTCGGGGTCAAACCTGAGATAGTCCAGCTGAATGTGAAGGTTACGAGGCAGGTCAAGGTTGGCTAAATCCTCATAGGAATTTCTATCGTGAACTGGTGTGCTGTAGAAGTTAATCACATCAGCGTTGGTGTTTATGTCAGAAAGTTCTGGATTTGGGATGTCATGATCAAATTCTTTGATACACCTTGTGAGAATCTGTAACAGAAGAACAAATACACCTCATGAGAATATGTAGCAAGAAAACGAATACAGATTGTGAGAATCTGTAACCCAGAGAACAAATACACCTTGTGAGAATCTGTAGCAAGGAAACGAATACAGCTTGTGAGAATCTTCAACCCAGAGAACAAATACACCTTGTGAGAATACGTAGCAAGAAAACGAATGCAGCTTGTGAGAATCTGTAACCCAGAGAACAAATACACCTTGTGAGAATCTGTAGCAAGAAAACAAATACACCTTGTGAGAATCTGCAACCAGAGAACAAATACACCTCATGAGAATCTGTAGCAAGAAAACAAATACACCTTGTGAGAATCTGCAACAAGAGAACAAAAAAAACAAATACACCTTGTGAGAATCTGCAACCAGAGAACAAATACACCTTGTGAGAATCTGCAACCCAAAGAACAAATACACCTTGTGAGAATCTGTAGCAAGAAAACAAATACACCTTGTGAGAATCTGCAACCAGAGAACAAATACACCTCATGAGAATCTGTAGCAAGAAAACAAATACACCTTGTGAGAATCTGCAACAAGAGAACAAAAAAAACAAATACACCTTGTGAGAATCTGCAACCAGAGAACAAATACAGCTTGTGAGAATCTGCAACCCAAAGAACAAATACACCTTGTGAGAATCTGTAGCAAGAAAACGAATACAGCTTGTGAGAATCTGCAACCAGAGTACAAATACACCTTGTGAGAACCTGTAGCAAGAAAACAAATACACCTTGTGAGAATCTGCAACCCAAAGAACAAATACACCTCATGAGAATCTGTAGCAAGAAAACAAATACACCTTGTGAGAATCTGCAACCAGAGAAAAAATACACCTTGTGAGAACCTGTAGCAAGAAAACAAATACACCTCACGAGAATCTGTAGCAAGAAAACAAATACAGCTTGTGAGAATCTGCAACCAGAGAACAAATACACCTTGTGAGAACCTGTAGCAAGAAAACAAATACACCTCATGAGAATCTGTAGCAAGAAAACAAATACACCTTGTGAGAATCTGCAACCAAAGAACAAATACGCCTTATGAGAATCTGCAACCCAGAGAACAAATACACCTTGTGAGAATCTGCAGCAAGAAAACGAATACAGCTTGTGACAATCTGCAACCAGAGAACAAATACACCTCATGACAGCCTGTAGCAAGAAAACAAATACACCTCATGAGAATCTGTAGCAAGAAAACAAATACACCTTGTGAGAATCTGCAACCAGAGAACAAATACACCTCATGAGAATCTGTAGCAAGAAAACAAATACAGCTTGTGAGAATCTGCAACCAGAGAACAAATACACCTTGTGAGAATCTGCAACCAGAAAACAAATACACCTTGAGAGAATCTGCAACCAGAAAACAAATACACCTCATGAGAATCTGTAGCAAGAAAACAAATACACCTTGTGAGAATCTGCAACCAGAGAACAAATACACCTCATGAGAATCTGTAGCAAGAAAACAAATACACCTTGTGAGAATCTGCAACAAGAGAACAAAAAAAACAAATACACCTTGTGAGAATTTGCAACCAGAGAACAAATACAGCTTGTGAGAATCTGCAACCAGAGAACAAATACGCCTTGTGAGAATCTGCAAAAAGAGAACAAATACACCTTGTGAGAATCTGCAACCAGAGAACAAATACACCTTGCGAGAATCTGCAACCAGAGAACTCCTTGTGAGAATACCTTGTGAGAATCGGCAACCCAAAGAACACACCTCATGAGAATCTCAGACAAGAGAGCAAATACTCCTCATGAGAATCTGTACCAAGAGAAAGACATCTTGCAAGAATTTTCTGCAACCACAGAACAAATAACAAATCTCCTGAGAATTTTTGGCACCAGTGGACAAATACACCCCATGTGAATCTGCAACCAAAGAACAAATACGCCTAGTGAGAATCTGCAACAAATAACCCTTGACAACCTGCTGCCAGCTAACAATTAAACCACACAAGAAGCCAGTAAAAGATAATTCCTACAGGTAACAATACACAGGTTTGGAGACATGACGCTACAACAAGAGAATGACACCCTTTGTGATTATACGTCGTCCCTGTACGGCACGGTAGGGTCAATCTTAGTTTTAACATGGGGTAGTATATAGAATTTAGAACACTAATTAAAAAGGGTTAGATTAAACCGAATTATGTTCTATCAGAATTATTACCTTAGACTGTTGAGGTGTCAGATGTCTGAAAGAACTAGCTCACTAAAAGCCCTACATATTACACCTTTAAAATATCCATCATACAGTATATTTTTACCGATCCATGTACAGGACAGGATGCATATGAGGGGAAATAAATACTGCAAGTGATTCCTTACATCTTCAACTTAAAACATTCCCGGGCTGACACAAATGAACATGAGTTATCTCCCTTCCATTAGGATACATGTATGTCTAGAAAATCTGACATGTACAAAAAACAGCCCTAGAATGTCTCCCCACCACCCCGCCCCACTCCAGCTGCCCTGCATATTACTGATTTTGGTACACAACTTAAAACAATAAACAGATAAACAAGCCTGAAAATAAAACTTTCATTGATGATTCTAATCACAAGTTCTTTGAGAACTATGTGTTTTGCTGTTTGTTCTGTTGTACTGCACAGAAGGTTCACATTACTGTACAGTAACCGCACAGTGCTATGTGGCTGAAGAGCTGTACAGTGTATCCCACAACTGCAGAGCACTCTACACACAGAACTGAGAGGCTGTTATGTTGTACTGTAAGGTACAGCCACTCATTGTGCGGTACCCATATGAAACTGCCACACAGTACTGTGAGGCTGTTGTGTTGTACTGTAAGGTGCAGCCACTGGCTGTGCGGTACCCAAATGAAAGTGCCACACAGTACTGTGAGGCTGCTGTGTTGTACTGTAAAGTGCAGCCACTGGCTGTGCGGTACCCAAATGAAAGTGCCACAGTGCTGTGAGGCTGTTGTTTTGTACTGTAAGTGCAGCCACTGACTGCAGTACCCAAATGACACTGCCATACAGTGCTGTGAGGCTGTTGTGTTGTACTGTAAGATACAGTCACTGACAGTGCAGTACCCATATGAAACTGCCACACAGTACTGAGAGGCTGTTATGTTGTACTGTAACGTGCAGCCACTGACTGTGCAGTACCCATATGAAACTACCACACAGTACTGTGAGGCTGTTGTTTTGTACTGTAAGGTGCAGCCACTGACTGTGCAGTACCCATATGAAACTACCACACAGTACTGTGAGGCTGTTGTTTTGTACTGTAAGGTGCAGCCACTGACTGTGCGGTACCCATATGAAACTACCACACAGTACTGTGAGGCTGTTGTTTTGTACTGTAAGGTGCAGCCACTGACTGTGCAGTACCCATATGAAACTACCACACAGTACTGTGAGGCTGTTGTTTTGTATTGTAAGGTGCAGCCACTGACTGTGCGGTACCCAAATGAAATACAGTAGTGTGATGCTGTTGTGCTGTACTGTAAGGCTGTTGTGTCATTCGGTCACTGATTGTGTAGTACGGATATAAAACTGGTCCACAGTACTGAGCATGCACTGCAAAGGACTGTCCAGTATGTGGACCTTTCTGTGCATTATTGTACGGCTCAAAACCACACGGTATCGTGAGGTCACAGCATTTTGTATGGTTGTTTGGAGTTAAATGATACCTTCATCATTATTTCAGTCAAATTATGAGTACCTTAAATTTGACCGTCCTATCCTCTAAGGACTGTGTTCTCCACTCAGGGGTGTTGCCACATACTTCCTCTGTTATTCTCTGGATTCTCTCTTCAACATCATTGGGTGGAGAATAGCCCTGAGATGATTGTAAGCTGTCAACAACAACACTCAGTAATTAGGCCAGGTAAATTTAGAGCAATACAAACTGAATTGTTAAATATGCACCTTTCCTAAATATTTGTTCCTCCTGAACAAATACTTAAACTCAAGACCTACTCTATTTCCTCAACCTTTTTGCATGGGAAGGAGCAACTTTCATTGCAATCTATGCACATTTAAAAAACTACACTGGTCGGATTGGCCAATTTTAGGACTTCACAAAAGGTATAATTTTATCACAGAATATGGCTGAAAAAACATGCGAAAGGTTGAAGAATTACGGTAGTTGTACCACCTGTAGCTGAACCACCTGTAAATGTACCACCTGTAGCTGAACCACCTGTAGATGTACACCTGTAGATGTACCACCTGTAGTTGTACCACCTGTAGTCGTACCACCTGTAAATGTACACCTGTAGATGTACCACCCGAAGATGTACCACCTGTAAATGTACACATGTAGATGTACCACCTGTAGCTGAACCACCTGTAAATGTACCACCTGTAGATGCACACCTGTAGATGTACATGTAGATGTACACATGTAGATGCACACCTGTAGATGTACACCTGCAGATGTACCACCTGTAGATGTACCCCCTGTAGACATACACCTGTTTATGTACAGCCTGTTGATGTAGCACCTGTAGATGTACAACCTGTAGATGGACCACCTATTAATGTAGCACGTGTAGATGTACCACATGTAGATGCACACCTGTAGATGTACCACCTGTAGATGTACCACCTGTAGATGTACCACCTGTCGATGTACCACCTGAAGATGCACACCTGCCATAAGCAATTCAAGGACTGCACATACCAAATTTGAAAGCAGCTTGAAAAATAAGGGCAGAGATAAATGTGCAGAAAGGTGAATTTGACTAAATATACAGAATGGTAATGCTGACGGATCATTAATTTATTTATCTGATTGTGTTATACGCCGGACTCAAGATTATTTCACTTATACAAAGGCGGCCAGCATTATGGTGGGAGGATACTGGGCATAGCCCGGGGGTAACCCACGACCATCCGCAGATTCCTGGCAGACCTTCCCACATGTAACCAGAGAGGAAGCCAGCATGTGCCCTGCTGGAACACTAACCACTAGAGCTTGGAGGCCCCTGGTGGCACACTAACCACTAGACCTCGGAGGCCACTGGTGGCACACTAGCCACTAGACCTCAGAGGCCCCTGGTGGAACACTAACCACTTGACCTCGGAGGCCACTGGTGGCACAATAGCCACTAGACCTCGGAGGCCCCTGGTGGAACACTAGCCACTAAACCTCGGAGGCCCCTGGCAGCACACTAACCACTAGACCTCGGAGGCCCCTGGTGGCACACTAACCACTAGACCTCGGAGGTCCCTGGTGGTACACTAACCACCTCAGAGGCCCATGGCGGCACACTGACCACTAGACCTCAGAGGCCCCGGATGGCACACTAACCAGTGGAACTCGGAGGCCCCTGGTTATGGACTGGTTGGATTTGATGTCAACAAAACAAAACAAAACAAAACTCTTCAATCAATTTCAACACTACATCTAATAATAACACTGCAATTGTTATCTGGTAGGGAAAACAAAGGAAAACAAAGATTCATACCAAGGCAGCATCATAACTGGTTAAGGTTTTTATTTTAATTAGCATATCACTAGCTCACCGTGAGCACAACACTATCATACCACTAGCTCACCGTGAGCACACCACTTGCTTGCCATGAGCACACCACCAGTACACCACTTGCTCACCCTGAGTACACTACTAGCTCACCACGAGCACACCACTATCATACCACTAGCACATCACCAGCTCACTACTAGCATACCACTAGCTCTCAAAGAGGACACCACTAGCTCACCATGAGCACACCACTATCATACCACTAGCTCACTGTGAGCACACCACTAGCTCATCGTGAGCACACCACTTGCTTGCCACAAGCACACCACTAACTCACCACAGGCGCACCACTAGCACACCACTTGCTCACCCCGATCACACCACTATCATACCACTAGCACACCACTATCATACCACTAGCATATCACGAGCACACCGCTATCATACCACTTGCTCATCCCAAGCACACCATTAGCTGACCACGAGCACACCAATAGCACACCACTATCACAACACTAGCACACCACCAGCTCACCACAAGTATACCACTTGCTCACCCCCAGCACACCACTAGCACACTTGTAGCTGGCTTGTTTTTCAAGCATTTGATTACTATGCACCCGGTCATCACTTGACAGTGTCAATATCATGAACCTGGCCATCACTTGACGGTGTCATTACCATGCACCCGTCCATCACTCAACAATGTCATTACCATGCACCTGGCCATCACTTGACGATGTCATTACCATGCACCTGGTCATCACTTGATGGTGTCAGTACCATGCACCTGGCCATCACTTGATGGTGTCATTACCATGCACCCGGCCGCAACTTGACGCTGTCATTACCATGCACCTGGCCATCACCTGACAATTTCATTACCATGCACCTGGCCATCACCTGACGCTGTTATTACCATGCACCTGGCCATAACTTGACAATTTCATTAACATGCACACGGCCATCACTTGACGGTGTCATTACCGTGCACCTGGTCATCACTTGACAATGTCATTACTGTGCACCTAGCCATCACCTGACGATGTCATTACCGTGCACCTGACCATCACTTGACGATGTCATTACCATGCACCCAGCCATCACTTTACGGTGTCATTACCATGCACCTGACCATCACTTGATGGTATCATTACCATGCACCCGGCCATCACTTGATGCTGTCATTACCATGCACCTGGTCATCACTTGACGATGTCATTACCATGGACCCGACCATCACTTGACGGTGTCATTACCATGCACCTGGCTTACCACTGTGAGTATTCTTTATGTAAAGACACTATATAGGATGTTTTTGGTAAAAAATTGTTATTCAAATCAAATTTACCAAGAACAGCCAAAATTATTGTCTTTCAATAAGTATCAAATTCTAAACAATGCTAAAAATGCACAATATATTGTCTTAAATTGATTCTAAAATTTAAGAGGAGGTAAATATGTAACATGCTTCATAAAGTTATGAACTTTATCAATGATTTTGAACGGTAACCTGTGCGCAGAGGAGGCTGATATATCCGGATTAGGGTTTATGACCAAAATACCATAGCATTGTCCTATTTCAAACTCTTGAGTGAAGCATTGTGTTTACAGTACATGAAAATATATCACAAAAAGGGCATAACTGTAAATTTTAAACTGTTAAAAATTAAAGCTGTGATTCATTTTCAATAAGCTTTGAATAATAACAATAAATTATATGATACTACATTAAGCCAATTTGTAGATACAGTAAAAATCTTCAATCTTTTCTACCAGTAAAGCACTTGAGTACGGCGTAAAACACTGATCAAATCAAATCTAAACTACTTGTTTCAGTGGAATTTACGCACACATTTATTTTGAAAATGCTCCAAAAAATGACTTGTTTGCATTACTAAAGATGCAAGCTTCATAAAACTGTGCAGATTTTTTCTCTACAATCCATAGTTCTCTCAGAATGTTTCAAAATATTGATTTGCTGAGATGGTCGAAAATGTCAAACGTTTAGGGTATGCCAAAATATGACAATATGAAAACAAATCAATGTTTCTGACAATAGGTGTGAAATGTTAATTCATTCGTATACATGTACCTTCGCTTTTCAAGTGACTGAAACCTTTCTTCGACTGATGGACCATCAAATTTTGTGTTCCTCTTTCTCGGTTCATTCCCTGTGGCATCCAACTTAGGATCATCTGCCTTTCGCTTGAAGAAAGCAGACCTGGTAGATGTCTAAGTAACAACAAGGAAACCTATGACAAATCAGTAATTGGTATGTATGTATGTATGTTTGTATGTAAGTATGTTTTGGGTTTTACTGGTGTCATGCCGCAGACACTAGACATAACACTTCACCCAGTCACATCATACTGACACCCGGCCAACCAGTCCTGTGGGGTATAATGCGACTGGGTGGGGTGTAATGTCTGGTGTCTTTGGCGTGATACTACAGTGGTGGCAGAACTTAGGCGGCATGAACTCCTTCGCCAAAAGAAGACCGTAAAATTATTTGGTGCGACATAAAGCCCCATGCATACATACATGCATGTACTGTAGCTTGCTTGTGTTAATTGGGTCACTTTCAGGCCTTCGCTACATCTGAAATAGCACGTCTGACAGGCCTGCTACTGTTGACTGCGTTGTTGTTGTTTTTCAACATAAAAGTTTAAACTGATGTGAAATGCAACGTTACTCCACTGTTAGCACTTCTAAGTACATTTAACTATACAACAACGATTTCAAAACTTATTACCCGAAACACCTGACCAGGATTTCGACACATATGTCGTACAACTATCATAATTCCACCTAAGTTTATGCACGTTTGTCAATCCATGGGCGCAGACATGACAATTCGAAAACGAGGCTGACTCGAGTGCATGTGGGTTGTTTGTCAGATTTTCCGCTTGTTTTGAAAAAGCGGGCGTTTGTTGCTGTTTTCCTGTTAGCAATGAAGTCATCTGACTGGGATGTCAGGAGATGGAAATCATCTCTAGAGTCAGATCTTACTGAAATTTCCAGCTAAGGTGTTGATCGAGTTAAGCGTGGAAATCTGTCACAGCTCAGCTGCAGTACTCAGCCATTAGTTTAGCGTGCTGTGGACGTGTGGTGGTGTTGTTGTATCCCATATTTTCCTTCTATCCCAGTTATCTCACTTGAGCTGAAGTGATCAAAGCTGAAATCCCGTCCTGTTTGGAAAGAAAATGGAAAGTAACGAAACAGAAAATGCGTTGCTAGGATGTGAAATTATGTTTGTGTGTGTGTGTGTATCGGCAGGTAAAATATTGTAGTTTTCCAGGGCAGCAATAGCGGTTTTTATGCCGTTTTTAGGGTACATAAAAAAAGGCAGCACAGACTGAAAGTCAAGGAGCCAATATGTCTGTTGTTACCCTGCAAGTAGGTCAGTGTGGAAATCAAGTCGGCGGTCAAATGTTTGGGACCTTATTGGACGATGCCTTCGCTAAGCCTTCCACGACTCATGTGAGTGCTACAAAAAATGAGGAATATATACAGGAAGTGTGTAGTCGGTTTTTCAGTGAGGATTCTGGGAAAAGGTCAGAAGAGGAACATGATCTGAAAGCGCGTGCAGTAATGGTGGACATGGAGCCAAAAGTGATCGCACAGACCTGTGCAGATGCACGGAGAACTGGATTATGGGCTTACCCAAGTAAACAGCAGTTCTGTCAGAAACGTGGATCAGGGAACAACTGGGCACATGGCTACAGTCTCCATGGCAACAGGGTGTCGGAGCAGATTTTGAGCATGGTCCAGCGTGAAGCAGAAAAGTGTGATTATATTGGTGGGTTTTTGGCGCTGATGAGTTTAGCGGGCGGTACCGGGTCAGGCTTGGGCGCTCATCTCACACAGAGTTTGAGGGATGAATTCCCCCACTCCTTCATTGTCAACCAAGTTGTGTGGCCGTACAATACAGGGGAGGTAATTGTGCAAAATTACAATGCCCTCTTGACTCTGTCGCATTTGTATCAAACAGCAGATGCCATCCTGGTGTTGGAAAATGATGACCTCCATCGTGTCTGCTCCCAGCTGATGAATCTCAAGAAAATTTCCTTCAGAGATATTAATTGGGTGATTTCTATGAAGATGGCCGGTTTCCTTCAACCAGTGTTTGCCGGAAGGTCATGTGACCGGCTGGTTACCAATCATTTAGGTTTGTATCCTGAACAACTTTTTAGGAAAGGATGACACCAGTAAGTCGATAAATCTGCTATTCTTCATAACTAGTAGAATAGTAGGCCTAATACCCTTGGGTGCAGGAAAAATTCTGTTGGGGCTATCGGGGACTGTTGAGGTCCTTTTATTGTGTTAAAGCCACAACAATTCAAATGTTTGATTTACAGGTAGAATTCATCTTTTCAGCATGCTATTGTAAACCATTCGGACACAGACACTAATATTATGTAACACATTATAATCTGTTTGAACTAGGTGACCTACTGGAGCACCTGGTACCCCATCCAGACTACAAACTGCTCACAGTGAAGAACATTCCTCAGATGTCTGACCAGGCTGTAGAGTTCAGCACATACCAGTGGCCAGGTCTCCTCAAACATCTCCGTCAGATGCTCATTGCCAATGCTGCCATGGAGGAAGGTGAGAGAAAGAGCATATAACTTCAGTAAACATCTTAAACTTTCGCCCATCTGAGTAGTCTGCTGAAGGAGCCCAGTGGTCACATTCCACAGAGTTGCTTCCCTTGTTGTCATAATATATTGTGATATCTGAAAACATAGTCATTAGGATTTCATTTCCATCCTGACATTAGCCATTTGTTGCTGGGGTTGTTAAGCAGTTCCAAGCTGTGTAAATCACATCATTTGCTGTTATGCTGCAGTGTTTGTGGACAACTTATTGGATTTATGAGCAAAACTACACTGACATATTACAGAAAGCAATAAAAGAGCAAGCAGCTGAGGCCTAATTGTTTTAGTCCAGCAATGTTCCCTATCTGTTGTGTAGTATTTCTTCTGATATTGCTTCAGTTTGTTGCTGATCTCCATTACCTCAACTTGTTTCATTACCTCCCCTTGTTTTATTACCTCCCCTTGTTTTATTATCTCCCCTTGGATGTTCCGTTAGCCTGGATGTAATATTAAATGAGCTATTTGATAATAATTAGGAGTACTTTATTTAAAGTCTTGTAAAGAGAATTACATATGAGGTTGAAACTGAATTTTTTCAATTAGGATATCATCCTACATTCCAAACAAATCTGAAAACAGCTTTCTGAGATCAATACAACCAGGTATTACCCAAAGTGGGTAACTTAGTCACTAAGGCAATTTTGTGTGAGATACACAAGTGTAGTAAAACTGAATTTAATGATTGCAGGTATAAACTGGCAAGTTACCGTTGGCGACCAGACTCCGAGGGGCACAATCAAGCACAACCGATGTCTAGCTAATCTTCTGACACTAAGGGGAAGGGACCTGGCAACAGCTGATTCATCTCCTTTCTCGGAGCCCAGACTCTATGCCAGCTGGATGCCTGCAGATTGTACCCTGAAAGAGTGGGCTCAGCCAAGGGCCTTTAGCAGATACGAGAAGTGTGGAACTCTGCTGAGCAACAGCAGGTCTGCCATTGGTCCTCTGGATCATGTGATCGGCAAGGCCTGGAGGATGTTTTCTGCTCGTGCGTACGTCCACCAGTATGTCAAGCATGGACTCACAGAAGATGACTTTTTAGACAGTTTTGCTACCTTGGAACAGATTCTAGACAATTATAGGACCTTGTGACACAGTACTGGGAACTAATTGGTTTATGCTGAAATAAGGAGACATCCAGTATGAGTTTATTTGTCCTTTGACAAGAAATTATTTTTCCATTTTATTTCTCAGTGATTCCACTTGTGAACTTGTACATTTTTAGCTTTGCTGTATGAAGTACAGATGTGGCTTATGTCTTATCCTGAGCATTCGAGTCAGTGTTATTTAATAACAGTGTTAAACAACAGGGAAAGCAATATGAAACAAAATGTTGGGGATGGTACATGGATCTAAACAAACACTGCATGTATTGAACTCAGGTTTTGCGCACATGTAGAGCACAGGGGCAGTCTCATCAGTATGCCAGGGTTCAACTCATGTGTTGTACAGGGGCAGTCTCACCAGTATCCCACGATTAACCTCATCTGTTGTACAGGGTCAGTCTCACCAGTATACCAGGGTTCAACTCATCTGTTGTACAGGGGCAGTCTCATAAGTATGCCAGGGTTCAACTCATCTGTTGTACAGGGGCAGTCTCACCAGTATTCCAGGGTTCAACTCATCTGTTGTACAGGGGCAGTCTCACCAGTATCCCACGATTAACCTCATCTGTTGTACAGGGTCAGTCTCACCAGTATACCAGGGTTCAACTCATCTGTTGTACAGGGGCAGTCTTACCAGTATACCAGGGTTCAACTCATCTGTTGTACAGGGGCAGTCTCATCAGTATACAACAATTAACCTCATCTGTTGTACAGGGTCAGTCTCACCAGTATACCAGGGTTCAACTCATCTGTTGTACAGGGTCAGTGTCACCAGTATACATCAATTAACCTCATCTGTTGTACAGGGTCAGTCTCACCAGTATACCAGGGTTCAACTCATCTGTTGTACAGGGTCAGTCTCACCAGTATACAACAATTAACCTCATCTGTTGTACAGGGTCAGTCTCACCAGTATACCAGGGTTCAACTCATCTGTTGTACATTGTCTGTCTCACCAGTATACCACGATTAACCTCATCTGTTGTACATTGTCTGTCTCAACAGTATACCAGGGTTCAACTCGTCTGTTGTACAGGGTCAGTCTCACCAGTATACCAGGGTTCAACTCATCTGGTGTACAAGGCAGAGATGCCAACACATACGAATTTTTCGTATTTTATACGAATTTTCCATTTGAAAACAACACTACGACCAGTTACCATGAAACTACGAAAAAAATATATTATGCTACTACGAAAATGTCGAAAGTACAAAAAATATATTTTTCGGATGTTGAAATCCGTATTTTCACACAACCCTTTCCCAGTCTCCATGCAAGGCCTTGTTGCTTCCAAAACTGCCGATCCTGGGAGAATGAACCTTGTCAGTGCGTGTAACGCGAATGTTGATTGGTTGGATTTTCACGCTTTTTCGGACACCTGGCCAATGAGTAAACTGGATGCATAAGTTCTTGTTCCTAGGTGTGTTAGGTTTTCCGCCATGACCGAAGCCAGAAGGAAGATGGAACGCGTTCAGCAACTTCAGGGAAAGAATAATCAACGGTTCAATGATAAATATACATCCATGTGGCCCTGTATTCGGCCATCGAGGAAGGGAGTGCATTACGCGACGTGTACAGTTTGCAATAGTGACATTTCGGTCCGACACAGTGGCCAGTACGATATAAAACTCACATCGCTTCGCCGAAACACAGAGACAACATCAACACAGCAAGTTCGACCCATTCGATCGAGAACTTCATCACAGTCACACGGTCGAGTGGCTCTGACAACTCTGTTATCAAGGCAGAATGTCTGATGACTAGTTTTCTAGTTGAATGCAACGTACCTGTCGCCACTGCTGACAAACTTTCGCCACTAATGTATAAGATGTTTCCAGACAGCAAAATCGCCAAGTCATTCGCTTGTAAACGAACCAAAACTACTCACATCATTCATGAGATGTCTAAGGATTGTGTTCAAAAATTGTCACAAGTGATTGTGGACAATGTCTTTGGCATCGCTACTGATGGTAGCAATGATAGAGGGTATTCTAATCAAATATACCCAGTTGTCATTAGATACTATGATCCAGCTGTCAGTAGAGTATTGACTGGACTTTTAAGCCTCCCAGCATGTGACGGGCGTAGTACAGGTGAAAATATTTTCAAACTATTGGATAATGAAGTGAAGGAACACTCAGAATGGAGAAAGTGTGTGGCTTTTTGTAGTGACAATGCAAATGTGATGATGGGACGAAATAAAGGTGTGGCAGGGTTTGTCATTCAGGAGCATCCAGATATCTTTGTGACTGGTTGTGCATGTCATCTGTGCCACCTTGCTGCATCCAAAGCAGCCAGTGAGATCAATCATGTATCAAACATTGAGGAGTTGCTTGTTGATGTATACTTCTACATTGAGAAAAGCTCCAACAGAACCAAGAGCTTGATGGAGTTTCAAGAACAATGTGGAAGTGACACTTTAAGAATTCTAAAGCATACAAACACTCGTTGGCTGTCACCAGCCGCTTCAATTGACAGGCTGTTGAAGATGTGGGAGCCACTTTCTCAGTTCTTTGAGCAGGAGTGTGCTACTTCAGTGAAAACCGGTCGCAAACGGAAGCTTACTGAGGTAATCTGTTACATAAAGCTGTAGTTCAGTTGCAAATCAATAATATGAAATTCATATTTTTTATATTTAGTAACCACAATTGTTTTCTGTAGCTTCTTAAATATACAGACTCCATAAAGTTTGCAAACAGCTTTCCTGCCCTCTAACATGTCTAAAGTTATGAGGAATAGGTGATTGGTATGTTTTTTTATCCCATCAACAATAAAGAAACATAGTGTTAATGGCTTTCATAATTTTCATACATGTTTGGGGAGACAATTTGCTAAGGGAAAGATACCTCTATCTCCCATGTTGGCCTAATGTATGTAGAAAAAAATAACAACACGTATTCAGATATGTGATTCCTTATAATTTATTTACATATATGATATGTGTATTAATTTAGGCCAACATGGGCGATGGAGGTATCTTTCCCTTAACAAATTGTCCCCCCTAACATGTATTGAAGTGGAGGAATGTACATATGATACGAACATTCCTCCGCTTCAATAAAAAAAGCAATTGTTAATGTTTAGAGTAGATATGTATTGTACATGTATATGAAAAATACTGTCACACACAGTAATGTACAGCCCTCAATGATGCATTAGTTGTGCACAGTGGATAGGACATTAGACACCCAAGCAACCATATCACCACTGTTTAATATAAATTATTTATGCTTTTTATTTGTTTTTAAACCAATTTTCTTTTCTTTTACAATTGCAGAAAGACACTTCCAGTGGCAACTTCAAGTCAAGACCTGAGAGAGTTCTGCATGCCTTGACAGATCCAAACACCAAGCTCTACTGCCTTTTCCTACAAGCAGCTATTCCAACATTCAACACCATGAACCTAGTGCTACAGAGAGAGGAACCCATGATCCACTTGGTTCACTCTAAGTGTGTCACATTTCTAACCAAGTTGCTGGTTAGGTTTATTACTCCAGATGCCATCACCAAAGCTGAAAACTTGCAGACTCTTGACTTCCATGAGAGAAAATTGCAGAAGTCCAGAGAAGATATCGTCATCGGACAAAATGCCAGGTGTTACATGGAGCAGTGCAAGGAACAGGGCCTGATGACCCCTAAGGACAGAAGCCTGTTCTTTGACAGTGTGAGGAAATACTATGCAACTGCTGCCACTTACATCACTCAAAAATTCCCTCTCAATGACCCTGTGCTACAAAACGCCAATGTTGTTAATATCCAGAGGAGAACAGAGGCAAAGTTCTCTGACCTACTATACTTTGTACATAGGTTTCCCTGTATAATGCCAGATGATGCCACAGAAGATGACTTGCAGATGGAGTTTCTTATGTACCAGGTAGATCCTCTGCCTTCAGTGGACTCAGACATGAGAATTGACCAGTCTTGGCATTTGTTAGGACAGTTAAAGCAACTGGATACCACACAGCCAAAGTACAAAGTGTTGTCACATGTGATGTTGGGAATACTGGTAATCCCTCACAGCAATGCTGATTCTGAGAGAATTTTCTCCACTGTGCCTAAAGCCGCGTTTAGACTACAGCCGGGCCGGGCCCATTTTAGCAGGGTCGCGCTTGATCAGGGCCGAGCCCCCTTGACAAGTACCGTTTACATTACACGCCTCGCTGGCGGGCCAAATCCATTATCACAAACAGGAACGACAACTCAGGTTGAGTTGGGCTATTTATTTGTGGCACTCTTCAGACATTGGAGGTACAAACACTTTATTCAGCTGCGAAAATGGCGCTGCCAGTAGTTGTAAGGCAAAGATACAGACGGCCTTTTCGAAACTCATATACATCCACCTGTATGATGTTCTCGTTGTGACGAGCGCTCTCAAGTTGCGCCTGCACGTTTTCCTCGCCCCAAATAGCTAATAGCTGTTCTGTCTCCTCTTTTGTCCAATTAGCGCCACGATTTGTTGACATATTTAAATTCTTATTGTTCGAAAAAAAGTGCGCCAACTGAAAAGCTGGAAGTGGAAGGTCAGAGGAAGTTGCCTTTAAGCATGCGCAGTTAAGTCCTCTGAGCGGGCCAGGCACGGTGACGCGTTTACACTACACGTTTAGCTAACCGAGCCGAGCTTCAGCTGGGCCGAGCCTACCTCTCGTTGAGGGGTTCGGCCCGGTCAAATCTGGCACGGTGCCGAGTACGCTTAACCCGTTTAGACTACCCAATTTTTTGCCGGGCCGTGCCCCATCAGGGCCGAGCCCGGTTGAAAAGCGGTAGTGTAAACGGGGCTTAAGAACCAGACAGAATTCCGTCCCAGTATGGGTGTTCCCCTGCTTCAGAGTCTAATGATCACAAAAACTGACATGCAAGCCAGAGACAAACCCTGTTTTCAACAAGAGTTTACTGCAGACTTTTTATCAATGGCCAAGAGTGCCACTTACAGGGGTCTTAATTCAATTGAATAGAGACAGTCACAGTGTTGGATACTAATTGTTAATATCTTAAGTTTTCCAGTAGTGTTAATCTTCAAGGCGATACAACACAAATACACACATGACAGAAGTCTACGGAAAGTGTTTTTGTGGCAAAGGACTTCTTTTTGTATTGGAAAAATAAAGCTTGAAGCATTAAAGAAATTGCTTTGATTGTTTATTTATTTTTCACTTCCTCCAGAGTTGGCATATCCACTCACCCCCATGCTGTCCGTGTCGGACTGTCGTCATGACTGAAATACTGTTAAACACGACGTGAAACATCAGTCACTCGCCCACTCCCATTATGTGGGTGTTAATGACAGTAAACTACAGATTTTGTTTTCCAGACTACAAATTGGCTTAAGTTGAGGTTGGCATCTCTGACAAGGGCAGTCTCACCAGTATACCACGATTAACCTCATCTGTTGTACAGGGTCAGTCTCACCAGTATACCAGGGTTCAACTCATCTGTTGTACAGGGGCAGTCTCACCAGTATACCAGGGTTCAACTCATCTGTTGTACAGGGGCAGTCTCACCAGTATACCAGGGTTCAACTCATCTGTTGTACATTGTCTGTGTCACCAGTATACCAGGGTTCAACTCATCTGTTGTACAGGGTCAGTCTCACCAGTATACCAGGGTTCAACTCATCTGTTGTACAGGGGCAGTCTCACCAGTATACCAGGGTTCAACTCATCTGTTGTACAGGGGCAGTCTCACCGGTATACCACGATTAACCTCATATGTTGTACAGGGTCAGTCTCACCAGTATACCAGGGCTCAGTTCATCTGTTGTACAGGGGCAGTCTCACCAGTATACCAGGGCTCAACTCATCTGTTGTACAGGGGCAGTCTCACCAGTATACCACGATTAACCTCATCTATTGTACAGGGTCAGTCTCACCAGTATACCAGGGTTCAACTCATTTGTTGTACAGGGTCAGTCTCACCAGTATACCAGGGTTCAACTCATCTGTTGTACAGGGTCAGTCTCACCAGTATACCAGGGTTCAACTCATCTGTTGTACAGGGTCAGTCTCACCAGTATACCAGGTTTCAACTCATCTGTTGTACAGGGTCAGTCTCACCAGTATACCATGATTAACCTCATCTGTTGTACAGGGTCAGTCTCACCAGTATACCAGGGCTCAACTCATCTGTTGTACAGGGGCAGTCTAACCAGTATACCACAATTAACCTTATCTGTTGTACAGGGTCAGTCTCACAAGTATACCAGGGTTCAACTCATCTGTTGTACATTGTCTGTCTCACCAGTATACCACGATTAACCTCATCTGTTGTACAGGGGCAGTTTCACCAGTATATAACAATTAACCTCATATGTTGTACAGGGTCAGTCTCACCAGTATACCACGATTAACCTCATCTGTTGTACATTGTCTGTCTCAGTAGTATACCACGATTAAACTCATATGTTGTACAGGGTCAGTCTCACCAGTATACCAGGGTTCAATTCATCTGTTGTGCAGGGGCAGCCTCACCAGTATACCAGAGTTCAACTCGTCTGTTGTACATTGTCTGTCTCACCAGTATACCACGATTAAACTCATCTGTTGTATAGGGTCAGTCTCACCAGTATACCAGGGTTCAACTCATCTGTTGTACAGGGTCAGTCTCACCAGTATACCAGGGTTCAACTCATCTGTTGTACAGGGTCAGTCTCACCAGTATACCAGGGCTCAACTCATCTGTTGTACAGGGTCAGTCTCACCAGTATACCAAGGGTCAGTTCATCTGTTGTACAGGGGCAGTCTCACCAGTATACCAGGGTTCAACTCATCTGTTGTACAGGGTCAGTCTCACCAGTATACCAGGGTTCAACTCGTCTGTTGTACAGGGTCAGTCTCACCAGTATACAACAATTAACCTCATCTGTTGTATAGGGTCAGTCTCACCAGTATACCAGGATTCAACTCATCTGTTGTACAGGGTCTGTCTCACCAGTATACCAGAGTTCAACTCATCTGTTGTACAGGGTCAGTCTCACCAGTATACCAGGGTTCAACTCATCTGTTGTACAGGGTCAGTCTCACCAGTATACCAGAGTTCAACTCATCTGTTGTACAGGGGCAGTCTCACCAGTATACCAGGGTTCAACTCATCTGTTGTACAGGGTCAGTCTCACCAGTATACCAGGGCTCAGTTCATCTGTTGTACAGGGTCAGTCTCACCAGTATACCAGGGTTCAACTCATCTGTTGTACAGGGCAGTCTCACCAGTATACCAGTGTTCAACTCATCTGTTGTACAGGGTCAGTCTCACCAGTATTCCAGGGTTCAACTCATCTGTTGTACAGGGTCAGTCTCACCAGTATACCATGATTAACCTCATCTGTATCAAGGGATCAGTGTTAACAGTATGCCATGATTAACCTCATCTGTATCAAGGGATCAGTGTTAACAGTATACTAGGGTTAAACTGACCTGTATTAAGGAATCAGTCTCATCAGTATACCAGGGTTAGCTTCACCTGTATTATAGGATCTGTCTCAGAACTGTACTAGGGTTAGCCTCACCTGTATTAAGAGATCTGTCTCAGCACTGTACTAGGGTTGGCCTCACCTGTATTAAGGGATCAGTCTCAGCACTGTACTAGGGTTAGCCTCATCTGTGTTAAGGGATCTGTCTCAGCACTGAACAAGGGTTAACCTCACCTGTAGTAAAGGATTAGTATCAGCACTGCACTAGGGTTAGACTCACTTGTGTTAAGGGGTCATTCTCAGCACTGTACTAGGGTTAGCCTCACCTGTGTTAAGGGATCTGTCTCAGCACTGAACAAGGGTTAACCTCACCTGTAGTAAAGGATTAGTATCAGCACTGCACTAGGGTTAGACTCACTTGTGCTAAGGGGTCATTCTCAGCATTGTACTAGGGTTAGCCTCACCTGTGTTAAGGGATCTGCCTCAGCACTGAACAAGGGTTAACCTCACCTGTAGTAAAGGATTAGTATCAGCACTGCACTAGGGTTAGACTCACTTGTGTTAAGGGATCATTCTCAGCACTGTACAAGGGTTAGTCTCACCTGTATTAAGGGATCATTCTCAGCACTACTAGGGTTAGCTTCACCTGTATTAAGGGATCAGTCTCAGCACTGTACTAGGGTTAGCCTCACCTGTATTAAGGGATCTGCCTCAGCACTGAACAAGGGTTAACCTCACCTGTAGTAAAGGATTAGTATCAGCACTGCACTAGGGTTAGACACACCTGTGTTAAGGGATCTGTATCAGCACTGAACAAGGGTTAACCTCACCTGTAGTAAAGGATTAGTATCAGCACTGCACTAGGGTTAGACACACCTGTGTTAAGGGATCATTCTCAGCACTGTACAAGGGTTAGTCTCACCTGTATTAAGAGATCTGTCTCAGCACTGTACTAGGGTTGGCCTCACCTGTATTAAGGGATCATTCTCAGCACTGTACTAGGGTTAGCCTCACCTTATTAAGAGATCTGTCACAGTACTGCACAAGGTTTAGCCTCATCTGTACTAGGGTTAGCCTCGCCTGAATTAAGGGATCTGTCTCAGCACTGTACTAGGGTTAGCCTCACCTGTATTAAGGGATCTGTCTCAGCAGTGTACTAGGTTTAGCCTCGCCTGTATTAAGGGATCTGCCTCAGCACTGTACTAGGGTTAGCCTCACCTGTATTAAGGGATCAGTCTCTGCACTGTACAAGGGTTAGCCTCACCTGTATTCAGGGATCATTCTCAGCCCTGTATTAGGGTTAGCCCCACCTGTATTAAGGGATTATTCTCAGCACTGTACTAGTGTTAGCCTCACCTGGGATCTGTCTCAGCACTTTACTAGGGTTAGCCTCACCTGTATTAAGGAATTTGTCTCAGCAGCATATTTGAGTTAGCCTCACCTGTATTAAGGGATCAGTCTCAGCCCTGTACTAGGGTTAGCCACACCTGTATTAAGGGATCATTCTCAGCCCTCTAGTAGGGTTAGCCACACCTGTATTAAGGGGTCATTCTCAGCACTGTACTAGGGTTAGCCTCACCTGTATTAAGGGATCTGTTTCAGCACTGTACTAGGGTTAGCCTTACCTGTATTAAGGGATCTGTCTCAGCACTGTACAAGGGTTAGCCTCACCTGTATTAAGGGATCAGTCTCAGCACTATACTAGGGTTAGCCTCACCTGAATTAAGGGATCTGTCTCAGCACTGTACTAGGGTTAGCCTCACCTGTATTAAGGGATCAAAGTATCAGCTTCGTCTGATTAGTCTTAGCATGTTGACGCGCGTGGTTGATGGATCTCAATGTGATCTACCGGTAGTCAAAACGATGTTAAAGCCTCTGTGAAGTTTGAAGAGACTAACTGTGTGATTGATAGATAAAATATGCCTTAACAAAACTTGCATGAATGTATGATATAAGTTTGATATATATCTCATATGTATGATATAAGTTTGATATATATCTCATATTGCCTATCCTGTATTACCATACTATTGTGCCTGTGCAAAACATCTACGAAACCAGTGTGATTAGTCGATTTATTTAATTAGTGCTTAACGCTGTACTCTGGAATTTTACTTGCTGATCAGTTATGGGTAGCTAGACTGCCTGGAGTAAAGTGCAGTCTTCTACCAGGTACCATGACTTGAAGCCGCAACAGAACCAGTTTTTGTGAAAAAACCCAAAGTCGCTTATCAAATCAACTTTCATTGATTACCAAGAATAGCTCAACTTGTTGCCTCTTAGTAATTTCAGACGCGTACATGTGTTTATAATGTTAAATAGATTGTAAAATGTTAATAACTTATAATGCAACCCGTTTTAAAACATTTAGGAACTTTATATGAATGGTAACTCATGAACATATGAGGCTTATATTTTATGAAAGGTATTTATTTGGGCTTTTCTAAAATAATAGATAATAACAAAGCTTTGATTGGATTTGGGCTGATCAGTTTTGTGCCAAAACTCCATGGCTCCTTTAAGCGAGAGGCATATCGTAGTTACATATCACGTACTGGCTTTTTCATTGCACGTGAAGACACAGGTGTACGTGAGAATGAAGAGGCAGGGCTTTCCAGGGTATAGACCAGAAATAGAGGCGTGAGTTCGATAAATATTACATTGATTTCCTGGTTATGTTCTACTGTACAATTAACAACTTAGGCTGGAAGTTTTTTATTAAAAAAAAACATCAGATATAATGCTTATTAGTTCTGTATCAGTACCCAATCTACACCCTGTCTATCCATCCGTGGCAAAAGTTTGTGGCAACTTCATTTCAACACTCTAACGTTATGTCTTTGATTGACGTTCAATGCCATACTCCAGAATTTTTAGCTAAAAATCATTTGTAAATGTGAAGGAAACTGGAACATTATCCAGTAAACAGACTTGTGGCAAGTTGCTGACAAGCTTTTGACCCCCGGCAGCAGGACCATGGCGTCATTTTATTGACGTCACATTAAAGGCAGTATGACGACGTTACAGTAGAAACAAATTCACTGTAACACTGTAGTCGTTGCTCTACAATGCTTTTGTTTTTTACATAATAATGGCTGAAGGCCCTGGGGCCGGTTTAATGAAGCTCACTTAGCTAAGTAAGCCCGCGATTATCATGGCAACGCATGTTGTAGAAATATAAAGTGCACATAGCTGAGGGCAACTTAACGCTAAGAAAACTTCATGAAACCGGCCCCTGCTTCACCTAAGCACCAACTTCCGAGATCAAAAATGAGCAGCCTCCTATCAGAATGGGTGTCCGGGGCGGAATAGGGGGAGTTTCAAGTTGGAACTCTTTAGTCATCCAAGGTAAAAACAGTCCTGCTCTGTCATGTGAATGGTGAAATATGTTAGGCAACTTTTGTTGACAATTTACTGATCAGCTGTCTCACCTTTTTAAAGAGGCACACGTGACACCTCTTTCCTTTAGGAACTTTTCACGTTCACAAACATTCAGATTCTCAATCTTCTCTATCATTCCTCCACTCTAAATGTCTTTTTATGACACTTTTTTCAGACTCTTTCTACCTTCAACAATAAAAGAATTCGAACTCGAAACTCCCCTATTGTGTCCGGAGGAATGAATGAAATATGAACAATCACAAACTACATTTGTATACAAAGAAAAATTTATTTTGAGTTCACCATAACAAGCCAAATACATCGCGTCAACAAATTAAACAACGACC
The DNA here is from genome assembly GCF_032854445.1 of Liolophura sinensis. Lineage (NCBI taxonomy): Eukaryota > Metazoa > Mollusca > Polyplacophora > Chitonida > Chitonidae > Liolophura > Liolophura sinensis. The sequence goes on from NC_088304.1 coordinate 972,271, forward strand.
ACAAATGCCGCTGTAAGCTGCATCGTCTGGATTGGATGTGGCATGCTTATGTATTTTGTACTCCAGGAAAAAAAACTTTTGTTCTTCACATTTTCACGACTGCAGTTATTGAAAACCATAAATTACTCAATTCATCGGATAAATTTAAAAAAAAAAATCTGACATGCATTGCTTGGTTGCAAGTAGGCTAGGCCTGTGTCGTCATTTTTTTTTTTTTTTTGGAAGCTGTGGCGTCATATACACTGGATTGTCTTCAGAAACGAGAACTTAATGACGTAAACTGGTCTAGCCGCCACAAATTCTTTCTAAATCCAGAGTCACAAAAATACACATCACACCCCACTTCATGTCTGGCCAACAACTCCTACATTTCAATGGAAAAGAATGAGGGAAAGGCAATGCAATGTGCAATTGAAAATCGAAATTAAACGGGATTTGGAAGAACTTTGTAACCATAATTTAACCCATACTGTTTTTGAATGAAATCTTTCTCAGACAACACATAAATGTCGTACATGCATGTCAAAGCAGCGAAAAAGGGACATATATATGCTACATAAACACTGAAACCATTCGTTCAGAATATCTGCTGAACATAGCAAACTGGAAGAACAAAGGGTCTGGGCTCGATCGAGTCCATGTATGGAATAGGGGTGATAGTGATATTGTTGTGAATAACAGACTTGTGGTGATTCCTGTGACAAATAACTCGATTAGTCAAGTGGATCTTCGACAAAGTAAAATTCACTTAACCGATGAAACACGAGGCATGAAAAATGATAAATTACAAAAAACACAAAAATAAAGGAAGCCAATAACAAACTTATAATTGACAACATATTTCATGCTTATTTCAAGAATTCAGGTGATAAAGATACAGAAATAAGTTATATCTACATTGTGTTTTTCTATTCAATACTATACCGAAAACCTGAGTGTTCATCGAGTGCAGAAAATAAGAAACAGAATTAACCTTATACAGGATCCGCAGTATAATTCTAACCATGGTTGCTATCCTGTCTTGAGCAGAACTTAACGGTATGCCATAATTTTACACTGAATAGGAAAATTACAGCATAATGCCATAATTTTACATCACGTTGGGACAATACAGAACACATGGGAACATTACAGCGTAATGTCATAATTTTACACCATGTGGGAATATTACAGCGTAATGTCATAATTTTCACCACATGGGAAGATTCAAGCGTAATGCCATTATTTTACACCACATGGGAACATTACGGTGTAATGTTATAATATTACACGGAATGGGAACATTACAATGTTATGCCATAAACCATTATGCCATTTTAAACTGTACTGTAACAAAAAGTAATGCTGCAGAACTTTACACTATATGGCAATGACTCTCTATATATACTAATATATACTATGGGTGGTACAGATTAGCAAACGACCCAACACTGGAAACAAATGGTGCAATAAATTACTTTATATATAAATATTGATTTTCTGACTCAGATGTGTGCTGAGAAATAAACTTACTTTGGCAGTGTATATATAATGAATAGTGACAGACTACATTTAGACAAATATACAAGACAATACCGTACGTAACATAAAATACACTGAATAAGCCCGTAACCTTTTTTGTATGATAGCATTGTACTGGCGAAAATAAAGTTTGAAAATACACATAAATACACAAACACATAAACTTCAACATACAATATATACCAGATGAGGGATTTCCGTACACAACCATTCTTTTATCACTATAGTGCATGGTATTGATATATTTTTAAATTATTCTTTCGGATTTCTCTTGTATATTTGCTAAGATGTTTATACGACCTTTAGTTGCTTATGCATGTTGTACCCCATGAAAATTAACTGTTTGAAGCACGAACTAAAACTGTTTAAAGTTCTTCATAACGCCGCAAATTCATCACTGAAAATTGTCAGATATTTGGTTTGCTATTTTAAAAATTCAAACCCGAACCAGTTTATGAAAATAAAGAGGAAAGACAAAAAAAGCTTGCAATTTTTTTTGTTGTTGTTCTTGAACCAAAGCTCTGTTTCCAAGCTCAAGCCCAAGTAATTCGCTCTAAGTATAAATGTATGTTTGTAATCATCACTGGTGCTGTGCTTTGCTAAGACTAACTCAGGAAGAATACACGAGCTCTCTTTCTCAAAGACTCATCAGTCGAATCTCTCAGAACCCGCGCAAGGCACATTTCTCACAAAGAGAGAAGACTATTTCCTTGGGACGTACAGCGTAATGAGAAATCAGTACCGCGTTGCAATCTCCTCGTCTTTGCACGTCATTCACTAAGGTGCAGTTATACGTGCAAAATAAAGCTAGGTGCAAAAATTTAGGTTCACATATTGTAACTTTGTCACCTGATTATATTCCACCCATACGTACGATTATCTGACATTTACAACCAAAGCTGGGTCATATCACAACCCACATAAGTTCATAGCCACAAAGTATGGAGACTATATTCCTGATATCCCACAGAGCCGACCTACTATGATAAGCAGTGGATCATTCTTGTCACATGTAACTCCCACCGAGTGATTAATGGGTAACCTTCTTATTGCTGTTTCTCTACCAAATTTCAGCCATAGGCTTCTCAGGAAATACTAGGCTTCCTGCTAAACATATCTCCCTAAATAAATATCAAAGGATGTGTGATACAACCGTGCATTAGTTTTACAAACATATAATATCATATGACATAATCTCATATTGGTAAGTTCTGAGTGTGAAAACAGACTGGAACACGTCTTCCATACAATCAGCAGTGATACAAATTTATAAAGAATAAAAATACCTTAAGATCTGAAGCCAGTGACATCTTAAAGCAACCACGTATAACTTGTGACAGCATTACGGACTATATCATTCTGGGATACACTTGCACACTCATTTAAAAATCGTACACTTACACGCTGTAATGTATAGAATTTTGACTTACACATTGCTTCTACGGTCTGTTGCGGATAAATCCACGCGCTTGGGGAGGACTGACAAAAATGTACATGTATAAGGATTCACAATACCGTAAGTGTAAGAGTTAACGGCTGATGCCACACCCTCATAACGAATATAAATATAAGGTACTTAATTTTATCAAGCTCTCATTTGGCACTACTTTCTTGAGCTAGTGGGGAGGTTGAGTAGATAATGCGTGAATTCAACCTTATTTTGTATCGAATGGTATCATTGGATGAAACCTTCGCCCTGCGTTCATTGGCTTTTAACGGGCAACAAATATCAGTTTAGAAGACTGTCGCCCTGCATGGTGCTCTATGCACAACAACTAATCAGTCGCAAGGGAAATGAAATCTTTGCTTGCGATTTGTAATGAAACGCCATTTTAACTCGACAGTCTCTCTACTTCGGAGCAAAACTAACAATTGGACGCAACCGTTATTGTCTTTTTGTTGTTGTTGTTGGATGGCAGCTTTATCACATAAAAGGGACCATGTTTTTGATTGCAAAAGCAGAGCTAATGCATATAGAACGAATACATGTATCACGATGGAGTTGACATCGGCAGCTATACATTCTCTGAGGTTGTCATTAATGCTGAAAATCACTGACGAGGGTAATAATGCTGAAAATCACCGAAGGGGTAATAATGCTGAAAAATCTCCGAGGAGGTAACAATGCCTGAAAATCGCTGAGTGTGAAAAATGTAAAATTCACCAATAACTGAGCTTGGGGTGGACGTCAGGAGTGAGATTATGTGCTTCATACAAAATGTCAAAGTTGCTTGAAAGCATAGCTTTCATGCACAATCTAAATAGGCCTACAGCCATGCATGGTGACGTCATTTACACGTGGACCAAGGCAACGTTTTCTTTATCACTGACTCATCCTTAGACGGTACTTGCCAGGCGGAAAGTTTAGGCCTAAACGAAATAATATGTCACGAGAATTCTGAAAAAATGTTTCGTCTATATGCATTTAAAATAAATACGGGTATGTCGACCTTTTCTGAACTCATTTTACACATGACATTCACACGCACTCAATTTTAAACAATATTTTTGCAATAATACATACTAAAATACATACTCTGAATTGTCAAGGAGTTATCTTCATGCAACTAAACGCACAGTATATATATTAAATATGATATAAAACACAAAGGTAAAAAAAATCTTGTATCAAACTGTATAATAATTTGGTCTCGTGAACAACTCAGTGGTAAACTTTATGATGGCGATAAACTCAGGGTTAATAAAGTCATTGGTCAAATGGTGTCTACATGTGAGCTTTATGTGCCACGTCTTCAAAATGCACAAATGACTTTTGACAACCAATCATAACTATTTAGATGACAATGATCTTGAATAAATTAAAAAGTACATATTTTGTTTACGTTCTTCGGATTGGTTCTGAGCAATCGTAATTTCTCGCCTGTAGATCACGTGATAATACATAGTGTTGTCACTTCCGCAGTTTGAGGATCAGCCTCACTCTGAAAATTAATTCTCAAATTTAAAAATAGGCTCATGTTTTTATGCCTACGGTGATTTTTTTTTCAAAATATACAATCTAGCACTTACAAAATGTACAAGAGCTTATACAAAACACCTTGCGAACATTGCAACTGGGAAGTATTTTAAAAAAATCTCAAGCTTCAATACCCTGCACGTGCAATACAACTTTCAGTGTTGGCAAACATTCAATTCCCCATCAATTACTTTCAAACGCAAGCTCAAGCTCTTTTGCAACTCCAAATATCTTTTTAAAGACTTTTCCAATTTAAATACATTTTGATTTGGCTCGCAGGCCTACATTATATCACCTTTGATTAATAATTGGGGAATCCTTCATTAAAGATCGTTCGATAAGAGAATGGAAGTCAGGAGAAGTAATACAACAGCAGATGACGTGATTCGACTCCCAGAATGCTCCACGGCATTGTTGAGACTGGCGGAGTACATCTGCTCGGCGGAATTCACCTCGGCGTTTTCACAACGCATGAATTTTGTGGACGACTTTTTGGGGTCTATGTGATTTACTGCCATGCTATTGTCATTAAACTCCCAGTAAAACTGGTCCTGGAAGAAGTATGTCTTTTCTGAAATAAAGAGGAAAAAGAGACCGTGTTAATAACACTTCGATACAGATTAACAATCGACAAATAAACTGGTTACGATATTTGTTGAAGTTCTTCAAACCTACACCGTAATCATCACATCTGGACATTTTACATGAGAATCACAAATTTCCTGATGTTCTAGCAGCCCACAGAAGTTTTCTACCTGGCGAGGTGCTTTACTCAAATTAATTGTTACCGTATTTAATTTTTTTTAATTTTGAAAACTATTTGGATTTTTTATTCTCTACTTTTCCTCGTATACGTTTATTACAAAGGCATAATCTTCTAACAAAAAAAAAGGAACCTCTTTAAATCTTTGAAAATCTTATCAGACATGGTTGATCGTTCATGTGCTTGAGAGAGTTTTGCGGGATTTCTTGTGCATTCAGATTAAACTGTGAAAATGCTACTTTTCCTATCAATCTTTCAGTTGGACATATTCCTGTTGTCTGTATACATAGCCTTACCATCCCAGTACTTGAAGGCGGCGTTCACCGGAAGTTTCACACCTCTCCACACGCTCATGTCACGTGGGTAGTCGAACTCCGCCACGTTCTTACTGTCCAACTTCCAGTACATGTCTCCACTGATCAGGTAGGTCCGCTTGTTGTACGACCACACGAACACAGCGTCTATCTTCTTTACATCACTGGGCAATCCGAACTCTGAGAGTGGTCTCCCTTCTTTTGGGAACCCATTCACCAGCGAGTTCGCTTCGAACTTCCAATACCGGTCACCTGTAGGTGTAATGTATATAAACGAATGAATGAATTGATGAATGACTGAGTGAGTTGTAATAGCACGCCAATCGTTGTTTGTGGAAAAGGTTTATAAAAAAGGAAATATAAATATTTAGGACTAGGGTATTTCCTTGCTTTACCGCATATTTTTTCTGCATATTATCCGCCTCCACCCCTCTCACCCCAAAGAAGGTCGATCTGCGAACACAGACTGTTCCACATCCAATCCTCTGCCGCCAAAAACCGTTTTCGCCTACACAAGTCTAGTCACAAAACTCACATCAAACTGTACACATGAATGAAAAACGTTTAAACCTGAGTCGTTAATATTTTTCTTTAGTTCCCTTACACCTATTACGTGCCTTTCCCTTACTTTGGACCCTATATCTCCGCTTAAACCCGATAAACAGAACCCTAGCTGATTGGCTGACAGTTGGGATATGAGATCACGTGTTAAAACCGCTGTAACCGTCACGAACTTATGCCCAACCTGGACTTGTCTGGCTGTGATCTGAGTACTGTTCTCGCCAACCACCACCTGGAATATTAAAGTGGTTTTTTTTTTCTGGTGTATTTTTCTCAGCCTCACCTATAAAGAAGATGATTTTTCCCGTTTCAGGATCCTCGTACAAAGCGTCTATGTGGTCGATATGGGTGGGCAAGTCGTGCCAGAACTGGTGAATCTGTACCGGCGATCCGTGTATCACACCGTCCTTGTTCAAGCGCCAGAACCACTGAAACGGACAACAGGGTGATTCTTTTATTTCTAGACTGTTTCCACAACATTTGCTCCAAATCAAAGATAACATGCATGCTACAGCCTAAAATTTGTGGGGAAGAGCTGTTTGGTACTAGTAATCAGAGAACATAAAATGCTGCATGATAGGACGTATAAAATCACTATAGGCATGAGTGCGAAGTCTTCTTTATTTTGCAACATCGATGCAAAGTTTTCGGCAGGTAATCAGCTAGCGGGACGTATATCCTAATTAAGTATAAATATTCCTAGTCATCAGTTCTACCGCCGTTGTTTATCAAAATTCTGCATTAGCCAATCATACAAAAAACTCTGAAAAAAGTCAGATGATAGAAATCTGTTGTGCTACCATGACTGATCATTACCATTGATTCATCTTACATGTTTTGGTTTTATAATTGTTATATCAGCGGTTTTAAGGGGGTTTAACACAGAATTAGCAAGAATAAACGTACTCGTTGTCGAAAGATGTAGACCTCTTGTCGTATGATAGCGACGGCATCGTACGACATTGTACAAGGGTTCGGAATGGATCCTTCTGGATCGATGGAGCGGGGCGTGCCGGTAGGGGGCGTGCTGCTCGGCTCATCCGGGGACCTTGTCGGTATCTGAGGTAGGCGGGGTGTGAAGTTGTCGTCTGGTTGAGGACGACGACCACCTGTTGTGAAAATTAAAACAAATATTTACTGATTATGTCCAAAAAAATACTGATTGGGAGCTAATTAAAGAACTTTTTGGCTTGGCTTCTGAGACTTACATATACGCAGTGGACTGGCATATTATAAGCAAACATTTATGTGCATCCATCGTTATAGGCCTGCATTTGGTCATATAACCACATGCGTATTCCAAACAACAATTATTCCAAATGCGAGTGTTTTAACGATGGTAAACGAAATCGCCTAGAGAAACACCCATCTGAAGACATAGATACGGGATATTAGCTACCTATTACTATCCTTTAAACCATTAGTTACTGTGGTACATTTTCTTAATACTGATAAAACATACCGTATAGAGTCTGAATGCCACTAATATCATCGTAGGGCAGCTCAAAATTTTCCTGATAACCTTGATACCATGGATACATGAGCGCCCCCTGCACGTTGCTATGGGCGAGGCCGAGGGCGTGGCCAAACTCGTGGGCGGCAACCATAAATAGGTCAATACCTACAATACATAAGACAGGCAATTAGATTGGTTTAAGTTTTACTGTATAAAGGTATGACGAGGGTAATTACACGACATGTTGACTGTGGGCTGCATGTGTACCTATAACTCTGAAAACTGACTGTATTTTGGGACCCCATGGATTTATATACATATCACATACAGATTGAAAGTGAATTTATCATCAAAAAAGAGAAATTTATGTTTGGTTTTACAACTTACAAGTAAAATCTCTTGCGCAGTCGGGAAATTTTATTGTACATAAATAATACCTGTAGTTTCTCCAACTCAAGAAATGTCTTACGACGTGCGCAGCACAGAACAACACCAAGCTCGTATGCATTATTTTATAAAATGTTTATTTTTTTTTCAAATCGCAAATATCACAGCAACACGCTCATCCATCTGTTTCTAATACCACAAAACATTGTTAATACAATGCAAGGAACGGTGAAATTAAAATCGGACGGCGTCTAATAAAAACTGCTATCTTTGTTTTTCAAACAATGGTATCCCCAAGACATCGTGAGATCTACGAAGAGGTTTTGAATTCTGAAAGATATACGGTTACTTTGTTTCTGGGCATTGTGCACATGTGTATAGTGTTCTTTGTCATTCACTTGAGCAGATCAGAAAAAACATTGACAATCCCACAATGTTCAATTTTTTGTTCACCTGATAAACACGTGCAGTACAATGTTAAGCGAAATTCTCATACAATTGTTCTCCACGAATTAAGCCTCTGTTGATATCAATCGTAAAATTCAACAATACGTGAACCAAAAAGCAGTCATTTTTGTCTATATGGACTATACTCAAGGTATTAACATTATAAACAAATACTGCAGGTAGTAAAACTATTAACATTATACTCCAGTACAAGTATTTACCAAACATTTTAAGATTTAGGTCAAAAGTTCAACCACAGCCACAATTAACATGTTTAGCTTTAGGAAGATTTGAAAACTGCATACTGGTTCTATACTGCAAAAAAATATACCAACCACGACTTGAGGTCTTTTCTTTCTGATTTTTTTTAATCACTTGCAAGTTATGGCTTAAGTCTTAAGTTGCTTGATAAATACGAGTCCAGGTTTTAACACTATAGATATCACACTCCAGCTGTTAGCGCTGTATTACACCATACACTACCCTGCACGAGCGCAGTATTACACCATGCACTATTCTGCACGAGCGCTGTATTACACCATGCACTTTTCCGCACGCTCCACAACTAATACCATGAGTAAAGATAGTACGCCTTAAGTCCAATAATAAAATAAATTTAGCTCTAACGTTTCGTTAAGCGGTTCTATAATGATGCTTATTAATTATAACAACATATTCTACACGCCCCTCTCCTTCCCTTTTCCACATCTCCTCTTACTGCTGAATCATCAAAACACGGGCTGAAAGCTTACGACAGAGTTTCACCTCTCACTATCTATACTACTGGAATAGACTCGGGTAATATTCGTAACCATTTTTTCTTTGCCTGGGCATCTGTACCTTGTGGTAAGCCAACAGTATATGGTGATTCAAAGTGGACCTGAACCTCGCGAGATGCTGTTTCATAAGAACAATTATCTGATTCTCAGACAGGAATTCGTATGAAGTGAAAACTTGCTACATATTTGACGAGGGGTTTTACTGTAGCAAACATCCCACCTTTCTTCTACTCACTAAAGGCCATTGGGTACAGAGAGAATAAGCGCTTTTTAAAAAAAAAAGAGACAGCCAGATAAACTTTGCTGGTTTTATAAACATCGGATCCCACTTAGCCGAGCCATGAACTGTAAACCTGCTCGTGCTTGAGATAAGGCAAATAGAAGTGACGACAGAAAGCACAATGGCGACTATCTGCAATCCGAGAGATGAATGACTGACCTGTCACCCAAAAGTCAACCGACTTGACGCGCAGTCAGTTAATCTACCCCAAGGTCATATAGGCGTCTTCAAGGTCATTCCAGATAAAGAGGATTTGTGACAACATAATGCTAAGTGCTTCTAGTAATACCTTTGGGTGTGGTTAAGAAAACAGAATAAAAACTATTTTACGGGGTTTCAAATGCTTAAATTTTGACGCCTAGTGCGTCGTTAACAGTCGAAAACAATGAAGGCCAGAGTCTAGTGCATCTGCATGCTTTCACCAACGGGTCGATAAAGGTTTAACATACTCGAGCTCTATCTGAGCGCGAAAAAGACATCAAAGGGAGAAAACAGACAAAATGTCTTTCTTGTCATCTTAAGTTGTTTTTTTTTCTGGATTTCTGGACAAACAACAATAAACAGAGGGAAATTGTATTGGTGTGTTTACAGGTTTTGTTTTGTTTTGTTTACAGATTCGTTTTTGTGTGTTTACAGGTTCGTATTTGTGTGTTTACAGGTTCGATTAATTTACAACGGGAAAAATCAATGGGAGATATTCACACTGTTGCCAAACCAATTACGGATCCCCTTTCACAATAAAGTTACTGATTCAGAAGAAAACTAGATGTAAAGATAGTCAGGATTGGTTACCTTCCTGAGAGTTGACGGTCCAATGCTCATCGTCATCAAAATGTGTGTCCCCTCCACGCTGTTCACCAGGGAAAAACGCATGCGCCAAAACTTTGCCTGCAAATTAAGATGGAACAATTGTTGAACAAAAATAGCATTTTCCCATGTTTTATAAACAAAGGCGGTGGTGGAAATTGGAAACTACAATTATAAAGTATGATGTAAAAATATTTGAGATGTAGTAACAATCTAATAGATTACAAGAACATATGAAGTGAGACATATATTTGCTCAATAATAATAATATTTATAATAATATTTGTTGTTTTTAAATCTAGTTTTGTACGGAAAATAAAGAAGACAACGGCTAAATATGTCTTGAGAATTACTACTTGTAAAATGGGTAAACGATTAAAAAAAAAAAGAAAATGCAGATCAACATTAATTAACATGTTCATGAGATGTACCTTGGCCATCAAAAGGGTAGCCATCCTGGTGATACCTGCTGGCGAACATGATCATGATGTCGGCTTCCCCGAAGATCTTCTCCTCGAATTCAAGGGTTGTCTTCCTTTGCCATACATAGAGGGCGTTGTAAATCGCTGTGCGAGTCTCAGATATTGACAGATCCGGACTGTAGTTCAGAATTCTGAAGCAGAAATGGAGAAAAGCGACGATAAGAGAACTGCCATAAACACTTAATCGGCGATACATTCTGACTGGGTTAAATAGAGGCAAGGATATACTTTCGAACAAGATTCTATCTCACAGGATTGTACAGAGATGAGAATTCTACAAAATCAGGCAAAACACAAAGAAAACAAGTTAACTTTAATGTTTAAATGTCACCCACCAAAAATGTTCCTACTATACTATAAAATACTAGGTACTATAGGTACTATACTATAACACATACGAAGCCACACAGTATACAGAAACTTTACTGTCAAAGCACATGGCTGAAGATGGAATGGTCTCTCCGTATTTCTAAGTAAGAACTGACTGTAACTCACTACACCTTAATTTTACTGTCAGAAAATACAGTTCGATCTGTTTTTACATTGCGTTATAATATACCGAAAAGAAATTTCATTTGATCAGTGTGCATGTTATTCCTAAACGATCTTGTATAATTTCTCAAGCACTATTCCGTCCCAGAACAAGCACAACATGTTTTGAAACGTCTGGAAAAAAGACATTTACATGGCTTCAATGTCTCACAGCTCTTATACTACAAGATAATTGACCCATCTGATCCAACCACTAAACAAACACTCAACGGAAGACAAAAAGAGCGAGTTACGAGGACCAAAACGACGTTCAAAATTGCTGCTAATGTACTGCTAACGGGTTTTCACACGGGCTACAAGAGTGACGCGCCGACGGAATACTGGGACAAATGGAGATCTCTTCGCTCAGACAAATCTGGAGGAATATGCTCGGCGTCATCTTATGACGTTGTGAAGATGGATTAAGGCTGATGTGGGACGGTCCGCTGGGGATTAGGACAACCCTGGGATATCGGCACGGAACCGAGACAGAATAACAGTGAGGGGAGGGGGCAGAAGCGGTTTGAGCCACAGTGGACAGGTGTTTATCAAGACAAATCGCGAAGACACGAACTGTTTCCAGATGAGATGCAAGGTTCCAATTTGATTTAGTAATATTATTAATATATTATGCTATGCAAGGTTCCATTGTAATATCACTGGCGTGGGATACAAGGTTCTAATGGGATACAGTAACATTATTAGGATGTGATTCAAGGTTCCGGTGATGGCAATGCATGGATCCAGCGTTATTCAGTAACATTACTTGGATACGATCCAAAGTTCCATAATAATACAGTAGCATTACTGGACAACTGGTGCATAGGGCTAGGGTGGCCATGACAACCCCGTAGCCCTATTCGTAACAAAATACAACGCATTTATGACCTAACTGGAAAAGTGAATGACCTAATTATGACCTAATCTGAACTGTCAGTGACCTAATTATGACTTAATTTGAACTGTCAACCCATATTTGATATATGGGGTTATATTTCATCCATAAATAGATCAAGACGCAATAAGCTGGATGAAGCATTTCCATGTGCAAAACTGACGACATAAAGCAAAGGTTGGAGCGTTTCAAACATTTAATACATAACAACGACGTTAAAATCACCACAGAACATATTCTTTTGCTACAGGCTAGCGAAGTTATAACCTTGACATGGGTGAGTTTTACTGGGTACGGAAAAAGGAGCTCAACAACCACGAAGCCGCGTGAACTTGTGACACAAACAGTTTAAAATCGGGATTCCAAAGAAAAACGACTGAGGATCGTAGAAAAGTGCTCCGAACACTCGACATTGTGTTTTCTCCTTCCGGGCACGGACATCTCTTCATGGCCGAGGATCAGAAATGGCAGCGTGGAGAATGAGTCATTTTTGTAGCAGTCAGCTGGGATTAGTTCATATTTTCATAAGTGCTTGGCACGTCGATTATTTCGAGAGGCCAACTCGGCCTAGAATTTGTAATTGGATGTAATAGCCTTAGCAGGCAATTTGTTTTAGGTGGCTAGATTCGCGACCCCATTGGCACTCCAATTCAGGTTCATCCCTCTCTGTCAGTCATACGGGCTGAATGATGGGACTTTATCGGCCGCAGTTTTCAGATTCTCGGGACGTGTTATGTGCTGGAAAGAGCGGGACGAAATGAAGGCTATAGGTCTGTCGAAAAACATGGTTACGAGCATTAGCCCAACAACCCGCACTTAACATTAGCTAGCTCTGTCACCCGGACCACGTGCAGAAATTCCCGCCATCTCTTCGCAGAAACCTACAGGCCGGCAAATGGTTCACGCAAAAAACATTATACCCATGTAAAACTGGCTGATGCAAACTCTTGTTTAAATGCTTCCAGAAATTGTATACACTGGCGCATGCTATCAGTACAAGTCCTGAAGAGTACAGGGAAGGAAGCATTTCTCACTTGTCGAAATTCGTCCCGAAGTCACTATACTATGCCAGGAGAAATTCCACAGACAAACTTACATTTCGTAACATGGCTACCACACAGAGCTCGTCTGTGAGAGACACATGAACACCAAACTTCAGCTCAATACATAAAGTACTGAAGTCGTGAATTTGGTAATTTACGGTAATTTATATGCACATTCTTTGTATTTTATATGCATGTAAAACTTCCGCTTAATAACTTCTTTTTTTTTAACAAAAACCTGCAATACTTTTTGACATACCCCCCTCCCCCCCCCCCCACTCACATTTACTTTTACACAACACTGGTTCTATCGCATAATACATGAATTTTGTATTTTATGGTATTTAATATGCACACAGCGAATCAACAATGGAACGTTCCCTTCGTGTTATCGCACTCTACATTTGTGCAAAACCTGAGCTCAATGCATGCAGTACTTTTTGAGATACCACTCCTAACATTTTGCTTAACATCGCTTTCTCTGTTATTCGACGCAGACGCAGGGATACGGCACACCCAACGCCTGTACTTTGTAGGCTACAGATGAGCTGAAAATGAAGCATTCACAACCAGGTTTTCGTTTCCCTCAAAAGTAGCTAATCCGTATGTTTGAAGAAAACTAATCGGATTGACCAATATGTTCATTTGATGACATCAACGGAGTTGGATTTAATTAACGGATCAGTGATACTTAAGACTTAGGAAGAGTAATCGACATTACCCGCCACATTTTATAAGGCTTACGAATCTTTGCTTATGTCGATAACATAGTTCTGTTTACATCGAACGTCATCAGATATGACATTGTGAAAATTATCTGAACGTTTTTCACAGTCAGCTGTTTAATCCCTGGTAACGTACTCCTAAGTTATACCCAAGTTATTTGGAATTTAACAATACGTACACTTTCTATATTTCCGTCCTGAGCTGTAATCCTGACATACTGATGTAGCGCGTTGTCTAGAGTTTTACTACTAAAATACACGTGCCTGTGTTTTCTAACTTCCATCCCTAACACGAAGATAGCTCCGAACGGGTAACACGTAAGTCATCCCAGTAAAACATTGCATCGCCATCTGCTATGTGTTTGGGGGAGAACGTACTGATGCAAAGTACATGCACATGAGAGATTGAGGTGGAGATCGGGGGGTGGGGGTGGGGGGGATGGAGGGGGGATGGAGGGGGGGATGGAAGGGTGGTGGTGTCGACTCCTCTAGCTACCCGCAAAATGTTGCGATGACCCTCTTCAGGACCAGGGTATTCCGGTGAGGGGTTCGGTGTATAGCAGTAGTGTGAGCAGAAGAGAAGGCTGTGGAGGTATCACAATGTACTGGCAGAATTGGAACATGGGGCTTTCGAGGACTTTTTTTCGAGCAAGGTTTTAAAGGTCAGTTGCGAGGATGCGGTGAAAGAGATATAGAGCGGGTCAGTGTGTTACAAGAGCGTTAAATTTCCTAGGGCTCCGATCGAGGGAAGGGGTGGGAGGAAATAGGTGAGGGTAATACTGAGTGTGCAAAAACACCTACACCTATATGCATCGTCCATGGATTCCACAACTGATCCGTTGAAAGCCGAACGCTGATTGCCTTCACTAAGTGCGTTGTACTCAGCTTAAATTATGATTCGAGTTTGAAGGACCCAGTTGAAGTTAATCCCTGCATAATTATGCAAAATAAAAAGTCGATTACAATTCCGATGTGGATCAGTTTAATACCTGGCCTACTTTTGTGTAGTAATAGTAATGTTCTCAGACATTTCCGAGCGCTTAAAAAACTCTGAAAGTTTAAAAAAAAAGTTTAAAATCAATACCCTATGGCAATTTTTTGTCTTTGAAATCTGGTCTTGAGGCCAACATTTTGTCGCTTATACATAAATTCTTAAAACGGTGTTAAGGAGAATATGTAAACAATGATCATGTTTCAGTTGTACAGACTTGGATACATTACAAAGGTCACAAACTCTTGGCATTCGGTATACGTTTTTACACTGGTGATTCCGCCGTTATAAAAGCCAGCATGTAAGGACAAGGTTTAACGGCTGCTTAATAACTTAGGCTTCATTGTGATTTTATTTAAATCGTAAGATAATATTTCCATACAGATATGAACAACTTGTAACCGCCATGGCAACATCTGTGTATAGTGAAGAGATACGTCACTGGGGTAAATGCGATTGACGTAGCGTTGCGACAGCTTTGTAAAACGGGATTCAGTGCTACAAAGGCTTGGTGACTGCTGTAACACTGAGGCCCGACTGGGTTCAGCTATTGGCTGAGATTGAGCCAGACATCGGACAGTACTGGCTCTCGAACACGCGCTCGACTGACCGGGTCTCTCGCGCCTCGCCGAATCTGTTCTGAATAAACCAATCGATGAAGACTCGGGGGCTATTAAATTAGATCTGATCAACTCGATTAGTGTAAAAACCAACGATTTGCTTCACTCGATTGCTCAGAGGCTGTGGAACACGTTCCGGAGCTGAGACCAAACAAACCCCTTTGCACAGCCAATTGCGGGCCACAATGACGTTTGGAAACTTCCCCACACTTAAGGAAATTAGCCTGAAGTGCTTTCACCGTCGTCTTCTGTCAAAAATTGAAACTGATACTAGAACGAGTGATTAGCTTGGCTGGGGATCAATTTTTCTGCTCTGTGGAAGATCGAGGGCCTCTTGATATCTCACCATGTCCATTCTTCAAAGCATGATCCATTCTCAAGCCGAGCGTGCTCCGAGATCCTTCCAGAAAGTATCTACATAGGTTCCGACACAAACTTCAGGTTTCACCATTTTAGCATTTGTCTAAGGTGTCGGAGAGAACTCTGGGCCAAAGGTGAAGTCTCATTAGCTTAAGCAATATTGGAAAATTTAGCCCAAAGGTTATGATTGAAAGCGGGATTTTAGCATGGTCTGTGGATGAGCAATTCGTGAACTCATTCATGAATGATTCAGACTACTCTAGATTTTGAATGGTTAACGATAACCATTAACCGTTAATTAACCGTTAATCTTTAAAACAGTACAGGCCTTTACAGTTATGTTACACTGGAAACGTTTCTGTCAACAATTGTATCAAACTGCGGTGAGGTAATAACGGATACGAACTCACATCAACTCTCGTAAAGTGTACGAAAGCTGTTGAAAAGTGTAGTTAAAGAAATCCAGCAGACA
This sequence comes from Liolophura sinensis, assembly GCF_032854445.1. Taxonomy (NCBI): domain Eukaryota; kingdom Metazoa; phylum Mollusca; class Polyplacophora; order Chitonida; family Chitonidae; genus Liolophura; species Liolophura sinensis. Next base: position 988,682 of record NC_088304.1, read on the forward strand.
GAGCAAAACCAGAGTAGTGACGATAGTGTGATAGCTGGCAAATGGTCACACTTAACAGGTGAAGTACGGCCTCTTGTCAATTTACCTCAGTCAGGGTTTTATTCTAATGTAAATGCATGTTAATGTAAATGCATACATATTAGCAAACTACACGCCCCCTATGTCCATGGCTTAAGCAGAATTAAGTAAAAAAAATTGCAGTGATGTTAATCGCAATTTATTAGACGCCATTGTTGTAGAATTACTCAAAATGCTGTGTTGTCATCACAAAAACATAAAAACAATGCAAAGATACATCTTAAAGAAACTTAAAAACAAAACTAGTTAAAACGCCTAAAAAGTAACTCCCCTTCCAACACATGCTTAGTAAGGATGAATGGCTTTAGAAATGGATCTTGCGATTATCGGCTTGGAACGCTCCTTCATGGTTTACTGTAGTGAGGTTAAGTTTTCTTATGGTCTTAAATACTTGTCCATTTCTAGATCACGTGATCATAGTTTATTATTAGACATATGCCATATCAGGTACAGCTCATACCAAAATTAGCGGTATGCCCTTGTACCATTTCTCAAAAGAGTTTACAGACGTCATCCCAGTAAGCGCAAGTGATCGAGATATGAAAATCTGTGCATATACTGCTTGGTGCAGACAACATTTTTGATCGTGGTTTCTATGGGGGCGATATGTCAAAGCTCCTTTGGTTGTCTGTCTGGAAAAGTATTATCTAAGGGCGAAGCAAAGAAACAAGAGAATAGTCATGAAAAGACGTAGAAAATATGACATCCAGAAACTCTATCGTTTCATAATTATCGTTTTGTCTGGTTTCCGAAATTCGACTTCACAGCCCACTTAATTGTCGTGGCCAATGGACTGGTATCGAAAAACAGCCCGTCATATTTAACGACATCTCCGCATGTGGCGAGTATGACCTAGTCAGCGACAGGAAATGACAGCTGGGATTAATACACCCTCAGCGCCCAACTTCTTAAAGTATGAAATACATCTCTACAGCTACAAAAGCAGGAACGTTTTTCTTTCATGTCTGGAAAACTGTTGCTGAAGAAAGATTAATAATCAATTATATTTTTTGAAGGTTTGAAATTTTCGAAAAGGTTGCATAGAGAGCTGATTAGTGAGTTCAGATAGGCTACAGCCTGTACTGGACGCTTGCTGTCTTGAAAAACAGATACGCTACAGCCTGTACTGGACGCTTGCTGTTTTGAAAAACAGATAGGCTACAGCCTGTAATGGACGCTTGCTTTGCCCTCACAAGAGAAAAAAATTTGAAAAAAATTTACGTTATAAAGGACATTAAGTTGTAATTCAAACACGTAGGCACTTTACCCAGAACAGACCTTCCTGCAAAACCTTGCTATACCAGCAATAGCAATTAGATGAGATGCAGTAATACATGTTACTCTCCAAGGTTTGAACGTGTATGATCAAATACAAATGGAAATTTTGAAGAACACCGATGTCCACATTTGTACTGAAGCCCGCAAAAGCAGCGCGTTTTGAGGGTTTAGAAAATAAACACAGTATATTGTTTTCAGTTCCTCTGATGGCTGACATCGTTGTCTTCCCAAAACCTGTAGCGCGACAGCAAAGAGCTAATCGGTTACCATCCGGTCGTCTTTTGCTGGGTCCGTTCCCGCTGGACCGATTACACCACTCCAGACGGGACAGCAGCTAATGAAAGAATCCTCAGTCAACGTTGAGGAAATAATATAATAAGCGTTTAGGGATTATTCTTTGCCTTCCATAAGTAGCCATCTCCCAAAGTCTGCTCATCACAGGCTAACCGCTGCTGAAGCAACTTAGGAGAGGACCACGTGATGCCACCAAATCGGCCCACCAACTGCTTATTACTGCTAGTCAGTCGGGGACAGATAACTATTGAGATTTGCTGACATTGACCGAGCAAACAATAGCAAACAGGCAAATTGCATGCTGTTTGGATTGCCCTGTAATCTCGCAGACAAACGCTAGTCCAAACACTCAAATATGAAAAATGGTGCGCTGGGCGCTTGTCGACCGTACGACGCAACCATTGGTTAATTTACCCGAATTCCGATCTCCTACGCAGAGTTAATGGCTCTAGATCACAGATTACTAGAATAGGCCTGATTGGATTCTGCCATGGAGATGGATGGCTTTTGCTTGACCATCTTTGCTTAGACCGCTTCTGGCACTGTCACAATGTGATTTGCTCATCGCGCGATTGGAAACAGTTGTCTGTCCGTCTTTGATGTTTAACAGACGGACGTCTCTGATGTACTGACTAAACAGTCAATTTAGGTTCGCTCCCAAAAAAGCTTGCGATAGCCTTAATAAAGCAGCCCTCCTTAAATCAACTCCCATTTACTGCCACGTCAAAGAGATCGTCTCAACTTTTGCCAGCTATATTTCCACATCCAATACTTCCAATCATTACCAAATCAAACTGTCTGCTGCCTGGTAAACCTAACCAGATTTCCACATTCACATTTCTCTTTCTTATAGCACAGACATTTATTTTCTACGCAAAGAACTTAATAACAATCTTATTTCTTAATAAGTCGTAACAGACATAAACGTAATTTGACATTATAGACATAAGCGTAATTATTCGGCACGGATATAGACGTAATTGGACGTAACAGACATAAGCATAAGTAATTAGTGCAGATATAGACGTAACTGGACGTTATAGACATAAATGCAATTAGTCTTTACAAACATAAACGCAATTTGGCGTAATAAACATAAGCATAAGTAGTCGTTACAGAGATAAACGTAATTGAACGTTGTAGACATAAGCTTAATTAGTCGGTACAGGTATAAACATAATTATTTGTTACTGACATAATTCATATAAACCATTTTTCTGATTTCCATTTCTGTTTAGGTTTTCATCGACTGCGATGAATTTAAAAGCTGCTGATCGATCTGGAGTAAGAAAGCTCTTATTTAAATGATACTGTTTATAACTCACCAAATTATGCAATGTTACTGTATATAACTCACCAAAACATCAAATGATATTGTATGTAACTCGCCAAAACATGCAATAATATTGTATATAACTCACCAAAACATCAAATGATAGGGTATATAACTTACAAAAGCGTGCAATAATATTGTATATAAGAGACCAAAACATCGAAATGATATTGTATATAACTCCCCTAGACATCAAATGATATTGTATATAACTCCCCTAGACATCAAATGATATTGTATATAACTCAATAAAAAATGAAATGATATTGTATATAATTCACCAAAACAATACTGTATAAAACGTTCAGACGGGAAAAAACATGATAAATGTTTGCTTTGCCATAATGTAAGGTTTAATTATCACTAAAATCCAAAGAAAAGGAGATAAAATTGATTGGTTCTTGCAGCAAGGAATACTGGCGAATTCAAGGAAAATCCCCTAGTTATGTCGTAAGATATGTCCGATACTGAGAAGACGATGTGCCAATTATCATTTTTTGTGGTAAACACAATAAGAGGATCGAGAAAGAAAATGGAATAAAGACTCTAAGGTAAAGCGGCTAGGTGAGCAACCTGCACCCTGTCCACGCACCTTCTCTCTCCGAGTAGCTATTTCATTACCGAAGAAGCCCAACAAGAAAATTACAGTCGAAAACATCCGACATGTCATGGAAAACCTCCCCTTTAAGACATGTGAATAAAAACTAAAAACAGCGGAAGCGGACCCGGCCGATGAACGGCTTTAAGCTGCCACAACGCAGTTCCCTAGTTTTAATTGCCTTCACAGTTTCTGGATGCAAAAATTTCTTTTGCGTTTCACAAAGTGATTTATGCCCTCTATAGCAACGGCCAGCATCGAACAAGCAAAAGGAACACGTCCTTTCGGCGCAAACTGTATAAAAAATTTGTTTGTTTTCACTCATTTTATGTTGCATAGCGCAGTAAAAACACGCGCAGTGTAGTAAAACCAAATCAGTGCACCAGGCTGTAAAAGCCCACTCTAGGGTTTGCGTTATAACCGTAACTCTAATTGCAAAACCAAAATCGGACTGGCGTTATTAGCTTAAAGCATGGCCTTCATGAAGCCTGAGCAATGGATCCGACATCAAGGCTATAGCAAGAGATAGCATTTGAGATAACGTACAAACTGCTCTCGCTACAAGCAATTTCTCCTCCAGTACAAAAGATCGTATCGTGTCAAAACCGCGTTCTCTCCCTCAACTTTGGGGTCAATTTTTCGTTCAATTTCCTGGAATATCCGGAGTTTTTCCAATTGGTTGGAATAAAAATTAATGGAGTTTTAACCTGAGACGTTTTGTAATTTGGACTATCTGAAACAGTCTACACCAATCAGCGTCTTCAATGATCTTGCAGCCACCTCTGGTGGATGCATGAGGTCAAGAGGGTGAGACAATTCCCTAAATTAGAACCGAACCACTAAGGGCATTTTATGGATGGACTTATAATATCCATTTTAACAACAAGTGTCGAAAGAATGCTCAGGAATCCAAGAGTGTATTGTTCGAAAACTTTAGAAAATGTTTTTTCTCTCATTCCATCATATGAGTTCCAGAACAGTCATTCACTACTGATAAAAATGAAACTTTTTAGAAATTGTATCCGATATTTTCAGTTATTTTGACAGTGCTACTTTTTTCCAGTAAAGGATAATACAACGAATCCTAAGCAACTCACTGCAACCGGTTAAGTCGCTCCAGGACGAGCTTAGACGATTGTGTAAGTGTTTTTGGTAGTTTTGTACAAGTACATTATCAAACTCACTTGTTATGCGCTAAGCATGTACAATTGTCACCGACAAGGCACTATTTACTTAACCATACCATTAAATTCATTCCTAGTCGGTGTAGTCAATGTCTGACCTCCAGTTCAAGGTCATCCGGCTTACAGAACTATGCAGTAAAAGTAGTGCAGTTAGTCTGGTGCTACGTTTCTGACAATATATCTATTTGATGCCACAGATTTCTTTGAGTTAGTATGTAGTCAGGGTGTTGCATGCTATTTATAAGAAGGTACTTCAAGTAGGTTTCCATTACAAGATACGAACAGCATCACATAAGCCGTTATGACAGATGACAGGGCAGGGGGAAGTTTTGGGGCGGAAGCGGGGTGGGGTGGGAGGGGGTAGGAGGTGCTGGTTCACAGGAGTCGGAGGGACCATTAATCCTTACCCGTGGTCAATCTATCAAGACAGCGGACGCTGTAACCCAATTAATGAGGGATGCTGTCAAGTTCCATTAGAGGCTCGGACAAATATTTACACCAGGCCAGCGCTAGAGACTTGAGTTTGCCGCGATCATTTTTGACGGTTTTGCTCTCACCAAAGAGTTTGCCTTAGTCTCCGGGGGAAAGCTCGCAAACTGACGGCTGTCAGAGCGCGTCTCGTCCCCGGGAATGTAATACTAACCACTACGGCTCCGACGTCGGGACAGCTTCCTGCAAGACGCTATAAATGCATTATTCGCCGCTCCGGACTTTCGGCCAGGTCCGCTTTATGGAATTACCCCTCCGAGACCAATTGACTAAACGCTATAATTAACTGGTAATATAAGCTTTGTATATATTGTATCAAGCCTCAAACGACACAGCTGCAGGCATGGACATGTGCATGAATCTAGTTAGATATTTCTCAGCCCCCTTTTTTCTAGAATAACATGCTTATACAATTTCCATTAACTATATTTACAAGTCTGTGGCCTATGAAAAGTGTTGTGACCACATTCTGGTCTGGGACCTGCCACAGGCGAAAAACGGGCGATATCCGCATGAGTAAGCCTAACACACACTTGCGCACACTATATCCATATTCATAAAACCTTAACCAGATAACATATCCGGACATTTCCATACTTCTCCAGTTTCATAATCCCCGTAGCATTTAAATTCTCCTTGATTTAAATCTCTCCTCACAGATCCCACCACCCCTTCAGGCAAACACACTAGAAGAATCACATGCGCCAAACTATCACCCCAAACTTCGCAGGCTAAAAACCCCGGGAGTAACGCTTGTATTATGGCACACGATATTTGTCCTTTCAAGTTTGGGGACGCTTTAAAACCTTTTTTCGGGTGGTTGTACATGCAATCCCTGGTCAATGACAACTCCCGGAAAACAAATCAAACTTCTAACCAAGAACAGTAACTCAGTAAAACTTGTCACAGAGTGACAAAGAAATGGCAACCACTTATTGAGACTTGTATATGTCTGCTGAAACCGGAGGTCGAAGTGTTTCAATACGATACTTCAAGCTGATCTGAGAATTACAGCAGTGATCAGACCAGTACCATGAACTCACTTGTGTCAGGTAAATATAAAATGCAAGAAAGTTATATATGAGATTTCGAAGTACACCCTCTATGCTGAAAACTGTAGCGTACACCCGCATTTTGTCAGTGAGCAAGTTTAATGACGTCAACGCCAACAATCAATTCCAAAAGGTGCGGACCATAAACCTAACTTATTGGTCATACCAACAGTTTCAGACACACGAAGTACATTTCCAAAATAAAACTTCATAAAATAATCAAAGCAGATGAAATAAATGCCTCAAAATGACATGGTTCATTGCTGTGTCTTGACAGCATGGAGATCTGAACTTCTTCCCTTGTTTAGCCATGTTATTTGTTTAGCACTGTTTGCATAAACATAAATAAGCACATGCTGACAGTGGCCAGAGATCCAGAGACACCAAAAATTCGAAACTTTGGCAAGAAATTTTATTTTGTTTAAACTCCCATTTTTCCGTGTACCACTTCTCCCAGCTGCTAATGAAACCTCAACCTATTCCATTCTATACACCACAAACTGCTCAAAACCCTATATTCATCAGAAGCCATTTTTCACACGTCCACACATGTCCACAGGAAGCTGAATAGGCTGAAGCTGAATATTTGTGAAATTAAACATAAACACCTGTTTTTCTCAGTTAAAGTGAAAAACGGCTGTTAATGGTTGCCATAAAAGCCCCCGCCGACGATCGAGTTAATGTGAAATTATGTTGGATTTTACCAGCACAGTAAGTCAGTGTATAGATAAAGCGATATAAGGCAATCCGATACTTGTGGTAAAATCTTGTCTAAGCCTAAGAAGCTGAGTCTACATTCCAGGGCAACTGAGTCACCTTCAACTACCGAACTTTGAACCGCTCACGGCAGTAGTTCAGGGTTTCTATGTACATACACCAGCCCAGAAGTTTCAAGGAAAACTTGGAGAATCAATGACGTTTGCTTTCTCGAATTATTAATTACCAAATTGGTGGTTAGACGAAACATTTTCATTTCAAAACTTTGTTTCTCTTGTTTCTCTAATGCAGCTTATCAATATTAGATTTCATACAAATTAAATGTACTAAATATGATATAAATTCCGAATCCTGCACACTGGGTAATTAAATTTCTTTTGCTTCGTTATCTGTCAGATTACTTTTTGTTAATCTAGAATCTTTAATGCTTATAGAAGCTAAAAGGACTCCCATACCAGTTACAAAACTGTACCCATATACAGAAAATCTCTGAGAGTAAGAGGCAAGTCACAGGCTATCGAAGCAAACCAGGCTTAATTAGAACACTTGAATTTGGCCTTAATTTTAAGCTTGTGCACGAGGGACCTACTTTTTCTAAAGCTAACTTCCGGCCACTTCCATGTCGTGCCAGATGGCGTTGTATCGTGTTCCACTTCCGGGTAACGTTAAAAACGCGACTTTGCGTGAAGTTGGGCAATTTAAACACACCGCGATACTCGATTGCCATAAAAGCTAAACGGCTGTACGGACCGTTGTTGTGAACATAATAATGGGAAAATGCTATGAACGCAAGGGAAATTTCATAAACACTGCATACGCATATATCGTATACGATTTCTTTGAGACTTTCTTCACCTACAGTGCCATTTCAATTGAGGCTGACTTGAGGGTAATTCATTAGTATTATATTGTTTATTTCTGGAGAGAACTGGGCGCGTGCTTACTTTCAACTCCTGTACATAACCTAAAATTTCGACCATTACTCAGTTACATTTTGATAGATTCTGTAAGTTTGTTCTTAAAAATCTTAGAGATCTTAGAAAAATGTTAAGGGTTTATTTGGGGGGAAAGATGATATCCTACTAGAAAAAAGTTTCAGCACTAAGAGTAATAATTTATGACCTTCATTAGCCTCCAAAGATGCAACTTGTGGACGACATTTTAGGTCAAGTACTGCAATTACTACCACTGCAAGTGGCTTTAGCAGTCACCAATGGACCTACAGTTTCAGCAGTCACCAATGGGCCTACAGTTTCAGCAGTCACCAATGGGTCTACAGTTCCAACAGTCACCAATGGGCCTACAGTTCCAGCAGTCACCAATGGGCCTACAGTTCCAACAGTCACCAATGGGCCTACAGTTCCAACAGTCACCAATGGGTCTACAGTTCCAACAGTCACCAATGGGCCTACAGTTCCAGCAGTCACCAATGGGCCTACAGTTCCAACAGTCACCAATGGGTCTACAGTTTCAGCAGCCACCAATGGGTCTACAGTTCCAACAGTCACCAATGGGCCTACAGTTCCAACAGTCACCAATGGGCCTACAGTTCCAACAGTCACCAATGGGTCTACAGTTCCAACAGTCACCAATGGGCCTACAGTTCCAACAGTCACCAATGGGTCTACAGTTCCAACAGTCACCAATGGGCCTACAGTTCCAGCAGTCACCAATGAGCCTACAGTTCGAACATTCGCGGCTGTTGTGCATGACGAGATCAACACGCTTGGCTGGTAGACCTCCATTTAATAATCTCTGTATCAATGCCATCTAACCATGTCCGAACAGTCAAACTCATCTGCATACACACTCCTTCCTAGCAAACTAACCAACCCTCCCCCTCGGCTAAATATCGCTACCATCATCCCATAGCGCCCGTCCCTGGCGATATGAAAGCAGATAATGGCGCCATGCCATTACCAAAAACGTCCGAGGTATTCCAACGTTACAAGCTGCAAACAAGCTCAGCAGCAAATAGGTAATAGGTAGTAATGTTCGGCCTGGTGTATCAACACCCACTTTGACCGTGTACATTGTTGTGCACACACAGAACAAAAGTGCTGTCAATTGGATAAGTCTACGTTTACTGATCGACAAGACGGTGCTGGATCGCTGATGCTGTAGCATGCATCAATCTATTTTGAGTAAGTTCAGCCAAGCTGACATCTGATTAGGTTGTAATTGATGTCTCACATCAGTTCAGCCAGGTTCACATCAGATTAGGTAACACATAGGTTCTGTCATGTTGATATGAGATCGATTAGGTTCAGATGACGCCACCTAAATCCAAATTAGTCATACCATATACCAGTTAAACCATACACCAGTTAAACCATATACCAGTTAAACCATATACCAGTCATACCATATACCAGTTAAACCATATACCAGTTAAACCATATACCAGTTATACCATATACCAGTTAAACCATATACCAGTTAAACCATATTGCAGTTATACCATATTGCAGTTATACCATATACCAGTTAAACCATATACCAGTTATACCATATACCAGTTAAACCATATACCAGTTATACCATATACCAGTTATACCATATACCTGTTAAACCATAAATCAGTTAAACCATATACCAGTTAATCCATATACCAGTTAAACCATATTGCAAAACTGTTGATACTGTTTCGTTTCCGAATCCAGTTCGAATCCAGTCCAAACTTATGCAAGCAGTTTTGAACAGCCATATTTATTTATTAAATGCTGAATGTCCTTCCTTCGTTTGCAAGAGACACTTGAAAGTGATTTGACATCACTAGAACTCTTTACGCGTGAAAATGCATGGGCAAAATGACAAGTTCGGATTAAAACTTGAAAATATGTTCAAAACAAGTTGTCTCCTTTTCAAAAGATGGTTTAGAACATGACTGTCTCTGTCTATGCAGAACTGCTGCTCCAGCTTTCACTAACGATCCTTTTTTCTCCCGGGATCTAACCATTCTCATGCCAAAGTGGTCGCAAACAACAGCAGACTAATGAGCTCCAGTGGTGATTGCTTTATGCAAATGAGGCTCGTTTCACTTGGCCATGTGTCACAAATGACGAGCCTTTATGGAGTGTCGGGGGGGTGTATATACGGGACTCTAGATATCACCGACATGTCGGAGCAACATGGAGTAATTAGCATTTGTGCCCACCGAGGACACCTAAACAGTACTGGAAAACTGACCCCTATGGGCTACCATAGAATGCCACATTATGAGGCCGGGATGAAACCGTGGTGCCCAGGGAGTTCGAATCCTGATTGATCCACTTTGAGCTGTTGTTATGAGGGCCGCTCCTTACTGTTCGCTACCCACCACTGAAAAACACCCGGGCATGCACATTTCGTTCCCTCATTAATGATCACAGAGCAGTGGACATATAATAAATCTACAGGGAATAATACTACATTAATTCTGTTAATGGCTGATCATGTGACCTATAGAGCCATGAAAACTCCTGATGAATCAAACTGTTTTATCTGAAATTACTGACCTGAAAATTCACACTCTTCACAGTAAATAATTTTAATTATAACTTTAATGATCATGAAAGATTAGCTCAGAGCCAAAATCAAGCAACCAATAAATAATGCTGTCTAAAAGTTTTGTTCGGTATCATGGGAACTTTCTAAGTTGTAACATTCAGTAAAACAGATTCCATAACAAGCCACTGAGGAGGGTTCAAATATAATTATAATTATAACAAGAAAAATAATTCCATGAAATATATATAAATGTATATACACGTAATTACACTTGGTTTCACTGTAATATATATAAATGTATATACACGTAATTACACTTGGTTTCATTGTAATATATATAAATGTATATACACGTAATTACACTTGGTTTCATTGTAATATATATATAAATGTATATACACGTAATTACACTTGGTTTCATTGTAATATTTTCCCAATCATCCGCGCTAAACCTATCCACAATTATATGAAACATGAATTGATATAATCTATGGAAGCGCATTACGACATGAATCTGCGGATAAGCGCGTGAGCTGTTGGTTAGCCGCAGTACAGCATGTCACCCTACAAGTAGTATAGTTGTCTCTATGACTATGCATTAGTTCTCGGTAGACATTTTTCTCAGCTCCTGAAATCCCACCCACTGCATGTGTCCCAGGTGAGCCAGGGACAGTTGTTAGCTCGGACACCGAGTAAATACCTTCACACTGCATAAAGCTCGCTAAAATCCGAGGCGAGACAGGAAGACCGCCGGAGGTCGGCCCGCGGCAAAGAGGCATTTGAGCACCGTCAATGCGATACACAGGACCCTAACTCGGTGTCAGTTATGAATTTAATCTGAATTGCTGATGAAGCGTCCTACCAAAGCTGTCTTCTTGACTTACACCGGCAAAATTAGTGCGACGCCCAATCAGACAAGAAATGATGCATTCCCCTTTAAAATAGTCCCCCTAGTGAATATTCATTAGACAGTAATTAGTACGCCGGGGACCCCAAAATGACAGATTCAGCATCTGCATACGGGAATAAATACCTTTATGGAATTGTGATCGATATCAGAGAGCAAATGGGATGATTGGGCGGGGGGGGGGGGGAGGGGGTAGATAGGGGTAGGAACTTAGAGGGATGTGCAGAGAAAGATCTGCGGCAGGGTGAGGGTAAAGCAGAGATAATTTCAGCTTTCTGATACCAGATATAATTCGAAACAGCAGACTGGCTAGAAGAATGGAGAAGAATAACATTTGGTAAAATCCCCTCTGTGTCTAGCAAAAGGTCTCAAATAGCTAGTGTTTTGTTTGTTACAGCCCAGTAAATGGGTATAAGGTTCTTAGTTTGATCATGTGACCTGTTTTGCCCTTACAAACAGGTACAAGGTTCTCATTTTGATCATGTGATCTGTTTTGTCCTTACAAACAGGTACAAGGTTCTCATTTTGATCATGTGATCTGTTTTGTCCTTACAAACAGGTACAAGGTTCTCATTTTGATCATGTGATCTGTTTTGTCCTTACAAACAGGTATAAGGTTCTCATTTTGATCATGTGACCTGTTTTGCCCTTACAAACAGGTATAAGGTTTTCAGTAGGAAATATTTTCCTACAGGAAACACATTGTTAACGTTCCTGTTTTGAAACCCAGTGGAACCCCAAGTGATATTAATAAAAATATTATTACCGTCGTGGAAAGATTTCTGAGCTCTCAGAAACAGGAAGTGACTAAGTGACATGACTTTGAAGTTAACGCGAGGAGGGATTGTGGTGGGAAAGAAAAAAATGTCACACCGGACTCCCCGTCCCAGAAGTGAGTAGGTTTAAGGAGCGAAATAGCTAGAACTTTCACCGTGTCTCGTTAGGTGTCAGTTGTGAAGTTATGGTGGTCGGACCGTGTGTACAACGCCCGGGAAAAACCATATGTGCACTGGTTTGGATTAAATGTTTACCATATGATCCGGCCCGCACAGTCCGGGAGAGCAACGCCCCACACAAGACGAGCAGTTCCCACGAGTCTAGTCTCAACTTCAATATATCACCACTGTGCTTCCGAGAAGCAAGGAAAAAAAAATGTTGAAAGGAGAAAAAAATGTTGTCATCCAATTTCCTGCCAGCATGGTTGCCGTCTTGATGTCCGCAGTGAAGTCGGTTGGCAAGGCAACTTGTTCTTCCTCATTCAAGCAGGTTGTGATGACGTCATGTTACATCACAACCAGGCTGAACAAGGCAGAGCGTGAGTCACATCTGTTACGTCATCGTCCAGGCACCGGGTTTACGTCATCATTTTCCAATCGTTGGAATTACGTCTTTGGCATTTCAACCGACAGAGGTAATTTGCATTAACCTAGTCAAGGAGTACTGTTCAGTACTGTTCAGGCTACTACAAACAAACTAACAATAATTTACCTGAGGTTAATTTACTAATATGCGTAACTAAACTTGTCAAATATTATGACATAGCCGATGATCTAAGCCACATAAACTTGCTTGTGCAATGACATAAACTTTGCTTCCTGGATCGCGCACATTGTACATGAATCCCACAACAGCGACCTGGAGGACTGGGTCATTAACAGATAATCTAAGACACTTAAACTTGCTAGTACTATGACACAAACTGCTTACTGGATCGCGCATTTTGTATATGAATCCGGACACAGCGACCTTGGGGGCTCATCATTATATCACAATTGTCAACATAACGTCGACATTAAATACAACCGGCGTTTGTTAATATTTGCAATGCCATTATTTGTGTGAATTTTAGAAAACATCAATGGCAGTTTGGACATAGTTTGAGAAGCACTGTCAATATGGCTGTCAACATAAATGTCATGCCCTAGTCTGACAATTCAAGGGGGTGTAAAACCTGGTCAGTGAAATCGGAGAATCGAACCAAACTGCGGGAAACATTATGATCCACAACAACAAATAGCATATACTTTTCAAATTAATACCGTAATATATACATATAAAATGCAGGATATCATTTTCAGGAGCAGAGCAAAATACACGGGATAAACATGAAGCTATTCTGGATTAAATTCGGGGCAGATTAAATCAACTAGCATTCAAAAAGTTTTACAGGCGTGATAAATTATCGAACAGACTAAGTTTCTGTGTTTGGTCCAACAAATGGTGGGATACAAATGACCCAGTGTGAAATGCACAACGTTGACTAGAACTGGCGACGTCTAAAGCAGCTTTTATAGCTGTACTAATTGTGGACATCACTCATAGGCTTGTCCAGCTCCCCAGTCACGTGCATTTCATTTCACTTCACGGCCTTCTTAGCGGATAAAAGCCGTAACCTAATCAATAGATATCATATGCGGGCCGAGTACATAACGTTAATCTGAAATTGCGTATTTCTGACATGAAGATGAGGTAAGGTGATAGCCCCAACGGGGCTAATTCACGGACCACCCATCGGATTAAAACCGAGAGACTCTTCGCCCCACCGTCAAATTGGTCGATATCAGCTTAGACCGTTTCTGCCGATTTCACATCGTTAACAAATGGAGGTTGTGAGTTTTTAGAGAAGGGTACAGCTCGATATGGCGCCAGTTTAAAGGAAATTATAGGATGCTGTATGGCATTGGAAGTTTTCGAATTATTGAGTGTTTGGTTTTCTGAGTGTTTACTTTAAAGAAAGAATAAAGCGCACATATTTCTTATTACAGAGTTGTTCATGAGTTAAACACCGCGATCCCACAAACGACTAACCGCAAGATTCATAGCGCTTGTAAGTCAACAAATGCGAGAGGTTATGAAAACCCATTTGGATTAAAGAAATCTGTCTAAAAAATTAAAAAAATGTTGGTCAAGGTTACCTATGATTACTTAAACACTTATAATACATATTAGAATAACCACAAAATTACCTCTCATTCCCTGTTATTTACAAAAGTGTATTGTTTCAAGATTCAAAAATCTAAGATTTCTTAAGCTAATTCATGTTTTCAGTGTCTTAATTTTATGTCGTAATCCTGATGTAAAACGTGTAACTGCAGAAAGTGTGCAAAATGCGACTGCATTATTCTGTTGCAGCATGAGGAACTATAGCATAAAGGGATTCAGAAAGTCACAAAATGGTGCGACATGGACGCAAATTGCTGTCTAGTGGAACGCAGCTTTCCTTGCTACAACGCATTGGTACGACAAAGGTTTTCTTGATACACGGGACTAAAACACTAGTATTATTCTCAGGACGAGAAAACTATCAAACTTCGTCGTATATTTACATATTAAGAAGCTTTCATTTGCAATGGGCAGCTGAACTTTTGCCAAATATATCGAGTTTAATGAATGCAACTATACAGCCATGAACCTGAACTAAAACTTTGCTAAATTCGGTGCACGAGGCACGTAATTTTATCCACAAAGTATTGAAGACTATGAACACATTGAATTAACTTCTTTATCTCATGTCTACTAAGGTGAATAACGAAGGGAGGTAAGCTTACCTGAACGTCAGCTTGCGCTTGTTTTCCCATTTGGACGGCGCCAACGTGAAGCGTTTCTTCCGGCGGGAGAAAATGCCCTGGGTGCCGTCGAGGTCCTTGTTGCCACAGCGAGGCTTGGCCATGACGGCCAGGGTGTTGTGATCAATTGTGCCAGTTTCCGGGATCCTTGCGAATCTCTGGAAACGTTTGATGGCATTTTCAAAGTCTTCCGGGGCCCGGAGATCATCCAGTTCCCGGCTTGGTCCGGAAATATAACCATAGCGGGAGAGGAATTGCTGAAAGTACAAATAAATGTCAGAACATAAATATTTAACTCCCCAAAACAGTGGAGCTGTAGAAACTTTTAGCCGTTCTATAATCGTATAAAGGCCACAAGATGAAAAAAAGAAAAAGTGAAAGCTTTTGTGACATTACATTCATTACCTCACAAGCAGTCTCCGGAACTGAGCGTTTCAAAATACCTTTTATACAGAGTCTTAAATAGCCAGTGGATAGAACATTTTAAGAAGACGCGTGATCTTCCAACGTCCAGGGTTAGCTGCTGCATTTTTACCTCAGACGAACTTGGCTGAGATGAAAACTATGGAATATTTCCTTGATGCCGAAGATGAATACACGACAAACCAGAACTGACATAACATTTCGTTGTTAAAAGACTGTTTTAACTCATGGCCCTACTGTAACCTAGCCTTTTTCAATTTGATATGTTATTTATTGAGTTGATGGAATGTTATACGAATGCCGGAAAAGACGCATGAAATTAACGCATTGATCATTTAAAGTGTTTAATCTTTACACTGAGAAACGATCCACTATTTCACTGAACATACCAAGGGCAGCTTCCCATTGAGTTCTCTCTTTGGTCAAAAGAAAAGCTTTAAATTTAAATTTTACGAATGACGAAAATCCTACTGAACGCATATTTCTCCAACCGGAGGCGCGTCCCTCGGTCTATCCAACAATTCAGTTTTGAATTTTGCTTAGAAATAAACCATATTCCTCATATCCAAAGCCCCCAGGCATGAGCCATTTTCCGTTGAATTCGTCTTTCTGTCGGCAAATTTCCTACATTATAGCCATTCCATTGGGACTACGGCTTTAGGTGGCAATGAAACGGCAGTTTACTGCCATACACCAAGGCCCCAAGCGGCTTCAAACAGATTCAAACAAACTGGTCTTAACGGCTTCTACAGAATTGAAACGCTTAGCCAAATTTGGAAAAAACAAAATTGAACAGAGTACAAGCGCATATCCGAGGAGTAAAACGCAAATAAAAGGCAAAATTATCAACCATGAAAACAGAAAGAATCTGAATGCAAAATGCTCCATCCATACCCATCCATATTAGGGTGATTCCTCAGCAGCGACTCTCGTGGCAGGTTTACCGTTACCACTGCCTGTCCCTCTCTGAAGACGCTAGCCCTTTTCTACCCCACCCAGACAACTCTCTCTCTCTAATTCCCACATTCGCAGAAGTCCCTCTAACTTCTGGATAATTAGTCATCTATGGCCGACGGCTGTCAAGCACATACCGATGGAAAAGCCGCTTGTCTCCCTACAGCGCCCCTCACAGTATGAAAAACTCCTCGGCTTTTATGAGATCTTGAAATACAACCCGGGCCAGTCGGAATTGCCACAGTAACAGTTTAGGAGGGAATTATACGCAGACCAAGACATAAACCGACACGAAAAAACGGCAATAAGAAAAACAGAAGTTTTGTATTGAATTTCCACAGAAGGAAATAAAAATAATTTCTTCGTAAAGTCACTGATTTAAAGAGAAATTCTGGTAGTGACTGCACATTCCTAAGGACCGGTTGAGATGACATTCGTTACAGAGCCACGAGGTCACCGTTAGAGTTGCCCCAGCCGAAAAGGCAAAAAAAAAAAAAGAGGCGAAAGAAATTTTGTGAAGAAAAAGAGTTAAGTAGAACATAGGAGTGTCCCACAGACGCAGTGTGGAGGCGACGTATTGAAAACACATGCTACATCATCATTTACAACACACTCAAAACGTACACAAAATCTTAAACCAGAAGGAAAGACGACAAAAAATGGTCTTACAGAATCGCCGAGCGGTGGTTTTGGAAGTCGGAAGTGTGGAGATCTGTTGAGTTCGGGCGCTCGTCTCTTAGTAAGCTGAGGGAGGCTGGCGTTGTGGACCTGAAGGTTTAGTCCGTCCAGGCCCGGCCAGCCATCCACCAATTCCGACCACAGATCCGCATGATTATTCACAAACACAGATAAATTATGATGAGTATCGAGAGGACGGTAAATCGATCGGGGAAGAATTCGCCGATTGGTCCTGTGACTTTGTCGAGAGGTGGCCAGGGAGCCTTTCCAAGCTCAGCTGACCAGACGGACCCGCCCAGCTCCTCGGTACCCGTCCCCCCACTGCTCAAGAGAGGGGTCCGCCGGTCAGGAATTGGCATGAAAAGTTTCCAAATGGAATCGTCAGATCGATGGCAGACAAGGGGGAACAAGTCGGTGGGTCTATATCGGGGGGAACTCTGGCTTGGACAGACTTGGGGTAAAGAGACTGAGGATGGGAGGGGGAATGGGAAGGGAGGGGACAAGTGCAGTGGGAGGATGCTGTGTTTATCCCATCAGCATTCACCAAATAAAAGGTCAGAACAGTCCCCTCAATTATTTCTGTTGAACAAACAAACTAATGAGTCGCTCTTGGACACAAGCGCTTGTATGGCGGAATTAAGCCCAGTGTTTTCCCGACTGACATCTCGGAATGCACGGTTCCAATAAGCGTGTTAAAGGATCTCTGAACTGTCAAATCATCCACGATAACACCGGCCTGGCGATTATGCCCAAGACTTAAACGCCTCACAACACTAAAGATTCAGTGGGCCGCAAAACGAGCCGTTTCCTGTACTTTCCTCTCTTATTTGCCAAAGCTGCTAATGAAGATGGGATTGACTGCGCATGCTTTTAGTAACACAGGGTACAATCTAGAGATCTCACACTAATCGTAGACTGTGGAACTCTTTGGTGTCTTGTAAAAATACACGAAGACTGGGCAGGTGAACCCATTGCGATTTCCCAGGCCAACATGTTCATCAAACGAATTATTAGTCTTGGTGCATCAACCTCAATGTTAACTCTTCTCTACAAACATTTTGCTTTGAGGATACGAAGTAAAGTTTGTCAAAGTCACTGACCGCTTAGATCTGGCCTTTGGCAACGGCACAACTCCATGTATATAAGCCCGAACAGCAATGGCAGTCGAAGCACCCGGCCAAGTGCTCTGTGTTCAGACTTTCAATTACAAGAACTGTCTACGGCGAAACCAGTAGTCACTGTTTCCAATAGACAGGAAGGAAAGTGTCAAGGTTTAGCTACATCTTGGAGTAAAAAGGGCATATCTCATATTTGTTGTATTTATATGTCTTATAAGAGATGAAATTAGAAAGAAATCCCAGATGTGATGAACAGATATATCCACGAGTCACGTGTAAATGAGATTCAGAATAGCTGAAGCACTCCCCGTCAATCATAAAGCTTCTCAAATATTAGTTACCATGGCAATCGGGAGCCACTAAAACAGTTTGTCAACCGCTTCATTTACCGAATACTGTGACTTTTATGTTGTCAACGAATATTTGATTGTATGTTGTTTTTTTGTTGGTGTATCCATCCAAATTACTATATAAATAACAGTTGGAATTCTGGGCTTGTCATGGCGTAAGAGTTCAAACTGTCTATCAAAACCTGCTCTATGTACATGTCGCCACGATAAGTCATAATCATTGATGCTGTTTACACGTATATGCCCTACATTGCAGACGCTGTACTCAGATGTTAACAAGTACTAAACTCACTGTGTAAAGATGCACGGCAACGACACGGCATAAATATGCAGGTAGTGGGCCATCACGCGAGTTTTCATGAGATCTCAATGACAGCCTGATTCATGGCGCGGTGTTCTAAAAGGCGATTCCTACTAAATGCTTCAACCTGGACGTGACTGATTGATTGATTGATTGATTCATCTCTGACAGGATATGGGGTAACACAACGGATTGACGCAAGAACACAGCGGTACCCAAAGAAGCCATTAGGATGTCCAGTATGCATTTTTACACAAATCATGATTACAAACTGCAGCTAAGCCAAACCCTTCGTACAAAACAAATGCACATTTACTAAGAAAAATCAGGAAATGAAAACAGTAAAAACACCAACACTATATTGCTGAGAGTAAAATAGCAAGAGCGAATTAAACGGCTCCCACAAATGCTCCCAATTAAAAGCCTTTATAAATATAATCAGACACGTGACAATGTGTGCAAATGGGTTACTTATATACAGTGTAACTGAGGAATTGAAATAATCAGAAGACGAATTAACTGAAGTGACGGCTAAATATTTAGTAAACATTATTCTGAAAAAGGGCCCTGCTTTTAAAAATTCCACTGAACAAACATCATGGCAGTTAAGTCAAATGCATGGATAAATTTATTGGCGGAAGAATGATTGGAGATCAAAGGCACGGAATAACACGATCTCACCCGAAGTTGGAAAAAGTCGCGTCTGAATGCTGTTCTATAGCCTGCCCATTTCTCAGCCCCTCGTATTTAAGCCATGAGTTACAAGGGGTGGACAGAATGCCCATAACGTTCCATTAGCAGCCATATGGTCTTCACATAACAATTATATCATATTTTGAAAGGAATAAATAATGCCATAATTCTGTCACAAACACGAACCCATCGCTAGAACCAGAACAACGCTCGGCGCCATCTGACGGCAATTTTTAAATTATCCGGGCATTTATGAAGCGGGGTTGCCATCGTTACGCTCTCAAGAGACAACACACGCAATGATGTTAAAATAAGAGGCGATAATGTTACAGTGGTCGATTTAAAAAAAAATATAAAAACAAAATCGGACCGTGACCTTGATGTTGATAACACGCCCAATTTCGATGGGTCATACATACAATTTCAATTTCATTTGGACGTCACTGTTTGATACAAGGAGAGAAAAGATCTACAATTGCTACAGCTGCAGGTTCAAGCCCAACTATGGCTAACCCTGCGTTCTGTTCTATAAAACTGTGAACTGACGTTTCAACCTGAACCAGTTTACATCTTGCGCATGCGCAGCTTTACAACGAACCGACTATCCATATGATCGATATCGTTTGCACGTCAAACATCACGGTAAATCTGTCTCTAGTCGTCAATCCAAAAAGCAAGAAGGAATAAATAAACTGGTTTAAATGGACGTAACCCACCTTCAAACAGGCTTGAAGCAAGTTTTTTCAAAGACGATTTTTGTTTCAGGTTTACGTGACAGACAATTATCTCCGCACACTGATTCTTACTTCTTCGTGAAACCAAACCCTGAGCCGACAAACAATTAAGACGAGTGACCTTGAAGAAATCGAGTAAGAAAAGAAAAAAAACAAGCAGTGGTCTTGATTTAGAGCTATGGTAATGTATTCCAGTAATTCACAGCAGGTACTCCGTGACCGTGGCCTGAGTTTGCCGCGGCCTGACCCCTGTGGTAAGTCCCCACCCCCTCATTAATTAAGTTGCTTCTCGTGCAATACGGAGTGGGTGGGCGACCCGGAATGGGCCAGGTGGAAGCGGCCCAGATTCCCCAAAACAGATTGTGTAATAGAAAACGTGACTTTGGTACTGGTAAATACGTTCATGGATAGATTGATAGGTGTTCAATACTCAACATGCAGAGTCGATTTATGGTTTGCTGAACCATACATGGTGCTGGCGGTTGTGTTCCGCGTAGGTCCCTTAGCGTTGTTTTCATGAGACTGTTTATTATATATGTGATGACAACACAGTATTTTAAGGAATTCTAGACCAGTGACGTCTGATAAATTACTATTGACATCAATGCATTACATTTTTTTTCTCATAAGGCCTTGTAAAAGTTTTAGGGGATGTGTAAGTTGCTACTATCTAAACATTTACATAAACAGTTAAAATAAAAGTCTAACTGAGGTTGCTTATTCGCTGCTTGCGAGTGACCATTTGCCAAATATTTTCACACTGACAATGTTGCTTTGCTTTTATTGTCCTTGTTCTAGTTTTTCATATTAAAGCACATGACCATATAACTCCCATGGGCTAAATAAATTCGAAATAAAATCCACATTTGCTTTAATTAAATTAGCCACTTACTCACTAAACATATCTGGTCTGTATAGAGTGTTTTGCATGAGTACAAACATCTTTGTATCGATCGTTTCATAATCATTACAAATATTCTGCATGCTTTGAAAGATGGACCTCTTTTGACATAGAGGTGTAAAAGGTCACGTCTTTGCGCGAATAACTTCAAGATTACCTTACTTGTCTACATGTTACAAATCGTTGAAACTTGAATTTAGCGATGCCGTTGGCCAGTGTACTTATATACACATGATGCCACCATGAAAACGATGATAACATTAAATATGATAATAACAAGAGATGGGCACTAAAATTTACCATAAGTTAGAAGAAGATTATCAAATCATACCTTTAATCTGATTTATCAGCCGATATAATTCCAATATTTATCCAAATGAACCAAATCATCCCATCTTCGGCAAAATGGCACATCACCATGGCAACACACACGTGACTAGCGGGTACCATGACATGGCAGCTTTCCATCGTGCCAGAGATATACACAAACAAATGGCTATCTTTAACTACCTCTCCAATCGTGGCGAAATGTGTGCTAGTTAACAGAATGACACAGATGTTTCTACTGTATACACGCAAGGAAAAGACGGGACACGAAGAACTCGAAATATATATATGTGTGTGATGTAGAAAATGACGGGAAAAAAGTGGTAGAAAAATTTGGTTAATAGGATGTAGAAAAAATCTATAAAAAGTATTGAAGCCAAGTATCGTCTTACTTTAGGAAAGCGGTAGTCTAATTTGGATTCTTTATTTGCGAACCCATTGACTACATTAAGAACAACATGATGAACAAATATAATTCAGAGACAACTCACTATTTCACAATTGCAAATTCCAAATGGTGCTCAAATCAACAAATATTACCCTTAAACAACAACGCCAGAAACAGCTGTCCATTTTTTGACAAGATTTTGAAAGCACGTTAAAAACGAACATGACGTTAAGGCAGCTGAATCATAAACTTCAGTGGTAAAGTGTGCCAAGAGAAAGCAAGGCCCGTAAAAAAATTTGTCAGGAGAACATTAGGTTTTGGGTCGCAAGTTACAGACAAAGTGCTGACGACACTCCTCCCAAAAGCAAACCTCATTGTTTCAGCTGCCAGAGTTACAGACCAACTGTGAACTATCAGTTACACTGTTAAAACTCTCCTGTCTTTGCTTGTTTATTCGCCTCATACACAGAAGTCAATGCTGCCCCAAATCGTTTAACGGCATATCTCCAGTTTCCCCCGTTATGGGTAAACGCCCAATAGGATCTTATAGCCTATGGGTACAGAAGCCGTAGGGGCTGTGGGGCTGGGAGGAACGAGTTTGTACCCGCTATCGGTGGCGGAAGAGACCCCGGTCCACGTCAACTCTTGACAGTGTGGAGTGACGGGTACAAGGGAATGGCGGGGATAAGGGTTAGAGACAGGAAGTGGTGTTTACGTTGCGAACTAGGCTGTGGGAATGGTAATCTGGATTTATGTACCAAAGTATAATGCAAGTAGAGAAATACTATCACCGGACCGGTACTGTTCATCTGAAAGTATTGTCTGCTAGATTAACAGCCAAATATAAAACTTGAATGATATAATTTGATTTACTCAGGCAAAACAATGATTTAGAACCGAGTTCTCGCACAGAATGCTGACAGCTAAATTCACTGATTCCTTGACTGATTGAATGAGAATTTGATTCGACCGCATCAAACCATTGTCAATGGAGACAGACAACACTAACTTTTTTCTGATTCTGAAGTGTATGTACACATTCTAAAAAAGATACAACTAAAAACAATAAAATACCAAAAATGGAAACTGAGCCTTATACTGCGTGTTGCAATGTCGTAGTCATATGCTATGTTATGTTATAACACGTTAGATGTACAGCTGGAAGCACGGGTGCATAAAACCATCACGTAGCATACATGTACTACTGTACTAGATGCAGGATGTGTTTATCGGGAGGCCTTGTTTTTTTGTTTTTTTAACCGTTTCCTTAAGAGAACCATATAGTTTACAAAATGTACCAGTTTAAACAATACCAGCTTCTGCGCAGGTTGAAGCGCTACAACCCTTAAACCTGGTGGTTTAACATTAGAAAAGGTTGTTGGTGAGTATCAACCGTCGGGGTGTTATACGGGACACTAATATCAGTGTCCACAACTCCAGCTGACATGCAGCACGGTGGGAGAGAATCTGGGGATGGGGTGGGGGATAGGTTGGGACCGACGGTTCCTAAGTACCTCCAGATGTTGGCTTGACGGTTCCGACTATGGTATTATTTACCAAAACCACTTGAGTTCTCAAGCACTTGTGACAGGGCTGCACGGGGGACCAGCCTAAACTCCTGCTCCTATTTCAACTCGATCGTGTTTCTTTAATATTATCCCCCGAAAAACGAACAAAATTTTTTTTATCTGATCCAAGAAATTAAAGGCCGCTAGTTTCCTTCAAACCAAAATGTCCCTTCTTTTGGTGGTATAGTTACACTGAAAAGGGATTTTTACACAATGTACATAATATATCATCAATTCCCCAATGAACCGCAGGAAAAATTCCATGAATAATTTCTGTAAAAAAAAACACGAGACAGCAATCTAGTCTCAACAGATTATCAGAAATAAATTTTACATAAACATTTCTCCTGCTCCATGCCATCATGCCATTTATAAAGTAAAAAGTTAACTACACGAGAACTTTGTTATAATGAACTATGGCAAAGTTTTACCTCCACAATGTGTTCTGTCTCTATACTTTTCAATACTGTTTACAATAATGTTACAATTTTGCGGAAGAGTAAAGCTCTTTATACACTTAAGTTGTCAGAAAAATGCTCCATGGTACCACGATACTTTTCTCACGAACAATACGTTTATTGGATATGTATCTTAAGGCTAAACTCAAGGACTTGTCAATAAAAAGATGGAGGTCAGTATCATCAGAATTAGAAAGCAAAGTGACCCAGATAAATAAAACCTGACCTTTGAAAAGTAACCGATGAGCTTTCCAAGGAGCGAGATAACGAACGGCGCGCGACATTACGGAAGAAAAGTGAAGTTCAACCAATGTGACATTAGGCAAACGGTGACTCCAGAGCCACTGACCGTTTATTGCCCCTTAGGGGAAGCACGACCAATCTTAACAGTACCAAGTCAAAAGGTGGAATTGAACCCCAAGCTCATGTGCTAGCGATTGGGATTCGTGCACTTTAGCCATTTAGCCTCATGAATTAGATCTTGTAGGCTGACGAATCATCCTTAGCATACCATGTCTAATTCATTAGGCTACTTACAGCGTGTAATTCATTAGGCTACTTACAGTGTGTAATTCATTAGGCTACTTACAGCGTGTAATTCATTAGGTTACTTACAGCGTGTAATTCATTAGGTTACTTACAGTGTGTAATTCATTAGGCTACTTACAGCGTCTAATTCATTAGGCTACTTACAGCGTGTAATTCATTAGGCTACTTACAGCGTGTAATTCATTAGGTTACTTACAGTGTGTAATTCATTAGGCTACTTACAGCGTCTAATTCATTAGGCTACTTACAGCGTGTAATTCATTAGGTTACTTACAGTGTGTAATTCATTAGGCTACTTACAGCGTCTAATTCATTAGGCTACTTACAGCGTCTAATTCATTAGGCTACTTACAGCGTGTAGTTCATTAGGCTACTTACCACTGAGCCATTTCTCAGTCTCCGAGACTAACACAACATGTAGGCAACGTTATCTAAGCATAAGGGCATTGCGTGGGATAACAAACTGAGGATAAAGCCTGATTATGAAAATTAATCTCTGGTAAAGACTAGTCGAAGGATTTCAAACTGTCATATTTTCAACATCCTAATTCAGGCCGTGAACGCGAACACACGCACAACCAGCTACACAACAAACGTTCCTTCATGGCATTGTTTACAAGCTACACACAATCCAGTAAATGACTGGACATGAAGTAATGTATATACCATATAACCCTCTGTTTACATAAGAGGTGGGAGCTTTGGGGGCTTCCGGTGAAAAACACTTTCCAAAAATTCAGGCGATTTCCTTTGTCTCTTATCTGAGACCCAGAGACCGCCGTTGTCCCGCCAATCCACGTGCTACTACAGAGCTGTAATCGTTGCAGAAGCGGGGAAACAATCTGATCACATGGGAACAGGGTAGACAGGTTTCGCTGACATGTTTCAGTCATCATTATGCTGATGGAAAGCAGATGTTCGCAAAGAAAGATGCCAATGCAGAAATGGATTAAAAACGCTTATAAATGTAATAAAACTAACCGTTCTCTCTCGAGGAAAATTTTCTTTCGGGCAAATTCTCTCTCCGCAAATTCTCTGCAGAAGCAGACGACCAGCTCTGCACGTGCTGTGGCTTCGACAGCTAGCGCTTATGAAACCAGCATTTCATAGCAATGGGCGTCCCGAGGGCTGAAAACAAGGCCTGTAGGTCCTCTCGACTTAACTTTCAATAGTCACATGCCCAGATCTGAGTTGAGACTGAATACAAATGCAATACTCACACTCCCTATATATCTATAGCTAACTGTGGTCTGGATGTTTACTATACAGTAACGTTCGAACTACAAGCTCAGTCAAACCGGACACAAGCCTATCGACATGTCACGAGCAGTCCGCTTCCTGTTTTACCAGAAGTCCTGGTTTTTAGTGTATTTCTTATCAACATGAACCAGACACTGGGTTATTATAGGATAGAAAGCTCTCTACCCCAAGCAGTGTCAAACACACTGTTTAATTGGAAGTTCTTACCAACTTAAGTTCTATTAAACCTTGTTAATTTGCTTCTCAAGCCCTTTTTGTGAAAAAATACATTGCCTGATTCCTAAAAATATTTTTAAAACTCAAAACTCCATGTCTAAATACTTAGAATGTTGTGACAGTTTAGGTTCATCTAGCTGTTGTAAGAGACGTTCAACAATCACCAAGCAAAATGGACGCTCCAGGTCAACAACCGCAAGACCATTTTCCAAAACAGCGTTCTAAAATTGTTGTAAGTTTTAGGTATTCCTTCATAAACCAGGTTTCTGCTGCTGGACTAAGCATCCCCAAGGTCTGGTGCCTTTGCATTATTTGATGTTAATTGATGTTAAATATGATGAGAACACAGCATTTTGAGTAATCCTTGACCAGTGATGTCTTACACTCTTATTTTCACCTAATTCTACGTACACCACTAGGGGTGTATATGCTGCCCCTTTTATGCAAGTATGCATGAACATTAGAACAAAAAGCTAAAAGATGTTACCTGACAAGGGGCCGTGTTATCACCGGTTATAGGTGTGACCATTTGCCAGCTATCACTCTGCCTTCACTGCACTGGTTTTACTCTGACACTTATGCTCTAAGTCTTTTGGGTTATTATGTTACAATGAGTACAATTAAACTGTAAGTAAATGCCGATAGCATGAATCTTTGGCACCCTGCTTCATAACTATGTGTTATTTGGTTTTACACGGAGATATTCATCGTGTTAAATACATGATCAGTTGCATATGAACATAAAGAAATGGCTTTGTCGTAACTATATAAACGTCCATTTCGGGTGATAGCTGCTATATGAATGTCGTATCTTGACGCTTAGATTCAGCCTAAACCAATAAAAAAGTAAGAATGAATGAATGATTATGGCTTAACGCCAAACCGGCAATATTTCAGCCCTATGGTGGCGAGAATTAAAAAGGAAGAAAGAAGTTAGGACGGAATCATGTAAACTGTTTTTACTTTTTCTAATACTGCCTAACACACAAGAAATGCTAACATGTAAAAACAACTTGTAAACTAACATGCTAGTTTACAAGTTGTCGTTAATTACATGTATGTATCTTGATTGCGTTTTGACTAAAACTGTTCATATGACTGCAACTGTTCACATGACTGCAATTGTTCATATAAGTGCAAATTTTTCATATGACTGCAATTGTTCATAAGACTAATTGTTCCTATAACTGCAAATTGTTCATATGACTGCAGTTGTTCACATGACTGTAATTGTTCATATGACCGCAACTGTTCCTATGACTGCAACTGTTCACACCATGCTGATACATTCTCGAGGCTCGGGTTGGGCGACATTAGACAAAATGTCCTTCCACATATATATATATATATATATATATATATATATATATATATATATATATATATATATATATATATATATATATATATATATATATATACTGTCAAGATATCAAAGCTGAATACAGAGTAAGCGTATACAGAACTTGGCCATATTTTAATCATACTGCCTTCCATAGGATATTGTCAAATGCATGTACCAAGATATACCATTATGAACAAAGATCGACTAAAAGCTATGGTTCACTCTGAGGCTTGTCTCTTGTTCACGTGTGCATAAAATTGTGTACATTTTTAACCATTCCGTTCAGGCTATACACCTCCGCTCTTGCACTTTTCAGTTTCAGTTCCAAACGAGTATATCAATGCGTAAATGTAAATATATTAGGCTGAAAAGAACAAAAAAAAAAGAACAGGTCACTCCTGATAGCAAATGTGTTGTACACCTAGCACATACTA
This sequence comes from Liolophura sinensis, assembly GCF_032854445.1. Lineage (NCBI taxonomy): Eukaryota > Metazoa > Mollusca > Polyplacophora > Chitonida > Chitonidae > Liolophura > Liolophura sinensis. The sequence continues at coordinate 1,016,364 of NC_088304.1, forward strand.
TAATCTGTTAAATTTAACCCTCTAGTATTATATATTTTTAGTGATACCAGAACGGGTCAAATGGAAATTGGTTGGAAATACTTTGATACTGTGTCAAAGCCTTCAGCATACATATGCTATATATGGTTTCCTCCCACCATAACGCTGGCCATCAAAGTATAAGTCAAATATTCTTTAGTACGACGAAGAACACTAATCAAATAAATAAATAAATGACACTAGAATAAATTATACCGTACAGCAATGCAGTATTATGGACAACACGATACTCCATTACACCAACAAAGATATTCTGTTGAACAAGTCATAGAGTACATAATAGTTAGCTTGTAGCAAATAAAATAATCTATCCTGACATCCTTCCGAGAAAGTAATATTGTGAGTATTCAGTTGACGGATACGATTTTGGAGAGCAAAATTATACTTTGGGATACCTTAAAATGGCACCTTAAACCAAAGAATCCCTGTAGCAGATACTGTCAATGCTGAGTTTACTACGCCTTGCAAAACGTTCAAGGGATGCCGCAATGCACAGGCTTAGTCCCTTGCAACACTACTCCAAGTCCGGACGTCCAGCTAAAAGCCTGCTCACAACAGCCGGATATCAGCCGCGTACATTTACCCCGGATAAGACAAGTGGGACTCCGAGAACTTCCGAGAGCTCGTTCACAGACTCGGTGGTACTGAACACACCAATGCAAAGGTTTCCAAACACAATGGGCAATGCAGTGATGGCCGTTGTTTGTTTGTGCATTTTCTCTCTGTTTGTTAAAAGTCACACTCGCTTTTCTGCATCTAATAAACGTGTATTAACACACCTGTTGTTGCCCTTTTACAAGGACAACGGCTAAGCATAGACAAGCGATGTATTCAATTCACACTTCAGGCCGTCAACAGGGAAATCAAGATCCTAAGTCATATTTCAGCAAAACAGTTTCGTTCATAAAATTAACATTACAATCTCTTAAAATTATATATAATTTCAACGGAAGAATGTTACCTTTGTGGAAGTACAAGTATATTCAACAGTTTCTAATATATTGTCAAAAAGACATACGTATGAGTATGGAATATCTAAGGCGTCAAATACAGTACCTTACCACGTGGATTGTACATATCCCTTCATCAATTACCTCAGCCCGCATCCCGACATATTAAAATGTTATAAAGCGGTTGATTGGTTGATTTATTTGATGGTTTGAATTAGATGATTTTGACTGATTGCATGGCTAGTTAGTTTTAATTTTCCTTTTTTTTCATAATCATTCTTTATCCTCAAAGAATAACTTTTTCTTTAAGATACACACGCAGCTGATACATGTAGCATCCAACTGACATCTGTAAACATATACTGAAAAATTAGATCATGCCTTTGCGGATTCATTGATATGATAGTTGTTTGCTTTAGATTGGATGGATGTTTGACTGATGGGTTGTTTCTATATTCTATCTCTGTCGATTTATTTCTTCACAAACAGTTCATTGCCTTATTCCGACACTAACGAAATTCATTAAAGGCAGTGTGTGAAGACTCTGTTTTCATCAAATGGAATACTACATACATGTGTATTCATAAATGAATGTTTCAAAGGAGAAAAAAAATCATTAAAATGATGCCAAAATCAGATGAAAGAGTGTCGAAACTTATTTGCAAATATGATCTTTAATATATTTTTTTATTTTTTTTTTCAAGAGAAAAGGGTATTTGAAAATATTTTTGTACGTTGGGTATTTGAGACCAAATTTTGGTAGTTATCGTTGTTGCTTAATAATGTTCAGAATAGGGATGTGATGCTTGTCTAGTAAATTTATTTGAATGTAAATTTGTTTTTTCTATCGAAACATATGCATTTAACCTAAGTTGTAATAATTTTTGAACATATTAAAAATATAAATATGATCCAAATTGAGGTTTAATACATTTGTTAGGTGAAAAGAACAAACATTAGTGGAAAAATATTTATTAAACTTGTGTTACATCCTCATTTATGACATTAAACAAATACTATAAATACCAAAAGGTGGTCCCAAATAACCACCATACAAAAATTATTTCCAAATGTCTTTTTCTCCATAAGGAAAAATCGGAAAAAATATTGAAGAGTCATTTAGGAATAACTTCTCGCATTCTTTCATCTAAACTTTATGTCATTTTTGTGTTTTCTCCAACTTTAAGAAAGAATACAGACTACAACGCAAGACACCAGCGTGGACAGCGACGACAGTATGATAACTGGGAAATACTCACACGCAACCTAAGAAATACGGCCTCTTGTCAATTTAGGCCACCTCACTTGGCGCTTTATTCTAACTCCTCATGTAAATGCTCATAAAGTAGCAAAGTCACAACACGTCCCTAGCACCATGGCTTACGCCGAATTAGATAAACGATATGCAGTGATTTTTTGCAATACATTAGACGTCACTGGTCTAGAATTACTCAAAATGCTGTATTGTCATCCCATTAACATACAATAACGTTAAAACAATGCAAAGGGACCAGCCCCGGAGATGTTTGTACCCCGGATACGGTGAAATGAGACACATCGAACGTTTAGTATTAAGTATAAAAGATCTATGTTTATTTATTTATTTATTTGATTGGTGTTTTATGTACTTAAGAATACATAACAATATGGTGTCATGTAAATGCAAATCATAGCACATAAATAAACTACATACATGAGGACAATTCGGACACCACAACCAGTTGAAAAATAAATGTAATGTATTTATGAATATATATGAAACCCCCTCTCGCACTCTTATCCCCTCTTCCTGTGAATCTCCAGCAACCCGTCCCTCACCATCCCGACACACTTAGGTATGACCTTTATCATGGTGCTCATCCCCCAAGGGCTACCATGTAATGTGGAGGGCATGAATAACAACCGCATGCGGGCGAAAACAGAGTTGCCAAATCAGTCCCGCACAAAATGGTCCTCAAGCGCGTTGATTGGCTGCTCGTTAAAGGTCGCGGGGCTTGATAATTAAAACCACCCAGTTCTTCTTTTTGAAAATCATACGGCAGTTCTTAGTGTCGATTGAAACTGACAGAAAGCTGGTTAAGGGCAATATCTGTGGATTTCCCACCGGTCATCGACTGCGGTAAATGAGGAAGCCGCCATGTTGGATCTGTCGCCCTTCTGAGCGACACTCAGGAGGTTATGTAATATCGCTCTAAGCGGCTCGGCAACGAGATTCGTTTACGGCAATTGTCTTTTATTACATGGTAACTCCACTGGGGAAAAACGAATTAAGCGGGACAGCTGAAGGACAAAGCGGAAACGCTTAGGAAACACAAAGTCTGCTCGTCAAACACTTCATCGGTACAAACATGGCGATCCAATAAAGAAATATGTTAAGGCCGTTCACAAAAACCGCAAGCAGTCAAGCCTGGTCGTCATAGTTAGACCGATTGTTGCTGACAATGAAGAAACAGCAGTTAACAAGGTCATTCTCGGCGTAATTTAGCGAAATCGACGAAGTGATCTTAAAAATTGCCGTCATTAGATAAATGCATTGAGGATTCGGGTTCGCCTTTGGCCGTGTATAACGTCAGATAGGGAACAGCGGGGGTTGATGTAACTAAGGGCTTGGGCTGAACTACATGAAGGAACGAAGGGCATCAGTTTAAAGTTCCTAAAGGAACTAAGGGCTTAGGCTGAACTAACCCTAACGAAGAGCATGAGTCTAAAGTACCTAAAAGAAAGTATGGGCTTGAGAAGAACTATCTGGAGGAACGTAAGAGCTGAAATATCTGAAGGCTAAACTCAGGGCTTGTGCTGAACTACATAAAGACACGAGTTAAAGTGCCTGGGGGAACGAAGGATAGGAGATGACCTCCATGAAAATACTAATGGCTTGAGCTGAACTACCTGGAGGAAATAAAGGCATTAGCAGAACTACCTGAAGAAGCTAAGGGTTTGAGTTGAACTACGGAACTTTAACGGAAAAACAAATCTAAAACAGACTGATTTTCGGAACCCATGCACGAAGTAAAACTGGACAGAAAAAAAGTAAGCTGACCGCTGCCAGTTGCGGAAGTGGGACAGGTCTCATTCGACAATTACCCAGACAAAGACGAAAGGAAGAAATGTGGAGGCTACAAACAAATAAACAAACAATACACATCCACGGTGTTAAGATAAACAGACAGGCTGATTTCGATAATGGTAAGCAAATACATAATACGCAAAGCAAACAAACGCTAAGGTACTAGATGTCTCCCAGTAGGCCTTGCTGTCCTCGTGGTATAACAAAAGCAATGGTGCTAATTGTTGTTGTTGTTTTGAGTGGATTTGTACATTTTAAGAAGGAAGGAAGGAATCACTGCAGATGCGATGTCGAAGCCTGTTGCATATATAGTAAGCCGTCTTTAATGTTGACACTGCATAATCAAACAGAAATGAATTTGTTGGCAGAAAAAAAACACGATTTATCTGGTGAATTTGCTTTGCTAAAACATTGGTATTGCTGATGACGTCGTTCAACATATGGAAAATCCTGACGTACGTAAAAACAATGAAGCTTAATGATGTAATTTACATTTAGGCAACTCATAAAATCTTTCACATTCACCCCATGCTACAAGGCTGTTCCGGGTTTGGCTATTCATGAGTTATGTTGAATGTGTACGGGCTGCGCCGAGCACAGCGATTCCGCTGTACAACAACTGTCATACTGCGGGGAAGCATATACATAAATATTCAAAAACTACGCCATTATGATCCCTACCAACGCGCCACATTTACACCTTTGCAAACCGGTTCATAATTAAGGTTAGCGAATTAATTCCAACAAGGTAACGAGGGACCGTCTCGGCGACATGGAGACTCTTAAGTTACCCGAGTCTGATGGACCAGTCTTCCGGTCCGCGACAAAGAAGAAAAGACGTAGTCCCCTGGGAACGAGGTGTGTCGTCATTGTGGATATGATTCAGAAGAAGACGACGTCGTGGAGGTTTTGTTCTCTCAAACAAACGGAGAATGCTCGATAATTACGTCTTTATTCCGTTAACAATTCGTTGCAGGTTTGAAAGGCCGCTCTCGAAGCCTGTAATTGATTATTAGCGTTTAAGCTCCGAAGACAATTAGCACTTGTCACAAAGCACATAAATAGCCGACATGAGAACATGGAGAAATATACATCACACGACTGTCGTTGAGTTTAATCTTCATCTCGCAATCGTGGACGACAAGTCCTGCTATAGCAAAAATGACAATCTGAGTCAAGCTCCTGTTCACGCGCGGGGGAAGACAGCTCGGCAAAACTGTTCACGCGTTTTAAGCCATCAAGCAAGGAATCCGAGGGCTGTGTTAAGTTGACAAACATGGACGTAAACCATGAATCTAAGTTCACAGAAAAACAGGCTGGCTAACTGTCGACGAAAAGTTAAGAACTCGGTCTACCACACTCACGGAATGTTGTATTGTTTGATATATTATTCCTTATGGAGAGCTTGTGCTTTACTCATTTAATAATACGAAAGACTACAGCATGGGGAGTAAAACCCTACGCTCCATGCTGGATTTCCCTGCATGTTGCAATTTATCATACCGATGTTTTAAAGACAGGGACCAGTTTGGTCAAATGAAACAAGTAGAACACGTGACCTCGGAACACGATAAAAGTCACGTCACATGTGGTAAGAGTTAGTTTCACGCAGCAGGTGGTGAGAGAGACTGACATTTCTGTTTATGAATGGGTGAAACAATACGAACTCTATAGCAACGCACACCTGTTTGGTATCCCTTTCAAGGCCGTGATAAACAATAACCCAATCAGCCCCCATGTTCTCATGCAAACCGGCAGGGTATTCACATGGGATTTACACCTTTATAAACTTGTTCTGACATGGGAATGAAATATGAGTCGCTTCCACCAAATTTCCACTACAAAGGCCTACTGAGAAAATGAATATGTTTATAAGTAGCAGGTCCGGTGTAATGTTATAGGTTGGACTTTAATCGAGCTAGATGTCACCATGGGAGAAGTCAAGAAAGCACCCAAAATGGCCAGCCATGGAAAATCCATAACACTGACGGAAATGACATTATCTGCGCCCAATGAAAACGTCACTTACAAAATTCGCGAAAAATGGGTAAAGTAATGGACACTTGTCAGAGAATCCATGAAAACATCATGATCAACGGCTGTGGAAATGCGCATGCGCATGACTGTAATACGACCCCCCCCCCCCCCCCCCCAAAAAAAAAAGAATGACCACACGTGTCCGTAATTAGGCTTGTCTAGGTGTTAATTAATAAGCGACCATGCTGGTGTCAATTACCACGGGCATGCTTCAACAGGCACGGGCATTAGATGACACATCGTCTAGTGAATTAATGACATCACTGTCCCATCACCGTGGAAATAGGGGCACAGACAATAACCGTCAGTATGGGTGGTAAACGATGATAGCAACAACTGTCATTGACCAGTTTTCAAAGGTCGCATCGTATTAGCCTTTGGGTGGATTTGATTTAGACACACACACAAAAAAACACACGCACACATTTAGCAGAGAACGCCTAGTACACAAATTTAACAAAACATTCGACTAAATCAGCGAACAAAGACCCAAAAACCAGCAACTCAGCCAACGCCCCGCGCCGAATGTCTATGCTTTTTCCAGTCTTACAAGCAACCGGTATTTTACACATTACATAACGATCAGGAAAGTAAGCTGTCTTATTGGTTTAAATGTTCCCTAAAACAGGAAGTACAGAAAATTTAATAATGTAGATTGTTTGATGGTGTTATAACGTATGGCACAACGAAATATTTTTCATTGTTTGTGATTGTTCTGCATTAATATAATCAGGTATAAAGGAAATATTTGGCCAAATCACCATTTCTCGTTGCTGTTGTAGGTATATATGGTATAACCAAATGGAAAGCCCTATCCGATATAAATCATGAGTTTTGCAGTGGCCATATGGCTCTGGTTATCTAATTCAACCCACGCCAGTCTGTGAGACATTGATCGTCAACAAGACAAACACGCTTCTATACCAAAACCTGTGGTATGTACTAAGTGCAGCTGCACTCTCAAACCACTGGTTCCATTCTAATCTGTATTTATGTATTTATTTGATTGGTGTTTTACGCCGTACTCAAGAATATATCACTCATACGACGGGGACCAGCATTATGGTGGGAGGAAACCGGGTAGATCCCGCTGGAAAGCCACTGCCATCCGCAGGTTGCTATTCTATACTGCACCAAATCAACTGTTCCAGTGGTGAAATGTATACCAGTGTATATGTATACTCACTGCATTACCCAAAGGCCATTCCACCGCACCACCGCACCAGAGCACCAGAGCACCGAAACACACACCGACATGGAAATTGACCCTGATCACATATCCACGGAATAATAGGCTTTCGAATTTTGGAGATTGTGGCCTCTCTGACCCACCATACATTATTCACATTCTGGGTATTGCATATTATGCATATTGCTAATCGATAAGGTCGTTGCGATGGAATTTCCTCCGAATGAATCCCTCACACTTGATAAGCTTAGATATCAAACTGCACCATTGTTCTAACTCTGCTGAATTATACGCGCGGGTTTATCATGAATCACAACCTGACTTATTACACAAACTAAACGTTCTGTTATATTACGTGAGCTACATTGTTTTATTACAGAAACTATACCGTCTTAATACAAAACCTACAATGGTTTATTACAGAAACTGAAACTATACTGATTTATTACACCAAGCATATGCTGTTTTAATACAGAAACTACAATGGTTTATTACAGAAACTATACTGATTTATTACACAAAGCACACACTGTTTTAATACAGATACTGCGATGGTTTATTACAGAAACTATACTGCTTTATTACGCAAACTATACACTATTGTTTTTTTTTATTTGAGCAACTGAATAAATATGCTCAAGTTCTAACAAATTAAAGTAATTGAACCAGCCACTGATTACATCTGTAATCTTCTGGTCAATCATCAAATGAATTAGTGAAAATGCAAATCTTTGGCTTAAAGTGTATGTAAAAATAGGTGAATAAGTAATAAAATTAATCAACGACAAATGACTGATTCGGTATCAAAAACTGTAGAAAGTTTGTTTATGTGTATTCATACAGTTAGAATTTCTTCATGTACATTTATATGTGTGCAGGCATCTGGAATCATGGAAGTTCAATCTTCATGCGCATAGGTCTATGTTAACACAATAGGATTCACTGTTTATAAAACCATGACTTGTTCACCACCACCGTACACGATAAAAACAGACTCCACCGGAACTTTCTTCATGAACATTGCCCATTCATTTTTCTCGTTAAACAGCTGTACGATGTGTACAAGACTAAACACCGCCAAGGCACCCTATCCCTCCCCGCCCCCACTCAGCTGTTCGTAGTTCTGTTATCATCACCGGACGTGCCAATGCGGGCGCAATTATCTCTACCTCTCTATTCTGACCTGGGATTATCAGACATAAACTTTGTGCTGAGTCAGCCATTTTGACCTTTATAGCGTCGAGGCTAGGCTAGGATAGGATGATGACGGCCGGACAGGCGTACGGACGGACAGACAGACAGAGAGGCAGGGCAGACTTAGACAAAAGCCATGTGTGGCGCGGACAGGCTGTGACACGGGACGCAGCCAGCTATCACGTTTTATGGGTTGATACAGGAGCCTGTGCATGGATCCATTAACTGCTTTCTTCTGACAAAAGCCAACATAGCTAAGGATATATTTCATGCAATTTTTTGACTAGTTTGAGAGTTGTCATTTCTAAAGTAAGCAGGTGCTGCGCCCTTTGTATTGAAGACAAGTCACACAGGCCTACAGGTGCACAAATCCCAAGCGAATGTACACTTTTACAAGTTTGTCATTCTACAGGGCATCACATTCATTGTTCCCACTGGTCTGTGTTATAACGTAGCCTACTACCAGAATGGATTGTAAGTAAAAGTGACTCATAATTGGTTGACCGATTGATTGAATTAAATCTTCAATCTGTTGACGAGTTCATTATACATTTCATTTCCATCACCGCGAGTTCAAATCCAGATTTAGCGCCAACTCATATACAGTTTCATGTCGAGAAATGCGTCGCGCAGGTGTGTCAATCAAAAGGTTAAAAATTAAGGATAATATATAACCATCCAACTGTTGACATCGGGGGTCGATTCTAATAACTCTACGATGCCAATGGCTTGTAAGTGTTGGTTATTAATTTTATAACGGCATCTAGTGTCTTAATTTTAATACCAAGAACGAAAACATCGCTATGTAATATATACATCTAGCACTAACACTGTCCACTTGCTGTTTAGGTCACATTTACTTTCGTTGCGGAGGGGTTTTAGTGATACACGCGACGGAAGCCAAAACTTACTGTAATCAAAGGCCGTTTGGTTCACGATTACTCAGTTACAAAAGTTTAAAATTGAATTCAGAATAATTACTATTTTCCGCTTTTCCCATAAAAACACAGCCCTGTAATAATGTTTATATTAGCCACGAGTTATCCCTGGAAAGTCCATTTTCCGACTGTGGGAAAAGATGCATATTTCATAAACAATTCAATCTGCCACATCCGGACCTTGCCCGCTTGTAACAAGTGTGACGAGAACAGCAGCTGGGGCCAAGCGCAGAAAACTTTTAATTCAGGGGGAATAATCCATGTAGGTTAAATACGTAACTGTCTCCGGGTTGATTAATGACGATAGCTGAAGTCAAGCCGGCAGTGCAATGGATCACCTACTGAGCAATCCATGGCCTAAAGGTCGGTGTTTATGTGTGGATATTCACCAATATGTGGTTCACCGATTACAAGCAGCCATATCGTAGCAAACAACTATACCTTCTGCTTAGTTGAGCGCAATACTTGTACACCCAGAGTTGAGCGCAATACTTGTACACCCAGTGTTGAGCGCAATACTTGTACACCCAGAGTTGAGCGCAATACTTGTACACTCAGAGTTGAGCGCAGTATTTGTACATCCAGAGTTGAGCGCAATACTTGTACACCCAGAGTTGAGCGCAATACTTGTACACCCAGAATTGAGCGCAATATTTGTACACCCAGAATTGAGCTGGAATGTTTACAATTCTTCCATAATCGGGAAACAGAACCTCATGCCACGCGCGTGGCTACGTGGGCTACTCGTTCCACTAACCAATTACGTCTCTCTGTCGAATATATTAAGTAAAAATATACCATTCAGTGATTTAATTCTGATCCATTCATATTTTTTTTTTAAATTAATTTTCAATGACCTACTCAAGAACGTATCACGAATACGATGACGGTCCATTTTATTGGCTGAGGAAACCGGAGTGACCGGTGAAAACCACTGACCTTGGATAAGTTATGCTGACCTGTGACCTACAGATATACACATCCCATTGGTGGAAGACAAGTGGATTACACTGACTACTTATTGTCACCACCTACAAATTCCCTGTGCACAGCTGGGTTTGAACCTGCAACGCGTGTCCTAAGTCGATTGATTGGCAGACACCGTAGCCACTCGGCCACGGCCAGATCCCAAGAAGGATTCAAGATGTAACATACTCGATTACAAAAAAATAAAGCTAGTATGTAAAAAGTGTATTTGTTTCACCGATGATATTAACAAGGTTTTAATATTCCTCGACAATAAATCACATTGTGTTGATATCTAGCTTAGAAAGTACGAGTGAAAAAACATTGCTGACTGAAGATAAATCAAACAATTGCACTCAAAAAATGAATCTCTTGATTTTAACGGAAAGACTTTTAACTGAGTGATTCTAGAATGTATTCTGCCACTGCAACAGAATATTCTGTTAAACATATTCTGTTAAACATAACACACACACATATTGGGCTTCTATTGGGCTAGCAGGATATTATGTTGAATATGACACAGTATTATGTTATAATAACAAAATACATTTTAGCATCACTGAGACAACAGGTTTTCTGTTAAAATTAACAGATTAATTTTTGGGGTGCAGGAGCGTTGCTCATATACTGTCATCGAGGATTAATTTCTAACATGACATCATTGTTATCCTGATTCAAAGTGAGAGACTGAATATTTAATTGTTATTTAAACATCATGAGATTGCTAAAAAATACAATTAGGAACAATACCCTAACATCAATATCAATCAGCTACTTGACTGTGTTCACACTCTCACATCATCCTTCGTTAATTAACGAGATTTCCAGATAACGAATTGGGTCACGTGAGCCACTTCGGGTTTGTTGATTGGCTACGCGCCTCATGTCATTATCGGAGAGGGAAAAATAACAGACATGTGAAACAACACAATTAGGCGATGGACATCTACTTTGCCCGAGGTCCGAAACATGTGCTTATCGATAACTTCCATTAAAAAAACTGCGTCGGCCACCTGGTCCGAATTTACCAGTACGAAATGGAATGCTGAATAGCGGACTCGAGGCTTTATACTAACAGCTTAGTTTATCGAGGACTGTTTTTCGGTATCGGTACATTTACAGGGGGGTAGGGTGAGGGTGGGGTAGGGGACGGCGAGAGGGGGACTGGTGATGTTGTAGGAAGGAAACCATTTCATACGTGTCGACAAAAGGGCATCAGAGGGGGTTTGTGTTGTGGGGAAGGAGGGGCTGGCATACAGAGGGTGTTTATGCGGGATACAGGGCAAAGGAAACAACGTTGCCATAAAGACCGAGATACAGCCAAGGAAAACTGCTGACATGCCATTTTGACATTAAGGGTGTGATTGTAAATTACACAGAAATATAATCTCTTCGGCGCGTTGAGAAATACTGCATGGAATCTCATAGGTATATCATATGCCATCGCAATAAACAGAATATATACATGTATCATTTTATACAACCATTGATATCAAGGGAATGACAGCAAGCTGAATATCACGTACGGCACCATGTGATATCGCTATTTCTCATTACCATCACATCTCGAATATAGCTATCGATGATTACGGTTCGGTTTACGCTTGCAAGGGCCTTGCCGGGTGTTTGACGAAGGGCAATGGTATACTCCGGGCATGCAATTCGGGCATGCACGCTACGACGTTAAAAAAAACAACAATCAAAATAAATAAATAAATAAATCAGCCCAAATAGAAGAACAGGTCGTATGACATTACAACACTACGATATGACATCATCACAACACATCCTTCTCTTCGCTCCGGCTAATCCGGATGTGACACAAAACACATTGATATCTACACTTGATTACACTTGCATTTGACCATGTTTAGAGTCAAGGAAATGAGCTCATTATGCATATACCAGCTGCATGCCTGTTTTACCCCGACACAACTGCTAGTCGCGTGCAATCAACAATGTAAATACAAACATTATGCGGACACGTGTATATTAATGTAGAAATACTAAAAATTTTATATTTGTTTGAAAACCTTGGAATGAAAACATCACACATGAGCTAAGAGCATAACAGATACGACAGCTATGATGTCCTCATCACAGATATAAATCAATATATTATCTGTCGTTTAAGACTAAAGACTTGTTGAACCTCTATTTTGACAGATAACTTATGCATCACTTATTCGATGATGTCTGGACTTACATGCAGGAGTCAAACGGACCAAACAGTTGACTGTTTGACAGGCTAAATGGCATGCTAGCTGATTGATTGGGTGATGGACTGGGTTAGATGATTTGTTCATTGACTGAGTGGCGGTAAACTTGATTGACTGGCTTAGTGACTGAGTGACGGTAAACTTGATTGACTGGCTTGGTGACTGAGTGACGGTAAACTTGATTGACTGGCTTGGTGACTGAGTGACGGTAAACTTGATTGACTGGCTTAGTGACTGAGTGACGGTAAACTTGATTGAGTGGCTTGGTGACTGAGTGACGGTAAACTTGATTGACTGGCTTAGTGACTGAGTGACGGTAAACTTGATTAACTGGCTTGGTGACTGAATGACGGTAAACTTGATTGACTGGCTTGGTGACTGAGTAACGGTAAACTTGATTGACTGGCTTAGTGACTGAGTGACGGTAAACTTGATTGGCTGGCTTGGTGACTGAGTGACGGTAAACTTGATTGACTGGCTTAGTGACTGAGTGACGGTAAACTTGATTGACTGGCTTAGTGACTGAGTGACGGTAAACTTGATTGGCTGGCTTGGTGACTGAGTGACGGTAAACTTGATTGACTGGCTTAGTGACTGAGTGACGGTAAACTTGATTGACTGGCTTGGTGACTGAGTAACGGTAAACTTGATTGACTGGCTTAGTGACTGAGTGACGGTAAACTTGATTGACTGGCTTGGTGACTGAGTAACGGTAAACTTGATTGACTGGCTTAGTGACTGAGTGACGGTAAACTTGATTGACTGGCTTGGTGACTGAGTAACGGTAAACTTGATTGGCTGGCTTGGTGACTGAGTGACGGTAAACTTGATTGACTGGCTTGGTGACTGAGTGACGGTAAACTTGATTAACTGGCTTAGTGACTGAGTGACGGTAAACTTGATTGACTGGCTTGGTGACTGAGTAACGGTAAACTTGATTGGCTGGCTTGGTGACTGAGTGACAGGTTGTCTGACTGACTGAGTTAATGACTGGCTGAGCGGAAAATTGTTAGCTTACGTAAACTGACAGGCTATGAAGTTAATTGGCTGGTTGATTGTTTTACTTATCAACTTAGTAAAGTGGATTTGTTGGATGGCGGACTGATTGTAAGGCTGGTTGGTTGGATTTCAGATTGGCGCTGAAGGCTAGCTAGGTTTCGAATAAATTCATACAGCTGTAAGCGACGTGAACTGGTGCTCAGTACTCACTATAGGGCTGACCAAATCACTGACGAATGAACCAACAGACGGAAAGGCTTATCGACTAATTATAATAAGAATTGATATGAATTGACGTGTCCATGAAAGCCATGCGTCTCATTCCCCGTCACTTTCGATAATGTGTCAGGCTTGTCGCCTTCTTTTCTAACGAACGCAATGGTACAGATGGTTTAACACAAAGATAGAACCATGGCAAAATACACAGGGCATGTATTATCAACAATATACACACGTCTCTATGGGTATGGCTTATATATGCGCCTGTTGATAAATTACGCTATTCCGCTGATGTTTGATTGGCGTGCCCTGCAAAGATATACACCTCCAAGTCACTTTATACTGTAGACTGGGCCACGGCATTATTCACCGTATCGTAACACCTATAATGTTACGCCTAAAACTTTCATTTAACAACAAAAACATTGGAGTTACAGAAGTGGTCTTGGATTTGGGCCTAAATGCAGACTTCATCATAACACGTCTCTTTGCTGGGAATTCTATGTATTCATATTCCCATAACAACCTACCGTGGATTTCGCATAAGTCCAACAATTACATAATAGTCATGTGTAATATATCCCGACAATAATCGAGCGGTAAAAATGGAGAGGGCAGGGAAGAGGGTTGTGTTTCTGTATTTGGGGGTGTTGGGGGAGTGGGGAGGGGTACAGGGAGGGTGCCACAGCGGTATAAGTATTCTGCAATCCCCCACGGACCGCACACAGACGTAACGCATTAGTGTAATTCAGAAGGTCTAGTGTGAGTGTACGTGATATCTGTCCATACTTCACACAGGGAACAGGCTCGGCGACATTTCGGGCAAAACATGATCCTTAATACCAAGTGGTTATAAATCTACCACTACCACTGGTAATAAATGTACCACTCCTGGATGAAGTCAAAGCTACACTGTCTGCGTAAAATCTAAAATCAAATTGTTGCACCAGACATGTTCCCAGTGCACTCGGTAGTCTCGTGATTTCTTCGGTCAATCCCGAATTAGTTTGGTCTTTGCCGTTTATCTTATTATTTCTATGTTACTTATAAGTTGTAATTTTCCACAGTGCTTCAAGAAATATTGACAAAATTGTTAACTGGAAATTTGGGTCACCATTTGTTTGATTGGATGAAATGTTGTCACATCAGACCCTGAAGTCATAATTAGGTCTGTGGCCGGATGACCAGGAGAAAGAATCCTGGTCCATTGATGACTGGCAGGAAAAATCCACCATGTCTAGCTTATTAGCCAGAAGACATGTTCTACTCTCATCAAAGAGAACTGTACATCTCAACCTGTTCCGAGTTCATCCTACAATCTGATGTCACGTGTACAACGATACAACTACAAATGTACTACAATTCTACAAGCCAACTAACTGCATATTTATTTATTTGTTTATTTATTCGATTGGTGTTTTACGCCGTTTCAGAAAACCGGACATACCCAGGGGGAATCCACGACCACCAGCAGGTTTACAAGTTGCATATAAATGCATGTTAAGTTTTCCCAGTGGAATGAAATCAAAGGTAGAGCACACGATTTCTTCCACAAACGCAGTATATCAATGTCTGATTTACGTTAGGTTTTTATTTTTTAAACTTATTCAGTCTGCATTACATAATGGTCCGCCAAAAGCAAAGTAAACTGCATTGCTGCGAAAACGTCACTGCAGGTTACACTTGTCCTCACAATCTTCTCTAAACAATACCAGGTCTACAAAATCAGATGGGCGAGTCATTAGCAGCGGTGTTAAAAACTTTCGCCGTCAGGCCACATCCATCAAGGTGTTAAACAAATACCAGGCGAGTTTGAACAATAGTTATTTCTGGGCCACTTCACCCTTTAACGCCCACTCGCGCGAAAGCGGCAAGAAAAACTGGCGAAATCATTCGGATTTGGGTGGGGGGACGCTCGTCAACTCCGATTTCTTTGGCACAACCTAATCCAATAATTGTCGAACGATGCCAGTGTTTGTTGAGTTCCCTTGGGTAGCACTCAATGAGGTTATGCCACCCCACTGGCGCAATCAATCTCGACCGGAAATGGAAGAAAAGTCTGCGATTTTGCGCAAAGCACACAAGCAGCATCAGCCAAGCCTACAGGCGAAACGACGGCCATCGGCCTTCAGAAGAGTGTTGCTAGGCAACTACTTTATACATGTGCATGAAGCTAAGATTTCTCTTACAAAAGCCGTATTGTAACATTCTTAAGCCTTGAGACAAATTTCTCTGAACAGTCGACAAAGCCACTGGGACAGTGACACAAGACGGTTTGTGAGGCATTACCCAACCTATTATTAATAATAATAACATTTATAGCTCAAGAGGATCAGTCTGTCCTCACAGACCAATCAAGGGTGTGGATACAGAAAAACCTGTGTGAAATAAATAATAACAAATCTATCCACATCTCTTATCAATCGACTAAACGTTTTATCGGAATATATATACTGGGATTGTAAGGGATTATCGAACGCTCACTACCGCACTGAAGTGTGAATGTTGGATAATGTATAACTATGCATTACCTTAGATATCAATCACCAAGTATGTGTTGCTAATTATTTAATCGCATCACATCATGAATTACGTAGATACACACCTCCTAGAGAAACAAAACACAGTTGCATTCCAATGTTAATTATGATTTATCTTTATGCAGCAATCTGTTGCGAAATATGTATATAAATATAGACCTAATGAGACACTTACCACTGCAGTCTGTTGGATGGTTTTAGGGACTCGACGGGACAAGGAGGCCGCGTGTGATGTTGACACGAGCATTGTCAGTACATGCACTAAAACTAGAAAAACCGTACATTGATGATAAACAGACGACATAGAGATTGGTACAGTACTCCTGGCTCCATGCGTCACACAAGAACGGTTCTGATTTACCGAAAATTGTCGGCACTGTTTGGAAGGGTCACTGGAAGAGGGTGAGGAAACAGCCCCACACATCGCTCTACCATCTCTAAAACGACAATGGCACGAGGTCACCATGGCTACGCCTCCCATTTTAGCAGGGGTATCCTTTGTCTGGGTCATTCTGATGAAAGACGATATTAAACGCGGGAATCAGAGCCTCCCGATGTTTGAATATGCACCGTAACCACTCTCTTAACTTTCGTCTGCTCCTTCGGAATCGTCGTATAACTTCACTCGAGCTCTTCGGTAAAAAGATGACTTTTCAAGAACTCAAGTGATCCTGCTGAGGTAACTGACAGTCGCAGTGGTCAGTTTGCTATATTCCGTCGCCCCAAGGCTCGACACGGCAGGAGGTCCACTCTGGTCAGTCCCACACCAGCGGTCAAGTAAAAACACTTCTAGGCTGATGTTAGGGATGTCTTCAGTTAGCAACTGTGTCGGCTTGAAACTGGAGACCCACTTCCTCTGGGCCAGTCCCTGTGGTAAAACAAATTTGGCAAAGTTAAAACAATAGGCACCTGACTGACTCGCAGAGTGAATCTAAGGAGTCCACAGCAAGCGGACTTAAGACTACATACTTTATTATAGCATGACATGTTTGCATGACATGCTCTTGGGAAGAGAACATAAACCAGACAGAATCCCACAGTAGACATACATCAGTAATAGATCGGCTGTGCATAACAAAATACGTGTATTAAGTACGCCGATAGTATATGTCTCCATTTGCAAGCAGCAGCCATTGTAATAGCATCAGGCGCGTCGGGTCGGCTCTCCACTATTTGACATTTATCTATAATGATTGCACCAGAGATCTATATTGGTGAGATGACCTCCATACCGGAAAGTTATATATCTACCGCTCTAATCGACTCCAGGCTTATGACATTCGGCACCCACGGGTAAAAAGCAGACCCAGTGTTACGTCTCTGCCTCCTGCCAGCTGCTAAGGATAAAGATGCTGATGATGATGGTGATGCTGTTGTTGTTGTTGTTGTTATACAAGTGTAACTATACGCAGTCTGCTACAGATGGCATGTCTGAGCACACAGAGCACCCTCTGGTTTTATATACATACACAAACACATACATGTACATGCATGAAGTAAATTACCTCAGCGTCCCATATCCTGTTGCCAGCATAGTCCCCTTTCCGGTCGCTTCGTCCGGCGGGTTACTATCGTGTATAGGTAAGTGGTGTCTTCGAAGTAAGGCCTTAAGACAGCCAGTCAAAACCCCCAAGTTCTGCTTCCGTCAGCACCTACCAGCGGATGGGGGTTAGGTACGGCTTTACAAGCACTAAGATGAGTGGCTTGAACTCAACCCGTCCTGTGGGGAATTAGACCAGCGATGGGGAGTCCGCATTCAGCTGACCTACTGCATCTATAAGCTCGCAACTTGTAATCAAGACTTGTATTAGCGCTCAACGGAATGGAAATCTGGCATGGGATTTTGGGGGCCACTGCTCTACGCCAGCATGCGCTCCCAACCCACTATAGACCTTACCTCCAACAAATGTATACATATACTTAGAAACCCTCTTCTAGGAAAAGCTTGAGCCGCTGGAAAGACCGTTTCCTGGGCTAAATTTAGCTATCATCTCTTTTACTATTTCCCGTGTAGTCGTTGCATTAACCATCCCTCCTTGCCAACCAGTGGCAGGTCTGTTGCTCCTCAAATCTCAGCCTGCAGCATAACCATCATCAGGGGCCCCGGCGGCCAAATGTGTTTTAGTCCTTCTGGTACATACGTATGTAGGGTGTAATACCAAGCTATACCGTGCGGCTACAGTGATTGCCTACACACACTTAGCCGAGACTGTGTTTACTGTCAGACCTGGCAGACATCAACACGAGCCATGCTGTATGCTCCCAGCAGTGTCAAAGATATCCAGGGCAATCCAATATCACATTGATGTAATAGGGATTACATGCTGCGATTTAGAATAGGCGCTTACTTACAGGTTCGCGATTCAAATACGTACAGGACGTAATGAAACTTATAGGGGTTGAACCCGTCAACCTGAGCCCTCAATGGATCCACAACCTCGACCGGCTGTGCCCCCAACACGCGGACCTGTTAGAAGCCCTCTGTCTCAAGACGTCTGCCGACCATCTGGAGAACAATAAACACAGACTGTATGTATTTCCGGGTTCTGGTCTCAAGCTTTCACTATATACAATCCAGTGTGTACAATCTGTTGATGGGAAGTGGGGAGTGTCCAGCCGTCATTCCTGGCGACAGGCGCCTAAATGCACACAGTCTTCTACCAGAAGGGAATAACCGCTGACCACTGTGGGTTGGAGATGACCATAGGGGTTTGTGCTATTATATAGCCCTACGTTACAGTGACCAACGCGGTCAGCTACAGTGTACCAGTCAGTGTGTACCTATAACAATTCCAGCTAAAATAATATACGGCTCAGGGTATATCAGAACAATGTCATAACGTGCTGAGCAAAATGTCAAAGCCTGACAGAACCCAAAATATATGACAGACCGTATAACGGTAATTCTGTGGGACTGAAAAATCTATACAGTAATTGAGGGGGTGGGGAGGGATATAATAATTACTGCTTAAAACCACGTACCATAGACATATGTATATGATCACTACTGAACATCGTGATTTAGAATAGCCTCACCTTATGTTAAGCCCCGGGGAGGTCTTAGGTTCACTTTCCACCGCCTTATTGTCCTCGTTAGTCTCTATTCCTGACGATGACACAAAAACCCAACGATGACACATAAATGCGGACAGTCAGTCCACGCGTCCCGATTCCTCTCAGCTGATGTTTATAATAATAATCCAATCGATAGGGTTCGAGACAGATGTAGACTAGGAGCACAGCAATACGCTTTTTTACGTCCCGTATCACTTACTTACAGGTCAATTTGTGGACAATTCCACAAACTGGCATTAATTCCAAACAGATCACGCCGTCTTCCATTCGCAGCCGATGCCTTTCTTTACGCCAGACGGCCTAGTTCCAATGACTCACTCTCCTTTGAAGTACAGCCTGCACAACACAAAAACACGGCATGGAAATTCACGATCGCGGCTGCAGTCCGCGATGCTAGCTCTGCAAGGAGACTGACAGCAGCGGGTGCCATGGAAACATCTGCGAGTGCTAGCTATCGATAGATATTTTTAGACATGGTCCAGAGTTGCCCTAAGGTGACAGGTATGGTTTAGGAATGTCATGCTCAGGTATGAGCCCAGCAGATCCCCCGGGCAGGATAACAAGGTGGGGAAGATAAGCAGGATGATGTGAAAGCCGCTATACACAGATCAGTGGAAACAATTAGACTAGCCTACAACGCATCTTTTTTTCTTTGCCCAGCCACCTGAAACGATATCCAGATCACAACCTCGAGGGCGCTTTTCACGTTACCTCTCAGTGATCAAAGTACTCAAAGAGAGTACCAAGCAGTTACGCGATCTGGTGAAATATTAATACAAAAAATATCAAAAACAACAAATTCCATAACATGAAATGCGTGAACTCAAATCAGTGGAATGAAGTCTTTTATGTCGAATTATGACTGAGGTTTGTAATTAGCAGAGTTAATATATCTAGGCATATGGCGGCATTCCGATATGACAAGCAATACAACAGAGGTACAAGTACTACTGTTAACAGTAAAAACATTATAGCAAGCGGCCTAACCAAGGCTCATCGAACCCTTACAGACACCATAAAATGCCCCACCAACAATGAGAGGTATTTTTTTATTAACTGTTATAAATAAATCCTTTTTGGGAGATGTGAACATACAGAGAATCCTAACGCATCTGCCAGGCACAAGGTGTTACATCCAGTATGGACAAGAGACAAAAGTTCGAATACATTTGATGGTAAATATAAAAACCTATGTACAGCATTGAGGAAAAAAACCATGCAGAGCAGCTACAACAGTGTTGTCACGTAACCGACGAAATACGGCCTAGTGTCAATTTAGCTCAGTTAAGTTTTATTTGTCTAAAACCAAAACCAAAAGACGCAGTAGTGATTGGAACCACACTGTGCGCTACATATCGACAGTCATTTCCGGGTGTATGGCGTTAAACATCAAGGAAACAAAACAAAATATGTTTACTTGAAAAAAAAAAGAATTGTGCGCCTGAATAACCCGAGACATTATAAATGTAATTCAACAGCATCAATCAGTTGTGAAAACTATACAACGGCCATTCCCACCAGGTTCCTCCTTCGAATCCAGAATTGTTATTTTGTTTAATTCTTTCTCCGCCTTTTGCAGATTTGTCAAGTATCTACTACAACATGGTATGTTCGTTTCTTCTCACAACTGTCTGTTCTTCTCTATTCGTTTTTTCTCACAACTGTCTGTTCTTTTCTATTCACTCATCTGATTACCACTTGCTTAACTAGCATTTTTGGAGTTTAGAGTAAATTAGGCACCGATCGAGTAAATGATTGGATATTCTTCATTACTGTGTCAAAGTTTTTACTATATATATATATATATATATATATATATATATATATATATATATATATATATATATATATATATATATATATATATATATATATATATATATATATATATATATATATATATATATATATATATACATATTTTCAGCGTGGCCTGGCAGCAAGCTGAGGATGGTCGTGGGTTTGCCCGAGCTACCCGGCTCTCCCCTACCAAAATGTTAGCCGCCGTCGTATAAGTGAAATATTCTTGGGTATGCCGTAAAAGACCATTCACATAAATAAACAACTGAATTATTTTATTTTTATTTTATTTTATAATTATTTCATTTTCAGTGAAGTGCTGCTATAATGTTATGCATCTAAACATGCTGAAACACTCAAACCAAACGATGCATTTCATCTTCACGAACGTAAACGTAAAATGTTTATTCTTTGATCTTGGCTTTTTCATGTTAACATCCCAGAAACACGTTTGACACGGGTTAAAACATTCATAACACTTAATATAATGCACACTACAAGGTTTGCCTCTATAATCAGTTACGCATTTATTTATGTACGTATGTATACACACAAAAATGCACAGTCTTTTTATTTTTGACCTACAACCAGTGCTTCAGCTTGAATAACGGGTTTTGCTGAATATTCCGGTAACCTCAGAGATATTTTGGCCTTTTGAACGCACGAAACGCACCGGCAGGTGTCACAGTGAATTTTCCTTCAGGTGTCTTTAATTTAAAAAACTGTGTATATGAAAACCGCAGTATGTATAACTATAGTCACCCACAGCAGACGGGAACGTATTTTCCCAGGCTCAACTCAACGGACTCCGATGTAATTGTGTCATACCTAGTACAACCGCATTCATTTTATGAAAAATCTTTTTTTCTAAAGTTTATAATGGGATCAACACGGAAGTCATATCCTTCCGTCGCATTGTTGTTCCAGTTTAACAGATGTAACAGCAGACAACAGCTGAGAGAAAACGTTTCTGTATACTCGCCTATATTTTGAAATTTAATATTACACAATGTTGTTTACTTGATACAAGAATAAGCCGGTGAAGAAATTAAAAGTATTTTCTTCGCCACGGATTTTTTTTTTTTTTTTGGGATGATAAAACTGCAAACATACTATATAAAATAGTTCACGTCTATATAATGGACCGTCCCGCGGTGCATGACATTGGCAGTCTCTAATAAATTTCAAGTCACACACACTGTACTGTATTCATGTAATGTGCTATACCGAACATTAATATTACAGACTTAAGTCACGAGTCCGAGAAACAACCGTCACAGAGACTACATGTTGTCTCTTTATTTTGGGAACCGCTTCGGTGGTCCAAAGGTTATAGTGTCCACCTGGAAGTCGCGAGGCTTGAGATCAAACCCGACTCGGGTCATACCAAAAACATACAAAAAAAAGGTACTTGCTGACGCCTCACTTGGTGCTCAGTACTGAGAGGTCAGTGCAAGGAAACAGAACTGCTTGACCTGATGTCAGTATAATGTGACTTTGTGGGGTGTCCTGTCTGCTGTCTTTGGTATGATTCTTCATCAGCGGCAGGACACTGGCGGCATGGTCTAGACATTAAACAAGAAGAATAACTATATGTACACACACATAATGAATCTTCGTCGTTATATGAGTGAAAAATTAGTAAGTGGACGTTAAAACCCAATGCATGCATGCATAACAATTCTGAAATAACAATTCTGTATGCATACACACACACACACACACACACGCACACGCACGCGCACGCGCACGCACACGCACACGCACACGCGCACGCGCACGCACACGCACACTTTATATTTCGGTCTATAGAATCTTTAAGAAGCCGGAGTGTATGGAGAACTCTGCGGGCCATTGACTCGAACTTACCTGTATTTATTAAATTTAACATACTTTCTGTACTGAGTGATAGTAGAATAGATTACTGTGTCAGCATAAGTAATACCCCGTTATACCAAAAAAGTAGATGCATTCTGTTCTAATAACAGATTAAATCTGTCACATATAACTTACTATGCAATTGTGGCCATAGGGCATATGGTATTCTACCATCACCCAGACAACGTCGCATTCTATCATTTTAACAAATTAGTTTCTATAGAGTACCGGCCTTCAAAACATCTTAGCAATGTACTGATCACGGTAAATACTGACGTCTAATAAATGACTGGCACTTTAACAAAAGAATTAAATATTACACAGAGTGAAAGGCGCACTCCAGGAGAGACCATAAAAATTCCCTTGTTAGAGATCCAACATGGATAGGTCTACACAGAAATATGAGGCAAGCAGAGATTAGTGTGTAAAATGATGTGATCGTTTTAAGTTTTGTCCGGCTAAATCAATCACAGCAGGGAATTAATTATTGAAGCTTGAAAGCGACACCTTAATGCATTCACCGGCTAATTCCGTCCTCTCGAAACATCTGGAACTACTTTCTGACATAACGTACTGCGTATGTATACTCAGCTGGACCGGATATCAAGAAATACCTTGTAAAAACCCGATCGGAACTAAAAGGGCGGACACGGACGATTAAATCCTCACCTGTGATCTAATCACACACATTATAATATGGTAATGATCCTGTCAAGGGTTTACCACGATTAAATCATTTCTTTAAACAACAGGATGTTTATTGATAAAACTGCTAAACACATGCAGCACATGCCATGAAGGCAATCACACACAAGACGACCCAGGAAAGCACTATATGTTGTTCTGGGTTTGCATGTCAGCCATTTTCCCATCAGGTATGATATACCATGTACTTATACATCCTGTGACAAATTCCTTGAGAGGCAATTAGAGGCTGAGAGAATAACATCTCACGCTATCTGTACGGATAAGATGGGAGGCAATTAGAGGTTGAGAGAACAGCATCTCACAGAATCTGTATGGATAACCTGCGAGGCAATTAGCTGTTGAGGGAATAACATCGCAAAGTGTCTGTATGGATAACATGAGAGGTAATTAGAGGTTGAGAGAATAACATCTCACAGTGTCCGTATGGATAACATGACAGGCAATTAGAGGTTGAGAGAATAACGTCTCACAGTGTCCGTATGGATAACATGACAGGCAATTAGTTTAGAGAATAACATCTCACAGTATCTGTATGGACAACATGGGAGGCAATAAGTGGTTGGGACAATATCTCACAGTGTCTGTATGGATAACTTGAGAACACATCTTACAGTATGTGTATGGATAACTTGAAAGGCAACTAGAGGTTGAGAGAATAACATCTCACAGTATCTGTATGGATAACATTAGAGGTAATTAGAGGTTGAGAGAATATCTCACAGTGTCTGCATGGGTAACTTGAGAGGTAATTAGAGGTTGAGAGAACAACATCTCACAGTATCTGTATGGATAACATGACAGGTAATTAGAAGGTTGAGAGAATAACATCTCACAGTGTCCGTATGGATAACATGACAGGCGATTAGTTTAGAGAATAACATCTCACAGTACCTGTATGGACAACATAGGAACCAATTAGAGGTTGAGAGAATATCTCACAGTGTCTGTATGGATAACTTGAGAGGTAATTAGAGGTTGAGAGAATAACATCTTACAGTATGTGTATGGATAACCTGAGAGGCAACTAGAGGTTGAGAGAATATCTTACAGTGTCCGTATGGATAACAATTACTAATTCATGTCTTTGCTACATTTCGATGTAAATTCTGACAAACTACTTGACAAGGATGTTAGAATGTACATCGAAACTTTTAATCCATATGAGAAACTGTGTGATGTTCGTGTGACAGAAAATTAGAGTGAAGTTGTTCAAAACCGTATGTTAGGAGTATACTATGTATAGATATTAACGAGAGACTGGATTGAAACATTTCATTTTCATGCACAAGAATGAGGTTTGGACTTAGCGAATCCTGACCTAACACTTAATACACTCAGTACATGTATTAATTCGATATAATAACATCCACATATACAAAATATAGGCAAATGGGAAATTGGGATACTCTGTCTCAATGTACTCAGTCTGTTACTTTGTTCCCTTCACTTGTGTGTATAACTTAAAAGTTTATCTGACTGTTTCGATGGTAGCCCTTTGTGTGCTATTTTGTTCTTCGGAGATATCACCAAATTACGCACGGTACAAATATTATAACAGTATAGTGAACTATTCCGGGAAAGCGTTTATCATTTTCTCGAGGCAGATCGTTTGAACATTGGAAAAAGAAAAATGAAAACAACAGCTGGCCCTTAAGAGCACCGTAAACCCTATATGTGAATATTAATAATATTAATTTATTAATAATATATGATTTAAATAAACCAATCATACCAAGACATATTGCTTTTCACTGCGCATATTCTATAGCTGTAGATGACGTGAAAATCTAAATTTTCAGTCCTTTGTGTAAAGGTAGTCAGCGAGTTTCTTTCTTTTCCGTATAGGTAGCCTATCCGAACCTGGCACAGGTACCCAAAACAGGCGGTATAGGTACCCCCAAAAATTGGTAGTAGATATATCCAAAAATGAACATTATTAGTAATGCCACGCCCTACCTTATTTATTAAATGTCTGTCAGAGAAGAACTGTAAGATTTCCATAAAAATTACTATGTATACGCACTGTTCATCACTGGTTATGATGAATATGAGCTCAGTGGGAATAAAAAGATGTTATTTTATTTAATTATTTACACATTAGAAGTCCAGTGATTCTTTTTATATTTAATGAGAGTATGTTGTCTAACGGGAATCCAGTGTAGACATTTTGATTCATCGTTCAGGTAAAAACGGTCTTTAATTTAGAGATACCGTTGGAGCAAATTTTTCTACGTTAAGTGGGCGACATTTACAACTGCATCTATAAGATTCGGTTGTTTCAAGCAGTTTTATCTTCACTCATCAAAATAATGCGTTGAACCTTGAGATTCTACTTAAAGTAACCTAGCTATTATATTTGTAAATTCAACGTCCATTAAAATTAAGTTTTATTTATTAATATAAGTCAAAATATCCGATATAAAGACTTGACAAAAGTACCTTAGTGCAAATGCATAATTATGCAAAAGAGCCTATAATCAGAATTATATTCAGAAATCTGTTACAGAACTGTATAACCTGTAAAAAGACTAAACACCAAGACGTCGGTTGGCCATATTTCCCGCTTTTTTAATTACCTGCCCGACAGCAGACAGTCGCAGCCGCAAACCGCATCCGGTCCCTGTCCATTAGGAGCAACCAGACACTCCAATGACTGTTTCAGCCTGCCTCAGGAATCCGTATATATGAGTAACAGGGCTGGGGTTAGGAGTGGTGGCGGTAACCGAACCTTATGTAATATCTAATTAAACAAAACAGTCATGGCGGCCGTTTAACTTCACTGCGAAAATTTGACCACACGAATGACTTAGCGCGGGATTGGCGCTGGACAAGACCAACACTCTGATCTCTCAGAGGGAATGGTTGTCGGGCTTTTCACTTTAAACACAAGTGTTAAGGGCATATAGTATTCCCTGACCACAAACGTTGTAAGTTGAACTGTTTATGCTGAGGTTTATTATCATCGTTATTATCATCATTACACACACACACACACACACACACACACACACACACACACACACACACACAGAGAGAGACACACACAGACACACACACACACACACACACACACACACACACACACACACACACACACACACACACACACACACACACACACACACACACACACCATCATCAAGATCAGTTGGATGGTGGATTGGGACGATATATTTTCAAAAGATTTCCACATTACTATCCAGTAAAACTTACCGGAATGATCCTAAAGTATAATGAGACAAAATAAGGCAAGTTTTTCTGCTTCTAAAATACGAATGAAATAGTTTTGTGTGCAGCTGAAACACTGACATACGACATTAATGTAAATAAAAGACTTTTAAACATGATTAACGAACTATTACTATGCGCGTATTTACTGACAACCAAACTTTGTTACCGTAAAAACTTGATACACGATTAAATGGAACCAATCCTGAACATCCCGTAACAAGCACAAAGGGCATAAGTGGATAATTTTTCAGAAATAACGATAACTGATTAACGATGACCTAATACGGACACGATTCGTGTAAACAGGACCCAAACAGACTAAGTGTGTTGACTGGTCGGAGGTAGACATTGGCAAATCTCCTCTGAAGTAGGAAATGACTGTATAACTCGAACTAGGGATGTGATGCACACAACGAGATAATATTTTACATGGCAGAAAGCATGCCTCATGTAGATGACGGAAAAGATGGAGTCATTTTCAAAAGGAACCTGTGAATGATCATATAGTTATCAGGCGCACGACCGGAAGTGAGACTTGATGACACGTAAAGCGCATACCCGGAATCGTAGCCAAGAGGATTTTCTGTTTATATATTAGAATAGTATAGTTAATATGGTGATTGCAACTTTGAACACAAAACTTGGGGAAGAGTGGGTGATGAGAGGTTTCATTATTATAATATATTTCCAGTTATGATTAATGTGGTTGCACTCGATGCGGTTCATCGCGTGTTACGGTTGAGTGTGAAGAAGTTGGTCAAGTATCAGGGACGGGGCCTGACCTCTTTACAGCTCCGCTCTGCTCTGCTTATATCTAACCGAAGCAGCGAAGAAACTAAGCTATATTTATTTTACACTGAATACGAGCGGAACAGGGCGCTGACGGCAACAGTAAACTTTTGCTAGCTACAATGTTGATATAAAAATTATTTTTTTACTTTTTTTTAAATTTCCACATTTCAATCCGACTTAATACGTTGCGACAACAACAAAATTCTGCTTATGTAACTGATTCAGTTCACTCATACAGCGTGAGCCTGACTGCTATAAGCCTTTTTAAATCTACAAATAAGGTATCTGTTTAAAAGGACTATAGAATAGGGATTAAAAGCAGAACAAGAAGCCGTGACACTGTGATGGCAAATGGTCACTCAGTAATTTTATCTCACTTATAGGGTTTTATTCTGATTGTTCATGTATATGCTTAAACAGCAGAAAATTACACATCCAGAAGTACCAAGGCTTTCAGAATGTATACAATCGCATCTCAGGAAAGCAAGAAAAAAACAAGAACAAAAAAAAACACACACACACACAAGAAAAAGAAAATAACTGTATGAAGCTTTACAATACATTAAGAATATCTCACAAAAAGTTCTTAAAGAGGAACCGCTGTGAAGTATATTAAGACGTTGCAGTGCATGGAAGTTGGTCGCTGGCAGACCTTCCCGTGTGCGACCGAAGAGGAAGTCAGCATGAGCTGGACTTGAACTCACAGCGGCCGCATTGGTAAGAGGCTCCTGTCATTGCCCTCGACAAGCACGATATAAGTACTATGCCACAGAGGCCCACTATACCGTGAACTTTGAACTGAGACCATTGAGATCATGGAGGGCATTATTGGAGAGACTGTAGAAATAGTGGATCCATACCCAGCACCGCCTAGTTTGTATGAGTCATTCATGTATGGAAGCCTGGAATTGCCACGTTGAGATTCTGTGTTACGGCATGGCATGCTTTCTTGATAAGTTCTCTTAACATACCCTGATTTGCCTATATTCTCACTTACTCTATTCCTGAATGTACCATTAAACGGTGTTTATGCCCTTTACGTGACGATGTGTTTAAATTTAATATTATTTGTGAGTCTGCCTGCCCAGAGTGTGGATTGTATGAAAATGCTCAACACTATCTGTTCACCTGTCCCGCTTTTGCCCCCCCCCCCCCCACTAAGGAATCACATGTTCATCCGACTGGCCCGTGTCCTTTATCCCGCTCCATACTCGATAACCTTTGCCAAAAGCGCACGTTGTACATATCATTAAATGGGTCTACGGATTTGAGTATTGCTGACAACTTGACTGTCTTCAATATAGTGGATCAGTACATCGCTGACACTCGACGTTTCTCCAACCTATGATTAACTGTTTTAAATATCTATTTAATAGTTACCTAAAATCCATTTAGTTGTTTTCTCAGAATTTTGATTATTTAATTTCTATGTCAACTGCAATGTAATGTTTACCTATATGTGTATATGTGCATGTTTGCATGTTCATTGTTGTATTTGCCGAATTCTGTCCTTTATAAATATCCCCTTATATCTGTATGTAATATGTTGTTTTTTGAGGAGATCCCCTCGTGGCCATTGGCTGTGGGTCATCCTCAATAAAATAAATAAATAGTTAAATTAAATTAAAATGCAGATTTGGTTGTCAGTGATGTCTGATACAGAGGATCCCTTTATAAATGGGGAAACTATATTTGTTTAGTTATTTAATTAGTGTTTTACGCCGTACTCAAAATATTTCACTGATACGACGGCGGTCAGTATTTTGGGGGAAACTACACTTTTACTGCCACCAAGGAAACATGGCTGTTGAATGGATGGTGAATGTGAAGAGTTTGACCGAATGTTATACCCACTATATAGGCCTGCGCGTGGATGATTCAGCGCGTGCCATAGAGCGCGACACAACAAATAGCGGTTAAACAAAGGCATAGCCATGGTGGCGATTGGGTTAATAATTCATGAAAGCATGAGTAAGACGATGCCTGGTCGAATATCTATATAAGCGAATGTGAAATTATAAAGCGTAAGCCCACAGGTATTTTGTTTGACAAGGGACCGTGTCAATTGCGGCCAGATCGCTAATCAGTCAAAGTGATGAACAGTCAGGCGCCAAGATGCCGGGAAAATCGACATGCTCAGGTGCAGACAGTTGCATTAGCATTTAGCCAGGTGCGTGCATGACATGGAGGAACGTGGATGGCACACCGGAGGTCCCGTTAAGCGCATGGCGGGTTTCTAATACATTACATACGAAAACTGTTGACTAATTAAACGTTACTGTATAATGTCGATCAGGTATAACATAAAATCTTTATATTTACAACATTAAAGGGTTCAGTTGAAAGTTCAGTAGTAATCTTTAACAATGCAGGAATCGGTTGTAGATATATTTCCATCATCTCACCTCTCAACTGCTTTTAGCTCTATCATCCACTATTTATGAAGTTTTAATAAGTTAAACGCGAATACTACATGTATATGAATGAATATAACGGAAATAAATTTCTAAACAAAAGCACCTAAGCCATAGACTTGCGAATTGTCCCATGTTCTATATATAGGTACAATTACGTTTATAAATAATTAAGGGCAATCGAGTAATTAAACAAAGCCACAAATGTTAATTGCATTATTTCAACAAATCCACACCGGCAGTTTCTCACACAAGATGGTCACATTGACAATTATCCATCAAAGATAAATCGTCATTTTTTCAGTAAAGAAACACTAGTCATTTTTTCCTCAAAATCATACATCTTGGACGTAAATTAATCGAAAAATTATTCCTTTGTATGAATCCGTCGTAATTTCGTACTTTCTACTGAACAATCTTACAGTTCTTTGCTGGTTTGTGTTAAACATTGTTTTGGGTATTGGCCTTGCGATTGCTGACCCGGAACGTCCAGTTTGGTAGGTATGTGTTTAGTCTCCTAGATTCTGAAAGGAAAGAAGAGAAGAAAAAAATTTTCAAAAAAATAACAAACTGTTTTTATAATTTATATGTAAATCCAATTTAGTGTTGATTTATGCTGGCATTTCATTTCTGAAAAAAAATTCCCCAGAATGCGGGCAAATTGATTTAAGTTTGCTTATCCTATGATGTTATCACAAAAATAATTACTGATTATAAAGAATACAATTGTTTAGACCTTTATGTTTCAGGTCAAAATATGTCACCAAATTTTCCATTATGTCAACTGGACTATTTATAGCCTGGTTGAGAATGAATTAAAATAAACAATTAAATAAACGGTGTATAGCACTGTATAAAGGTTGATTCAAGTGTCAAGATAATATACAATATTCAATAACAATCTAAAATAGGCTTTGTGTAAGTTTACAATGTTTTTAACTTTCGGGGGTTGTTATAAATTTGCAAAACACAGATATAGAGAGCATGATGAATTAGCACTTTAGGGAGAATCGGTGTCGAGTATACTTGTCACATGATGTCATACAGTATGACCCTTTAACTGTAACACACACCAAAGTTATTCTATTCCGATAAACATCGATCGGATGCTCAATACTAAATGTTTTATTCAAATGATTGTAGTTTAATAAGTAAGACATTAACACTGGTTTTGCAAAATAATCTTATCTATTTAAATAGGCCAACTGATTGCAGTGATGCTAACACCAATTATTAAAAATTCACTCGTCTAAAAGACCACTCTCACTTGCACACACTCAAAAAATTAATGTGTTCATTTTAACAGAAAATCTGTTGTCTGAGTGATGATAGAATGTATGCTGTTGTTGTAACATAATATTGCGTTATATTCAACATAATGTTCTGTTAGCCTACTGTTAACCTAATGTTGAATAAACAGAATATTTCTGCTGTATTTAATAGAATAATCTGCTGCAATAACAGAATATATTCTAGCATCACTCATACAACAGACTTTCTGTTAACATTAGCAGATTAGTTTTTTAGTGTATGCCATTCTAATCCATGTGATGTGTGCACAGGCCTTCACTCTATAAGAATTTAGTACGAAAACTGACCACATGAAAGTGGAATCTAAATAATTTCATCTTGACGCTGTTCTTAGTATTTTCTTAACTTACACCCTGATCTCAGAGACTGCTAAATGATGCCTTGTCTTGAGCGTTGGACGTGGAAATATTACAAAAAATTACCACACTCTGTTGACAAGGTTGTCGTAGAAGTATGCGTTGGTATTTTGTTATTGCTTCACTGGAGAGTGCATTTTCTAAATTGCTATCTAATTGTTTTCGCCACTCCGCGATATTCCGGAAATTCTATTGCTATTTACCGTAAATTTCCGGACATCACAACAGTCTGCTTTTTTATTGTCTTGAACTGTCTTGACCCCGTGACCTTTGGGTATATTGTTGACCATGTGACTCAAGGATAGCAAAACCACGAGACACTCCCCGTGGACAAAAATTGTCATCATAAAAATGGTGCCTTTCAACCAGAGGCCTCTACCGGAAATTCCAGAGACTGAATTTCAGTTCCAGCAAGGAGAGTATACGTGTAATGTATAGAGTCGGGAATTGCTATATTGGACTTCATCTGTGTGCCAAAACTAACACAAAGTTGACAACATAAACAGTCACATGAAAACACCTGCATTAGTGTAGCGGACTTACTTGCATACAAGGCGACATTGCTTCCGGTATATTAAATACGTGGCGTATAAACCTGCTTCAGACTTGAAATGTTATGGAAGTTGTGAGTTTCAAAATACAGGTAAACTGCAACTGAATACGAACGTTCCGCATACGAAATCGATCGAAATCAATCTCGCAATGAATCACTCAACCATGAATTAACATATTGTGTTCACGTGTTTAATTGTTTAGGTCGGAGAACTCTTCTATCTGTAAAGTTCAACACAGAGTCCATTGAGAGCTTCCTTCGAGCATCAAAATCAATCAGTCTGCCAATCAATAATTCAATCAAAAAA
The DNA here is from genome assembly GCF_032854445.1 of Liolophura sinensis. Lineage (NCBI taxonomy): Eukaryota > Metazoa > Mollusca > Polyplacophora > Chitonida > Chitonidae > Liolophura > Liolophura sinensis. The sequence goes on from NC_088304.1 coordinate 1,049,149, forward strand.
GTCTAATGACATTGCATTTCATAGTATTCGTCCCGACCTGTACAGCTCCATATAAAATTATTTATTTCCCAGCAGTCTATATGTCTATATTTCCATGCTATATAACAGTTTGTCAAGGTTATACAGATACATAAATCGATCGTATGCTAAGTCGATTGTAATTGCCATGCCAACATATATTTGGAACGTGTCGCCATTGTGTTTACAATCAGCCTACGAAGGCTTTGTGCAAGCGACCTAAGGTATCGATGGAATCGATTGACAGGTCCACATTCTAGCTCTGAGGGAACAGCCATCTGGTCAGGGTCCCTCAGGAAAAGGGTGGACAATGGAGACCAAAGAGCCACCTTGCCCTCAGAACCGGCGTGCTTGACCGATGGCGATCTCGCCCAGGTCCGCGCCGCACATTATTTATGATGCCCCAAAGCATCTGTAGGGCATCATGCCTTGTGTGCCAACGTTTGTCTAACAGGGCAACATGCTTACAAGAAAATATTAATCCGTATGCGAGCGTGTGCGTATGTATGTATTTTAAACATATTTATTGATTTCACTGATGTTAGACACTGTTCAATTTCCACTTCGAGTTGGATTTTTTCAAGAAGTTTATTTCTTTTTCCGAAATAACCCGATTGTTATTTCACAATTAGATATGAACGCCGTCTAACCTTAGCATATCGAAAACCATAAAACACGAACAAACAGATAAGTCAAGATTGATTCTATCACCTGTTCGTCATTTCCAATTAACATGTCAAAACAATCGCATAAATTACGTAGCGAAAAATTACCATCCATCCAAACAAGACAATTTAGCTTTCTGCTGGGTTGGGACTCCTACTCTGGATTCTGGTGACGCCACATTTAACACTCTGTCAGCGAGGGCCAACGTCATAAAGTGTAAACTCAGTTTGTTCTTAGTATGGCAACATGTCAGACAGCTAACGCATTTCTAGCTTTGAACTGTACTATAGCCGCAAACTAATCTCAAGGCCTTACACAAGTTCGGCTTTGACTGCTGTATAGCATAATAAACCGAGGTTCTGAGTCATCCCGGGAAACGTCATCTCGTTCCACGTGTCTTTACGTTTATGCCCCGATGCCGTTTTGGGAAAGAGATTGCACTTCCGGCGAATGAGTTCATATCAACTGCAACTGGTTCTCCCGCCACTAGCCAATGAAATCACGCCTTTTTTCTTACACGTGATGGAATCGAGGCTATATCATCACGTGGCATTGATCCCAAAGCAGTGCCTAGGCAGATTCAAGCCATTAGTGGGCATACTCATTTCCAGTCAAACTTTCCAAAATATTTCTCATTCATTAATTCCATCAACCATATACAATTTTAGTATATTCATTTATTGAAAAAACATGGTCTGACTATCACAGCTCAATGTAATTTAAAAAAAAATCAGTTCTAAGCAACTGGAAATACACGTATTATGTATGTATTGTTCTAACGGCATTGTCGCCAGATAACGACGTAGTCTTGATAGACTTACACCCTTTGTGCGCAGTATTTAAACGGAGAATTAAAACTTCTCACGTCATATAACTTGATCGAATGGCTCGTAGTCGTCACAGAACCATTAACCAGCTGATGTACCAACAAGCAAAAATCATTTCACCCAAACTTGTGATGGATGAATCTAACCACATTGCTGGATATATATTCTATAACCTGAACACTTTATGTTTTCCTTTTCTTTAAAGCTTAATCATCGATAAAAAGACTATTGTCTTGCTGTCAAGCAATATTTTGACCTTGTTACATAAGAAGAAACAGTTTTAACGTGATTAGAAATTTCGACATAAGTCTAAGATCGTTTCGTGACCCCGATGCCTAGTCCTAAAACTCGTGTATCGTGAACATGTAAAGTTTGCAAGGATTTTATCCATACCAGAACACAAATGTTTGTAACAAATTTGTGTGACGTCATTGACGGCATACATTATCTATATGATCTTAATTTTAAATTTAAAAGAAAAACTAAATAACAGGAATTTCATACTCAGTTTTAATGGTTTTTCTACTTATTTTCGATTCGTTTTGACATGTTTTGTTTCGATGTAAAGAAACATTGAAGAATGAGCGGAACTTTGATCAAAATAAAACTGTCGAGCAGAATAAGTTACTGTGCCAAGTTGTGTTTAAAATCTTTAATTTTATTTACACGTATACTACCTTAAACTATAGCAACAACAATTCTCTTGTTCGACTGTATACATAGCTGAGGAAAACAAACAACTTTTATCGACAAAACATACAGATTCTTTTTCTTTTCTGTAAGTTTTCTCAAGTCGTATCCCGCCGCACCCTGAAATCGTTATAATGACGGCTCATGTTGCCTCTGTTAGCTTTCACACCATTTGTTAGATATACAACAAGCTATGCACCATGCGCTGAAGACAGAAGCAGTAAAACGGAAGGAGAAATGACAGATGTGTTCCATTTTGTCTGCGTTCCATGCGAGTTTCACTTCATCCAGCAGATGTTCAGCAAGCAAAGACATTTGTAATCTCTGTCTTACATTGCGATATTCATTAGGCGTTTTTCCTCCAAATAAAGCAGAGCTGCCCCCCCACCCCCACCCACCCACCCCACCACCTGAACATTAACTCAAACCCGTTCAAAATTGTCGGTGTAAATTCTACAGTTTTCGTGAGATGACTCATGATCGTCTGATCGGAAGCACTCGGTTAAATTTCGGGTTCGAGGTTATACAAAGTGGCTTGACATCCACATGAATCGGTCCGGAAATGGATGCTTCTACAAATTAGCGCTCCAAGTGACTTTTTTATGTCTACAGCTGGCTTCTCTCTATCATATCTTTATGAGTTTTGACGGAATCACATGACCTCTAGCTAATACACTTATCTATGCCTTTCCTTTGCAAGATGTAACACTGTGCTTCCTGTTAACTTTTTAATATATAAAAATTTCGTATCTCTTCCTACCAGATCTTTGTTTCTTATATCGTACAACCAAAGCTTCACATTTAATCAATTATATGGTGAAAAAGCCAATGCATAAAAAAAAACTTTAATATCTAACCTACAGGCCTGATTACGACAAAAAACTTAAAAATTTGAAAAAAAAAATTTAAAAAGTTTTTAATTTTGAGGAACCAAAGTAAATGTTTCTAAAAGGCAATTTACATGCCCTGTGAATAATGCGAAATTTGAAACATTTTCGCCTGCAGAAAACAATACGCGCGTGGATACAAAAAATCTTCCTGTACCTTGGGTGATAGAGAAAATTAGCCTTTTCGATTCGTCGTACATTTTGAAAGATTTACTCAACAGATAATATTCAGTAAACGTTAACCTGTGGCTATGAATGTCTGTATGGCAGGTGTGCTTAAGCGATAACGATATCATGCAGCCAAACAGAACCATCGCCTCAGTGGATAGAAAACTTCAACGATTTATCAACCAGTCCTGACTGGATGAAAATCATGCATATACATCAGCCAGTATAGTATAGTATACCTTTTAGGTTATATAGAACTGCAGGATGATCAAGCTCTTCAATTCATGATACACCTTTATATATCTCTTAGGTTATATAGAACTGCAGGATGATCAAGTTCATCAATTCAAAATACACTATAGTATACCTTTTAGGTTATATAGGACTGCAGGATGATCAAGCTCATCATTTCATGATACACCTTTATATACCTGTTAGGTTATATAGAACTGCAGGGTGGTCAAGTTACTCTATTTAAATTTTTCAACATTTCATCTTTACTTGTTTAAAAGCAGCAGCTGACACAAAGTGGTCTTTCTTTTCAAAATGCGTCTAATTATTGCGAGCGGCACGGAAGGTAATTATTTCCTTACTAATGACGATCATGTGCGCCCCCTACACCTGGGAACTGAGTAAGCTCAACCGTAATAAACATTTCATGACTTCGCACAAAATGAGTGAGAGGAAATGAATTTTACGGCTATAAGGGTAAACCACATACAGGGCTGACTTTGTACATCTGAAAATTACAATGTGGTGAAGAGACAAATTACACATGCTGTATTGTCAGCTGAAGCACTTAGCATGCACATAGAGTGCAGAGCACAAGGATAACGTGCGTGGAAGACATAAAACCATTCGGACACGCATGCGTGGTGTCAATACAACGCATGTTGTTGAATGCATTGTTTTCAAATTTATCACTGAATCGGATACAATATAATTAGAGATCAGGCATATTAAATAACTGAATTGACCAGCTAGAGCTAGGTCCTCCAATCGCCATCTGCTTGTTCAGTAGTATAGGTAAGTGCATGCACGTAGTAAACTAAATTTTTTCCAAAATAGCTCCTGATGTCCAAAAATTAATAGTAAAGAAGATTTTCATTTTCGCACATTAGTTTGAATAAACATCTTTCAGAAGCACATTTCTGATCGTCGGATTCAAACTAAACATTGTCAAAATTTATTCAAGATCTATAGGTCACTTCGTGGATGTTATTGTTGTCTGATTTACATGGTTTATTGCGACTTTTGAAGTTCAAGCAATTATGGGTATAGTTTTATATCAGAAAATACCATCCGCAAGTTTAGCCTATATTTGTTATCGTATTGTTCTTTAGCTTTATCGCCACACAAAATGTCAACCCATGCTTAGTGCACTGCGTGTATGCCTGCCTGTATTCAATAGTGACCTCAGAACGCCTGATTAATGGGGAGTCAGCTCTTCACCCGCTCGATTAATCCTGAATTAGCGATTAAATCCCTTTGTTTGGGCCTGATCAGTTGAAAACACCAAAGAGCAGATTAAACGACGTTTCTGTTAAACTAGCTAAGTGCGTTGTTTCACAGAATATCGTAGATGCGTTGTTATGTTTGGTTGAATAGAAGAAAGGTTTTACAGACTGATTTCATAGAGATAGTAAATCTTCCACCAGATCCCACATTTGTATATACAACACGTCATATACAACACGTTATATACAACACGTCATACGCGACACGTTATATACAACAAGTTATATACAACACGTCATATACAACACGTCATATACAACACGCCATATACAACACGTCATATACAACACGTCATATACAACACGTCATACGCTACACGTCATATACAACAAGTTATATACAACACGTCATATACAACACGTTATATACAACACGTCATATACAACACGTCATATACAACACGTCATATACAACAAGTTATATACAACAAGTTATATACAACACGTCATATACAACACATTATATACAACACGTCATACGCGACACGTTATATACAACACGTCATATACAACACGTTATGTACAACACGTCATACGCGACACGTTATATACAACACGTTATATACAACACGTCACACAAAAAAAAACAACTGATGTGAATAATAATTGAGCAACAAGACCCGCACAGCAGTCTTTTACGCTGGCTCTGTTTACATAGAGAACAGGTATAGCGTTTGCTCATAATAAAAACTGGATTTGATCTAAAGAAGAAAATATTTGGGTTAAGGGCTGCCTACATTTCAAAACCTAAATAAAAGGAACCCTCCTCAATTTAACACCCGGCGTAATTGTCATTATGAGGCAGATCAGGAGGGCATAACTTAATGTTGTCTTAGCCCGTGGTGACGTTGTTAATTTGTCCCGTGGTGAAGTTGTTAATTTGTCCCGTGGTGAAGTTGTTAGTTTTTCCCATGGTGAAGTTGTTAATTTGTCCCGTGGTGAAGTTGTTAGTTTGTCCCATGGTGAAGTTGTTAGTTTGTCCCGTGGTGAAGTTGTTAGTTTGTCCCGTGGTGAAGTTGTTAGTTTGGTCCGTAGTGGCATTTATTTATTTTATTTATTTGACTGGTGTTTTACGCCGTACTGTAAGAATATTTCACTTATACGATGGCGGGCAGCTTTGTGGTGGGAGGAAACTGGAGGAAACCTACCACCATCCGCAGACTTTCTCACGTACGAGCGGAGAGGAAGCCAGAATGAGCTGGACTTGAACAAACAGCGACCGCATTGGTGAGAGACTTCTGGAACATTACGCTGTGCAAGCGCCCAAACCAACTGAGCCGTGGAGGCCCCTAGTCGCATTTACAAACCGTGTTCAGATTAAGTGTGGGCCTATTCTGCAATGAACTTACATGAACCAGCCATAAAAATATACACTTACTGACACGACGTCTTTCTCTGGAATTTAAAGCTTTTAAATATCGACCCCTGCACCTTTCAATAGTTTGTACCTCTTTGTCGACCCTACGAGGGAGGGCCTAAATCTGTCCATTTCGCCATAATCGCTCATTGTAGTTTTACACAATAGATCCGTCGTGGACAAAGGACAGAATTTGAAGTACCACGAGCACGCGTGTGCCCCGTCTTTCAAAGCCCTCTATAACGCGTGCGCGATGAATGCACCTCCTAAAGATCTATTAGGCGATGGGGCCAGATAGTGAACTTTTCTCCCGTCCCCACCCCAAGCTACAATGCCCTGGCTGTATCCAAAGTCTCAACCCCCTGGTGTAATACTTTCTAGAATGCATAATGAGATCCGAGCGATCATCTCTGCCTAGTCTCGAACAACTCGAGAAACACGACCACACAGCGATGTATTTGTTCAAGCGGAACGTGACACACGCTTCCACCCGCTGGCGTCCATTTAAACCTCCGTCCATACCGTCGCAGCTGTTCGCAGCTGTATATGCGCCTATCTGCCACTTCATACTTTTACTTGTTCATCGAATAACTGTTGGATTTTTCTCTGATTTCATTGATGATTTGATTGATCAACGTCTTACTTGATTAAACATTTAATTTTGATTTCTGATTGACTGATTGATTGCTGAATAGGGGGTTTGTGTGACCTACTTCTGGCAGCCTTACGGGTGTACTGCTGCCTAAGAATAATAGACGCTCAATCAACAGACAAAATTTTCTCGCCTGAGTGCACGTATTTTTAACTTGGAATTCAGCTTTACTGGTCCATTAACTAATGAGATCGCGTTTTCGAATTATGATATACTTGAAAAACCCGCCTGTAAGGCGTGTGCATGTACTGGTAAGGTGTCGTGTTTTCATCCACCCATAAAACTGAACGTCACAGCGAAATATATATGAGTCATGACGTAAACAACAGCACAGTAAATACATGTCTCAAAATTTGCACGTCATGAAAAAAAAAAAAAAGCTCTCCGCGTGGTTAGACCGGAAACACGGTTTTAGGCCCGGAAGTTAGGAGCAACCACTTATAGCTAGGGTCGCTTCCTTTTGTTTACTTGCCTCACGCGTGCGGCTATCGCATCCTAATTCTGAGCACCGTCAGTCCAATAACAAAACCGGACTCATCACAATCCACCCAACCACAGTGTAGGACTCATGGGTATCTCCTTTTATGTTTTCAGGAGGTGACATCAGATGCGTGATCCGATTGGTGACTTTCATTCAGTGTCTACATAGAGTGAACGACAGCATCCTGGGTACACCTTATTAGCGGGAAACACACACCGGTGCGGGTAAAATAATGATGAATAATAAGCAAACATTTTATATCTTTATATCTTATAACATTTTATAAAGTGCTGATTTCATCTCCTAACACTTCACAAAAAAATGCTTGCACACCTTGATAGAAAATGTTAAAAATCATTTATACCTACACCTCTTGTCACATATATAGATAGTACATAGCACATGGTGTTAACGCCAGATCCTACATGAGATAAGCTTCCGTTACTTATTTCTTGCATGGTGACTCACATTCTGACGTTCTCATTGGGCAGATTTACTGAAATTGGCGACGTATTAAGTTGATTTTCTTTCTTGAAACACCAGCATATAGTAGTATACATCATATGAAAATTCTACTGAAAAAAACGTTTGTTTTTGGTATTCAGAGCAGAGTACGGACTTAATCAAAAGCAAAACCGCTGATAATTGTGTGAAGAACCTTTTTTGTTAATATTTGCAATGCAAACCCGTATTCATCTGTTCAGTTCTCCAGTCTTAATTTTATACCAGATGAAAAAGTTAGCTATGTATCACGTTATGATGCTGATACATGCATTATTGTTACGGTGATACATAGTGGGACTTGCACGGCTGCAACCGTATTTCAAAATAGGTTTGTTAACGAAATTAATCATTTTTTAGTATGATATTAAACACGAAATAAACAAACAAATAAATAAATGATAAAAATTTCGTTTTTGACATGCAGAAATAGGACGTCCATTGAGCTCGTATCAGCTAAAGCTGGTGTCCATGAGCATAAAGCCCATGCGGACAGCCACTGAGGCTGCCTGCATTTCTGGTGCGCCTGCTTGGAACGATGATTCGCTAAAAATCGATGCGTAAGAGAATTACAACGTAGAAGATACAAAGGAAAATCTGATGTATGTAACGGTATTTTCTCCGTCAAATCCAACGGGTGAATTTCTGTATGATCCATCAACGGAAAGAGCCAACGCCCAATTACAGAGAAAATTATTTCAAAGATTTAGTTCGCTAATGTCTTTGATCGTGCACGAAAAAAGGTCTATCAGTGTAATTAGATGACCAGGCTGTAGAGTTAATAGCAAACTTGTCGGCAGCGATTGTCTGCTCCATTTTATTCCTCTTCAGTTCCGGTCCTATGTCGTCTGCTTTTTGGATAAAATGAAAGAAGTTCGCCATGGACAGAACATCTCTCTGTCTCCCATCACAATTTTGTACCAGATTAGGGTTAGAATAAGGCTATTATGGGCAGAGATAACAGCCTTTACTCTCTGCAGTGATATAGTCACATAACGAGTTTGTGGTTTCTCCCAAACTAAACTGGCACAAGTGGATTAAGATTTCCTTTATAGCGGATATAAAGATTTGCGGCTCGCATTGTTGCATATAGTTCTTCACAAGCGCGGGAACGGCCGTGTATAATCATACAAAAAAGATCTACAAGTATAAGGCATTCAGTCTGCTTGCTTTATTGATTATGAACAACATCCTTACATTGCTCTTTCTGAAAAAGCACATTATTATATTGGTAGCGGGCTATTCAGATGTAACGCTTTCGGCACTTGATTATTTGCTTGTTTGTTTTTTCGCTTTTTCCTTGAGATTAGTGTTGCCTTTTTCTTGATTATAATTCTGCATGCTTTAATTAATGGAACGCCATGTTGAGACACCAGACATGACGCTCAACAAACATATGAACGTCGACCAAACAGTTTGTGCCAGCGTTTGGCATATCCACCCATGTATCCTGGATGCCAAGCCTAGGAAGGACTAAGCTTGTTGATGTTGAAGTATTAAGAGTACATGACCTGACTTGTGCTTGAACCCGTGACCCCCGCATATGATGGAGAGTCAAAGTCGAGAAGCGACGACAGCGGGAGAGTTGGCAGATGGTCACACGCAACAGGTGACATCTGACCCCTATAGTCAGTTAACAATGAGTCGGATTATATTCTAACTGTTCAGGTAAATGCTTAAATGGTAGCCGTTTATTCACTTATAACCATGCTTTTAGCAGAATTAGGTAAAACAATGCAATACATTAATTGCTATTGCAATGGCATTAGTCCAAATATTCGATATGATTAATGTATTCTTGATCCTATTCGGCATCCAATAGGGGTGCGGCCAGTTGAAGAGAGAAAGGGGAGATAATTCTCGACCACATTTCAACCTGCGTTTCGTGTGGAAGTATGCATATAGCAATCTGAACATGCGAATGAAAACACGTCTTTGTCTACCTATCACAAAATGAGGGAAAAGAAAAAAAAGTAGGCACACCGAAATCTTCGCAAGGTTTTATGCTAGATTTTAAATTATGAGTTTTCACCATGTATTATCTTATCTAAAATTATATCAGCTTGTAGTGGTTTTCATCTGCGCATACAATACATCAGCGCAAGGTCAACTTCGGTACACGTACTACGTGCCAAAATACCAACTAGGCACCATGCTGATAATATGGCGTTTAGATGGATTAAATTTATAGTTTTATTTTGATAAAAAAAAAATATAATTTAAGATATAAAAAACATTTACCGGGTGTACCGGTACTTTCTAGTTGACTGATGTGCGGAGAATTTTACTGTCGTTTAAATATGTAATTATTTCTATATCTTATTAATATTTAACGCCCTGCCCAAATCATTTATCCTGCAGGACGTGGCTAGACGTAGGGATGAAATCCATCTTTGCTCTGTCCTAACGTGACTGTATGTTAAATATGATATGATACGATAAGATGTTAACTATAATGGCACTCTGAGTAATGATAGCCTATTGACGTCTAACAAATAGCAACTAACATCACTGTCATTTTCAACACATTTCTTCTTAAGCCATTGTGCCAAGGGGCGCGTAATTTGCTGGTATTTAAACATTTGCATGAACACTTAGAATACAATCCCATTTGAAGTAAACTGACAAGAGGCCGGATTTCAGCGTTTGTGTTTGACAAGTTATGCCAGCTATATCACTCTGCCGTTGTTGGTCAGGTTTTACTGTCTCTGCTATAGTCATTAATAGGATCATCTAAGTATCGTCCGGTAATTCCCATGTCAGTCGTAAACCATAAAGTAGTGTGGCAGGCCTATGGAAGTCAGCAGTCAACAGTTTTCAGTGATGCACAGGGGATTCTAGGCATGCGTGACACACATTTCAAATTTCAAACCCGTTGTCCGTAGATAATTTCCAGGTCGAATACAACTATAGGTGTGTAAGTCGAGTTTTGATCGCAACTGTTCATAAACAGTTCATAAACATCGTGTGGACATAATAACCACGGATGTTTAAAGCGCCGCTAGGACTGGGTAGCGGGAATTAGATACAACTTTCTCAACTATGAAACAGATCGCTAGAATCCTTGAACGCTCTATCCTTATTTGTCGACGTAGGTATATTAAGATATTTAAAGGTATATCAATACCTTCTACATTTATAAGCTAGTTATTAAGTGCTTAAACCAAATCCTTTCTCCTAATGTTTTTTTTTTCAAGAAAATCCTAACAAATTTTGAACTTTATTTGATGTATCATTTTTGACCAACCTGAAATAAGTTTGTCTTCAAAATAAATAAATAGCTGGGAAAAAAAGATTAAAAAATAACAAAATATTATACTTTGAACAAAACCTGTGAACAACGGAATGGATTTGAATCACGAACGCCCAGCAGAAGCCAGTGTGTGTTTTATCTGGGAATGAATTTTTACATGCACGCGGACAAATTTTCATAATCTTGTGGACACTGTTTAATGTGAGTCAAGGTTAAAGAAATGACCTTGAACAAATATGAGATGTGATTAGAGAGACAGAGAAGCTAAACCAGTCAGCGACCGACAGCTAACACTATCATGTTTTTATACAATCTAAATCTTAATTTTAATCATCAAAAAATTAAGGAATGCTCTTCATGGGTGATTATTTTGTTCGGCTTGTAGAGGAGTTGGGAGGGGATTTGTTGTTCCATTCAGGCGTGTGACTGTTAGTTCGGAATTGTGTGCGTGAGTGTGTTTAGACTCATGCTGGCTGAGATGTAGCCCTAACGGGTTTAATATCATGGGAAATTCCATCGGCCGATTAAAACTGCGTTTCTCCAAGCTCAGAACTTGTGGCTTGATCGCTTCTGAGTCAGGCGTTGTTAATTAAGACCGATGAAAGCCCTCGATCGCACAATCTTCATACAGTATTCCATAGTTCGTGCTCCGCAGAGCACAGTCCCGGAAAAATCCTACAAAGCCACTGTGTGACGGTTTGAGAGGAATTCGCGGCAACCAATCGTCTTAATCTAATGAAGGGTGTTACTGAGCGGACTCCCAGACGGGACAGCAGCAAAAGGGGCAACAGAACCTCAAAAACAAACACTAACTCTTCACTGAGCACGTTCCAGCTAACACCATGGCTCCAAAGAACACAAAAAATTCCACGTGCTTTGACAATGTCTTTGGTGGTCAATCTAACGAAGCTGCCCGTATGACGCACAAAACGCCCCTTTTCCTCTCCGGCCGAATTTGGTCTCTTAGATCTATACCAGGGTCATAAAATAGCTAAATAGAGATACATGTTTTACAGTAATTTTCATGGAATGCAGGCTCACAAGCATCGCAATATCTAGATCATAAATGCAGTTTTTGAAGCTCTGGAACTGATAATAAAAGTCATTTAAATTCTCATCGGAAAATATTTTACAGCCGGTATGAATGGAGTATATACTTCAAATTGACAATATTTAGTGCTTTATATGATCGGTATTCGGACGTTTCAAGGCATTAAACACGTGAAACCAACATTGTCTCTTATCCTTTTTTATACCTGAAAACGAGACAAATTCCGATGTGTCCTGAGGCCTCTGAAAGGTTCATGTCAATATTTCAATATTTATTTATTTATTTGATTGGTGTTTTATGCTGTATTTAAGAATATTTCACTTATGCGGCGACGGCCAGCAAATATTTGAATACATCTGGTAGCAAATTACAGTAGCACAGTATGGCTACTAATGAAAGATGGATACTAATGAAAGATTAGTCGTTTGGAATGATCTGTGGTGGACAGGAAAGTAATGTGTATGCCCATGGGGAGATCCTGAATCTAGTCGACATTCTGCTGCTGACAGTTACATATACAGACATGTCATCTCCGTGTCACCTCCATGTCACCTCCATGTCACCTCCATGTCACCTCATGCCACCTCCATGTCACCTATATGTCATCTCCATGCCACAATATTACCAGATCAGGAGTCGATTCCACAAAGTCATTTTTGACTGAAGTCAAAATCCAAAACCATTTCACAATGGCTATTTTTTTTAGTGCCGGACGGATAAATTTGGCAAATTTGTCTAAAGACATCATTTATAATATGATCATAATAATTGCTAAGTTTTAAAAATTGTATTTTGAAATTTTGACTTAAGTCAGAAATGGCTTTGTGAAATTGGTCCCAGTTTTAATTGAATTGATCATACTTGTAATAAACCCGCAATATGGATGCTGATAGATGCAGATAGTTATGTATATAAGTGACAAGCCGTGAGCTGCTGGCATCTAATGACATGCATCTCTGTGTCTCTGTGCATCATTCCCTAAAGCTTGGAGGCCACAGTTTTGATGTGATGCACGAATGCTAGTTCCAAGTATTGTGGTTATTTGGCATTTATTAATGCCTGTTGGCAATCTATTATAAAAATGTATATTTATTAATTTACGTTTTCATTCATACATTTATTTCATGTCTTATGCCCTACTCAACGACATTTCATTTACAAGACGGCGGTTAGTGTTGCGTGGTGAGAGGATATATACCGGGCAGACCCGCAGGTTGTTGGAAGACCGTCCCACGCACGACCGAGTAGGAATCCAGCATGAGCTAGGCCTAAACTTAAAACTACCCTTATAAATGAATAGCAAGCAGTACTAACATTATCTCACACAGGGGCATGCACGTTATGCATTTATATGAACAGTTAGAATAAAACCCTGACTGAGGTAAACTGACAACAGGCCGTTTTTCGCCGGTTACCTGTGACCATTTGCCAGCTATCACACTGTCGTTGCTGCTCTGGTTTTACTCTCTATGCGTTCTTTATTATATTAAAATATTGAGATAATTGCCTCTACAATTTGAGCCACTATTTCTTTTCCATTTCTTGAATAAACAAGATGTTCTTCCACCATTCTAGCCTGAAGGTTATATATCCGTCAGTCATATTTAATCAAAACTCGCGTACACCATGATGAAACCATATGCACCTGTTCTTTTATCATGAAAATGTCGATCGTACAATTTTTCTTCACAGAAATTGGAGGTTCAATAATTGAGATAAGATGCACAGTTATTGACAAATAGTCTTATTTTTACAAAAAAAAGTGTGAGAATGACCACAGCGTAACAGCTATACGACGACACTATACGACATAAAGTCCAGACGTTATGTACAAGTGACTCAAGAGAATTACCGGAATTGCCTTAAAAATATAATTTTGGTGAAAAATTTTGTCGTTTTCTCAGTTATAATATAAGGCATCACAATGTCTTACAAATTTTTGTTATAATATTGATTCAAAGCTAAAATAATTTTACAATAGGTGAAATTTAATATATGTTCATAAATTACAAATAAACGTACATTTAAATTATAAAGTGTGATAAAACGATATTCCATCAAACGCCTTCATCCCAAGTTTCTTAAATTTTACAATGGGTATAGTTCTCTTAATTGTTCGTAAATACATGTATAGATGACGTGTCCAGAATTAGTAGCACTTTGCTTTTGTGTCTAATTCTGCTTAGTCCTGGATTAGTGGTGGGATATTCAACGAGTTGAGATCGTTACGTTGATTATATAAACTGTACAGACGCATATCTAGTATCAAGACCAGCAGCCCATCAGGACCGAATTACATAACACTCCTATACTGGCCTAAAATTTGGCCTCCTCACCCTTATCCCACACGTGCGCTATAGCTCCAAGCAAGAGGACGAAAGCGGGAGATGCATAATATTGTCATGAGAGTAACACAGAGCATTGTATATATATACTTTATATACCTACTTGTGTATACCTACTTGTATACACATACTTGTATATATCCACTTGTATATACCTACTTGTACATACCCACTTGTATACACATACTTGTGTATACCTACTTGTATACACATACTTGTATATATCCACTTGTACATACCTACTTGTATACACATACTTGTATATACATACTTGTATATACATACTTGTATATACACACTTGATTACACAAATATAAAACCTAAAATGACAGAGAAAAGGGAAAAACGAGGGAGTGTGTTTGTTTCGTGTATATAAATGTTTTAGGCATCGACAGAAATAACGCTTCGTTTTTGTTTCAGCTATAGCAGCCATTTTCTGATTTTCTCAGACTTTGAAATACTTACATATTATTTATCAGTAAGTTAAACATATTACTTTCTGTCATAGTTTTAATCACAGTTTTAAGGACCGTCACCCACATGGACTCCATGATTGAGAATACAAAGCTGTGGCGCAAAGCAGGTATGGATCTATGAACGTTATACAGTGTTGGTGTCAATAAATCACTTGGTTAGTGAACAATGTAAAACTAATGTTACAGAAATGTTGTCACCTTTTAGAAACTAAATTAAGTGTAACAAATAGGCGTACAGATTTCATAATTAATAGCCATGGTGTTAGGGGCGTGTAAACCCTGACTGAGGTAAATTGACAAGAGGCCGTATTTCACCGGTTGCGTGTGACCAGTTGACAGCGGTCACACTGTCGTCTCTGCTCTGCTTTTTCTCTCTATGCTCTACGTCTTTAATTATATTGTATTCCTGCGTAAACCAGGATTCTGCTGGTGGACTAAGCATCAACAAGATCTGGTCCCTTTGCATTGTTTTAATATGATTGTATGTGATGACAACACTGGATTTTGAGTATGTATAGACCAGTGACGTCAAATAAATTGCAATTAATATCACTGCAATTTCATGTCATAATTCTGCTTAAGCCATAAGTATAAGTTGCTACGATTTATGCGTTTACATGAACAGTCAGAATATAACACTGACTGCTATTATTTAAGCATTTAAGTGAATAGTAATAGGAAAATCCTACCATTTGAGATGAACTGTGAAGAGGCTGCAATTCACTGGTTCATTTAGCATCTATCACACAATTTTCTCTACTCTGGTTTTACTCTGTACACTGTTATTATAGTGTAATGCTGACCTTCGTTTTGGAGACTAATTTAAGTTTCATAATTATTACCTTTGTGTCACCTGATATCAAAAGCTTGACAAATGAGTTTGTTTCATGCTTGCAAGCATAAATTGCTACAAATATATTAATCCCACGAATTTCCAGGGTATTAAGTACTCTGTGCGGTTCACACTGCTCCAATTGTAATGGTACAATCCACACAGCATTGTCATGAATCTACAGTTATTGTTGAGGACAGCTTAACGACCTAATTGCAAATGACCCAGTCTTTTAATATATGCTCTGAAGTGGTGTTCGTGATTCAAAGATTAGGACTGGAACGTACCGTATGCCCTTGTGGTCTGGCCTATATGTGGAGTGTTGTATTTCCAGTGGAATAATTTCTGCCAAGAAACATGACCCCGTCGTGATGGGAAATGTACACAGCTCTTAATGAAGTCAAGTGCTCCCACAACAATCCAAAAGACTGGCTGATCATTTTGCAACTGAATGTCTTCATCAGTAACTTATTTATTCGTTTATGTATTTATTTGCGATAAATAGACGTCATTTGTAATTTGTTCATTTACCTGTCATAGACGTAGAGCCGCCTTGGACACTCGATGTGTAGGCGCGGTGTGTTTAAACATGATTAAAGATGATTAGCGACCATTATATTAATGATCCAGAAGTGATGACCGTGACTCTTGTCATCTAATCTCTTTTTAGAAGTAAAGAAATTTGATCCACAGCACGAATTTTAAATCGGACATCGTCCTAAACTGTGAAAGGAGAAGAAAATTTAAATATCAATTAAATATCATTGAAAAGAGCATGCTTTTCCTCGCAGGTGCATGCCATAAAAAATTCAAGTTGACAAATTATAAATAAAGTCAGCGCCAAAATCCTCTGTGGCCGACTCTTTTGCCTGAGAACTAGTCCTGAAGTCTTCTGTGTTAGGAGGAGAATTGCCGTCGGAAACCGCCGAAGTGCAGTTCGTACATTTCCGGCAGAACTCTTCTTCCCAGAAGGTAGCGAACAGTACAGTTCGTTTTCCCCTTGACTATCGGGAAACCGGAATGTTGGACGTAGGTTCCGAGTTTACACGAACAAGCCGGCAGTTTTAATGAATCTCACTGGCTGAAAGGCAACACACTCCCAGCATAAATTACAGCGTGTTAAAGATGGAGGACTCAATGGCCTCGGAGATTTATGCCAGCTTTGCCGTTTTCAGGCTTTACATGTATGGCGAGGAAAAATGGCAAAATTATGCAGCAGGCACCACCAGATAGAAACAAATGTGCTCATTTCAGCCTATAATGTCATGTTTTTACGTTTTCTTCTCCTTTAAGATGACACCGAAATTCACTAGAGAAAATATCGATTCCAAGCATGTCAGAATCGTCCGCATGTCTTGATGAAAGTTGGTGTCCTTGATCAGTTCAAAACCAAATCCGTACGTAGTCTCAAGCACATTTTGCGCTGATCATTCCGCCACGACCTGATTTCGTGTGAGTTTCGCTTGTTTTCTTAAATATACAGTGAGAATTCTTAATAAGTTTACTGTGACAATAACCCGACGACCCAACCTGCGTTTTATGTGTAAGTGGGGCGACATTCGGACGACCCAAAATGCGTCTTATGTGTAAGTGGGGCGACAAACGCGAGGTTCAGCAATGATCAGAAAGTCAGACTGTACAATAGATTCTGAATAGATTGGGACAACGGCTAGACGATCATGTCAGGCAATTTTGGACTAAATATTACTGCCGTATTTTTTCTGTAATATCCACAAAATCTTGATAATGTCTCAGAAATAGGATAACATGTGTCGCATCTGGCTATATACGGAATATACTGACTGATTATATATACGGAATATACTGACTGATTATATATACGGAATATACTGAGGGATTATATATACGGGATATACTGACTTATTATTTATACGGGATATACTGACTGATTATATATACGGAATATACTGACTGATTATATATACGGAATATACTGACTGATTATATATACGGAATATACTGAGGGATTATATATACGGGGTATACTGACTTATTATTTATACGGGATATACTGACTGATTATATATACGGGATATACTGAGGGATTATATATACGGGATATACTGACTTATTATTTATACGGGATATACTGACTGATTATATATACGGGATATACTGACTGATTATATATACGGGATATACTGACTGATTATTTATACGGGATGTACTGACTGATTATTTATACGGGATGTACTGACTGATTATTTATACGGGATATACTGACTGATTATATATACGGGATGTACTGACTGATTATATATACGGGATATACTGACTGATTATTTATACGGGATGTACTGACTGATTATGTATACGGGATATACTGACTGATTATATATACGGGATATACTGACTGATTATATATACGGGATATACTGACTGATTATTTATGCGGGATGTACTGACTGATTATTTATACGGGATGTACTGACTGATTATGTATACGGGATATACTGACTGATTATTTATGCGGGATGTACTGACTGATTATGTATACGGGATATACTGACTGATTATATATACGGGATATACTGACTTATTATTTATACGGGATATACTGACTTATTATTTATACGGGATGTACTGACTGATTATTTATACGGGATATACTGACTTATTATTTATACGGGATGTACTGAGGGATTATATATACGGGATGTACTGAGGGATTATGTATACGGGATATACTGACTGATTATTTATACGGGATATACTGACTTATTATTTATACGGGATGTACTGACATTATTTATGCGGGATGTACTGACTGATTATTTATACGGGATGTACTGAGGGATTATGTATACGGGATATACTGACTGATTATTTATACGGGATATACTGACTTATTATTTATGCGGGATATACTGACTGATTATATATACAGAATATACTGACTAATTATATATACGGGATATACTGAGGGATTATATATACGGGATATACTGACTTATTATTTATACGGGATATACTGAGGGATTATATATACGGGATATACTGACTTATTATTTATACGGGATATACTGACTGATTATATATACAGAATATACTGACTAATTATATATACGGGATATACTGACTGATTATATATACGGGATATACTGACTGATTATATATACGGGATATACTGACTGATTATATATACGGGATATACTGACTGATTATATATACGGGATGTACTGAGGGATTATGTATACGGGATATACTGATCTCTGCTAAAGCCATGAGCTACTGAGGGGCATTTAATTTGCTGATATTTAAGCATTTACGTGAACAGATAGAATAAAACTCTCACTGAGTTAAGCTGACAAGAGGCCGTATTTCACCGGTTACGTGTGACCATATGCCAGCTATGACACTGCCGTCGGTACTCTGATTTTACTCCCTATGTGCACGTCTTTAATCATCTTTGAACTATGGTATAGATGGGTACATACATGCTATACATGCAATATACTCCTGCTATATTTGGAACAAATCATGGAACAGGTTCCTTGGAAATTGAGCTAGGTCATAGGTCAGATTCACTTCGAGATGGCGCCTCCATATACTTCAGAAAATGGTAATGTACAGCTAACAATGTCCGATTTTCACAGATAACATTATGAAATTCTGCTGATGCTATTTAAATAACGACACATTGCAAACTTGTGACTATTTTAATGACACTTCGAATTAATTTGTATATAAATCATATCTTATGCATCAGAATTATTCTCCTACTGTTATGATATCAATACGTATTTCAAATCAGCTTTAGACTTCTTATAACTTTGGACATTTAGACCAGATATTCCCATACAGTCGTTACAAATGTGTATTCCAGGGTAACAACTACAACGTTGACTTTCAGTTTAAAGTTTAACACAGATCTCCGAACAAACTGCGCGGAGTACCTGTATCACAGAAGGTATAGGCCCATAAGGATCAGCTAGCTGCGGGAAAACGAAATTCTTGACAAGTCATCTATGTATTCCACTTGCTAAATGGTCCACTATTGGTCTTACTTGATTGACCAATACCCGCTTGTAGTTGAACTTCAATTCCAAACTGCTCTGAGGAGCTGATTTATTTGAAGACGTATAGTTTATTTATTTATTTGATTGGTGTTTTACGCCGTACTCAAGAATATTTCACTTATACTACGACGGCCAGAATTATTGTGGGAGGAAACCGGGCACAGTCCGGGGGAAACCCGAAAGACGTATAATTTGATGTGGCTAAATCATTATATATTGTCAAATCGTTGTGAAGTGCATTTGAGTTATGATATCAAGCTGGATTTCACAAAAACTGAAGTGGAGAGTTCTCAGAGAATGAAGTGCGGCTTCTCCTTGCGTAATTTGTATTTACCATGTTATCAATTTTTTTCCGTCGTATCCGTCAAACCGGAAAAATCCAGCGCTTCTAATCGAGCTGGATTCAGTTGCTTTGTTAATGTCTGTTGACATACCGATGGGCCTGTAAAAAGATTCGCGCGCTCAATTTTATAGAATAAACTTGTTCTGGCACTTTTGGGCGAGAGGAAAAAACTGTAGCGTTATCGCACAAATCAGCTGAAGGAGAGAAAGGGAATGATTTGGCAATGTCATCCGGGGAACTTGCTTGCCAGTCAATCACGCGCTCTCTCTGTCAGCTAATTGACTGCGTAATCTTCGCGTTGATGGATTAGCAGAACAAGTTATTGGCAGTTGTCTGGTCCACTGCGCGGAGAGCGGACTGATGCTTTCCAGTACACGACAGACTATCAAAGGGAATCGTGTCAGAATTATAACACGATGAAATGAGAGAGCAAAAGGTTAAGACGTCTCACCCCATATCTTGCACAATTTTCGAGACGGGTTTCGTTTTACTTTGTAAAAGCAATTCTTGCAAAACATGTTACATTCGAGGAAAAAAAAAACAGCTTTAGTATTGAAAGCATGGAATCAAACCTTTCAATTCACAATCAAAAAAGCGCTGGATGAGACCAACCACCGCTTCAGTGGAAATAAATTACATATTTCTAAAAAAAATAGTGACGAAAATTTCTGAATTGGAAGTACCAATTAATATAAAGTCTGAATATCAGCTGATTAGAATGTATCTCTATGGTTACAAAAAACTGGACTGGTAAGATTTCCGTCAAATAGCTGCCAAACAGCTGAGATGAGTTGTAGATTCAAAATATTTAGATATTGACTTCCGACGGACTATTTTTTTCCTTTATATTCTTACACGTTCTTTGCATCCATATATGCGTACTATATTTCTTTTAGAGAGTCGGCTATATCCAGCTGTCTGTAAAATCAGTCACACTCGCTACCAGAATTGCCTTGAAGGTCTACACATTGATAGGTTGGTAGTCCACATTCTCCCACAGAAAATCAAGTCAGAACACTTTTTCTAATTCATAATATTAAACGGCGTAAGCTCAGTTTCGACGCCAAGAACTCATTGCCTCGGGTGACGTCATAATTATTCAAAAACAGGTGGCATGCAGGGGAATGGGCGTGGAGAGTAATTTGTCCTGCAACTGTTGCGCCAACATGGGGTAGGAACGAACTCCACGCGGTAACACACCTACACTACACACTCAGCAAATAGACTATACTGTCATTTATAACAAAATTTCCCAACACCCAGCCTTAAAACCATACTACCGTGAGATCATATACTACAACAGATAAAAAAAAACAGCAGATAAAATATTCATTAATGAAAGTTATATTATACTAAAACGTGGAAACAATTTCAAATATGGCAGTGTCAAAAACAGGGCTTACAGTAAAATCGATAGCAGTTTAAGTAACTTGTGTCGCCCTCCGTCAAAACATGATGAGCTCCGCCCAATATCCAGCATGCTACTTGTCTTTAAATAATTTTGACGTCACTGGAGGCAACCAGTTCTTGTCGTTGAAACCGAACCTATGGACTTTAACATTAAAAACTTCATTTTCCTTGCAATAATTTGAACTTCAAGCATATCAATGTGTAGAGCTTGTGTTGTTACGTGTCACTGACTTAAGGCAATTTTGGCACCGAGGATGTCTGATTTTACAGGCAGCTGAACATAGGCTAGAGATGCAAAACTTTGCTGTAACGAAAACTGTCAGAATGTGAATTTTGAAAATGTCAAAATCTGGATAAAAACTAAAATTCACTTATTTCTCTGTGTGGCGTGGTTTTAAAAAGCAGATTCATTTATTCATTTTTTTTTTCATAAATTATTTGGATGACTTGCAGGTGCAGAAAACCATGGTCGTTTGGCGATGACTTGGCTGAAATATGCTGTAAGGAATCATTCCGTCGCCGTCCATTTAAAATCCGGAAGCTTACGTAGATTTTACAGACATGCGCTCTTATCGTCTGTAGGTTAACTATCCTGCTAAGACAGAAATTGTACAAGATGTGTACAAGTTTATATATCTAAGGAAATTTCTTGCAGATACGAGGAATGTGTTGGCAGTCTAACAGACTCACAAATGTCCTGTATGGACAACCTTTTGCGATTCAAAGTTAATGGCTTAGCAAAATAAATGAAGAAATGTAATCTAGAGAAGACAATTCTGTTAAAATTGTTAGACGTATAAGAACTCGATCGACAGGGTTTATATGGAGAAATAAGCACACTGCATGCTAAGGCGCTTCAAGATTCGATTTTGACACTTGTCGTAAAAGCACCGGAGTTAATTTTCTTCCTTTTCTCCATTTCTATGGAAACCATCTAATAAATTGACGATTTTGACGTTTCTAGTGCCAGATGTTTTTCAAAGAGTCCTCAGGGAGCGGTCAGATTTCAAAATTTACCCACATCTTAAGTTTTCCTCATTTGAACCTCGCCAGCGGAGAAGCTCGGCGAAACTGTAGCTAACATTAATTTCATAAAGACTTGATAACGGGTGGAACTTGATAGCCTCTGAGGGGACAGGCAACTTGCCACTTCATCGAAACTGTGTTTGGTTTCTGTAACTTTACTGCTATTTTATGACACGATAAATCGACAAATCTCGTGCTAGCACTTTCACTTCATGTCCGAGAAGAAGCTACAATTTCTGACGCAATTCCGGAAATAGAGAGACGGCTATTCCACATTTCAGTATGTACCGAAATCACAACGTAGCCGCACTGCTTAGTTAGAGACAGGACGCTACTTTCAGGTAAATACGTTCAGAAAATTCTCTGCACCTGAAAGGACTTATCAATTTTCAGAAATCTGTAATTTCTTATATCTTAGAAAAATTTGTACACCGCAGCACTGATATTCTTACTTAACACGCATGGGTACACGTTTTTTAAGAATTTGTTAATCCTCTCAATCTATGCGTGGACACAGACATTCGTATACCAGCGGTCAACCGATAAGGACGTTCTAGATCAATAATACCAAGGCCAATTCCCACAAACTACGTACAACACCAACCACCAAAGAACTAAGAACTATATGTGCGAAAATAGGGCGGAATCATGCACAGAGAAGCAGTCAACAGTTTTCATTGAAGTTGGAAAGACGCAAGGAATTGTCTGTGCGACTGCGGGAAATCAGTACAGGCATTATATGCTAGAGCTGAAAAAGGCGACTTAATAATATTTACAAATTAAAAAAAAACAATCCATTGGAATTGCATAAATAATGTTAGTGCATATATATAGAGAGAGCTGATATAGTGACATATTCTTCAGTACGGCGTAAAACTCCAAGCAAAAAAATAATAAATATAGCTGATATATGGTTACAAACAAGATATAGTTTCCGACTGCGGTCTTAAGTGAGGAGGTTTGTCAGGAACCTGGCGAAGGTCGGTTGTTAACCCCACACATAAACCGTACCGCCGTCAAAAATTCTTAAGTTGAGTACCAATGAAATAAATAAATACATTTCTGTGAAGATTGAACATTGTATCGATGATTTTTCTTTTTGAACATGAACGAGTATCTTCAGCTTGAAAAACATTCGTTTGAATTATATTGGATGTATAATCAAGAAGGCAATACGAAGTTTATCTGATGATCGACAAGAATTATGTTTTTCTTATGAAAATAACAATAGAGCAAAAAATTGTGAAATAACTTCACAATTGCGGTCAAAGATTCCACATGACAAGAAAATAATCACTGAGAGTCAATTCTACAAATAAATGAAACAATTTAGTTTGGGTAATTATTTCCATTCACGGCTTCAATAAATTCCGAAATTGGTTACCGTTCGAGAATTATTAAAAAGCTGCAAATATTTGATGGGGAAAAGAGACACCGTATTAACTGCTAGCATTTAATTGAATGCCAGGGAAAATTGGGGTATAGACATTTAATCGCGCATCGACTGACTTTGACTCAAGGGGAGACGATTATTAGGTTTGTGCAAAGTCCCTTGGTGAATTACGGGTCGTGGAATTGGTTTGAAACCGCTCAGATTTTATCAAATGGCTTTAATCTAGTAGTCCAGAGCGACCGGGAAAATCCTGTTCATTCGAGTCGAGCCTTTACAGACCCGCAAGATATTTGAAGACTATAACTGACTGAGACAAGACAGACTTACCGAATTCCCAGTAAGGGATGAATCCAGCTTGCGGGACTGAAATATGGGCCATTTTCTCTCGAATATATATCTTCTGCTGAGGCAGTAAGCAATATAGCAATAGTTAAAATCCATCCTTAATTCACTTTCCCTTTAGCCATTTTCCTCTGGATTCCCTGAAATGTTATAACACCGTAATTCCATTAAGAGCATACGTTTGTTTGTATAGCTGGAACACTCGCGCGTGAAATCCACGCGTGCATCGCGTGCGAGCGCCGGCTCATGTAGAATGCAAGCACGACGGACCGAGACTGATTACTGTGAAATCGTCTCCTTTATACAGAAAGCCTTGTAGGTATTGGTTAATTGTCTACTGCACTTTTTGCGTGTCCAGGCTACATGGACCTATATACTAAAAACTCTATGGTATAGGCCAACATCTTGTACAGAATGACAGCAGAAGTGGTTTTGTTAACATCACGTAGTCTATAAGCTTATACCAAATTCTATCCAGTTGCTGCAGTGCAGTAAATTTGGGGTTGTTAATGCATTGGTTTATTCTACATGCCGTATGAACAAAGTCTTCATAAAAAGTCTTTCTCTTAAAATATTCGTATTGGTTGATTTTCGTGCCAAATGTCTATTTCTAGATACCATTCTGTGGTCTTTACTAGTATTTTATGCACAAGTTTGTCATACACCCTGATAGTGTATACCTTTTCTTTTTGGCAACAAACGAAGTCTGCCCTACAAATGGTCATTGGAAACCTTGGCAACTTGCGTCTGATGCCGAAAATCCTCTGATATTTTTTTTTGCCAAGCACTAAGAAAAGATTGAATTGTTATTTCAAACACAGGCTCTGCCAAGAATGGCTTTGTTACGGGTAAATATCAAGTCTTGGCGTCCTGAAAGTGGAAAGGCACGTCACTCGTTGCATTACAATGTATTTATTCTGACAGTACCATATACAAGACGACCAAAATAGAAATCCTTTGACTAAGCGTGTTGCGTGGTGGGGTTATTGAATTGCAGGGATATGTCCTGTATTAACACAATAACTATTGAAGATTTCACTGTGTGTATGTATTCTGGTTAGCTACGGTTCTAGGTAACGTGTAATTTGCTACTATTTTAGCGGTGACTTTTAATTGGACAAATTTGCCAAGTGGCCGTATTTCACCGGTCACGTGTCGTCGCTGCTCTGGTTTTACTATCTATGCTGTGAGTCTTTCTTTTTACTGTCGTCGTCATATCACTGAAAATTGCTAAGTGAAATTCATTTTCATTATAATTGCATGCATAAATTCTACTGCAAAAAGTGCTTTAGTGGTTGAAAAAGTTGAAGATTAAAATTTATTGTACTGTATGCTTCGCTTGACAACATGCCTGTGCTGATGTGAGGTGCCCTTTTGTGCTGATGTGAGGTGTCCTTTTGTGCTGATGTGAGGTGTCCTTTTGTGTTGATGTGAGGTGTCCTTTTGTGCTGATGTGAGGTGTCCTTTTGTGTTGATGTAAGGTGCCCTTTTGTGCTGATGTGAGTGTCCTTTTGTGTTGATGTGAGGCGCCCTTTTGTGTTGATGTGAGGTGCCCTTTTGTGCTGATGTGAGGTGTCCTTTTGTGCTGATGTGAGGTGCCCTTTTTCCAGTAACCCATTTCCAGTTCTTTGAGTACAACATAACCGGCACGAGTACTGTCTATTTCTTTATTACGGTAGGTATTCAAAATATTTTTACGGTCTTGTATCAGTGGATTAAAATGTAGTTTCTTCAGAATCTTCTTTAATACAGCCTTTTAAATACAAGTCATATATGGGTGGAATTCTTAAAACGTTAAACCACTAAATCCTTCACAGTGAATTATTATCTGTTTTTTGGAAGGTCAAATACCGGTATGTTATCATACCTGTGTAAATAAGGTAAAAATGCTACCATTATAAGCATTTTTGTTCACATGTAGTGTTGAAATTTTAACAGATCCCAGTAAAGGTATAATGAACTTGCTATTAGGCCTATATCTTAGATGTTTAGCAACACCAGAAAAACAATTCTTTCAAAGTAGATATTCTCTCAGTATAAGATGGTAAACGTGGATATTGTCGCTGTTTTTAAGCACAAGGTAAAGCACTAACCTATGTCCAGTATTATGACATTATTTACTTACACGAAGGGAATGTGAGTTTTATGGGTGGTGGAAAGCAAGCACCTACTCTGTTCAGTCGCTATATAGTCGCTATAATCACATCCACTTCTTCATTTCTTCACTCGCGTGTATTCTGCGAGGTGAAGTCGGTTATTTAGGCCGAAATAAATAAATAAATATATAAATAAATCTTTAGAAGCGAAGACGTAGTTAGGCTGGCTTGGATTGTGCAGGTGAACTCCTTATTAAGGCAAACCGTCACGTGAATGAATATGTGACTGCATAGCACCCTGCACAGGTTTGACAAAATAAACATGTAAGATAAATTTGCTGTTAATTCATGCAATTTCGTTATTCATTATAAAATGCCCGAAATGTGATTGTCATTAAACGTGACATGTCTCAAAATGTGGCAAAAAGCCCAATATCCGAAATGTTGCTGTTTTGGAATGGCAGGATTGCAGGAACTCGTTGCTTATATCTTCGAACCTTTGGCAGTATTTTATGCATTTACTCAGTAAATGCATAAAATAACAGTGGAATTAGCCAAGAAACAACAATTTAACCGCCAATTAAGTAAAGCAATTCATTACCTGACGAAGATTTATACTTAAAAAGAAAAGACTTTTTTCAAGCAAAGCACAGCTTTTGTACGTCCCTCGCAGGATGTTTCATGGGTTCCCTTGGGGAAAATTGGTTTGTTAGTCGGCCGTTAACTCCAGAAGAAATGAAGGACAGTTGAAGCCTTGGCTCCAATGCCTCGCAGTCCAATGCCAGTTAATAATAAGTTTTCGACATTTCCATGGATGGTAACCTTTGGTGATTTAGTGCCACGATAACTTCGAAAACTTCTCGAATGCGGATCATGGAGAAATGGCTTCGTGAACAGCGGAGAGAGAGAGAGAGAAAAAAAGTATTTCTAGAAAAGTTGATTGCCACTTTTGTGCTGGGAGCCAAATTGACGTCAGGACGTGCCTGAAAGACGAAGTAGCAAGATGGCCGCCGAAATGGAGCCGAACTGGTGAACTTGAGGCCAGCAATTTATACCAGAGTACCATATATAACCTCGGGGTTTTGACAGCATCAAGTCCCGCGGAACGCAAACAGTTTTGTATCCACAAGAAAACATCGAGGGGCGGAGAAAGCGAAATTGCGGACCGCCGAGAAAGCCAAATTCTCAAACCGATCGATACAAGAAAGCGATTTCTTGCCGGAATTAAGTATCGTGCCCACTTTTACTCAGTCCGAAAAGTTCCGCACAGGAAGCACAGTCTTTGATTGCACGGATTTTGTATATACAGGGGTAGCCTTCCATGCAGGGGGCTATAATACTCAATCCCTATGACTGGTCACTGGAGAAGAATAATGCTTTAACGTGAAAATGCTTGCTTGTACGCGGTGCTGGAAAAATAAGCTACTGTCAAACGCAATAAATGTAAAACACGCAATTTGACAAGAAATAAAATCAAGATTTATACACGGTTTTAAAAAAGTACATATTAAGTATGAAGTTACATGCTAGTTAGATATTAAAACTTTTCCAATTTATTCTTGAAGATTACCCATTATCCATCATGCATTTACTACCTTGTATGCTGTGATGCTAATGTTGTCTGTCTTCCATCGATGCCATGTATGTAAATACATGTATATACAATTGCCAGAGAGGATTGGGAATCGTGGAGGTAGAACTGTGTGGCCACCAAAAGGTCAGTCTTCGAAGATTGTGGTTTCCAATTTTCGATTTTATGCACATATAAAATGTCCGCAGTTTGAGGGTGTCTAAAGACAAAAGATTTATTTCTTATTTAAGGTGTCTTTACATACAATGTAAGAAGGCTCTGTACTAAGTGACCTGGGGGCAATTCCACAATGCGGTTTCTGACATGTCAAAATATAAAAACTCTTTAATGCGATGCTTATTTTTTGATATTGGAAGGCGAAATTTAGTCACATTCGTCTTAAGATAACACTGACGAGTCGGCAAAAATTTCTAGTTCTAAAGCCCCAAAATAAGCTTGAAGATCGTATTTAAAAATTTGCACTTTAGTCAGAAATGGCTTCGAATCAGCCACTGAAACAGTTGCCGACCTCGTACAGCTACGGTGTTTTACGTGTCAACTAACAGTGAATGGTGGTATGTCAGGAGTAGACTGGTGCCAAGATACATCCAGGCGAATGAATTCGTCCCCTCAGATAAGCAGCATGCGTGGCCTGGTACAAGACACGGAAGTACATTACATGTATATTCCAAGGACAAAAAGGAGGGTGGGGGTGGGGTGTGTGGGGGGTGTGGGGGGTGGGTGTGTGGGGGTGGGGGTGTAGCACAGATCTGCGGATAATATGTAAAAACCTGTAGCTTCTGTCAGATTCTCTTATCCATTGGTATCATGGATTTAGAGTAATTGACAACCTAGATATTGATGCATGGTGGCTATGAATGCGTAAATACATGATTGTGTCGTGGTATACATAAACCAGTATATATCCGTTTTGAATACGCCTCATTCATCACTTCTGTATCCAAGGTTTATAACGATACATTTCAAATGCGTGCTTTGTTGGAATCCGAAGCCTAATGGATCAGCTATGTGTTAAGTGTCCGATAGGCAGAGTTACAGGGTACAGCTATTCCCAATCCTTTGTTTTTAGCCAGGGTCGTAATATGGTAAATTTGGCAAATTTGTATCGTAACAAATATTTCCTCTTTTCCTCTGTCCGCGAATAATTAAGGAATTCAAACTTTCACTGTGTTTTAAAGTTAATTTGATATTTACTTCTGATAAAAATCTTGGATGCGAATTGAAACATATACGGTGTCATGAACAATTTCAATTGTAATTCATAAATATCACCTCAAAAAATTTCCTGTCTTTTGTGTGCACAGCCAATTGCCCATAGCAAGCTTGGATTATAAGAAACTTACCATATACGACGACCTTATAATTACATTGTAAAGGATACTCCATGACTAAAGTAGTTTGGCAGACATGCAGATTGATGACACAGTCTTTATTGTTTCCAAAAAAAGATTTAGAAATACCATGTGGAGGACTCCAGTTAAAGCGGAATAAATGGAAATTCCTGTTTTAGGTACACCGTAAAAACTATTCCCTGGTTTCTGATGGTTCCGGTTTTCATCTTTAGTTTGCGGCGACTTACATTTACATTTGATTACAGGAGAATGTTTATATACTGATTGAATGATTGAATGGTTATGGTTTAAGGGCACATCGGCAAAGTTCTAGCCATACTGTCACGATTTCTCCTACTATGTGAAAAATTACAACCACAGCCTTAACCGTATGCCGTTGCCTTACAAACGTCTGATACATCATTTTTATTCATTTCATTTCATTTCATTTTATTAGTTGTTATATAGTTGTTATTCATTGTTATGTAGATATAACAGGAGTATACAGACACATATATGATAGCTTTGGCTGTAGTAAAATTCCGAAGAACTTGTTCTCTCTCAAAATCAGGAAACATTGATAACTGCATGCAATTAAAGAACATGAATAATTCTGATGTGCAACAAGAGGGACGACTACAAAGCAACGTTTCAGTTTTAGACACGAGACTACAACTTGTGAAATACTTGCATATAGTATAACCGTACACATGAACAAAGATCGGGTGTTACGGTTTTTACATAACAATATCACAATGTTTATCACAATCGCATCAACTATGTGTGACAATTGCATTAAACTTCTGACACTATCCTTCAAAGCCCTGTAGTTGAATCACATAGTGGATTTCTTAATTAGCATTGAGAAGTTAAAATGCTTGATTGTCTTCCAGGGCTGTGGTATAGGCCCATATGTATACACTACAGTCCTTGGCATGGCATTTTTAAAACAATTGTGAGTTGCGGATTGCTTCGAAATGCCTCATATACAGGAATGAATGGAATGTCAGTATTATGCTATTCTGATATGGTTATTCAGTAGGTATAGTCAAGTATGACCAATCCATTGGCTGCATCATTTTCTGGAAAGTGCTAAGTAACGCAGCAGATATGCGAAAACATTTGGCATGTGAAAAACTGCGACTTCGGAATCCTTGGTTATTTGTATCCAAGTTGGTGATGATTTAGAGGAATGTGGGCTGGTGTCAGAAAGACTAAGGGTAATATCTGTCCGCCTGACGGATTCTCTTCTCACTCCGGCCTGGATCGCAAACTTTCCCCGGTTTATTATAGGACTACTCGTCAATCCAGAGAGCGACAGATCAACGGCCGTTATAGAGACCAATGAATCATGGCCGGCTAGGCAAATCGGCCCGATATATTTGACTTGGTGTCTCGGACGAAATTTCTGATTTCCATGTTTGATTAGGTTTCCGATGGGGCTGTATTAAACTTATAGCGGCCATCACAAATCATCGTGGATAGGGAGTGTGTCGAGTCAGCCCAGGCAGGCTCCGACGCTGCCAATTGACAAATGAAATTAGGGTGGAATGTTTGATTTACGCCCGGCCGCAGGACATGATGTGATAGAGCAAAGCGGACGATCTTGGCTTGAACTCGAGTTGTCCAGGGCGGAGCCGTATTGATCGGAAAGAAACTTTGACGGAGCGCATCGCGAGATTAAAACGGCCCGGGTCATTTCCACTACATGGAACGCCGCGAGGCTAAAGCAATTATTCAATTTGTTTGTTGCGGAATGCCGGCGGACTATCCAAACTAATCACATGTTACGCCAGTTTTAAATTGCTCCGTTCGAATGAATAGATCCGAGTTAAACTGCGCATCTCAGCCCTGGCAATTACGTCGACATTGTATCCTGAAAACGACGCCATTCATCAAACTCGATTCGTTCTCTTGGCATATAATGGTGTGTAATTTGGTTTGTGTATCAGCAGAACACGGAAAAACTTTGAGCCCACCTCATTTCGGACTTTGAAATGGGCTTGGTCTGGAGAATGTAAATCTAATTTCTGGCCAGCGACTATCCCCGCAGCCAGGTGGCGCTGTTATACCAAGGGAGTTAATCTGGGTGACCAATCTTTCCGGACCGGGACGCTGGCGATAGTGTCAAACAAGGAAATAAATCGAAACTCGCTCTGGCATGATAAATGACGTTGAAATGTGCCACAGATGAAATAACTTCTCCAGAAATGGACGGTTTTTACATACTTGGCTCGAAGGCGGGGAAAAACAGCTTAATGTCCTCTGATGTTTATTAGTTTTGCTGATGGAAAAAGGAAAATTTGTATTCTTATCTGTTGACTGCGATATTAACTTCCTCCTAGATGAACCGCGATAAGCAAGAGTTTGTGATACGCTGTGCATTTTTTCTCTCTTTGACGCCAAACTTAGTCTTCAGCTCAGAGGACCGTGGCTCTGTATTGCGGGTGGCCTATTGTTATCACGGCTCGCAATATACGAATCGATTTTTAGAAGTAATTCAGGATGTTCATTTTAGTGTGAAGGATCTTCAATGAAAATGAAAAAAAAACACAGTTCTTGTCCTAGTGTTCGTTCTTTTGCCTTGCACGTCATTACCGAGTGATATTTGGAACATTTTACGCGCTTAAATGGATTTTCTGAGAAATTTAACGATTATTATCTTTTTTTAGGATATCCCATGCCTTATGTCTACTTTTCCATGATGTGTGATTTCTACATATTAAACCGTTTCTAGTATACGGCGTTCCTTCGTCATGGCGACTAACCGATTCACAGATGACACGAAACGCAGATGTCAGCGATTTCCCGCACCAACTGATTCAGTGACGTCATCAATACGAGATCATGTTAAAACTACGTCACAAGCACTGAGGACCACACAAATTCACAGCACGGCGTCATCACAATTATCGAAGGAAATGAAACAAACTTCCTTGAGCAGTGGAATGAAAAGCGAAAAGCGGACTTCAACCTCGTCAGACAGTTCTCATCATCAACTTAAAATGTCCCAACGATGCGAGACAACCTCGAAAATATCGCCGAATGTTG
Organism: Liolophura sinensis; assembly: GCF_032854445.1. Classification (NCBI taxonomy): domain Eukaryota; kingdom Metazoa; phylum Mollusca; class Polyplacophora; order Chitonida; family Chitonidae; genus Liolophura; species Liolophura sinensis. Next base: position 1,081,493 of record NC_088304.1, read on the forward strand.
ACCTCAAAAAACAATGTGAGCAATCGTTATGTGCTTCAAGGACTCCCACCACAAAAATGAACCAATCGTTGGTGTCTTTAAAAACAATACAAAGTCGCAAAACCTCTATGGACAAAACCAGCAAATCAACGATTACGTCATCCAAAAGCAGTCATTCATCAACGACTGAGGTACAACAGTCAATTGTACAGACCGTGAACCGTCGCTCTGCGCAAACTCCAGCCGACAGCTTTGGTAAAACGACTGTAAAAGTCACTTCCTCAACCATGGACAGAACTGCACCGTCTCCATTGACGAATCGGTCTTCCTGTCCAACAGCTTGTCAAAGTAATACTCTCGTTAGAACTGTTAAAAGAACTTGAAAGATGATTCATTCTTTGATGGATTGGCCCAGTTGAACGTAAAATTTAAAAATTTTTGGACCGAACTACATTAAGCTGGGGATGTTTTCAATTTAGAGTGCACAAATACAACTACCATAGCATATAGCCATGGTGTTTACTGTGGGAAGACATGGCTGAAGAACTCATTATGTTTTAGAAATTTTGTTTTCAAAGTAGAACATTACTGTGTTCTTGCATAAACCAGAATTCTGCTGGTGAACTCAGCATCCGTGTGCTATAGTCATTTTGCCTTGCTCTTTTATTTATCCTGTACCCTTTAATATGCATGTTGATCTTCAGCTATGATACTAAAACAATGTTGGTCTACAGCTATGATATTCAAATAATGTTGGTCTACAGGTGTGATATTGAAACAATGTTGATCTACAGCTATGATTTTTAAACAATATTAGTCTACAGCTATGATATTGAAACAATATTGAGTTGGTCTACAGCTTTGGTCCATAGCTATGATATTGATTTTTATTTATTTATTTGATTGGTGTTTTACACAGTACTCAAGAATATTTCACTTATACGACGGCGGCCAGCATTATGGTGGGAGGAAACCGGGCACAGCCCGGGGGAAACCCACGACCATCCGCAGGTTGAACTCACAGCGACCGCATTGGTGAGAGGCTTCTGGGTCATTACGCTGCGCTAGCGCGCTAACCGACTGAGCCACACAGGCCCCACTATGATATTGTTAGTGTACAGCTATGATACTGTTACATTGTTAGTGTACAGCTATGATACTTTTACACTGTTTGTCTGCATCTATGATACTGTGACATGGCTGATCAAGAGCTGTAGTACTATAACAATATAGGTCTACAACTATAATATCGTGACACTGTTGGGCTATAGACATGCTGTTATAACAATGTTAATGTACAGTTACATGTTATTGTAACACTGTTAGTTCACAGCTATAATATTGTAACAATACTGGTGTACAACTATAATATTCTAATATTGTATTAATATAGCTATAATATCTCAACAGTGTTTGCCTAAAACTATGATATTGTAACAATATTGCGTTCTTCAGCTATGTTTCATTTCGTGAATGTTGTTGAAAGCGCCGTTTCGTATTTGTGTGATAATTTCGCTTCAACGCTTCTCAGGGCTGCATGTGTAAATATACCGTGTCAGGGAGCCATTATGTGTTGGCATTATGTTAATATTATCATAATTTTAACATAATCTTAACATAACCAGATCACGTTAAAATCGATCGGGACACGGTATTTGCATAACTTCGATAAAGATGAAGATTCCCCTATTGACACTGAAAATATTGAAAAAAATGGTTCTGTTTTACTGTCTTTCATCATCTATCTAAAGCTGTTGACATTTTCGCATCTTTGCATATATAAACTTATTTAGGGAGTTTAGACTTTTTCTAAAAAAATTTTGATGTAGTGGTTGTAACGGAACAACATGATTCCTCTTCGGTTTGTGCCGCAGACAAAAAAACAATATCGGCCGATTAACTCTGGGCAATTAAGTACATCATGACAAACAAACTCAAGTGGCACATTTTCATTTTAATATCCTGTGAAAGCTAAATGAAATCATGGCAACAAAGGTCAAATTTTGTAGGTAAAAAAAATCCATTTGTGAATCATTAAATCATATGAATTTGTTTGATCAGTAAATGATTACAAATTCGAAAATGATTGTAGCATTTGATTCATTTTTATGGCAATTACGTTTATGCTTCGTATATTTCTCATTTATACCATTCCCATTGGGTACACAATCTCGCTGGTATAGCGGTGGGATTCAATAGGCACTCTACTGCCAGTCACTTTTCATGAAAAAAAAAACTCGTATTTTTTATCTGAAGTTCTCCATGCTTAGATGCAACTTCCAACATCAGGTTAAATATAGTAATCATTTTTAAATTTCTTAATTTTTTAATTCCATAACCAATTCCACAAGAGATTTGTAAACTGAAAATGTTGTCATTTTAATGTCAAAATTAAGACTTTTAGGTGCATCTTGCGTTCCCCACTGTGATGATATTTCTGTTTTTATTGTTAAAATGTAAAAGTTTGGTTTTCTAACATCGTACAACTTGTAAATTATCATTACGCAGATGTGTTCATGACACTCACATTTTTCCAGCATTTACCATATTAGTATATATTATTTTATTTAACATTTGCGTTTATAGAGTGTACATTGAATGTTGCCTGGAAATGTTCTATTGTATATGAATACTTTGTCAATAACACTAATACTATATACAGAAATATAGAATTTATACAGAATTATATATATATATATATATATATATATATATATATATATATATATATATATATATATATATATATATATATATATATATATATATATATATTTGAAAAAATAGAGAAAGATCCCCTGGTGAGGAGCATTTACATAGGAAAAAAAAAAATAATAAAACGCCTTCTTAACTTTCTACATTCTGTTATATTCCAACTGCAGTTTTAAACTTCATGTTATTTTCAAGGTATTTTATTACATATATATATATATATATATATATATATATATATATATATATATATATATATCATATATATATATATATATACCTGTATATATATATATACACATATACCTCTATATATATATACACAGTACATACTGTACTGTAACCCTATATAGTTTATTGTGCTGTTAACCTTCGTCCTCATCATTTGAAAAAATAGTTCCTCATGTAAATGCTTATAGATTGTAATTGTGGCGCAATTTCAAGAATAAAAATTGTACAGAATAATCCACCATACAATTCATGATTGCTGAAAATCACGGAATATTTAAGGGGATTAAAACACGAAATATAGATCAATTGAAGAAATAAGATTTGTGGAGAATTTGATTTCAAGACGGCAAATTATCTTTTTTATACCCCAAATTCGTCTTTCGCGCAAGCACTCTATCAGTTTATAAAAGCACTAAAAACTGACAATATATTTCTACATACAGCCATCGATAATGGTATCACCACACGTGAATATCGATCAATGAAGATCTAATCAAATCTGGGTGATAAAATTTATGGTTGGATGCTACAGGGCAGAACATAAATCACAATAATTACTTTATATTTGAGTAAAAAATGAAACTCTTTAAGAAGGGATGTTTGTCTCTTACGAATTACGTAAATTCAACAGTTTCGCTCGAAGTTTCAGACTTACTCAAGCAGAGATTTATACAAGTTACATTTTAGGTGAATATTTTTATATTTCTTAATATCTTAATTCCACAACCAATTCCACAAGAGATTTTTAAACTGAAAATGTTGTAATTTTAATGTCAAAATTAAGGCTTTTAGGTGCATGTTGCGTTCCCCACTGTGATGATATTTCTTTTTTTTTTATTGTTAAAATGTTGAAGTTTGGTTTTCTAACATTGTACAACTTGTAAACTATCATTACGCAGTAAATTCAACAGTTGGCGCTCAAAGTTTCAGACTTAATCATGCAGAGATTTATTCTGAGATTTATTTAGGTCAATATTTTTAATAAATGTCTCCGCATTTCCTGTTTGGGCAAATTCCCACTGTGTCAAATTTGACATATCAGACATTATAGCATACCGGTACATGTCAATCCAAGTCGGTTACTGCCAGACCCATTTCCGAAATAATGGAACGTATGGTCCTGGAACGATTTGATGAGTAATATGCACTACAACACAGAAATGTGTGTGTGTTTTGTTTTTTTTTTTTGTTTTTTGTTTTTTGCGATTATCGTCATATCGTTGTTATTTGTATGACGAAAAATAAAAGAATATCAGATATGAAGCTTAGATTTAATGCTTACTACAATAGACGGTCGAGGATGTATAAGTACATTGGCTTGCATAAATTTACGACCAAACAGACCACAACATAAAAGTAAGACATCTCCAAAGGCCTCCAGAAGCAGTTTTCCGCAAGGTTTTCCTGTAACAGTTGTGTACGGCCTCAATTTGCACGATCACGTGATCATTCAAGATTTCCTTCTCAACCCCAGAACTCACGACGGACATTTCCAACAACTTCCGGAAAAAGTAAAAATATCCCCTGGTTTGTCTGTTCATTCTTATTTCTGGGTCGTGCAGTCAAAACTGACGCTCATTAGATGGCGGAAGTTTAAGTTGTGAAAAGTATAGCCACGAACCAAAGTAAAGTACTGAAAAAATTGCCTCGTTCAAAATTGGTAACATATGTTCTGTAGACTGAACAACAAGAAATCCAGTAATCCTGTACCACACCAACATGCAAGCTTAACATATATTTTTTCAAAGCGGTAATAATTTGATTTTGATGTACCGTTCACACGACGTACTTCAAACACACAATACACAGGCAAATCACAGGGTGAAGTAAGCTGAACCATAATTAGTGGTGTCTTGTCATCGAATAAAGGTGAAAATATGACACCGTGATATATTCATTGTTGTTTTATTTTTATCAGGTTTTCTTTTTTTGTTAACTGTTTTTGACAACGCTTAAATCTTATCATTTATACGATCTGTGTGGCTGCATAATAACACACAAAGTTGTGATTCTGAAGTGAAGTGAAGTGCTGGAGACCATTTATGAAGGGGTACGTATTTGTAGACATTATATATTCGACAATCCTACTTGGTGTCAGTTAAACTGGGGTAAGTACCTGAAGAGGAGCTGTCGATTGTGTCTGATCGAATTCTACTGTTCCCACAGGATGCAGGACAAGTAGGGGATCCCGTGTGTGGCTGACGTTCTGAACTTCGGATGAACTTGACACGTGATAAACCAAGATGCAGGCTTAAAATGGACAACAAAAATACTGTGCACGCCTGATGATGAGTCCACGGGTCGTAAAAGAACGAGTAATACTTATCCGCAGAGAGAATCCTATTTATACATTTTCCAAAAAGGATTATGGTTCTACATGGCCAAAATGTCATTACAAGGAATACACATTCTGTAAACGTTTGGAGAATAAGACCTGAATTTGTCTTTGATAACTGTTGTGAGCAAATATGTATTATGTTATAATATTCAATACCAGCGATGTCTAATAAATTGCTATTAACACCACTGCATTTTCCCTTAGCCAGTTCTGCCTAACCTTTGGTGCTTGGGATGAAGGCGGGAGGGGGGTGGGGTGGTGGGAGGGGACGGAGGTGGTTGCTGTCGCTACTATATAAGCATTTACATGAACAGTTGGAGTAAATCCCGCACTGAAGTAAACTTACAAGAGGCCGTATTTCACCGGTTACGTGACCATTTGCCAACTATCACGCTGTCGTCGCTGCTCTGGTCGCACTTGCTATGCTGTACGGCTATCACGCTGTCGTTGCTGCTCTGGTCGCACTTGCTATGCTGTGCGGCTATCACGCTGTCGTCACTGCTCTGATCGTACTCGCTGTGCTGTACGGCTATCACGCTTTCGTCGCTGCTCTGGTCGTTCTCTCTATGCTGCATGGCTATCACGCTTTCGTCGTTGCTCTGATCGTACTCCCTGTGCTGCACGGCTATCACGCTGTTGTCGCTGCTATGGTCGTACTCTCAATGTTGTACTGTTATCACACTGTCGTCGCTGCTATGGTCGTACTCTCTATGCTGTACGGTTATCACGCTTTCGTCGCTGCTCTGGTCGTGCTCGCTATGCTATACGGCTATCACCTTGTCGTCGCTGCTCTGGTCGTACTCTCTATGCTGTATGGCTATCACGCTTTCGTCACTGCTCTGGTCGTACTCTCTATGCTGTACAATTATGACGCTGTCGTCGCTGCTCTGGTCGTACTCTCTATGCTGTACAATTATGACGCTGTCGTCGCTGCTCTGATCGTACTCTCTATGCTGTACGGTTATCACGCTGTCGTCGCTGCTCTGGTCATACTCGCTATGCTGTACGGCTATCACCCTGTCGTCGCTGCTCTGGTCATACTCTCTATGCTGTACGGCTATCACCCTGTCGTCGCTGCTCTGGTCATACTCTCTATGCTGTACGGCTATCACCCTGTCGTCGCTGCTCTGGTCATACTCTCTATGCTGTACGGCTATCACCCTGTCGTCGCTGCTCTGGTCATACTCTCTATGCTGTACGGCTATCACCCTGTCGTCGCTGCTCTGGTCATACTCTCTATGCTGTACGGCTATCACCCTGTCGTCGCTGCTCTGGTCATACTCTCTATGCTGTACGGCTATCATGCTTTCGTCGAAGCTCTGGTCGTACACGCTATGCTGTAGTATTTTGTATCATCAGGGATTCAGCAATATTTATTATGCCAGAAGGACTAGTGCAAATCGTACTTTCTCAAGCATCACATTTATTGGTAATAAATTTTACTTTTTCATTTCATTATTATTCGAAATAATTCCATGGGCGTTCTGAGTCAACTACGGGTAGACCAATTTCAGATCTGCTCGTGGAAACAGACATTCGCATACCAATAGGCAACCACAATGGACGTTCTGAGTGAGTGAGTGCTTGGGGTTTAACGTCGTACTCAACAATTTTTCAGTCATATGACGACGAAGGAATCGTAAGGGTGCATGCACGTGTAATGTGCCTCCTTGTTGCAGGACGGATTTCCACCGCTCTTTTATTTAGTGCTGCTTCACTGAGACGACTTACCGAAGGCAAGTAAGCCGCCCCGCCCGAGCCATTATACTGTTGCACTATCCCCTTCATGCTGAGCGCCAAGCGAGGAAGTTACAACTTCCTCTTTTAAAGTCTTAGGTGTGACTCGATCAAGGATTGATCCTGGATCTACCGGTCCCGACGCTCTACCAACTGTGCTATCCGGGCCGCTTGGACGTTCTGTGTCAACATAAGGTAGACCAATCTCCAGATCCACGTGTCGAAACAGACATTCGTATACCAATAGACAACCATTATGGACGTTCTGAATTAAAAACAGGTAGACCAATCTCCAGATCTGCGTGTCGAAACAGACATTCGCATACCAATAAACAACCATAATGGACGTTCTGAGTCAACGACAGGTAGACCAATCTCCAGATCGGCGGCTCGAAACAGACATTCGCATACCACTAGACAACCATAAAGGACGTTATGGGTCAACAATGACAAGAACAATTTCCAGAGCTACCCAGATAGCAAATAGACAAAAAATTTCAAAAGGCATAATCAGTATATTGCCATGGAAACAATAATCGTTGCCATGGAGCTCTGGTCACATATATATTTTTCACGTGTAGGCCGACAATGATGGTCACTTTTATCGCTGGAGGAAACCGCAGTGCTCGGGGTAAACTACCGACCATTGCCGAGCAAATGGTTAACTTCTCCCAAGCACAATTATCCATACGATGTTGGTGGCAGAGAAGTGGTCTTCAGCCACCAGTACTAGTGTCAGGACTGGAGTATGATCGCCCTGTTACAAGGAGATACTGTTGTGAGATGATATTGTCATGAAAAATTCTTTCCACAACCAAAAGGCCTATGAGGAAGGGGCGATAATTGATTTAGTTTCAAGGCAGAAGGACGAAAGAGTAGCCTCTCTTGTTTTTGTGCATATGGTCAGAGCCGAGAGTCAGTTCCATCATTAACGACAAACGAAAAGATGTTCCAAGCCTATAAGAACGTCGATAACATTCATTCCTCAAGCACAGTGCGTGAACAAATGTATATTCAAATTCTAATATAAAATCTTCACACGTAACCGCTGTAATACGGCCTCTTTTACTGTTCGAGTAAATGCTTAAATATACAAGCAAGTTACACACCTTCTAGCACCATGGCTTAAGCAGAATTATTCAGAATTAGGAAAAGCAGTGATGTCAGCTGCAAGTATGCGGTATTATCATCCCGTTAAGGTTGAGGACGTTACTCAGAATGCGGTATTATCATCCCGTTAAGGTTCAGGACGTTACGTAGAATGCGGTATTATCATCCCGTTAAGGTTGAGGACGTTACTCAGAATGCGGTATTATCATCCCGTTAAGGTTGAGGACGTTGACAACACAACCAGCCAGCAGTTTTATACCCACTAATATTGATCACATACAAATATTACATATATCGAATACTGTTCGATTTATCGTAAGATCAGTGAAATAGTCTTTTCCACACTGGAAATCCACACTGTGGCCAAAATATAAAAAAATTATATTTGGAACAACTGAAAGCGATGTTTAAACTCAAGATAAACACAGTTTGGAAATCAATATTAATGGTGACAACGGAATTTTGTTTCAGCTACAGAATATTTGTTTATTTCTAAAGTATAATAACTTTATACCAAAGTTTATCACTTCAATTATGCCTACATCAAATCAATATCCATAGTATCAGGTTTTCTGTACATTTTTTATTAAATTTGACGCGAAAAAACGAAAGTACACGATACTGAAATGCGTTCTTTCGTTGATGATTGAGTCCGTGTACCCTTATCACATATACAAGTCCACATTATCTGTATTATACAAATTTCCATGATAATTACCGACATGCAATGTGTGTCTTTCTGCTTATCGCACAACACCGAGACACACCCAGTAAGCCTAATGAAACATTAAGGCTTCGGAAAACTGACCAGAATTATTATCTCGCTAACTTAAAAGTAGAGGGTGAATCCGGAATATTTCCCATGGTTATGTTGGACGTGGAACGTGATTTATGACCCGTGTTGTAACTTATTATTTCCGGGGGAGAGGGCTATTGGATAAATGATGTGTACTGAATGACTACTTTACCGGGATGTTTAACAACATCACACAGACACAGCACAAATAGCTGTTCCGTTATTACTACAGCTGTGTTATTAAATGATACATCTTATTTGTACAAAGACCAAACATTCATAGCGTCTTTCCAACACCACTGAAAACTGTCCACTGCTTCTTTTTGTACGAATCCGTCTTAATTTCATATGGTACTGTATATACTTTCTTAGCTGTTTGGTGGTATGTGTTTAAAATTGGTCTTGCGATTATTAGCCCGGTACCTTCATTTTGGTTGACGGCTGGTATACGAATGGCTGCTTTGACGCATAGACACACTAAGTACATAACATTCATTCGTGCACCAGTACCAACAGTTGCCGGTTGATACACGCAGTGATGTACCGACAGGTTCTGTACTTACTTATCTCGCGTTGTAGCATTTGTTAGATCTGTGTGTTGTGGGACGATGTCAATCTACATTACTGGTAATAACTTCAAAATTTCGTGTGTCAAGGATTTTTCATCAAATACCTTCACTAAATTTTACAGTACAGTTCTCTTGTAAGGAAATATGAACGGAGTGTACAGGCCTGTGGCTCAGGGGCAGTCTATTCATCGTATTGAATAAAGCTCTCCACGTTGGATATACGGACAGTTGCAATCAAAGCGTAACTGGTACATGTACTGTGATTGTTGGCAGCTCATAAACTACCGTGGTATGCGATCTAGATACTTCAAATGTTCGCCGAGAACATTTCTTTCGTCTTTCCATCATCACTGAAAACTACTGATTCCATCTTTTGTAAGACTGCGTCCTAATTTCTCATTTTATATACTTTTAGTTCTTTGAAGGTTTGCGTGGAAAATCGTGTTGGAAACTGGTCTCCATTATGGACTCGGAACGTCCATTTTTGTTAACACCTGGTATAAGAATGTCTGTTTTTACGCCTAAGTTTTGAAGAAAGTACATTAGGAGTCATATAAAATTGAGGCGTCAGCAGTTTTCAATGGTTCGAGAGGGGCCTCCGTGGCTCAGTCGGTTAAAGCGCTAGCGCAACGTAATGGCCCAGGAGTCTCTCACCAATGCGGTCGCTGTGAGTTCAAGTCCAGCTCATGCTGGCTTCCTCTCCGGCCCTAAGTGGGAAGGTCTGCCAGCAACCTGCGGATGGTCGTGGGTTTTCCCCAGGCTCTGCCCGGATTCCACCCACCATAATGCTGGCCGCCGTGGTATAAGTGAAATATTCTTGAGTACGGCGTAAAACACCAATCAAATAAATAAATAAATAAATAACAATGATTCGAGAAAGACGCAAGGACTTAGTATCCAAGTCGTATATCATAGATGCTTGATCGTGAATCAAACAAAAATATGTATGTCAGGTCCGATTTGATTGGTTGGTGTTTGAGATATTGGCACGTGCCAGTCTGCTAATGGAACTGATTCACACCACAATCATATGGGCGTCTAAGGAATATCCATATATTATTTCAGATTATCCTGTAAATAGAATTAAAAAAGCAACAACAATAAAATCTTCCGGGGGACACAACAAACCATGCAACTACCTGGACGGTTCTGGTCCTGCAATTTTATTTGTTGTGCTCTGATTGTAACTGTTCTTTATTCACACAGCTCCTATCTCTACGATTGGACATGCGCGACAGCAAGTGGTATCTTGTGACCACGGAATTCGCGGAAACTTATTCCTCAGTGCAAGACCAACTGATTTATTTTTACACGACCCTGTTTTCATAGAATGTTATACTCATTTGGTCGTGAAATGTCCCTTTAAACACCGGAGAACGATCTTTCTGATAACAAATCATGTAGGAATGTGCCGTGTTTAGTATATTATTATTTACAACTTTGCATAGCGGACTTATACATTGGTGAATCCTAACCATAGGAAAACCGGGAGGTAATATTTCCAGGTATATTGGTTATTATTACGTGAAGTGTTGACCTAAATGTTGTCTGTAGCACTGGCTCAGGTAGGCATACGGATGATACCTGCTTGGCATACGGATGATACCTGCTTGGCATACGGATGATACCTGCTTGGCATGCGGATGATACCTGCTTGGCATACGGATGCTACCTGCTTGGCATGCGGATGATACCTGCTTGACATACGGATGATACCTGCTTGGCATACGGATGCTACCTGCTTGGCATACGGATGATATCTGTATGGCTTACTAATTTATTTGATAGGTGCTTAACTATTCTCAAGAATTTTTCACATGTACACTACTCTTGTTCACATGTACACTACTCTTGTTCACATGTACACTACTCTTGTTCACATGTACACTACTCTTGTTCACATGTACACTACTCTTGTTCACATGTACACTACTCTTGTTAACTTGTACACTACTCTTGTTCACATGCACACTACTCTTGTTCACATGTACACTACTATTGTTCACATGCACACTACTCTTGTTCACATGTACACTACTCTTGTTAACTTGTACACTACTCTTGTTCACATGTACACTACTCTTGTTCACATGTACACTACTCTTGTTCACATGCACACTACTCTTGTTCACATGTACCCTACTCTTGTTCACATGCACACTACTCTTGTTCACATGTACACTACTCTTGTTCGCTTGTACACTATTCTTGTTTACTTGTACACTACTCTTGTTCACATGTACCCTACTCTTGTTCACATGCACACTACTCTTGTTCACTTGTACCCTATTCATGTTCACATGTACCCTACTCTTGTTCACATGCACACTACTCTTGTTCACATGTACACTACTCTTGTTCACATGTACACTACTTTTGTTCACATGTACCCTACTCTTGTTCACATGTACACTACTCTTGTTCACATGCACACTACTCTTGTTCACATGTACACTACTCTTGTTCACTTGTACACTACTCTTGTTCACATGTACACTACTCTTGTTCACATGTACCCTACTCTTGTTCACATGCACACTACTCTTGTTCACATGTACCCTACTCTTGTTCACATGTGCACTACTCCTGTTCATAGCATGTCGAACAGAGGATTATTTGTATCTCAGAGTCAGGAAATATATTAAGCTATAAACTCCACACAACCTGCAGTTGTTTGTCCACACATACCGTGATGACATCATCCCATTTTCGTCCGGATTTCCGTGTGTTTCCGTTACAACTCGGTTGTGAACGGTCTGCTGTATTGTAACGTGTAATAATCATCCACTGTTTTAATTATCAAATTCCCGGCCATTGATGTCAAACTTGGGTCAGAAATAACGACTTATTTGTCAAAGGCCACTAACTGCAGAAACAGTAATCACAGTGTTGATGACCTCCGTCCGAAAACACCCCAAACTGCCCACGTGAATGACAACAATCCAGCGTTGATAGGGCGTTATCTCCGATTACAAACGCCTTGTCAACAACTGTCCCGAAAGTCGTTAATAATGAATGGTGGGGGTGGGGAGCAGTTTATATCTCTGATGTATACTTCCACCAGAGATAAAAAGGGTAGTGGTTTGATCCCTTTTGTCAATATTATGGTCAACTTCTCCGGAGCTAAGCTCGGACACATTGCCTAGTATACGAGAAGATCACCTGCAGAACACACTGTGGCTTTCTCCAAACTTACCACAGCACGCATAAAGGTAGAGACGATAGACCTGCATTGGAAACAAATTTGCCGGCGGTGTAGGGTATAAGAACGAATACTTTATGTAAACGATAAAATGACGAACCGGAAATACTCGTAGGACTATATTTCTACATAAATGGATTGACTATAAAATATTTTTAGAGATACCATTTCATCGACGATCTGAGAGACAACGTCAATTTGATACACTGCGCATTACTAAGTTGACGGCACTCGAAAACAAATCACCATTTGATGCGACGCGGAGACGAAGTGGTTCTACCTCGCATGAGAACAACACAGTTTTAAGGCCTACCTTGTTTTATGGAATAGCCCGTGAATTCTTTTCTGATTTTTTTGAGACCTGAACATGTGGAGAATATGTACAGTCGTTTGGAGCTATTTTTGTTGGGGCGTCGTTGTTGTTTTGTTGACACCGAGTGTTGGTGGGACGTCAGGGAATGGAGACGTCAGTGTAGCGGAGAGAGCGACGGCTGGGGACCCTGATGTGAGTAAACACAAAAATACAACTAGAATTGCATATTAGACGTAAACCTAGAACTTTTCAAGTGTCACATTTTCCTTGTTTCTCATTCATTCATCCACCATATACTGAACCACTTATGGATTTTTTCGAAGTTTAATTAAATTTGTGTGCAAAAAACAAAACTGTTGGCCTCAAAAGTATCATTTTAAGGCCTTTGTGTGCTTCAGAAAGTGCACCCTTGTACACAATCACACTGAGCTATGACTGCGATTATAAAGCCGCCTATAATGCGCGAATACCGCATTACTTGATGAATTTGTAATATTCTTAAAACGTTGAAAATCAAATTTTCCTCTTTTCATGGATCGACAAGATATTGATGAAATATTGTCGATGTGACGTTAACTGGTGGAAAATCATTCAATATTCATTGAAACAAATACACAAAATCTATGAAAATCTTTTCACGTAATGGCTATGTACTTACGATACATTTGACGCACGCTTTATTTTGTAGCCCAATGTAGCTGTTTAAATGCCCAAATTTATAAACTGTAGACAAATACAATAGTACGACATTAATAAATACATACATTACAACATTAGGCAGAGGAGAGGAAGGCATTCAAGGAATACCAATGGAGGTCACATGATCGTATGTCTCCACATTTTGACAAATCTACGTCTTTAAATCAAGTTAGATTTTATCTGGACCGTGAAATAACCTTTGAACCTAACTGATGTCCTTAATAACGCAAATATTTCTAAGTACGGAGTTAATAACAAGCCCATTAAATAAATAAATACACACCACGTAAGCTTTATACGGCAATCCGATTGCTTAAAAGGTTGCAAATCCCTAACACTATGGCTTCAACAAAATTAGGTAAAAACAGTGTTGTCAATTGCAATTTATTAGACGTCATTCGTCTAGAGTTACACAAAATGTCCCATAACAAGCTATACCTAGAGCTGTTGTAAGAAACTGGGCTGAATTGGCACAAATAGTTCTCGTGTTGTCTGATATCATTCGCCATCTTTGTTGGACAGGGTGGGTTGGGTCGGGGGTAGAGGTTGTATTTAATATTGTTTCACTTTTGTCGAAACAGTATGTTTTTTCGTAAACGCTCAAAACCCGTGGTCGTCCGTGGTCGGTATTGCTCCTTATATAGGTCCTCACTATTATGATTTGCCCTCTGCCAAAGTCTTTAACCGTGTAGGATATACTAGTCAGTCTAGGCACCAAACCAGACATTCGTATATCAGTCGTCAACCAAAATAGACGTTTGAAGTCAATAATTGCCAAGCCATTTACTTCGTGTTAAACAACGTTCAACACAAACAATTAGAAAATTAAGAAAAAATGAAGACGGATGCATACAAAAGAGGCGCTCAACAGTTTTCAGTGATGTCAGAAAGACGCACGGTATGTTCTAAGTGAATGGATGAAATCAGTATCGGTCTACACCATGCTAGTTTTCCTCGACATCCGTGTAAGTTGTCGCGGTTGCTCTTTGGTTGGAACGGTTCGCATATTCCATGTGGCGATCGCATTCATCACGTTATGTATACGTACCCTAGATCCGGGTTAAGCGGAATTAGACGTGCACAATTAGAAGCAGAAATCTTGAATGCTCCGCCCATATTTACTTACAAGAGAATTATTCTCAGGAACTAACGCATGCTACCAGGCGACATATGTATACACGTCATATGCATGATGTCTAGGTGTATTGCTATCCAAGCAAGAATAATTTACCATGTCAAAATTGAAACTATCTTTCTTGTCGTGAAGTTGTCTTGACTTAAAACGGTTTGGTACAAATGCAAGTCAAAGCAAGATGTATCATCTGGAAAATCTGTTTCCTTTAAATCGCAACACTGAAAACCCGTATATTAGTTCTGTACATAAACCACATGTCAAGTTTAATTTATGTATTTAATGTTTAATGTGTTTGATGTATTTAATGTGGTTAATGCAGTGCTCGAAGATTTTTCATTTTATATGCATCAGTAGTCAGGTTTATATCTGGGTCAAACTGTGGAGGCTGAACAAAACTGTGGAGGCTGAACAAAATCTGATCGAATTCGTCTTCTTGTCCCATTCGAGTGATCAAACAATAGTTGGGGTGATAAAGTGACTGGGCGACGAAGCCATTGAGCTGGTTAAGCAATGGGGGACGGATGAGTTGAAGGATTGATTGTTGACATTAGGGGTTGGGACGATGGACAGATGTTTCTTTGAGTCTTGGTTGAAAGGAAAGAGCATTTGCATTTTCTTTTGAAATGCGAAGTGGTCATCATCATTGCATCGCCATGTCGCAACGTATTCTGTGCATTTCGCCAATCTTTACTCAACTTTCTTTCGTTTAAAGGCATATTTGGAGAAGTTTGGTTATTTGGCGGTTCCGCCAGGAGGCACTCCTGGAAATGTACAGCGTAGTCCGGAGAGTCGACGCCACGCCATCAGGTAAATCGCATTCACAATCACACATTTAGGCGATAATGAGAGAAATGGTTATATTTATTTTATTACGGCAGTGGAGGTGATCTCCCAGTAAAACACAATGAAATTATTTATTGTTTTGTGAGAATGTGTAATGTGAAATTAGTTTTTTTCATTCAAAAGGGAATTCCAAAGGTTCAACGGTCTGTCTGTAACAGGGAATCTAGACAGACAAACTCTGGCGAAAATGAGGCAGCCTCGATGTGGATTTCCCGACGTGATTCGGCCAGAGGGTGGAAGCACTTTCGGGACGTCAACCAATGGCAGAAACCGTAATAGGAGCCGAAACCGAAACCGAAACCGCAGTCGCCCTAGAAACAGAGCCGAGGAATTGACGGCACAGTCCTTTTATGTCCCAGGTATAAACTGAGAGTGAGACGGAATACATATATACAGTGCAACAAAAGCAAGTTCCCCCTAAGACTTTGTTTGATATCTTCCTTGATGTATATACCAGATCGCAATGAAATTTTGCACACACCATCCCAGTAATCCGGCGGACGTGGTATATCAAGGATTAACGTGCAGGTGCAGTTGTGGGCTAATGGGCATGCGCAACCTGAAAATCGATCGATTTTGTAAATTTCATAAAAGGAGTACATTGTACATTGCACATTGCACATTGTACATCCAGAAAATCTAAACTCTATGGAAAATGAAACAAAATAATTTACCAAGATTTGTAAAATCACCTGAATTTGTAAACAAAATAAGCATGTCCTGGAGTATGCAAAAGGTTTATTAAATGTAATTGTAAAACACCTACCCGAATATTTACACAGGCAAATCTAACAGGATTTGTTGAAAGTTATCTGAAAATGTAAAACCATCTAAGTGGTTCCATACGGGAATAAGAAGATTATTAGCATCTTCTCAATACATATACAGCCTTTTTTCGTCAGACAAGCACAACAGCAAGCAGAAACATTTACTACACGACAGTCCAAAAGTCGACCCAGGAGATTTAACCTACGAGGAAATGGAAATGTGAAATTTTGTTTTATGAAACAGGACAGGACAAGAACTAAGACAGACAGATAAAATTACCATGGTTTCATATATTACCTATGTCGGTTGGCAGACACGCAAAATTTAAAACCTGTGTATAATATGATATAAAATCCGCCATATTTGTAGGTCACAAATGGAAAAAGACCCAAATAACGTGGCGACCAATCGGATACTCTCGCACAAGTCGTCTCAGCCAATCACAACAGTGGTAAGTTCTTCAGGGAAAGATTTTTACGCATATTTAAGCTTTACATTTTAGTTTCTCGGCGTAATTTATATTTTTACAAACTGCATGCCCATGCCTAGCTGTGCACGTGACACTCATAAGCAAAACATCTTTAGTTAAACAACAATTGGTGAAGTATTATGGTGAACTGGAAGAGTTTTACCTTTGTTTTGGTCATAATTACTGAATGACAGTGTGGTTCTGTGATAAAAAAAAAAGTGGTAAAACAACGAAATAAAAGTCATACAGTCACTTGTTACCCAGGATGACCTCTATTATGACCTTTGAACGCCTCCTTTCCACAGGTGGTCATTCAAACGCGCCTTTGACAAGTGGGCGGAGCAGACACCTCTGACGTTCTCTGACGTCAGCGGGACAGCTGACATCATGATCAAGTTTGTAAGGTCAGACCATGGCGACGGTCGTGGGAATGCCTTTGACGGCAGAGGTGAGAATTCCGCGTGTTTGTTTTATACATGGCTTAAGGTCTCAACCAGACCTCATAGGGCCTTGGCTCAACCAGGATGTTGCAACGTTAAATCTCAGCTCAGCTCGACAAAGTCAAACTGTTAGCCGGATATCCCTGGTTAATTAACTTAGTAGAGACTGACCAGAAAGGCGTTTTTACGAAACGTTCAACATTAACCTGATGTTTGCCTGAACTTCCCGCTATAGCCATTCACAAGCCTCTTGAACACTTTCACCAACACGTGACAAGAATCTTCAATTTGATTTTTTTATTTATTTGGTGTTTTACGCCTTACTCAAGAATATTTCACTTATACGACGGCGGACAGCATTATGGTGGGAGGAAACCGGGAAGAGCCCGGTGGAAACCCACGACCATCCGCGGGTTGCTGCCAGACATTCCCATTTACGACCGGAGAGGAAGCCAGCTTGAGCTAGACTTGAACTCATAGCGGTCGCATTGGGGAGAGGCTTCTGGGTCATTACGCTGCGCTAGCGCGCTAACCAACTGAGCCACGGAGACCCCCAAGAATCCTCAAAGCCCGTTGTTTTATATACCACCAGCAAAGAAATGTCGATGTCAGAGCTCAAGACAAGGCTAAAATTCCCCTAAGCATACTCTTGTTCTTATGTCTTTGTCCTGAGCGTAGACTGTCTTTTTATTCCCGGTCATCACACAAAACTTCCGGTTGGACATCGAGGCCCACTTGCTCTGACTTTTAATAAATTGCAGTTAACACCGTTGCATTCTTTTTACCTAACTGTACATAAGCCATGGCCGTACTTCACCGTTTACCTATCACCATTTGCCAGCAATCACACTGTCGTTGCTGCTCCAGTTTTGATAACTGGCAAATGGTCAAATGAAACCAATGAAATACGGCCTCTTATAACTTTACCTCAGATCGAGTTTTATTCTGACTGTTCATGTAAATGCTTACAAGAAAGTCTCAATTTACATTCCCCTCGAACTCATTGCATAAGATACGGAAACTAGTGTACAATAAGGTCAACAAAGCTCTCACACCATGACTTTCTTTTAAAGAAAGGACTAACACAACTTTGATCAGGCTGAATCTTTATTCTCATATCAAACCTAAGCCCTACTAAGTGACATCCCATTTTCATTAATAGAAGAGAGAATAAATATTTCATTTTCTCCACTTTACTGGCTACTAGGGTAGTTTTACCCACATAGGCCCCAGTTCATGTTTAGAATAAATTAACTACTCCTACTGTCTTTCCTGTTTCCCTCTAAGGTGGTACTTTGGCACATGCGTTCTTCCCCGGCACTAGTGCCATTTCCGGTGACACTCACTTTGACGATGACGAGCAATGGACGCTGAACACCGAGGATGGTACAAACCTGGAGATCGTGGCTGCTCATGAGTTCGGTCATGCCCTTGGGCTGGGCCACTCTAACGTCGCCCAGGCCCTGATGGCGCCTTACTACCAGGGGTATGACCCCAACTTTAAACTCCATAAAGACGACATCCAAGCCATACAGCACCTCTACGGTGAGTCTGCAGGGTTCGTACCCATTTTCATTTCTGCAATGGTTCCTACTTTATCATCTGTTCGCAAAGTATACGCAAACCTGAGTCGTCAACATCTAAATGAAAAAATCCAATTGGATGTATAGGGCTTACGTGATGATACTATAAGGTGGAAAAGCTTTTGAAGATCACAATTGTATTATTATCTTATAGTAATATATGCTCAGTTGGTCAGCGCGCTAGCGCAGCATAATGACCCAGGAGTCTCTCACCAATGCGGTCGCTGTGAGTTCAAGTCCAGTTCATGCTAGCTTCCTCTCCGGTCGTATGTGGGAAGGTCTGCCAGAAACCTGCGGATGGTCGTGGGTTTTCCCCAAGCTCTGCCAGGTTTCCTCCCACCACAATGCTGGTCGCCGTCGTATAAGTGAGAAGAGCGTAAAACACCAATCAAATAAATAAATAAATAGAGTAATATATAGTTATAAATGTATTAATAGATATAGATTATGATGATTATCTTCTTTCAGGAGGTCCAGGTCGGCCGCGAACAACTCCCAGGCCAAGGGTGACGTCACGACCACGTGTGACGTTACGGCCGCGCGTCACACGACGCCCAACACGTCGCCCCTCTTCCGGTCGATTCTGTAATCTCAAATTTGACGCCGTCATCAAAGGTTAGAAGTTTATCCTGATTTAAAAAGTATTTGTAAACTAATTAATTGAAATGACAGCGTGTAAAGGAAACACCTGCAATTTCCGATCACAACAACCACCACAAAGTAACGTCAAGGAAATGAAAAACTATGAACATTTATTTCCAACAGCACATGACGGAAGCACGTACGCCTTCCGATCACATGACATCTACAAACTAACGTCCACAGGCGGAGTTAGCCGAGGATTCCCGAAGAGGGCGAACACCGTGTTTCAGAGTGCACCAATCAACATCGATGCAGCGGCGTACTCGCCGTGGTCCAGAAAGACTTATATGTTTAAAGGTGAGCTTTCGGTACCACATTTAAATGGTTTCAGTTTTTCATATAACAGATGAAGGCCTACATCATGTTAACAGTATTTAATTAAACTCAGATTGAGAGTAGTCAGATCTCTCCAACATGGGGAAAGCTGCCTGCGTATATCTTGTATTTTTGCAAGTTGGAAGGTGGTGGGACTTGTGGAAGTTTATTGGTTCCCATTCAAACCATGATTCTTCACAGACGTCTGAATTTTGTCCTGTTCTATGTTGTAGGAAGCCGGTTGTGGAAGTATACTGGTTTCCGGTTAGACTCCGATTACCCGAAGGACATCCGGGCTACTAACTTCCCAACACGTCCCAAGGCGGCGCTTGTTTGGCGAGATGGACGAGTCTATTTATTCCGGGTGGGTACGCGTATATCGATGGTGCTGGTTTCTATATAACCTATTCATAAAACCCAGACGCCAGATAAACCAAAACTGAATGTCACTCGGCTTCAGCATGGGGAAAATAACCAGAGCAGCGACAGTGGTGTGATAATTGGCAAATGGTCACACGTAAGCGGTGAAATATGGCCTCTTGTTTTGCTCAGTTAGGGCTCTTTTGTAACTGCTCATATAAATGCTTAAGTACATGTAGTAGCAAGTTAAACAACCCCTTAGCCCCATATCTTCAGCAGAATTAGGTGAAAACGGCAGTGATGATAATTTATTACACATCACTGGTCTATTCAACTCCATTTAATACACAGTAACATGAAAACAATGCAAATCAACCTGACAAGGGGGCTCTCAGCCCACAAGCAGGAATTAAGGGTTTCCCTAACTGAGGTAAATTGACAAGAGGCCAGATTTCACCGATTAAGTGTGACCATTTGCCAACTACCACAATGTCGTCGATGCGCTAGTTTTACTCTATATGTTGTAGTCCTTTTATATCGGGGAAACGCAGAAAATCCCACGTACGTCTTAACATTTTAGTAATGTTCTAACTACTTAGATTAAATCAGTTTATGCAAACTCATCCATACCCTCCATCTGACGCAATGTTTACAGGGACGTCAGTTCTGGGTGTTTGACGAGTACCGGAACAGCATACCCCAGGGCTATCCTCTAGACACGAGGAGGTACTGGAGAGGGATCCCCAACAATGTGGAGGCCGCTGTCAGGTGGAATGATGGATACACCTATTTCTTCAAGGGCTCAAAGTAAGACTTAATAACAAGGAACTCTTTTTGGCGTTAAAGGTACAAACGGTTCTACTGTATCACATGACAGATCACATGATACAGAAGGAACTGTTTTTGGCGATAAAACAGTTCGAGCTTTATATTTATGGACAAGGGGTTGCTAAGTTACCTTTAGGTCAAGAGAGGCTTATATTTCATGAAAAGGGGCTTGTTGTGTACTTCTAGGTTAAGAGAGGCTTATATTTCATGGAAAGAGGCTTGCTGTGTACTGGGTGAAGAGAGGCTTATATTTCATGTAAAAGGGATTGCTGTGTACTTCTAGGTTAAGAGAGGCTTAGATTTTATGAAAAAGGGACTGCTGTGTACTTCTAGATTAAGAGAGGCTTATATTTCATGAAAAAGGCGTTGCTATGTACTTCTAGGTTAAGACAGCCCTGTATTTCTCGAGCAAGGGATTTGTGTTTCTCTGGGTGAAGAGATCCTTGTATTTCATAGACCTGGAAACACTGTGAATCTCTAGGTCAAGACACCCTTGTACTTATTCCACAAGGAAACCTCGTGTATCTTCAGGATGAAAAGACGTTGTAAAATCACATTTTTTTTTACCTAATTCTGCTTAAGCCATGGTGCTACTCTATGCTGTGCGTTTTTAATTATATTGTATTCCAGCATAAACCAGGACGGCCGGAGGACTAAACATCCCCGAGGCCTAGTCCCTTTACATTGTTTTAATGTGATTGTATGTTAAATGTGATGACAATACAGCATTTTGAGCAATTCTAGACCAGTGACGCCTAATGTATTGCAATTAACATCACTGCATTTTTTTACCCAATTCTGCTTAAGTCATGGTGCTGGTTGTGGGGGGGGGGGGGGGGGGGGGGGGCGTGTAAATTGCTAATTTTCATGCGTTTACATGAACAGTTAGAATAAAAGCCAGCTGTGGTAAATTGACTATATTTCACAGGCTTCGTGTGACCATTTACCTACTGTCACACTGTTGTCACTGCTCTGGATTTACTCTCTATGCTGTACGTCTTTAATTATATTCCTGCATAAACCAAGGTTGTTTTAATGTAATTGTATGTTAAATGTCATGACAATACAGCATTTTGAGTAATTCGAGATCAGTGATATCTAATGTATTGCTATTAACATCACTGCGTTTTTGTTTAACCTAATTCTGCTTTAGCCACGGTGATAGATTGCGTGTAAATTGCTCATATTTATGCATGTACATGAACAGAATAAAACCGGGCTTTGCATTTCTTGGGCAAGGACACCTTGTGTGTCTCTGCATTAACGGCATTGCAGTTCTTGGGCAAGGACACCTTGTGTGTCTCTGTATTAACGGCATTGCATTTCTTGGGCAAGGACACCTTGTGTGTCTCTGCATTAACGGCATTGCAGTTCTTGGGCAAGGACACCTTGTGTGTCTCTGCATTAACGGCATTGCATTTCTTGGGCAAGGACACCTTGTGTGTCTCTGCATTAACGGCATTGCAGTTCTTGGGCAATAACACCTTGTGTGTCTCTGCATTCAGGGCTTTGCATTGCTTGGGCAATGACACCTTGTGTGTTTCTGCATTAAGGGCATTGCATTTGTTGGACAACGACACCTTGTGTGTGTCTACATTAACGGCTTTACATTTCTTGGGCAAAACACCTTGTGTGTCTCTGCATTAAGGGCTTAGCATTTCTTGGACAAGGACACCTTGAGTGTCTGCATTAACG
Organism: Liolophura sinensis; assembly: GCF_032854445.1. Classification (NCBI taxonomy): domain Eukaryota; kingdom Metazoa; phylum Mollusca; class Polyplacophora; order Chitonida; family Chitonidae; genus Liolophura; species Liolophura sinensis. The sequence continues at coordinate 1,104,257 of NC_088304.1, forward strand.
GCTTTGCGTTTCTTGGGCAAGAACACCTTGTGTGTGTCTGCATGAAGGGCTTGGCATTTGTTGGACAAGGACACCTTGTGTCTCTGCATTAGGGGCTTTGCATTTTTTTGGACAAGGACACCTTGTGTGTCTCTGCATTAACGGCTTTGCCTTTCTTGGACAATATTTACGAGAATTATGTGTGCATCTACGACAGTGTAGCGCATGGTAATTTCTCTTTAAGTTTTTGACACAGAAATGTGGGTCTCTCAAAAAATATATTTAACATAATTATACAATACATAAGACAGGCAATAGAAAGAGTAAAACAGTGTGTTATCTGGCAGATGGTCACACGTCATCGGTGAAATACGGTCTCTTGTCAACGAACCTCAGTCAGCGTTTCAGTTTAACTGTTCATATAAATGTGTACTAAAAAATCTCAATTTTCTAATGTTTAAACAGTAGCCAATTACACGCCCTCTAACAACATGTCTTAAGCCGAACCAAGTGAAAGGAATGCAGTGATGCAAACTGCGGTTTATAAGACATCAGTGGCTTATCATTACTCCAAACGCGGTGTCATGAATAACACATGAATCACATCATTATAGATACATAATTTACACATGAAAAGCGTGTCGGCGTCATTCTATTAAATCTTCCTAGACATTGCCATTAAAAGCCTAATTTCTAATACCTTGTTTTCTTTTTTCCCCCCAGTTATTTCAAGTTTAGTGACTACTATCGCCGCAAGGTAGGAGGTTACCCAAAACCGAAGGCCGCTCCTTGGCTGGGGTGTGGATCGCGGACTCCCAAATAACCGTTACAAGCACAGCGACTTCTGTTTATGTAAGCCTATAATCAAAAAGTAGATACGTCTTTTCACGTTGATTATATTTTCTGTCCACAAAATGTGTTACGTAACTATGAAAATAGCATGAACACAGAACTTGCGTTTTAGCAAATACCATACTTAGCATTTTCAAAGTCAATATGTACGATTTCTAATGTATTTATGTCTGTAATTTTACGTTTTAGGAACTTCTTAGAAACAATAAAAGGTGTTATGAAACGTTTTGCATATTCGTATCTTTATAGCATTTCACTCAGATCGAATGATTAATCCTACATTTTGACCTTTACATTTTGTTAGTTCACAGAAAATGTAGTTGTCTGAATTACAGAGTTAATATTTAATATACTGTTACCCAATTATTTTTGGCAACTCTGAACTTGGATTAAAGTTAAATCCGGTATTTAACCTTGGAACAGTTCTGAACAACCGGGCCCTGGCTATTATAATATGACGGCAGAAGATCAGTGAATTATCCGTCTAAAAAACTTCAGTCATTTGAAAGCTTGTGGTTGGAATATTTCACGGCCCTCGATCACTCTAGTGAGTAAACCAACGGCCTTCGGCAAGTAACTGAGAACCATTCCAACCTGTCTCGCACATTATTTTCATCCAGGGTAGCTTTATGCTTTATTTTATAATGGTGTAAAATAAATGTTCCCCACGAAAACCATGCAGTGCAGTTAAAGAAATCTAAAAAATTCCCATTTCAAATAAACTCTGAGAGATCAGTTTAGTAATTCTATGGTGTGTAGGATTTCTCAACAGGTATTTCATTGATTTATACGCTGTGGTCAAGGATTATTTCACTGATACGACAGCGGCCAGCATTCTTCTCACGTACGGCGCCCGATGATACAGGAGAGCTTACTGAACAGGCCCCAAATGTTCTCACGTACGGCGCCCGATGATACAGGAGAGCATACTGAACAGGCCTCAAATGTTCTCACGTACGGCGCCCGATGACACAGGAGAGCTTACTGAACAGGCCTCAATGTTCTGAAGTACAGCGCTCAATGATACAGGAGAGCTTACTGAACAGGCCTCAAATGTTCTCACGTACGGCGCCCCGATGATACAAGAGAGCTTCTTGAACAGGCCTCAAATATGAAAGGAGGTACGATTTAAGGTTGGAATAATTTAGATTTGGTAGTAAGGCTACCGGAGAAATCGCCTACGAGAGACAAATGAATGCAAAACTTCAGCTCAATACATAAAGTACTAGAGCATTTACCTTATACATGGATTTTAATACACAAAGAGGACAGAAAAAAGAGGGGAAGCATGAGCTAGACGAACTCGCAGTGCATTGTTGACAGGCTCCTGGGCCACTGTGCAACGCTATGCACTCGGCCACGGAGAACCAACCGTAGTAAACGGATAATGAACCAACCGTAGTAAACAGATAATTTACCGATACGCAGCCTAGAAGTTACTAGTAATACTAAGCCACGGAAAACCAACCGTAGTAAACGGATAATGAACCAACCGTAGTAAACGGATAATTTACCGATACGCAGCCTAGAAGTTACTAGTAATACTCGGCCACGGAGAACCAACCGTAGTAAACGGAGAATTCACTGACACGACGCCTAGAAGTTACTAGTAATACTTGGCCACGGAGAACCAACCGTAGTAAACGGAGAATTCACTGACACGACGCCTAGAAGTTACTAGTAATACTCGGCCACGGAGAACCAACCGTAGTAAACGGAGAATTCACTGACACGACGCCTAGAAGTTACTAGTAATACTCGGCCACGGAGAACCAACCGTAATAAACCGATAATTTACCGACATGTCGCCTAGAAGTTACTAGTAATACTCGGCCACGGAGATCCAACCGTAGTAAACCGATAATTAACCGATACGCAGCCTAGAAGTTAATAGTAATATAATAAAAATCACCAGGCAATATATATACATTTTACAAAATAAATCTTTACTAAGACTTGTACTTTGATATTTACATGACAAAACAAATCACTCCATGGAATGATCTATCCTTTTTCCCCCCCTTAAAAAGCAACCTTTCACATCCACAAACTCATTTGATGTATTTACAAGGGATTTTCACTTTTGACTCTTGAAATTTAAACGTTTGAAGAAATGAATTCTATTTTACAACTGCCCACGTCGAGAAGTAATTCACGGTAGAATTTATAAATATAAGAACTGTTATTTTGTGCAGGATTATATCACAAGAATAAATTTCACAGAATAAACTACTTCAAACTGTAAAGGTCCAGGTAAGAAACCAATGAAACAAAATAAAAAAAAACAATACAAAAATTTGAAGTCAGATGTATAAAAATCTGATCTACATAAAAATTAATCTTCATAAAAGAGTTTCTATTATCACACCGATACCTTCATACTTTCAAACCAAACACCACATCACTGATTCGGAATTTTGAACAACTTTTTAACGTCTGAAGTCAATAATATGGCTCACGGGATTTAAATTTTCAACAGGAAATGGAAATGGAATAAGGATAATCATTCCAAAATAGTGTCAAAAGGCAACTCAACATGTATTTATTTATCTGATTGGTGTTTACGCCGTACTCAAGAATATTAATTTATTTCACTCAAACCACGGCAGCCAGCATTATGGTTGGCGGAAACGGACAGAGCTAGGGGGAAGCCACGACAGGATTGTTGACAGACTTTCCGAGAGGAAGCCAGCATGAGCAAATCCTAATATGATTAATGTACTGTAGCGCCAGTCCTCAAATACCATTGGCTGTCGCCAAGTTACAGTCCTCAAATACCATTGGCTGTCGCCAAGTTACAAAGGGACACACACCTGTACTGAACATAGGAAGGACAGCTGAAACCCACTAGCCTTGAATCAACTATTGATCAATTAGCCCAGTATCATGAAGCATTCTTGGATTCAAGTTCAGCTTAGTTTTACTTCAGAACAGTTTTCTGCGTTACAACTGTGAGTTACTTCCGGAATTTTCCTTCTAAGACAAAAGAGGTTTCCCAAACTGTCTTGACACAGGGGCTTCATTAGAAGGCTACAAGCTACCTTCTACTTTTGTGAAAAATTGAGCAGCTAGCTGCCTACCTGACCAAAGCTCCTATTTCTACTTCATTTAATTCTTAGTCAGCTAGTTGGCTACTTCCATGCCCTAGCAACAAACTCAAAAAAGATGATATCAAAAAATAGTGTTTTAAGTTCGAATCAACGGTCACCACTAATACCACAAGTCCTGACGAAGTCTGACTTCAGTCCAAGACAGCTTTTGTTAGCCAGAGCTTGTATTTACCAACCAGCTCCAGAAATAAATCATAAATTGTCAAACTCCGAACAGGGAAGAACTGGAATTGTGGTTTGTACCTATTTCTGCAGTAAAGAATAACTGTACAAATTTTTATCTTCTTAGAGGAAAACACTCTAATCGTAGCCGGTTTGAATGACTTATTTGTCTTATCAGACGTTTGGTAAGTACAGCTCCAAGAGTCTGAGTAGCGTATACGTGAATACAAAAGATGTTGAAGATGCTGTAATTTTACTCCAGTCATAAGTGCCTGCAAGGAGTAGAAAGCAACCACTCCGGTTTATTTATCTTATCAGTAAGCCGTATAATTGTATAACTTCATATTTAAAATTCTTCATCTATATCACGACTGCATAATACAAACATTACCTACCCACAAAATGTTCATATTTCTGAAGAGTTCGATCAAACCCCAAAAAGTACATGTTAACATGTATAACCGAGGAGGATACATTGGCTATAGACTGTCTTTTCCACACTTGATAAAGGTAAGCTGGATACCTGGGCTACTCTATGCGGCTGGCAATGTCTTCAACATCAAGTCATTTGAAAGTGTCTGGGTTAGTGTTTGTGTGTGGTGCGGGATCTCATGGCATAGTGTGGTGTCTTTGCTGGGGTCTGCTGCTGCTGTTGTTGTTGTTGCTGAACAGTCTGTGGTGTTGCTGGTGTTACAACATGAGGCGTGACCTGGGGAGAAGCAGTGCCTGGCGTCGCCACTGCTTGTGCTTGAGACAGCACTGGTAGAGTCTGTGTCAGTGGCTGTGCCTGAACTGTTTGCTGTTGCGCCACCTGCGCAGGTTGAGCCTGCTGTCCCACTGAAGCCAGCGTTACAGTATGAGGCGCAGTGGCAGGTGCAGCCTGTTGCGTAGCTGCAGCAGGGGCCTGAGACGCCAATAGCGCTGACGCAGTCGCTCTCTGAATCTGTGCCTGGATCTGTGGTGAGTCTGTTGCAGCTGTCACTACCACTTGTTGTGCGGCGACCGGTGGTGTCTGTGCCGCAATGGTGTGCGTGCGTCCGATTCCTGTCACCTGACTAGGTTGCACCTGCTGATGGACGACCTGAGTGACACGCGCCTGAGGCACAGCATGCGCAATGTTCGTCAATTTGGCCTGTCCTACCGACACCGTCTGTAATGGCTGCATCTGCACAGTTGGGGATCCAGCAGAAGTTACATTCACAGACTGCACCACGCCCGTGGGGGTACTTTGTGGGGACGCGGCTGTCAGGCTCAATGTTGCCACGGACGGCTGGGTTGTCACCGACACCTGTGAGCCTAATGTCAACGAAGAAGCCTGGGTGATGGCCTGCATCTGTGTTGTGGCTGGAGCCGTTGCCAGAGAGACTTTCGCCACCATGGGCTGGGCTTGTGTCACCGTGGCGATTAGTGTGGGCTGGGTAGTCTGTGTGCTGGGGGCCACAGACGTGATGATCTGCTGGATTGTAGCCCCCTGATTCTGCTGTTGCTGCTGTTTAACAAACTGCTGCAGGGTAATGGTGGGCAGAGGCCGGTTGATCTGAATAGCCCCCAGGGGCACCTGGCCCTTCCCAGTAACCTGCTGAGCCACACCTGAGAAACAACATCATTAACATCAGTTAACACTGGTAACTTGAAAATTCATACCATTAACATCAGCGTTACATTTGCAAATTGAAAACAAATTGAACTAACATCTGTGTTACATTTGTAACTTGAAAACACACTGAACTAACATCAGTGTAACATTTGTAAATCCATATATTCCACATCTAGATCATAACAGCACCTGGGAGATAACTCTTTTTTATCTAATTTTAAATCAGCTTCACATCTGCATCATAAACCTACAAACTAATTATATCAAAGTTAGGAGGTTAGAAATTACCAATCCATGAAGTGCAGGTTTTCAGAAAAAAAAAATGGACTGTTTATCAACCTCCATAAAACTGCTTGTAAAACACTTTAGCATGGGACATAGACTGGGAAGTTATAATTTATGAAAAAAAGACCTGGAACAAAAAGGAAAAAACTAATCAAAGGGAAACCCACGACCATCTGCAGATTGCGGGCAGACCTTCCCACATTTAGGCTGGATTTGAACTCACAGCAACCAGCATTGCTGGGAAGCTACGGAGTCATTGTGCCGTGCTGGTGTGCTAACGACCTCGGCCACGGAGTCATTGCGCCGTGCTGGTGTGCTAACGCCCTCGGCCACGGAGTCATTGCGCCGTGCCGGTGTGCTAACGCCCTCGGCCACGGAGTCATTGCGCCGTGCTGGTGTGCTAACGCCCGAGGCCAGGGAGTCATTGCGCCGTGCTGGTGTGCTAACGCCCAAGGCCAGGGAAATTTGATAATCATGTTGCTTATGGATAAGTATACTGTCACATACAACTGTGCGGTGTGTAAACTGATTGTATTATGGCACATAAGCTCAACCGCCCGCTGGAACATGTACATACACCTCAGGTCAAGGGAGATCACCCTGATACATACCCATCTTCGCTGGGTGCAGGTTACGCTGAAGCAGACGGAAATGATTTAACTTTTGTTGCTGATGTAACTGGTTGACAGTCAGATTTTTCCCTGAAATTAGAAAAGAATACATGTGTGTGTAGCATTTTATGGCAGTTATGGATCAGTATGATTGAACGGTAATGCCAGAGGTACAATACTAGGAAGAAGCATGGTACAATGGGGGGATTCCATGAATACCCTGCCCAAGAAGGGGGTGAACCCACACCTCATGAGCCTCATAAAAAAAAAAGTGTTGTGAAGGCTTCATGAGGCTGGGCCCTGCACAACACCTACTTGTGGGATGAACACATTTTACATCATCTAAACACTACTACGTGTATTATAAACTAAACACATGGATTCTCACTTCCACTGGCTAATAAAGTATGCCTATGGCAAACACCAACAATGCACATTGAGGTCAATATTTACCTGTCGCAGTTTTCTGCCCTGTCATGCTGACGTTGATGTTCACTGGCCCCACCTGGGTGACAGGTATGGTGACACTCGACACGCAGGGGGCAGACACTGTCTTAACCAGGGTAGCCACAGGGCTCTGGGCACTTGATGCCTGACCCACCTGCTGTACTGGAGCAATAATCTGAAAACCAAGGGGAGATAATTACAGGACAGGTGTGGATTGACTACATTTACCGAGACACTTATTTACTCTCAATGTACATATCGATGTATGTATGCTTGGCGTTTTACCTCGTACTTTACAATTTTTCAGTCATATGACCAGGAGGAGTCATTAGGTATACATATACTGTCAGTGTTAAATACAAAAATGTTTGGAGAGCCCTTATCTGAATTTGAGAAAATTTTCGTCCAGTACAGTGAGGCAAAACGGACCAAATTAGCCTGGGGAGTGAAGGAAATACATTCTCAGTCATTTCAAACTTTTTCTGCACATATTATAAAATGTATATCACTGACATCTAGCAGGGAGTTAGTTATATAATAAATTTTACAAAATAAACACTTAATATTTTTAGCAATAAACATATTCGAGTTTTTCACATTTTATCCCATTTGAATATTTTGTATCTATCCCTGACTGGGTCTTCATGTGGCAGGGCAAGTCCATGCCACCATTGAAATATTACGCCAAAGACACCAGGCATGACACCGTCGCCCACCCAGTCACATTATACAGACACGAGGGTGGTTCGCGGGACCCAGTGTTCTGAATGGATGATTGGTGAAAAGGTAGGGATGAAAACTGTTTCACTTGGACTGGTGGAAGCAGAAGGGTTAAGGTTGGCGCTCTGAATGAAGCAGGATGAAGACGACTTCGGGTGTTCTGCTAGGCGGGTACCTCGACACAACACAAAGTGGTGTCAAGGGCATAAGGCCTGAGAGTTAATCTGCGAGTTCATTTAGCACAACTCCTGAAACTGACAACACAGGGATGTGACTCTATACTCGCTTCAACATCAACTATTTATTTAAATAAACTGTTGTGTAACTCTAAGGTCAAGAACCAATCAGTCATACAACCGCAGTTGGCACTATGAAAGAAGTAACTCGGTCAACTGGGGCCTTCCTCTATGAATTGCATGTGTTTGCAGCTACACACCGAAAAAAAAAGGCTTAAGCTTATATGTAGGCTTTGGGTTTTGGGAACCATTAGGTGTGTGTACATATTCTGTGTCTTCTTGTGGCAGGGCGATTCCATACCACCAAAGTGCTGCCACCACTGAAGTATCATGCCGACTTGACACCAGACATGACACCCCACCCAGGCCAACCAGTCCTGTTTCCTTGCTCAGTGCTGAGGGCCATGTGAGGCAGAAAGAAGTATCAGTTTTAAAGCCTGTGGTATGACCAGACCCAGGTTTTATCCTGTGTCTCCCGACGAGCCAAAAGGCAAGGATCAACAAGAGGAAGTCTGAAGAACATCAACATTATGAAAGATAAAAGTGGCATGGCTAAACTGAAATAACAACCTTGAGCTTTACTGCTAGATAGCAAACAAGTACAACACAACAAAATTAAGAAATGCCAAGCAAACAAAAACTGAAAAATGATGAAAGTCTTAAAAGCTAAGCAAAACAAGGGAGGCAAGTCAAAATGTTTGGTATTTTGAGCTCTTCAGAGGGATTGTGGTCATCCAATGTGGTTTAAAGGTTCACCCATGCCACTGTAAAATTATACGCATTTGAATACAATACAACACACAACCATTTACCGGTATGTCTGAATTTATAAACATTTGTATGATACAAAGTTTTGACTAAATTAGAGGTCATCATTTTCATGATTTTTTGTTTTTGTTTTTTTATGAGCTCTTAGAAATGAGGGAAGACCAAACATTTTGGCCCCTAGAAAAGCAGTAAAGGAAGACAAGAAAAACAAAGCGACCGTACATTTACCTGCTGCACATGGCCGGCTGTTGACTGTTTGTTGTAGGCCTGCTGACGCTTGATCAATGCCTGCACTTCTGCCTCCGTCAGTCGCTGGATAGGCTTCACTGGTGTCTTCTGTTAACACAGTTCACACTCATGAAGTCTGATCAGAACTTTTTTTAATCAGAAAAACCATAAAACATATGGCCTTTATGCACCTTTGAAAGTGCCTTTTTACATACCAAACTATTGGTGAAATACAATACTCAAACTGTTCAATGTATATCAACAGAGCAGAATAGCCTCATGCCCTTCCAGGCAAGCATTGACAACATCAGACTTGTTACACGTACATACACCGAAATTGAAAGTGAAAGCCAAAGTGTGATGATTGGTCATATCAATCAATCGCTGGCATACACATACATTAATAAATACATTTTCAACAACCATATTGCTTAGCTAAACCAATCATTTAATGGATATGCAACCTAAAATCAACCTGAAAGGTTTTTGCTTTATTTTATTTTTTTTTTTTTTATTAAACATTCCAATGCAGTTTTAGGGGTTTCAATGCTTATGAAGTGACCCTGATCTACCAAGCTTCCCTTTACCCTGAAAAGTGTGTGCTTCAGATTCTGGTTAAACATTTCCACACAGTTCTAAAGGGTTCAAAATAATGCATACAAAGTGGCTGCAACCTCTGCACTGACCTGTCCTATAGCAGTGACCAGCTGAGAGGTTAAGACAGGTTTCTGACCGCTGGCCACATGTAGCTGATGAGCACCTGTCTGACCCTGCTGCAGCTGCTGACGGATCTGCTGCTGCTGCTGCTGTTGCTTCAACTGCTGCCGACGCATCTCCTGTGAACAACAACAACATTACAACATTATATTACAACATATACAGAAAGTAAATCTGCATGCTCATTCAATTACTGTTTATTTATATCACTGTGGTATTGAAGCTAAACAAACATTTTTTTTTTTTGACTATCTACAACAGATGTAAGGTTTTACAAGTGGAGTAAACTACTGGCCTTTCACACCTAAATACTCCCAAATTCATGCTTTTTAGACTCAAGGGTCATTGTAGTCAGAAATTTGTTTCACACACTGAGTGCATCATTGAGGGTTTAACACATTTGTGTTTGCTGTGTAACCCGATGCCACTGAACCTTTCTTCATACCTCGTTGAATCCAGAGAGCGCGCATTCTCAGGATGAACTATCAGAATGCCCATTCTCAGGATGAACTATCGGGATGCGCATTCTCAGGACGAACTATCGGGATGCGCATTCTCAGGACGAACTATCGGGATGCGCATTCTCAGGACGAACTATCGGGATGCGCATTCTCAGGACGAACTATCGGGATGCGCATTCTCAGGACGAACTATCGGGATGCGCATTCTCTCAGGACGAACTATCGGGATGCGCATTCTCAGGACGAACTATCGGGATGCGCATTCTCAGGACGAACTATCGGAATGCGCATTCTCAGGACGAACTATCGGAATGCGCATTCTCAGGACGAACTATCGGGATGCGCATTCTCAGGATGAACTATCACAATGCGCATTCTCAGGATGAACTATCAGAATGCACATTCTCAGGATGAACTATCACAATGCGCATTCTCAGAATGAACTATCACAATGCGCATTCTCAGGATGAAATATCAGAATGCACATTCTCAGGATGAACTATCGGGATGCGCATTCTCAGGATGAACTATCAGAATGCGCATTCTCAGGATGAACTATCAGAATGCGCATTCTCAGGATGAACTATCACAATGCACATTCTCAGGATGAACTATCGGGATGCGCATTCTCAGGATGAACTATCGGGATGCGCATTCTCAGGATGAACTATCGGAATGCACATTCTCAGGATGAACTATCACAATGCACATTCTCAGGATGAACTATCGGGATGCGCATTCTCAGGATGAACTATCGGGATGCGCATTCTCAGGATGAACTATCAGAATGCGCATTCTCAGGATGAACTATCAGAATGCGCATTCTCAGGATGAACTATCACAATGCGCATTCTCAGGATGAACTATCACAATGCGCATTCTCAGGATGAAATATCAGAATGCACATTCTCAGGATGAACTATCACAATGCGCATTTTCAGGATGAAATATCACAATGCACATTCTCAGGATGAACTATCGGGATGCGCATTCTCAGGATGAACTATCGGGATGCACATTCTCAGGATGAACTATCACAATGCGCATTCTCAGGATGAACTATGGGAATGTGCATTCTCAGGATCTGACACAAAGAATTCTAAATAAAGAAGATGAGGCAAAAACAGCATATTTCAGGCTAGCATTCTCTTTCACTCCCTCATTCATTATAGACCAATCAACGGCAAGCATAGGTACGTCAAAGTTGCGTATGTATAACGTCATGCATTGTTATGTGACATAGAAATGTGTAAGTTCACTGTACACGTATTATAACATCATACTGCTGAGCTCAGTGAATGATTGTAGACATATCATAGAGATACTCACATTAAATGAATAATAGCAGCCATATCATGGAGATACTCAAACGAAGTGAATGACTGCAGCCATATCGTGGAGATACTCACATGGAGTGAATGATTGCGGACATATCATGGAGATAATCCTGCTGAGTGAATGATTGCGAACATATCGTGGAGATACATCGAGTGAATGATAGCAGACATATGGTGGAGATACTTACACTGAGTTAATGATTGTGGACATATCGTGGAGATAATCATGCTGAGCGAATGATTGCGGACATATCGTGGAGATACATTGAGTGAATGAGTCCAGACATAAGGTGGAGATACTCACATGGAGTGAATGATTGCGGACATATCGTGGAGATAATCCTGCTGAGTGAATGATTGCGGACATATCGTGGAGATACATCGAGTGAATGATCGCAGACATATGGTGGAGATACTCACACTCAGTGAATGATTGTGTACATATGGTGGAGATACTCACACTGAGTTAATGATTGTGGACATATGGTGGAGATACTCACATTGAAGGGTATTTTCTGAGTAAGGATCTGCCTGGGGTGCAGAGCGTTGGGTTTGAGGATCGTCTGTTGTTGTTGTCTGAGGTGTGACAGTTGAGCCTGTGTCAGAGGTTTACTGCCCTGTGACAGCTGCTGTTGTACTGATGTCACTAAATGGAGGAATAATCAAATTCAGAAAATTAATTAACACTAACATACGCGTTGTTAACATATGCATTGAAAAAATTGGATTTCAAATTAAACTGGATGGATCACAAAATGAATCTCAACAGAACATTTCATCAAAACTAAGCAATATTTTGAGCAGACTGTATGGAAACCAAAAGTTTGATGGACAGACAGACAAGGCAGAAAAGACACACGGTATTGTGGGATTACAAAACAAGTCAAATGAGCCATAAGAAGGAACCACATATCAAACTTCAGTCTGCATTTGTAACCACCTATTTAGTAGCACTTCATCTTCTGATATCCTGCCAGACTTTCATTCAAAATTCTCCATGCGCCAAGTTCTGCAGGTCTAAATTCTACATTTGGATAATCCATGTTGTGGTAAAGTAACAGATCTGTAGGAAACACATGAATGCAAAACTTCAGTTCAATACATCCAGAACTGAATTTGGTCATTTACAGCAAACAACATGCACAAAGAGCATCAGCGATGGCACTTTCCACTTGTGTCATTGTGCTTTATATGCATGTAAAACTTCAGCTCAATACAGAGAACTTGTCAGAATTTGTATAAATATGGTCAGTTCAAGTGTTAACCATGAGCCAACTGTCCCCAATCTCCAGCTTAACTCTTGTGCCACATGAATATGGAGGCTGTGTATCAGTGTACACAATCAGATGTTGCTGTACACAAGAGTAATCCACCTGTAAGACGGTGACCAGCATTTAGGTGGGAGAAGACCGGACAGAGCCCGGGACAAAGATGTTATCTTCTTAATTCAATTGGCAATCACAATATGTTCAGTATCATCAGCCTCAGCAGAAACAGTAGGTATCTTCTCTTGTACAAGCTTGTTTCAACACCAAATGTTTTACCTCCTGTGACTGAAGTAGCAGAGGCCACCGTCCTCTGTGCGGCTAACTGGGCAGCCGTCAGACTGGCTGTAGTGACCACTGTGGCCGTACCAGATGTGAGATTAGCCCTGGCCTGAGCTTGGGCCTGTGCCTGGTTTACAGCAGTGGTCAGTTCCTGCATAGTCAGAGCTGTGCCCTGCACCGTCCTCTGACCTCTGACCGCCTGGCTCACCGTCTGAGGGGACAGAGTCTTCTAGGAGAGAAGAGAAGAAAGGACAGGCAACAATGAATCACCATGCTGAAGGTTTTCTTTCCAACAGTTCCCTACCCCGATCTACATATCTGATTACTGAGATAGGATCTTTCAAAAAAGATGTGTTGTTACTTTATAGCAGAAAAAGAAGTTTATTCTGGTATTATGAACTACTTCAATTAATATTCTTCAGCACCAGAAATACAGATATTCTGCCAGCAGTTTGCCTAAACAATCAACTAAGTCTTGTCTCGCTGTTTAATAAACTGTTAACATCCCAAAGGGAAGTCACTCTTAAGGGAATTCAATAAAAGTCACCCGAAACTAGCAACATTTGAAACAAGGCTTCTTCTCCTATAAAATACTTATCTTACAGGTTCAGTAAACGAGAAAGGAGAAGATTTGAGTGTACAAAGTTTGTGCTTCAGACAGAATAGATTTAACCTGCTGAAGTGATAAAAGTGGGGCTAAAGAGTAAATTTCATCGTCTTCTGGAACTCCTCTCTAAATCTACAGAAATATGCTAACAATTTCAGTAATTTGTCCGTAAGCTTCATATACAGAAGCAAACAAAAACAAATGCAGCCACACGTACACGTATGAACTGAGAACTACAACTCTCCAGTATAAAGCTCTTGTTAATTCATAACACAGGCCTACATGCTGAGTCTTTTCTTTGCATTAGTATAGATGAAATATACTTCGATATTCTCCTAAACAGCAGCTGTCCAAGTATTAAACAAAATTTGCTACTCTCTTTACCAGTTTTACCAGAGACCACTGTTAAACACTTGCAGAATTATACTACAAATATGGCACAATATTTTCACACTTCCCAATAAGCTTCAGTTAAAGACTATCAAACAAATCCTATATCAAGTTTACAGCTAAGGTGAACAAAGCAGTAATAAAAACAACGAAAAATTTGAATAAACACAACAATTCTCAAAATTTTGTCTCACACCTTTTGGCTGAAGAACATTTAAATATTTCAACATTCACTTCAAAGACGTTCAGCGTAGGGCAAAAGTTATTTACTCAACCCATTTATTTGGTTTAACTACCTCAACACTTTGGCGGTGTGAAAGGCACGAATATGACCTCTACAAGAGCTGTATATTCATCATGCAAGCAGAAATTGTTCCCCGCCACTAAGAAGGCTGAGGTGACAAATAACTACGAAAGACAACAAAGCAATTCCGAAAGTAAAAAGGCTAAATCAAAGGAAAGTGAAAGTATCACAGAAAGACCAAGACACTGACAGTGAAAGCATAGAAACATGATGAGGCCAAAGGGGGAAACAGAAAATATCACAGAAAACCAAGAAACTGACAGTGAAAGCATAGAAACATGATGAGGCCAAAGGGGGAAACAGAAAGTATCACAGAAAAACCAAGACACTGAGAGTGAAAGCACAGAAACATGATGAGGCCAAAGGGGGAAACAGAAAGTGAAAGCAACACAGCACTACCAAGGCAGATCACTCACTACAGTGGAAGGCTGGGCCAGAGCCCCAGTCTGCTGGCTCATTCGTTTGTTGATGGCTGCAAAGGTGGTGCCGGACACCCCCGGTGCAGTGTTGACAACAATGTTACTAGTGCTGCCCCCTGGGCGCGTGATGGAGACAGCGGGTACTGTCCCGGGGCTCACCCCAGGTTTCTGCAGTGCTCCAGTCTGCTGTTAACGATGAAATCAGAGCACAGGTTAGCCACACAACTGATAAAACCTTAACAGGATATTGAATTACAAGCTTGGACTTTACAGGGATAAAAAGGTTTAAAGAGTTTGTTGGGCTTCCAGTCTGATCGCAGTTCACGTTCCACTTTGGAACATCTTGTCAATATCTGTGACCTGTTCCGACACAACTTACAGAACCTTGAGGATGTTATGTACATGAAATCACAAAGGCAAATCACATGTACAGTTACCTCCCTTGAGCACATGGTGCTCTTTTGACATTAGTGATCAATCTAGTGGGTAAATCAATTCCACATCCACAAATGAAGCCTTCCTAAGTCACCATAATGCCTTCTTTTAATCACCAAAAAGAACACCAAATTGGAAAAATGGATATCGATTAATCTCTGTGCTATTTCTTTTATAAACCTTCCAAAGTTTTCATTAGGACAGAAAAAACAAATTTAAAGATCAGAGTTGACAGAACTTATGTTCTGTAATTCTTCAACCTTTCGTATGTTTGCATGTGTTTATTCAAGCACATTCTGAAGGCCTTATTCTGTGTTGACTGATACAATTATACTTTTTGTGAAACCAATATTGAAACTGGCCGATGCAACCAATGTAGTTTTGTCTCCAAAACCCTGTCAAAATGTGTATAAAATTGCACTAAAAGCTGCTCTTTCACATGCCAAAAGTTTGGATAATTAGGGTATTCAGTCGTGTTGTCACACACTTTCAAGCAAGTTCCAATCTAACCAAATAATAATAAATCCCTTGCTGTCACTTAAAATAGATGAGATACTACAAGACTGCAAAGATTTAAACTTTTCACTGGTTCTTATATTTTAAAATTTATATTTATAAACTTAAAAATTAAAAATCTTACAACAAAAAGAACTTCATCATCATGTGGAAAATTGGAAGAGTAAAGACTTCATGAATGGCACAAGACACCAGGTAAAGGAGTCGGGAGTATCGAAGCAGATCACAATTTACCACGACAGCAGGAATTACAACATCTAACCAAATGTGGCAAAATGTCACTGCTGCTTCTAAGTTTGCATTTACCCTCTCAATACTTGTCAAACTATGTACATGTTGTTTTGACATAAGTTTCACACCCACAAAGAAGGATATGACTTGGTAAAACGAAAATTAACACAAATAAAACAATAAAACAAACAAGCTGAAATGTTAAAATGAAAATGAGCGCAACAGATCTAAACCCAACAAATTCCAGCACTTACTAGGACATTGGCAGCTGCGGTTGCAGCTGTTTGTAGCTGGGTCGCCACTTGAGCAGCTGCAGTTGATGCAGCGGACGCTTGTTGCGCCTGTGTTCTCTGGGCTGCAAGCTGATCGGTCTGGGCCTACACGAAAGAGAACAGACCAATAAGGAGAGTACCTGTGATATGTTGCCCTACACTCACACGACTGGTTAATAATGGCAATACCCAATATAAGACATACTAGACCAAAAATTTGACAAAATAACATATATACAGCCGGTTGTCACAACTGAAAATAATTCATCTCAAAATAATCTTCCAATAAAACGATTCTTCCCTACCTTCATCATCATCACTTGTCCCTTTTTCTTCTCTTGCTGGATTCGCTCAGCCCGAATAGCCGCCACCTTCTCGGGGTTCAGCGGGGTGTCATAAGTTATTCCACTTTCCGCCAAAACAGCCGCGTGTTTTGGATTTTTCTGCGTGGGGTTCACGAGTGTGGGTCTCAGAGTGGGTGTGCGCTTTCCTGCGATGCACTTGATGGAGTCAAAGCGCAGTGAGTGCAGCATAGTGACCGAGTTCTGGTTGTCCTGCAGGAAGAGCTGGCTGGTTTTCATTGGCCGGTTGTTCTTTGTCTGCGTGGAAGAGTAGGAGGAGCTTACAACAGGCAAGTCCTGTAGAGGTCAAAGGTTAGTTGGCATTTGTCTTTTGGAGATACGATGTTCAGAAACAGTCAGGGCACGCCACAACATCCAGCACAACACCAACTAACCAATTCAGAGGTTTTTCTTTTTTGTTTTTTTTTTGGATGGGCGTTTTACTCTGTTAAACAGCAACATGGCAAGAAAGCTACAATACCATTTATTTTACTTTTTAATACATATACATGTATTGGGATAAACATGAAGAATTTTTGACTTGCTGTAGGTCACATTCATGATTATGTCTTTAGAAACATTGCAGTCATATTTATGGCAAAAGGAATCACAGTATTTTGTGTTGGACTAGATCTACTTCCAGAAAAACTTTGGATAAAACTAAACTTCAGTTTACACTTAGTCATAATCTACATCACATCCCCACATAAATGTCTGAAAATATCCTTTGTTTTACTTCTTCAAATTCATTCCTTGTATTTTAATTACAAAGTTAGCCACAGCAAACTTTGTAAAGGTTATTTTCACTGGAAGGCGCATTGGATGGCGAACGAGTAGAAAGGCCATTGATGGCCGTTCTTATGTTTTGCCACACAACAGGGCTGGCTGTGAAAATAACCCAAACAAACCATGACATCTTTATACGTCACAATAAAATATAATTCTGTCTTTCCCCTGAATATCAGCATTTTTCAAGTGATACATTTTCCTTCATGCGATTGATTCATCCAACTTACAGACTCACTGACAAAGTTTTTGGTGAAGTTTGACTGATTTCTTATAAGAAAAACTTGTAAGTCTTGACATTAAAAGTATCATGACTTCTTGGAGTTTCTGAAAGTGCATTTTTACATATCTAAATTTAGGTGAAATCCAGTATACAATAACAGTATATTCTCTCATAAATATTAGTTCCCTATAGAGATACTTATTCTTTGAGGACTACTTTCACAATATCATCTATGTGATTCTTGTACCCTTTCCCCCAGGCTACAGACTTGAACTATTCTGAACTGCTCACCTTGTAAATACCCTTTGACTTCTTCTGCTTTCTGGGGTTGATGTCGTAGAGAATGCGTCCCTCTTCACGAGCAATGATCACATTCTCATAGCGCAGCTTACACTGTTTGGGCGACCGGTACACACGACTGCAGCTGTTGACTACATCAGAGACGAGGTCCCAGTTGGGAATGTGAGCAGGGGAAACAATCATTAGATTCAGGGGCAAGTACAACAGCGTCTGGACAGCCTGTGAACGACAACCAAGAATCACACACCATAAGTGATTTGTCAGCACTACTATCACGCTGAACACGCCAGTCCCCTAAGAAGGTCTCCTATACATTTAACAGCAAAACACCACTCAAATTTGCACCAGTCAGAGAGAATGTTTTCCACGGACTTTCACAAAACTACATATAATACCTAGGTTTTTCAGGACTTTCGAGGACTGTTTGGGTTTACTGTACATGTACTGTTCTTCTGTCCATTTCAAACGTAAATAAAAATAACATTCAACACTGAAAAGTACTACTTCCATGAACATATCCCAAACTTATCTCCCGCTTAACCCATAAAAAGCTAAATTCAACTATAAATGGGAACCCCATTCACAATCAATGTCGTTTCTCAATGAAAGCTTATTTAGCTTCCTCGCAAGGGATTAGATTACAGCTGTCGCCTCCTCTACCCACTCCCCACGTAGAGTCCAAGCTTACTAGAGCTGGATATGAACCTGTGACCCCTTCAATCTAGAGCTTCTTCCCTTTCGCTAGAGTGAAAGCGAGGTGACCTTACACCACTGAGCCAGTGGGGAAGGGACCTCGACCTATCAGAGCGACTCTCTCACCTGTAGCAGGGCCCAGTCCTCGTGTATCAGCCACTCTGGGTGGTCAGGTGTGATGTCCATTACCGGCTTGTTACTGGATGCCGGCAACTGGCGGAACGGACGGATTAACCCTTGCTTGAGTTTCTGTAGCTTAGCCTCTTTGCGAAGCTTGACAATGGTTGCTGTTGGCCGCTCAAACAGCGAGCGAGGGACTCTGGGTGCTTCTTCTTTTCTCTGCTTGAGTTTGCGTGCCTGTAGTTGGGCAGAAGCATCCGAGCTGGACTGTTTCTGGAGCAAGCGTCCTGAGGTACGAAAACAAGTTTATACTCATTACAACCACATTCCAGGATGCTAATAACAATCTCTCCCCTAAATATCTGACTGGCATTTTATCCTGAACAAAGGCAACGTCACAGAAAAAATTCTTAACCATATACCAAGTTTACACAAGTTTACATGAAGTATTTCCTTGCATCACAGAACTATCAGGCTGGCTTCAGTCACTACATTCATAGTGCTGCCTCACTGAACTCTCAAACACACAAGACACGACACCTTCGTCATAGTATATGGACAAGAGAGAGG
Organism: Liolophura sinensis; assembly: GCF_032854445.1. Classification (NCBI taxonomy): domain Eukaryota; kingdom Metazoa; phylum Mollusca; class Polyplacophora; order Chitonida; family Chitonidae; genus Liolophura; species Liolophura sinensis. The sequence goes on from NC_088304.1 coordinate 1,123,521, forward strand.
CTGCTGAGTCAATGAGGACACTGGCACCCTAACCACCTCGGCCACAGAGGACCTCTAATTTATTCAGTCTTCCACGTGATCGGACTCAGAACTGAACCTCGTTCTCTTACTCAGGGGACATTGATTGTGTAGGTACATACTCCTGTATTGCTATTAAGCCAGTCAGTGGACCGCTCGAAAATCAAATCCTAAGCCTGATCTACATGTAGTTCACTGTAGTACTGTCACTGCTTCTCCATTACATGCACTCACTTGACATCGTTTCCACTTTTGTTTTCCGGGTCTCTTTCTTCACATAGACAGGAGGCAGCTGGGTCTCTGTCATCGGCATGGGCTCGTACATGAAGAAGATCGTCTGGTCTATGTACAGGTCATTATCATCCTGGGGTGGGGTGGGAGGGGCCCAGAGCTGGTAACCAACGATACACATTTTAGTTTCATAATGTCTGGACAAAAGTTGCAAGAATATAAATTATATAGCCCTATTTTTATACCCATTATTTATTCATTTACTGAAAGAGGACTTTCTCACTTTTATGATGGTCAGTTTTATGGGTGTGCCTGGATAAAACCACCAACCTTTGGAAATCTGCTAATCAACTTTCCCACAAGTGGCATACATTTATGTGCACCACATTTGTGAAGACGAGCGGTCTTCAAATAAAGGCAAGGTTACACACTACCACCGTCAACCACTTAGCAGCAGTAAAAACCCCACAAAAATTGTGAGCAAGGGAAACTACAATTCCTATTCCAAGGCTAATGTGTTTGTACATATAAATGTGTAGGGTTTGGCTTAAGTGGGTGTGCAACAGGAGTAAATGTGAAATTAAAAACTGTGATCTTCCCTTCTTCCCTTCAGAAATTCATTTCCCAAACCCAGAAAACAGATTAAATCAACAACAATTCTAACACCATCCATAAAACTATGTTTGGCAGGAAAGTTTAGAACAATTAAAAATGAGTGTATTTTCAAAACGAAACTATAGTGGATGGATAAATGCGAAAACAGAATTTGATTTATATTAATAGTCCAAATAATAGTATGTACAGGACATAAAATATCCCCCCACAAAATGTCTGTTCTGTACAGGACATAAAATATCACCCCACAAAATGCCTGTTCTGTACAGGACATAAAATATCCCCCCACATAATGCCTGTTCTGTACAGGACATAAAATATCAGCCCACAAAATGCCTGTTTTGTACAGGACATAAAATATCCCCCCACAAAATGCCTGTTCTGTACAGGACATAAAATATCCCCCCACAAAATGCCTGTTCTGTACAGGACATAAAATATCAGCCCACAAAATGCCTGTTCTGTACAGGACATAAAATATCAGCCCACAAAATGCCTGTTCTGTACAGGACATAAAATATCAGCCCACAAAATGCCTGTTCTGTACAGGACATAAAATATCCCCCCACAAAATGCCTGTTCTGTACAGGACATAAAATATCCCCCCACAAAATGCCTGTTCTGTACAGGACATAAAATATCCCCCCACAAAATGCCTGTTCTGTACAGGACATAAAATATCCCCCCACAAAATGCCTGTTCTGTACAGAACATAAAATATCAGCCCACAAAATGCCTGCTCTGTACAGGACATAAAATATCCCCCCACAAAATGCCTGTTTTGTACAGGACATAAAATATCACCCCACAAAATGCCTGTTCTGTACAGGACATAAAATATCACCCCACAAAATGCCTGCTCTGTACAGGACATAAAATATCACCCCACAAAATGCCTGCTCTGTACAGGACATAAAATATCACCCCACAAAATGCCTGTTCTGAAGCATAAATATCATAATATGCTCCCATTGGTGCTGAAACTTACAGTTTTCCAGTAAGATATACTACCTTCCATACAAAAATCACAACCCCTTTCTGATATCAACAGAGCTCTCGGAACCAAGTAAAAAGGTTCAAATTTGCCACGAGGGACAGGTTAGCTTATTTACCATACAAGAACAACCCAAATTCAACAGTTCCTGGAGACCCTCCCAGTTGATAAAGAGGTCAGCAGTCATATATGAAGTTGTACTTACTGGCATCTGATCACCGTCAGTATCTGACACGAACACCTGTGGGTGGAGAAATAGCACTTCATAAGGATTCTGCTGAACAAGAATGGTTAATTAGACAGGTAGTTGATTGGATAGATGGGTGGTTTATTGATACGTGGCTCTCTGGTTGGTTCGGTGTTTGGTTGGTTGAGTGGGTGGTCGGCCGATTAGGGGGTGGGTGGTCAATTATTTGGGATGGGTGGTTCATTGGATGATTCAACAGTTGAGCGGGTTGGTAGTTGAGTGGACAGGTGGTTGATGTGTCATTGAGGGACAGTGAATGGATGGGTGATTCACTGATGGATGGGTGATTCACTGATGGATGGGTGGTCCTTCACTGGGTAGCTTTTTTGACAGGATTCATGTTTACTCGAATGATTTTCAGCTACCAAGGCTAAGAAATCTGCAGACATGACAATCCTATCGAATATTGGACAGATCATAGTGGCCTGTAAATACGCTGTCATTCTTCAGAGTGCAATACGTACGTTAGATTTAGCTGTTTGCTTTACAAAGAACTCAAATATTTTACTTATGCGATTTCAGCCACCATTATGCTGGGGGCAAAGACTGGAGAAACCAGCAGATTGCGGGCAGACCTTAAGGCATCATGAGATGGGATTATAGAGATTAAACATCATTCATCCAGTCCACATGTGCCAACAGTGTAATGATGTGATGGGAACCCTGTGTAGTCATACAAGGCTCCTGAAAACACTGCCATGACACCTTACACTATTTTCACTATTTTTAGACAGTTTTATGGATAGGGAGGTGCCTGTCAATATACACTTGTTCGTACAGTGGATGCCAAACTAAAACCTGATGTGTGCATATCTATATAATTGATTTTATTTACTTATTTGATTGGTGTTTTAGGACGTACTCAAGAATATTTCACTTTATGACGGTGCCCAGCATTATGGTGGGTGGAAAGTCACGGCCATCAGCAGGTTGCTGCCAGACCTTCCCACGTACGGCCGAAGAGGAAGCCAGCATGAACTGGACTTGAACTCACAGCGACCGCATTGGTGAGAGACTCCTGGGTCAGTACGCTGAGCTAGCACATTAACCAACTAACCCACGGAGGCCCCTATATAATTGATAGGGAGGTACCTGTCATTATACACTTGTCCCTATAGTGTGGATACCAAACTAAAACCCTTATGTGTGGATATTTATATAATTGATGGGGAGGTGCCTGTCAATATACACTTGTCCCTACAGTGTGGACGCCACACTAAAACCCTGATGTGTGGATATCTATATATTTGATTGGAGTTTTACCCCCACACTTTTGAACATTTCACCCATACATTTCAAGAGCGAACAGCATTACAGTTGGAGGAAGCCAAGCAGAGCACGGTGAAGCCCATGATCAACCGCAGGTTGCTGCAGACCTTAGAACAGAAAAGGAAGTCAACATGAGCTGGACTTGAATTTACAGTGATCGCAATCACGAGTCTTCTGGATTATTAAACTGTGCTGGCATGCTAACCACTTGGCCACTGTGGATATCTAGATTCAAACCCAACTGGGTGGATACCAAAACCCACACCCTACTGTGTGGATACATAAAACTTACATCATACTGTAAGAAAAACGGACTGGACACCTACATGCACATTGTAACCATACATTGTCGATACCCAACCGAAACCCCAATGGGTGGATACCTGGCTGAAACACCACTGTGTGGACACCTACATGCACATTGTAACCATACATTGTCGATACCCAACTGAAACCCCAATGGGTGGATACCTGGCTGAAACACCACTGTGTGGATACCTACATGCACATTGTAACCATACGTTGTCGATACCAAACTGAAACCTCAATGGGTGGATACCTGGCTGAAACACCACTGTGTGGATACCTACACGTACACTGTAACCATATTTTGTGGATACCTTACTGGAGTGCTCACTGTGCGAATACCTACCCCGGAGCGCCCACTGCGTGAATACCTACACTGGAGCGCCCACCTACACTAGAGCGCTCACTGTGTGAATATCTGATCTGACCTTTGTATATTGTTTAGGCACAACTATCCCCTTCAATGTACATGTATCAAAATGGGACCCAAATTTGCAAAAAAAACATTACTAATAATTTGACTTGTCTAAATACTTCTTTCATCCGTTTCCCTCATATTTTTGTAGTTTTTGCCTAGAAGGGCAGCCATGGTCTTCCTTCAGAGAAATAACTGACTCAGACGATACTCTCAGTGTGAAAAGGTCAACTCTGTACTCCTTATCAATTTGGTTTTTCACAGACTGGCCAATAAGCTTGAAACTCTGTTTAAAATCTGTTACTGTCCAGTTCCCGAAAACATACTTCAAGTTACATTGGTGAAGAGTACAAATAGCGAGGTCTCTTGGTATCAAAGTTACACACCTTTGGACATAGATGTTGTACAGGTGTAGACAGTTTGGGGGCACCTATCACCATACAACCTTCATTCTAGATCTGTGATGGAATTGAGGGTACTTACATTCTACAACCTTTTTGCGTGTTTGAGAGTTGTTTATTCAAGCATATGCCGAGGAATTTTTCTGTGTTGAATCAGAAGGATAAAATTATACTCTTTGTGCAGTCCTGAAATTGCCCAATCCAACCACAGTAGTTTTGTCTGCTAAATCAAATTAAAAACTTACATAAATTGCTCTTTCATACACAAAAGGTCAAGGAATTAGGGTCACTGACTCACTGGATAGACCTATTACTAGTTACTCTTTCACGACAGTAAATGAATACTTACCAGGGCAAGTAGAATTTTAGGACAGACTTTCATATGGTGAAAAACAGGATTGTTGCTGTTGTTGTGGAGTTTTTAAGTTACCTAACTTCAGATCTCATTTCTTAAATTAGAGTTTAGTACACAAGTATTCACATGTACATCTAATTGTTCACAGACTGAGGATAAACACACTTTTTTTAAAAAGAATGCTAAAATGATTTTTTTATGTCATTAAAGATGCAAGCTTCATAAAACTGTACAAAAGTTATTTCTCTACACCCAATGGTTCTTTCTGAATGTCAAAATCTTGGTCGCAGTGGCAGTTGAAAGCTTGAAGAATTGGGGTAATTGCTTTGTGAATCAATCATTTATAGAACATAAAACTGGTTAGTTCAGAAAAACGTGCAATTCCTCACTGATTTTTGTTAAAAAAAAATCTGTGTTCCAATCTGCATCTCATTTCCTTGGTGGTGAAGACAGAGCTAGCTGGGAACCACACGAGAAAGGAGTTTGGTGCCGTGCGAGAAAACCACTGAGGCAAATACTGGGGACAATTCTTTGCTTTCGATTCTAGCAGTTTTGGGCAAAATAATTTCACAGATTTGAAAGTAGCCGCCACTAATTTGGCATTACTATTATAAACACGGCACCAGTTTGAAGAAATTTAGGAAAATAAGGAGCCAAATGTGTGAAATTTTGTCATTTCCTGATTTTTAAACTGGTGCCTCAGGGACCACCAAACATCAATTCGAGGTGTAAGAGGGTCAGCTTCCATGCAGTCTTACACCAAGAATGAAGCTGTTAAAATGAGACACAGGTTGGGTTAACAGAATTGTGGAGAAAAGGTCTTGCGGGACACCAAAAACCTTGAACCAGAAAGCAGTGCCTTCTGGTTATCAAGATTCACATCCTGAGCCAGTAATGTCCCCTTCCCTCCCCCGTGATAACACCACCAAGGAAAAAAACAGATGCAGACAACAGATTTTATAATTTGCCAAAACATTTTAACTTTTATTCAACAAATACAGCTCTTATCATTCAAGCGAGAGAGAAAAAAAAAAGAAAAAAAAAAAAGACAGTTTTGATCATGTAGTTTCCAGACGCACCAATTATGTTTTCTCACTCACTTAGGACCCCATGATTCCACTTGGACTCTCCCTTACAGAATTACACAATATCATTTCCAGGAACTCTTGTATACTATCACAAACAAGGGTAGAGAAACTTTACCCAGAGGCTTTGGTAAGCCGTGGAAATTCTTGCCATATTACTTACATACATACATACAATATGTATTTACAGATATGTACAAAACCAAAATTACATCATGGATTTATACCTGCCCTACAAGCGTAAACTTTACAAGGAAAAATGGCACAGCCAATCAAGTACCGCACGGTAAACTCAAGAGGATTACAGGCCATGTATAAGGGATAGCACTTTGTGTTTTTTTTAAAGAAATAATGTTGTATGTACAGGACTATTTCCAGCAAATTATGCACATGATCTGGAGTTATCACTGGGACTGATACATTTACTTTGTCTGAAAAAAACAATTACTTCTATAATTAACAACAGAGCAGCTAGCATCCGTCCTGATCTAGAGTATTGGCAGGGCTCAAGCCATTGCTGTCCTGAGAGACGGTTTGGAGTTTGGGCAGGGGTTTGCAGATCTCCACTGTAACTGGTGCCTGTTTAGAAGGGGCAGGGTTTATGTACATAGGAGAGGCACACCTGGAGCTCTCTCTTGACGAGGTCACGGAGCTATTTGAACCAACAGCATCAGCTGGCAAGGTGAGAATATCTACCTCACTGCTCTCAGAGTCATGTCTGAATCTCTCCTCCTGTTTTAATATGGCCTCTTGCTTCGAGGCACGCCGTGTTCGTATCACCAGGTTAGGGTTGGACCAGGGTTGCGGGGTATTGGGGTTAGAGTTCTCTTTGGGAGACAATACTTTAGGTTTGGGGCTGAGCACATTAGAGGGGCTGGCCACCCGGGAATTGGGCGGGCTGATAATACGGCCTTTGGGAGAGGTCAACGAATGGTTGGGGCTCCTTAAGGGACTATTGCTGGGCTTAGAAGTAATCACATGTATATTCAGCGGAGCTATGACTTTCTTCTCTATGGGACTGGAATCTACATGATTGTGCATCTTAACATTGACCGAGCTAGCTTGGGGCACCTTTTCTATTTTAAAAACATTTTTCGCCACAGGGGTATTGGGAGTCCCACTTGAGTCTAGCGATTTGCGACTATTGGCCCTAGATGGGCGAGGCTGAGGTGTGGGGGTAGAGCCTGTGGTTTTGGCCCCGCCCTGAGACTTGCGGGATTTGGAGCCCTTCTTCACCTGGTTGTAGGAGTCTTCTCGGGAGTAGGTGAACAGCATCTCGTCCTCCTCCCATTCAGCACGTCTTTCCTCCTCCTCCTTCAGGGCCTTCAAACGAGCCAACTCCCACGAGTTCTTTGCCAGCTCCACTTCCTCCTGAAATAACGCAGAAGCCACAGAGTGAACACTACAAATTCCAAAGTGGAGAGTAATAGCAAAATAGGGCTTAGCAAAATAGGTTCTCTACAACAGGTAGCTAATCTAGCAACTCGTAGAACAACAGTGAAGTAAAAGTCACAAGCTACGATTATTCCTGAACATTTGTGTTATTCACTGTATTTCTCCTGAAGTTTGGCAGGTAACAATGCATTATCAGATGAATATGAAGGCCTTAAAGTTGTACTCTTGATGCCGACCTCGTAAGTAATTAATCGACCTTCACAAAAAAAAACAATCTGAAGTGGCCTTTTAAGGTTTATCAATCAAAATGGGTCACATAAAAGTGCTCAACTTATGGTGAAGTACAGTTGTTATATTGCCATTCAAGGTATTAGCAGGTAAGTTTGATCCATCGGTTAGTCCTTGTATTGCCACTTAAGGTATTGGTAGGTAAGCTTGATCCATTGGTTACACATGCTAATTACAGTAAAGGGCTGGTGAGCCCCATCACAACTGACTTGTTTGCAATGATTCTAGGGTCATTTTATGACGACAGGTTGTGAACTTGGTACCTTACTTCCGAACAGGGCAAACTTTGCCTTGCATTATAACATATAAACTGGAAACTGAAAACCCTGCAGTTTTCTATATCTAGTCTTCCTTGTAACAATCTTTTCTAAATTTCAGACGAAACTGTCTGGTTTCATCACAGAGTGCATTTATATTGGCAAGATTTAAAACTATGCCACCATTAACATTAGCAGCATTACAGTAAAAAGCCTGTATAAAAACAAACAGGTACTACAAGATCTAATTTTTTTCCCCCCTTACCTCTGCTATTTCCAGCTCTTCCACATTGTACGGTTCCAGCTGAGACTCCATATACATCACCGCGTAACGCTCTACTGGAGTCAGCTGAAAGAAGCACAACACGGTTGTAGGCAGGGATAAGAATTTTCAGATGATTTTCAGGGAAATCAGGATTCCCAAAACTAAACGTTTTACTACTGAGGGTCAGCTGGTAGAAGACATTTCAAACAGTTTTGAAGGAACAGATTCATATTAGACCAGAAGAAAAACTCTGAGAACATTTCAAGAACTAGTGCCATGTAATATTGATGATCGTAAAATAGGATTCATACTGCCGCTTTCACCAAAACCTTCAGTAAATTCTACATTTCTAGAAATCAACAACTTTCTTATCTGCTTTTAGTAAGCTTGGTGGCCATGTAACCTGTACATATTTGGGACACACATTCTGAGAATTGATAACCCACTTTAACCATACAACAAAGAACCTAATGTGAGAGGCGACTAAACAAATCTGCACACAAAATTTAACAAAACTGGAAGATGCTTCAGGCAGATATCTTCAGGCAACAAACAACCAAACAGAATGAGGGAAACTTCTCAACATGCAAAGCTTATGCATGGATCTGGCCGGTGTTCAAACTTCATCTGAGGGTACACAAAATTACCCTGCAGACAAAATCTTGGTGTTAATAACATCCAAAAACACCTTGATATTGCCATCCATGTACTATGGCTTATAGTGTATAGAGTCATATTTTAACTGTGCTCTCACCTCTTTTTCCAGCATAGCCAGTTCCTGTTCCACTTTTGATACATCATCTTCCTCCTGTCTTCTGTCCTCTTTCTCGTCCCACGGAATGTTCTCATCAAACTCGGCCAGCTCAGCCTTCTGTTCAGCTCGTACCTGATTGGCTGCAATCACATCAGTCTCATCCTCTGCCTTACACAGGGCCTGTAAGCAACACAAGCAACTCCTCCTTGCATAAATGTGCACACTGTAATCTGGCTGATATAATCTTGTAAGTACAGGATTAAATCCTTCAGCATCCAAGTTACAGAGACCTCACACACCACACAACAGCTTTGACAATTACCACATTGAGAGACTGTTATCCTGTGAAAAATGTGACAGAGAGTGCCCACGTTGCTATTTTATTTGTGCAGGGTGTCCGGATTTCACCTTCCCTATTTCTCCCTTCTTAAAAGTGCTGAACAGAGATCTCCAATGACCATTATGTTTTTGTTTCATCTGTCCACTTCGACTAGTGGACTAGTATCCGTTTAACCATACAACACCAAACTCCTTACCTCTTCAAACTTGGCCACAATATTCTTGGTCTCGCCCTCACTACCTGGTAGCTCCACTGCAGCTATTGCACGTGCGCGGGACTGCTTCCTTTCCAACGTTTCTGCCTTTTCTTTGGCCAGCTGATCCAGGCCTGACGGCTCCTCAAACAGATCCTTCAACGTTTGCTGCAGAGAAATGGGACAGAATTAGGATTACTAGGTGTTCAGGCGACAAGGCTGGAAGCAGGGAGAGATTCTAAATAGCTTTTTCACGCACGGGAACCAAACTTGCATATGGACAGAATACCCCATCCTTTACAGGGATATAACTGGTGTCAGCTCACCTCCTTGAAGAAAGCTGTTGTGAAGTTTCCTCCCTCTATCGCCAGGTCTCCAAGCAGGCGTTTCTGGTTGGCCTTCTTCAGGATGTTCTCTTCTATTGTCTTTTCACTGATCAGTCTGCATAAGAAGAAACATTCATTTGTCAACAATACAACCAGGCCTTTTTTTTTTCTTGTAGACAGAAGACTAGGCGTGCAGTTTACACAGCAAAGACACACTTTCCAGAATTTTGTCCATGACTAACTTGCTCATTTCTATAGATTACAGAAAGGTGCCTGAAGGTTCATTTTATAGTATGATGAAAGCCTACTGGAAAAAGTTTCAACACCAAAAGTAATATTTTGACATTCATGTGCCTCTAAAAAAATCCATTTTTGTCCGCAGAATTTTAGGTCAATTAGGGTATGTAACACACCTAAATTTTGTCTCAGGAGTGTGACAGTGTGGGAGTGTGATAAGATCTAACATTCAAAGGCCTGTCTAACACTATTTCTGTTTCCCGTTTCTTCCTCAGTGCATTATCAGTTAACAGGGAATCAGTCACATTTTCTTAAGGTTTCAGGCAGTACCCTTTGTGGTTTCAAGGAAAAGGTTTATCTTGTAAACAAACACTTTCATCACAAAGATGGGGTTTGTGCAATTATTATTTTTCAAGATTGAAATTGTATAAATCACAAAATATTACATGTGACATCCTTAAAAAACGAAAAGATTGTTGAGGGGGGTGGGGGGTGGAAGAGTTGGGGGTGAGGGGTCGAAGGGGAGTGTGGGCGTGGAAGAGTGTGGGGGTGGAGTATCTGAAGTTCTACACTATCAAGCTAACAGCCACTCAGCCAAGTTTCCTGCACCTGTAGATGTGGACATCTCTGGTCTGCCCGATCCGATGACAGCGATCCTGGGCCTGCGCGTCCATGGTGGGATTCCAGTCACTGTCGTAGAATATGACGGTGTCAGCCCCGGTCAAGTTGATGCCTAGGCCACCAGAGCGTGTGGATAAGATGAAGCAGAAGATCCGCCGGTCAGCATTAAACCTCTCCATTAGAGCCTGTAAAACACAGTGTAGAAAGATTATAATTACCTAGTCTGACTCCAGAACAATCATTCGTGTTTGCACCTGTCATTAATCTAGATAAGCAATCTAAGGGAGTAGCACAGCTATGATACTAGATGCAGTTTCAGGTCTCCTAAATAATCAACACCAATTTATTTTGTGTTTCACGCATGAGCGGACATAAAAGAATACAAAACCAGCTTTAAATTTTGTGTTAGGATTTTTATATTTTTCCAGTTTTTCTGATCAAGTGAACAGATCTTCAAGAGGAAAAATTACTGGGGTAGTCCATATTTTAACTATAAACTATATGATTTTTCAGTTATATTTTGGTTTTTCTACCCTCCTACAAGATAGGAAAAAAGATTTATTCTGCCCGTAAAACAAAAATATAAACTGGTATGGCCCTACCACTGCTAAGTGCAACAACAAAAAAATGACAAATTTTGCGCAAATTCCACCCTACTGAAGAAAGGTGGCTCCTATTCCAGCTCTCCAAAGGTCTAGACCCCATTTAAACAACTAAATACTTCAGACATCAAGTTCAAGGACTAAAATTCCTTCACCACACTGTGGGCTCACCTGTCTCTGTTCCACCTTGGTAGTACCGTCCAGTCGCAGGTAACGATGACCATGATAGTTAAGGAAGGCCTCAAGCACGTGCAACATCTTGGTCATCTGAGTGAAGATGAGGACACGATGATCCCCTGACTTGAGATCTCGTAGCAAGATATCCAACGTCTGCAGCTTACCTGTGAGCGTAAAACCCCCAACACAATGACATCCCAGTATCCACTGATCATTACCGATATTCAAGCTTTACAGATCTATGTGGAAAAACACCTTCCTTACATACGGCAGTAGGGGAATATTGTACTTCACAAGTCACATAATTGAGCCAAATACAAATTGAGATTTTTTTTTTTTTTTTTTAAATAAGACCTACTAACAGTTTTCGTTGAATTGTATTAATGCTAAATTAACCATGGTTCCAAATATGATACAAAATGCCATATCACTTGAAATTAAATCCGAGGAAGAATTAATGGAATGATCTGATTGGTGTTTACTCATGAGTATTTCACTTATACAACAGCGGTCAGCATTATGGTGAGAGGATACTGGGCGGCAAACCTTCCTCCACACGACCAGAGAGAAAGCCAGTGGGCTTGACCTCACAGCAATCATATTGGTGAGAGGTTATGTTCATTTCTAAGGTATGTTCATTTCTAAGCACTTTGACAAAGCTATTTTACAATTACATTATTGAAATTTTATCCCAAGGTCCAGGTAACCATGAGTACACAGTTTTAGGAGCTGTGCATATCCCTGAGAAGTCTTTCCACGCCTCCATGTAAACTATTCCTAGCACGTACCACAGTCATACTGTATCAGTCGCAACTCTGGAAACGTGACGGTCATCTTGGAGGATATGGAGTGCAGGCAGTCCACACGTGGTGACAATTCTCTGTGGAGATATTCCTTCCTGGTCACTTCACTGACCAGGTATGACGGGGACGGGTGGGGAGCGTTCAGGCTGACAGGGGGCGCCACAACCACAGGTGTCACAAAGACATACCTACAACACAAGGGGAGACAATGGAGTATTATCTGTTTATTTACTAAAGATTTTTGACTTTGACAACTGCGACCAGCATTGTGGTCAGAGAGAGAATGTTTTAGGCATTCTCTCTAACCATATAACAAGCAAGATGTACCTCCCTTAATGATACAGTCACTCTGCATCAGAAACATTTGATCTTCACTGAGCCCATTTATAGATGAAGTCAGTAAATCCTTGGATGTTCGAATGAGACTTCTGGCAAAACGGGACAAACGTACCATTTGTGTAATGTGTAACCGGATCTAGTCACAGAATATCTAAAGCTGCGAACTCATTTGTTCTTTCCATTATTATGTCGCAATCAGTGTATGTGTGCTCAAAACATACATCAAGTACACACCCACTGCAATGTCAGAAGAATCCGAAGTCTTCTGTCATTTGAACCTTCTGTGTAACTTCCATGGCATTACGAAGCGATCTTTCAAATAACTTTTAAATTGTTACTTACGAAACAAGGCCAAATATAGCATGACAGCATAAATTCTGGTTAAGTTATTGTGGGAACAAAATTCAGCTCAACCAAATGAAAAGGAACAAACCCAATTCAATGCTTTGTGATCCCAGATCCAGAAGCTTGAATTCTCTAAACCACTGATTAGCAACATTTAACTAGAAAGTCCACTGGCTGGTTGTGACCGCAGGTTCACCATACTGAATATGGACAACCTAGGGTGGTTTTAATATATGGCCAAGTCCACGGCACCGACAGTACAGTCTCACTACCAGGCTTTGGTATTTTGGCCAAAGTATCAAGTACTTTTAAATTCTTTAAAATAAGGGTGACAGGCAAAGGCAAAGAGGCAAAGTTTGAAGTGATGTGGAAAAAAAAAAAAAAAAATACAAACCAGTCATTGCGAAAAATATAAATCGTGGGCATGTAAAAACTTTTTGACTTCTATTTTTAAAGATTGAGACATTTTGGCTTAAGATGGAAATCTGATAAGCCTGGAGTGGAATAGCATGAAGGGAATTACTCTGAGCACTGCCTCCCACCCCACTCACCTTTGCAAGATGTCCTGTAGCTGAGATAAATACTGCTCTGGTGTGTGGACTAGCTGTGACAGGGCCTCCGTCCTCGCCAAGTAGTTCGCCATGCGGTGGGGTCGTTTACAGTGCTGGACATTATGACAGTGTATAAACCCTCGTCCCTTCCACTGTGTCCCTGTAGCACCTGTCTGCTCTCCGTCGCGCAATAAGTTCACACAGTTATAGAAGTCCTGCCCATACACAGGCTTCACATCACAGTGACGCTTGTTCAATTTACTGATCAACTCCAGCTTCTCTCGCCGACATTTCGACCTTCGCTTTTCCAACTCTGTCTATAAGAAAGAGCAAAACAACTGAAGTTTTTACGTGGTTCACTAATACTAATCATCATAAACTAAAATCATACAGCTTAAGTGCTGAGAATTTTCTCAAAGACACCTTTGAAATTATACTAATTGCATTTCATACATGGTACATGACAATTACAGGTGATCATGAATGATTATGGCTTAATACCATAGGCAAAATTGCAGAATATTGTGGCCAGACATTTCATGAAGACTTCAGACAACAATTTTGATACATACAGTTCTTATTCATGATATCTGATGAATATAAGACAGGACATTTTACAGGATGTGGCAGTATAAACTCACCAGATCAAACTCAGACTTTGGTTTAACTCTAGCTCTCACAACAGGTTTCACAGCAGCCTTTGTCACCGCAGGAGTACTGGGGCTATCACTCAGAGTTTTGGAGATTACAGTTGGGGTGGCACCTAATCAGACAATTACATTTGACTTAAAACACAAAGAACAGAAACAAAATTGTATTTTCTGAAAGGATGAAATGATGGGACCAAAATGATGTTTTTTCATCTTGATTCATCAGATGAAACTTCCCACAAGTTCAAACCTATGTAGCTCATGACAAAACATTGCAAAGTCTTGAAGATCTCAAAATTTTAACTTTAAAACAATACCATCGTTTAACAAAATCTTTTAGGGTAAAGTTTATTGGTTTGATTACTAACTATACTTTACTTGTATGTGCTGCAGTCACTGTTGCCACCATATAAATATCTTAACTGATCATTAAAATAAAACATTGAGAAGAATCAAAAACCTGTATCAGTACAAATATATAGCTTAATTCCATCAGAAAGTCAAACTTCAGCAGCTAAGTTTCTAGTGCTCACTTGTACTGGCCAATGTTGCTGTAGCTGTGGGGTACGGTTTGGGTGTGGCTGGAGACTGTACAGTTAAGGGGGACACCCTCATCACAGGCTTGTTGACTGTTGTTAATGTTGGGGTGAGTGGATTGGCTGCTGGGGTAGATTGCTGAACTAGAGAGGTTACTCTCACAGGTGTTACTCCAGCCGCTGTCGTCGCTGGCTGACTGACACCTACCACTGTAGGCAAAGCTGCAGAGGGCACACCGTTCACTGAAAGGGAGAGAACTTCAGTTAATACCCACATTACACCCCATGGACAGTAAAACTGGAAGGCTCAAGGCTATTTCGCTTGCAAGGCACATTAAATGAACTAACATACTAAAGAACAAAAATTAATGCTACCCCAGCATTACTGCAGCCATATCACGACCAGACTTCCACACAAGAAATCTGCCCTAGAAAGCTGTACTAAACCCCAGCAGATGGTGCCACTTGTCTTTTGACAGAAACGTGCGACGATCTATTTATTAGAGACTGACAGGAAAATTTTAAACTAAACTTTGCCATGCCAAGTTCCCCCGCCACCCTACTTGTTATGCCTAACAGACCTCAGATAAGACCATCAAGGATAAGCCAGTCCATAATCTCTAGGAATTCAGCATGTTCTGCTTGGCGGGTACCTCAACACGACACAAAGTGGTGTCAAGGGCATAAGGCCAGAGAGTTAATCTGCGAGATCATTTAGCACAACTCCTGATACTGAGAACACAGGGATGTGACTCTACACTCGCCTGCCCGTAGATCACATCACTCCAGATGAAAGCATCTATACCTATATATAAGGGTATCTTATCTTCTATGGAAGGATACTTTTAAATCAATCAGTGTTTATAGGTTGAAAAGACCATAAAGAGCGACCAAGTAGCATCACCTCACTTCCTCCAAGAAATCACCTCAAGTATACTCGGACCTGACTAACTGGTTTTGAACCCAGCTGGTAGTAAAATACTGATTACCTC
The DNA here is from genome assembly GCF_032854445.1 of Liolophura sinensis. Lineage (NCBI taxonomy): Eukaryota > Metazoa > Mollusca > Polyplacophora > Chitonida > Chitonidae > Liolophura > Liolophura sinensis. Next base: position 1,139,128 of record NC_088304.1, read on the forward strand.
CCTTACCTAGGGGTGTGGTCGGTGCAGAGGTCATTGCTGGACGAGGGGTCACTTGAATAGTTTGAGGTACAGCAGCCGACGGCCCGGTCGTCGTGATCAGCTGCTGACCGGTTGACGTTTGTACAATCTGGATAAACCCTGCTGCAATCATAACAAACTTTGTTAACTGATGTCTCAACGGAATTTTCTACAGCATTCCCCAGCCTCCACAAGTGCGTCATAAATTCCCCAGCCTCCACAGGTGCGTCATAAATTCCCCAACCTCCACAAGTGCGTCATAAATTCCCCAGCCTCCACAAGTGCGTCATAAATTCCCAACCTCCACAAGTGCGTCATAAATTCCCCAGCCTCCACAAGTGCGTCATAAATTCCCCAGCCTCCACAAGTGCGTCATAAATTCCCCAACCTCCACAAGTGCGTCATAAATTCCCCAACCTCCACAAGTGCGTCATAAATTCCCCAACCTCCACAAGTGCGTCATAAATTCCCCAGCCTCCACAAGTGCGTCATAAATTCCCCAGCCTCCACAGGTGCGTCATAAATTCCCCAACCTCCACAGGTGCATCATAAATTCCCCAACCTGTACAGGTGAGTCATAAATTCCTCAACCTCCACGGGTGCGTCATAAATTCCCCAACCTCCACAGGTGCGTCATAAATTCCCCAACCTGTACAGGTGCATCATAAATTCCCCAACCTCCACAGGTGTGTCAAATTCCCCAACCTCTGCAGGTCAGTCATAAATTCCCCAACCTCTACAGGTCAGTCATAAATTCCCCAACCTCTACAGGTCAGTTATAAATTCCCCAACCTCTACAGGTGTGTCAAATTCCCCAACCTCTACAGGTGTGTCAAATCATCCTGCCATCATGGCGTGGTATAATAATTGGAAACCAGAATTCTCAAATCTTCAGGGCCCTCTTGCACAAAGAGATCATAGCTACAATTGACTCTAGATCCTTCAACTGATTGTAAAAATAAATTGTGGAATTTTAAGGCATTTACAAATTTTTTCAGTTACAATTGCAATTGTTGGTCAAAATCCAATGTTCAACTTAAGCTTACGATCCCTTTGTGCAACCGGCCCCCTAAATGACCTAACATCGCTCAGCTTTTCAAAAAAATACCTAAAGAGCTATAAATACAACAATGTATCTTCACATAAATCAAATTGTACATTGTACTCAACAATTCAGTTATATGAGAATAAATTGAGAAACAATACTAACTTTTTTAAGCATGTATCACTGTCTCTATGGCTAGAACTGGTACATAATATAAAGGCTTTACGGATGCCGAACATTTCATAAGCTGTAAGTGGTGCTTACCTGGTAACTGAGAGAGTTGGCCAGATGGGATCATCAGTTGTGTCCCCTGATCCGTTTGCTGAATTTGAACAGTGATTGGCTGAGATGGGATAACTTGGGTTCCTGATGAGGTCAGGACAGCAGAACCTGCAATAACCAAATATTAAAAATATACCTGTATATATTATGAAAAATCAATCGGCAAGCATTTGCTATTGTGTCATCTAGTTTTCTGGAGCCTCTTGCACAAAGTGATGGTAGCCTAGGTTGATTCTTCCTCGAATGGCAATGTATGTTTTTAAAATGTGTTGCCATGGTAGCTACAGTCAACTTAGCCTGCAATGGCTTTGTGCAAGCCGCCCCAGGCCAGGAAACTAAGATGTAATTTAGAAATCCTTCCCAATGTAATTTTCTACCTTTCTGGAGGTGCAATTAAGACAAGGGGACCTCTGAGGCAATTATTTAGAGTAATCATAATCAATAGCTAACAGGAATAAGTTTTTCTTTTTGATGAAATAATGAGATCGAATGTTTACTTCGCACCCACAACCCTACACTGGAGGTCAATCTTGGCTCACCTGGTATGGTAGGGAGTTTTGCCGCCAGCGTTCCCTGTACCGTGGTCACATGAGAGGTGGGCACCCTGGTGCCAGGGGTGGACAGAACCACAGTGTTGGGAGCAACCGGCTGCACCACTGCTGTAGCCACTGGGGATGCACCCAGCCTCTGTAACTGTACAGGTTGTGTTGCACTAACACCCAGTTTTATGGGCACTGAAATGCAGGAGATAAAAAACAAGTGTTAAAACACCAGCAGAGATCTTTAAATCTTCATTAAGGTTTGATTAGGATTTTTGAATGAATAGAAATAACAAGAAATGGAATAAGAACAGCTTTAAGTTGTTGTTCTGCTTAGCGGGTACCTCGACACGACACAAAGTGGTGTCAAGGGCATAAGGCCAGAGAGTTAATCTGCGAGTTCATTTAGCACAACTCCTGATACTGACAACACAGGGATGTGACTCTATACTCGCTTAAAACATCTGTTCTATCCAGTTTACGTCTTTACAGCATGAATTGCAAACTCAGATAAACAGAAATTAATGACAAACAAATTAAGAAGAATCAGGTTTCTGTAAATTACAATAATTAACTAATTCAAAATGGTGGTCTAATACTTCCATGTATTATATGATTGTTCTTCATAACAGTATGCAAGAAAGTTTCACCTGCACAATGGTGTTAATCTCTATAGGCCCCTAGAGAAAAAACAACCGAACTTTGGCAAGATACTAGTGTAAAGTACTGATTTGCATGCCATATTGGTACAACACTACTGGGAGAGCTCCCTAAATAGGCTCAAACAAAGGTGGAGAGCAAATAAATCTACAAATTCTTGAGCACCTTGAAAATTGAATCAGCACCTTGGGTGTGAGGCGTTTGGAGTCAATCAACCTACCACGGAGTCAACCACCCTACTACGGAGTCATTCACCATTCTATGGAGTCAACCACCCTACTACGGAGTCAATCACCATACCGCAGTCAACCACCCTACTGTGGAGTCCATCACCCTTCTACGGAGTCATTCACCATACTATGGAGTCAAAAACCCTACTACGGAGTCAATCACCCTACCACGTCAAGTCTTTTTTCTTTTCTCTCTCTCAACAACGAAGGTGAGAGAACAGACTTATGCAAAATCAACAGACAACGACGAAGAACAAATGAGCAGGTAAATATGTATGTTCTAGTCTATTCATGTACTACCAAGGAAATTGTGACCATTGTAGTCCATAGTTTTGTAATAATTCCAATCCATTCTGCTTTCCATTTTTCAAATTCCAACTCTAACAGATACTGATCTCATGAGAACAATAGCTAATTAAAATGTTCAACTGAAGGTCACTGAGCTACATCACCAGTTATTTGTTCTGCTAGGCAGGTACCTCAACACGACACAAAGTGGTGTCAAGGGCATAAGGCCAGAGAGTTAATCTGCGAGATCATTTAGCACAACTCCTGGTACTGACAATACAGGGATGTGACTCTATACTCGCTTATTAGTACACCTCAACTCACCTGGGTTTTATGGGCAACCATGTATTTGGCTTAAATTACACCCTTAACTAAGTTACTCATTTTGCTCGATTCTGAGAGTTTCAATGATCCTTGAAAGGTAGTGAAGGTATAAATACAAAATTCTGAGGCTGGAGTGTTCCACTTACCTGGAGAAGGTGTTTGTTGTGTTCTGACAACAGCTGGGGCTGTTCTCACTATGGTTATAGGGGAGGCAGGTCTGTTCTGACCAGCGATGGACGGGCTCACTGCTGCAGCTAGTGGGGATGATCGACCAGACACAGACTGATGAAAACAAAATGTCAAATCAGGGCCTGTTCAGTAGATGTCCATGTTAAAAGAGACAGTATGAAGTAGTAATGCCGTACACCAAACACCCCGTTCAGATGTGATAATGTCAATCAGTGGATGAAAAGAGTTTAACCATATGCACTGCTTAACTTCCATGAAATGTCACCACAGAACGTACACCTTGAAAAGAAAGCTCCTTATAACATTTACCTACATGTGTAGAACTGCATTTACACAATACTGTGTGACCTAGAATTACACCCCCTGATCAAGTTGCTCATAATTCTGCGAGTTTCATCGTTAGTATTGAAAGGTGTGTGTTTTTAAGTTTGAGTGGAAACTAAGATGATAAAAAATTTAAGTTTCAAAACGAAAATATTTTACGAGCTTTCATGGGTGAAGAATACTTTTCATGGGTGAAAGTCTCACCTGCACAAGAGGGCTAACACTTCGAAACACAACAGGTTTCTTGGCTGGCTTGAGGCGAGGGGGCGGGTCTGGCTGACTGTCAATCTCCACAATCAGCTGATGAGGTGTTTGTAACTTCTTCACACGGTGAGCCACAAACGCCGGCAAGTCCTTCTCCATGTCAACTAGCGAGGGAAACAGGGTCCTGATATCAATCATCTGAAACCAGGTCATTACAATGTTACATTGTTTGAAAAGTACCAACCAGTATTGAGTTCTGCAAAACAGATCATCAGTTGGGCACCTGATTTTCTTAAGGTATTATTTTTCACCTGAAGTTTGGTGACACATTCATCCACATTATACAGCCACTTCTGATTAATTTCTGATCAGAAAACCTGAAGTGTTGGCATGAAAAGTATCATTTTAAGGCTCTCATGAGCATCATAAGCAGGTTCAAAATTTCACAAAATCATTAAATGTCATCTATACAGAGCATTAATCAGTGGGGGCGAGGAGTACTGTATGTATAGGGAATGAATGTGTACCTAAAACAAAGGGCCAGGAAAGCCTCATATAAAGTACCTTTTGTATTTTATTTAGAAATTATTAAGAAAAAGAACAGATATATATTCTTTGAGCTAAAGGCCAAGATTGTGACAGAGAGCGAACCAATTTCACTCAAACGTTAACTTGGGAATGTCATCCTCCATATCTTTCTTTTTCATCTTCCATTTTACGTGTCTAATTCAATACCTTCAGGTATTTCAGCTGAAAACAGGACAAGTCTAAAGCATCTAGATTAGGATGTTGTAGAATCCCTACCGTAAATGGGTTATATTCGAGGGCTTGTAGAACCTTCGATGGAACCTGACACACAATGCCCTCCATCTGGAAAGGGGAGACAATTGGCCGTGGGTCAAACAGGTTTGGGTGATTGCAGACCTTCCTCAGCTGCATGAGAATGTTGATAACACTCATGAAGTGGCCAGATGACAGCGTCTCTCTGGTTCTGTTGAAGACGAGATGAAGGAAGGCGGACATGAACATACTTGACAGATTCAATTTTTTTCATGAAAGTGTATTTCACTTGAAAACATTAGTCCTAATACATCTATTTTCCATGGAATAAATGTTAAAGCCTGTACCAGTCACTCCACTGACCACCTAACAAGCGTAGTGGCCAGTGTCTAGTGGCTGGGTTACTGTACGAGATGGTCGACACTGACCTGTGCAACAACAACAATGCACGACAGTAGAACTGGTAAAAATCTCGAACCCCCTGACAGAATGCAGTCTTTTCCATTGAGCTCATAGCTTGGTTAAGTTTATAATTATAAACTATGAAATGTTTGGCTGAAAATGAGGAAAAGGAAAATGCTCAATTCCATCACTTGCTTTGTGACATGAAGTCATCGCAGGGATAATAGCCCTGATGTTTGGACAGCTTACACATCACTTTGTTTGTGACATGAAGTCATCGTAGAGATAGCGCTGATGTTTGGACAGCTTACATATCACTTTGTTTGTGACATGAAGTCATCGTAGAGATAGCGCTGACATTTGGACAGCTTACACATCACTTACTTTGTGACATGAAGTCATCGTAGAGATAGTGCTGACGTTTGGACAGCTTACACATCACTTACTTTGTTTGTGACATGAAGTCATCGTATAGATAGCGCTGACGTTTGGACAGCTTACACATCACTTTGTTTGTGACATGAAGTCATCGTATAGATAGCGCTGACGTTTGGACAGCTTACATATCACTTTGTTTGTGACATGAAGTCATTGTAGAGATAGTGCTGACGTTTGGACAGCTTACTCATCACTTTGTTTGTGACCTGAAGTCATAGAGATAACGCTGATGTTTGGACAGCTTACACATCACTTTGTGACCTGAAGTCATCATAGAGATAACGCTGACGTTTGGACAGCTTACACACTTTGTTTGTGACATGAAGTCATCATAGAGATAACGCTGATGTTTGGACAGCTTACTCATCACTTTGTTTGTGACATGAAGTCATCGTGTAGATAGTGCTGACATTTGGACAGCTTACTCATCACTTACTTTGTTTGTGACATGAAGTCATCATATAGATAGCACTGACGTTTGGACAGCTTACTCATCACTTTGTGACATGAAGTCATCAGAGATAGCGCTGACATTTGGACAGCTTACATATCACTTTGTGACCTGAAGTCATCATAGAGATAACGCTGACGTTTGGACAGCTTACACATCACTTTGTGACCTGAAGTCATCATAGAGATAGCGCTGACGTTTGGACAGCTTACTCATCACTTTCTTTGTGACATGATGTCATCGTGTAGATAGTGCTGACGTTTGGACAGCTTACTCATCACTTACTTTGTTTGTGACATGAAGTCATCATATAGATAGCGCTGACGTTTGGACAGCTTACACATCACTTACTTTGTGGCATGAAGTCATCGTATAGATAGCGCTGACGTTTGGACAGCTTACACATCACTTACTTTGTGGCATGAAGTCATCATATAGATAGCGCTGACGTTTGGACAGCTTACACATCACTTACTTTGTGGCATGAAGTCATCACATAGATAGCACTGACGTTTGGACAGCTTACACATCACTTACTTTGTGGCATGAAGTCATCATATAGATAGCGCTGACGTTTGGACAGCTTACACATCACTTACTTTGTTTGTGACATGACGTCATCGTAAAGATAGCGCTGACGTTTGGACAGCTTACACATCACTTACTTTGTTTGTGACATGAAGTCATCGTATAGATAGCGCTGACGTTTGGACAGTTTGCACATCACAACATGCTCGTATTTCTTTGGCATCTGTTTTTCCACATCATCCTTCAGTCTTCTCAACAGAAAGGGTCGCAGCACCTGTACAGATTAACCCACTGTCAGATTCAACCATTCACGTCTCTAAGTTCAATTAGTATTTGTTTATGATAAAAATGTTTCATTTGGACAACTTTTATTCAAATTCATAGTGTCTTTTACAGACACCAAGACTCAGCTTCACTAAATAGTTTAGACACTGTTTGGGGTTGATTGGCAGATATCCAATGCGGGCCATCACAACTATGAATGAATTATTTCCATCCATAACCAGGTGACAGTGGTATTTAACTTAGGAATGTATTCCCTACACCCCGACACCAAGTTTTACACTTCAGCAGCTATTTCCGGACATCAGCTCCCCACCAAAAATTTAAAGGTTACATGAAAAAAGAACCATGATGAGTATGAAGAGTATAGTGTTAACAAATATGAAGAAAGATAGGCCAATACAGAAATGAAAAAAACATGTTCATTTTTGAGGCATGTTTATATTTTACCAATGACGTTATCGATGACCATCCTGGAACGCGAGACAAGTTTTAGCGCTCCCAATTTGGATTCTATCCACCCCCAACAAAGTTGTTTTCACAGCTATCACCACAGCATGCTACCTTAATTTCCAGGTCTGACTATATGTTATACCGCATCATAAACTCTATCTTAAGAAATAAGAACTAAGCATTTTAAATATCCTTAGAATCTGTTCCTGATCTGTAGTCCACATGGCCAGAAACAGCCTGCAGAGGATCAAAGACCAGTGGTTTCTGTACGAGACCTTTGATCCGATACAGGCATCACACCAATGTACCAGTGTTGTTACGTCTCAAGAGAAGGGGTTAAGGTGAGCAAAATGGACATGGTACGTAACTAGCCAAAGCATCTTCAATGAAGTATTAATATATAAATGATTTGCTGTATCAGTTGCCTTTAAACATTTACAATGTGATGAACCCTTGATCAATCCTGAAATTAAATCACCCTTGGAAAGGGGTTTTGAGGTTTGCTCAAAAGTTATTTATTAGTTGTTAATTTGATTGGTGTATTACGCCATACTCAAAAATATTTAACTTATATGACTGCCACCAACATCTTGGTGGGAAGAAACTGCAGGTTGCTGGAAGACTTTACGAAGTTTATATCCTAATGGAAATACGTTCAGCACCAAAAGAAATATTTTATGATCCTTGTCTACCTAGATTTGTGGGCAAATATGGTTTATTAAAACAGTGCAGGACTGAAAATATTGAGACAGTGACATTGACAGACCCACCCACCTTATGAAGTCGTCTGATGAGACTGTCGTTATACTCGTGACTACCCTCTATCATGCCAGACAGCGGGTTGGAAAACCACTCTTTGAACTCTTTGTGAGACTGGAACACATGTGGCATGAGGAAGTGCATCAGTGACCACAGCTCCATCAGGCTGTTCTGAAGGGGAGTTCCTGTCAGCAGCAGGCGACGCTGACTCGAGAAGTTCAGCAGGGTCTGCCAGCGCTGGGACTTGAAGTTCTTGATGTTTTGAGCCTACAAAACAAAACAGAAGTAGTTGGTAATAGAATTGTCTTATGTAGATTTCCTCAATTTTGCATAATATTCCCTGAGGCCATTACCAGCAAACGACGATGGCGAACAAGGATTCATGTCACTGCAGAGGATTATTTAGTAACAATGAGGTCTTCAACCTATCCTGACCTATCACACTGTCATGATGCAATATTTTACAAATTAATCAAGATCGCATAAATCCCCAAATACTTTAGTCTTAATAGCTATTCTGGTCTTATGGTCACAATAAAATCCGAAAGGTATCACGGCTGCCATCTTAAGGACTAAAGACGGAAGGTAAGATTCCAAGGTAACCAATAAAACATTGAATAACATTTTATTAAGGAGTCAATATTAAACACAGGATCAACTCAATGAAATATCAGGCCAGGACCGATTCCAACCGGCCGTCTACTGAGCTAAATTTATGACGGAAGGTGGGGACTACTGCAATTCACAAGCATAGCAGGTAGACCAATGCATCACTTATACACCAATGCATCACTTACCTCATCCAGAATAAAGTATTTCCATTTTTTCCTCCTGAATGACTGGTGGTCCTGTATGACCAACTTGTACGATGTGATACAGATATGGAAAGCATTGGTCTTCGTCCAGCCCTGGTAATGCAACAATGCATACAGCTATGAACACACTGGAAAATTATACGACAACTAGAATGTGTACGCAAGAAATACTGTAGCCATCAGTATTTCCCTGACTGACATTCTTTGAAATCCTCAGCTAGCACCTAGCTAATATTAGCAGAACTAGAAACATCTTGATCAGGTTAAAAAAAAAAAATGTTAGCCAGAGCAAGATTTAACACAAAATTACATTTGTTTATTTATCCAACTGTCGTAAATGCCAAGTTTCATAATTTTACAATTAGAAAACGTAGGGCATTTTTAAGGGGGAGGATACCTAAATGCCTTTACTGACGATCTGTCGCATACGTGACTTGCAGATATGCACATCATATATGTGGATATTCTTCAATCAAGGTTTTCAACATTACCAACCACATGAGTGTTGTGGACTGTTTTCACAGGCAACATGAAAATATCAACAACATCACATAGCAACAATATTTCTGTCCATTTATCTGTGTACTAGTCACTCCTCCTAACTAATCACCTAACACGTGTAGTGGCCAGTGTCTAGGCTACTGTACAAGATGGTCGACACTGACCTGTACAACAACAATGCACGACTGTAGAACTGGTACAAATCTTGATCTTCCATTCAAATGAACACGATCAATTAGTGGCTTACCTGTCGCTTCTGTTTCCTCTCTTTTTGATTGCCATAATAAGTTAAAATCTTGAAAGCTGGACACCACTTCTTAATCTCCATCTCCCAGTTGAGCATCACACTAGTTGGCACAACGATGAGGTGAGGTCCCCACACACCTGTAACCAAACAACCGGATATCATAGTAACTGGGTCTGAGCATTGCCCAGGACTATCAACACACTGGATCAAAGTCACTGAACATTTGCATTCTGTTAGACATCGATTTTCATCATGATCTCAACTCAAAAACATTTCACCACTTGAATGGGGAGACTGAAATTTTTTAAAGCCCCTGAGGTGGCACTTGTGTGAAGCAGGGACCTCATTCTACTGTTACGTCAAACATTGATTGTAGAACAACATTACGCTTTATTAGTTTTTAATGTAGCGTTGTATTCTCTTTAACACAGCATCACAATGATGAGCTGGAAAGGAAATGTCTGACGTCAAAAAAATGGCGCCAACACATTGCTGCCAGTCATTAGACAGGTCTCTGTTGGCTAAAAGGTGTCTTTTTTTGAAGACACGCTGGATGAACAAAAAGGATCAGAAGCTGTATTCTTTCAGTGAGTAGCACTCACCTTTCTCACATGCCAGATGAGCAAGCAGAGCTATCGTCTGGATGGTTTTCCCCAATCCCATCTCATCTGCTAGGATCCCATTGAGCCGTTTCTCATACATGGTGGCCAGCCAGTTTAAGCCAACGTGCTGGTACTCCCTCAATTTGTGCTTCAGGAGGAATGGCACTTTTGTCTTTACCTGAAACCACACGTATAACGATTTTGTGCAATTTTAGTGAACACTCAAAAATGATATTACAGATAAGCTAACACAATCTGCACCACAAAATGTACCAACACTTAACTGAGAATGGTGGTGAACTTGCAGAAGACTTCTCACAACATATAAAGTTGATACAATCGCACAAATCTAAATTGGAAAGGAAAGTAATAGGAGAACTTTGAAAAGTTTCCCACTGATGCTGATCACGATAATCCGATTATCTTGCTGGGAACACAGGTGCGTAGGGTGGATAGACGAAGTTCAAGACATTTCAATTTGTACCTGTTCCGAAATAAGAGCTCCCGTCATATGACAGACTCAAAGCAATAAACAGGTGTTTTTGTGCGAGGACATAAGGATACCAGTGGTCCTAAATCAGGTACTGGCCAACCATATCCTCACCCACGCATACTGGAGATAATTCTGCTGCAATGACACACAAGGGAGAGAACTGATGCACAAACATGTCTTCAACCATACAAGCAAGGTACTGGTCAACCACACAGAGGAGACATTTGGGGTGAAATGGAAGCAGGACCCTATTAGCACTTCCGTTTCCCAGGAGGGACGAATGTAATTCCGTGTATTTTAGGATGTAACGTTTTTTTGGCTGCCAGCCAGCCGTTTTTGGTGTACAGGTGCATGTTTGGTATCAAAATGATGGAAATTGCCAAATCTTTAGGCAGGTGTAAGTTTTAATGATGCAAGTTTGAAATTCTGGGCGAGAGGACACAAGGAGACAGATGGTGATAAGGCTGTGAGTGACATCCCCTTAGCACTGCTAAGCACCCCTCCCAGCTGCTAGCATGGAAAGGTCCAGATTTTGATGGTTGCTTTTTCACAGGCTGATCCAGGTATGCACCAAAGCTTATTGGCCACAAAATGTTTGGGCCTAAGCTACAGCACAAAATGTTAACACTGTCTCTAAAGGAAAATTAATGGGGATCTGAGGCCAAATCACACATAAGGGAGGTAATTCAGGCACAAACGTGTCCTCAACCATACAAGCAAGGTACTGGACAATGTGCTCTTGCACACATAAGGGCTATAACTCAACCATGGTTAGACAGAACAGATTACAAACACAAGGCCATTATTCCAAACACTAGGAAATACCACATTCTCTGACTCACCTCGGTGGTTTGTAGCGTGTACCCTTTAGGCTGTAGACTGAGTGCCTCAGCAGCGATATCCGTGATCTCTTTCCCTGGTCCTTCAGCCTCTGGCTCCTTCTGAAAACACCATCATGAACACACGATACAACTGGGAATCTTAAACTCATCCTCCAAGTGTGCACATTTTGTTAATGTCATGTATAAGATACCTATAGTGGACCCACCACAGCTATTTGCAAGGTCTGCCATATAACCATCCTAGTCAGTGATTTATTTATCTGTCTTTACACGCCATACTCAAGAATATTTCACTTATATGATGGCAGCCAGCATTATGGTGAGAGGAAACCTGGCTCATGGAAACCCCCAACCATTCACAGGTTGCTGCCAGACCTTTCCACGAGTTACAGATCACAAAGCTACCTCTTTATCAAGAATATTAGCAGTGCTATCAACAGATTTCATGGTCGCCAACAAGCACCATAATTTTTAAAAGTGTTCCAATTCTAACAGACAATGAGGTTTCCAAATCGAACAGACGATAGGTTTCCAAATCTAACAGACAATGAGGTTTCCAAATCTAACAGACAATGGGATATTTAATCCCAACCATTCACTTATTCCAAGAACAGAATTATCCTGCCTTGGCAGCTGGCACAACATACCTAGCAAAAAAAAAAAACAAATCTAAGTAGTAACATCACCAGGATGTGTAAACTGGAACACAAATCTCAATAATTGGGAAATGGATGTATCATTAGGTAAATCTGATAATGTTTTTTCCATAGCTACCTTAACAGCTATATCAACATCTTCCTTTGCTTCTGGATGCATCAGGTATTCCAGGCCCACATCTTCCTGAGTTGTCTCCCCTTCTGGCTCATCCTCCACTTCCTCTTCACTCTCTTCTTCCTCCTCCTCCTCCACTTCAGTTTCGGCCTCACTCTCATCTGAACGGAAGGTCATAAATCAAACACCAATGATGAAAATTCCAAATATTGTCAATTTCAGAGTGGTTATATCCTGATTGACACACCCTCTGCAGGCCCTTTTTTCCCATTTCAGATGTCCTGTGTATCATCGAGAGAGTATACCGAGTGAGTCAGTGCTTGGGGTTAAACGTCCTACTTAATTTTTCAGTCATATGACGACGAGTGAACATACTGTATTATGTATATAACTATAAATTATTGGAGAGGTTAAAAATTCAAGGGAAGTTAACACAGGTGTTTTTAAACCAGACACACATTTTTACCCCATTGACTGATTTTTCTAAAGCTATTGTCACCTTTTCCACACGTTTAAGATCATTATTTCTGACCAGTCATTGCCTCTTGATGACCACATTTCCAATGCTCCTGCAATACTAACAGGATCTGCAACTTTTCGCGAAATTGCCAAACCACATACCATCTGTTTCATCATCTGTGCTTTCATTAGGAAACTCAAAGTCACTGTCATAAGCCCCTGCATATTTTTCCACCAACTCTTCCATTGACATTTCACCTGCAAAACAATCAATTTAGATAAGGGGCATCATTAACTGAGCTTGTCTGGATGTACCTGTACATAAACTTCTTCAGCAAAAGTGGGTTAAAGTGTTTTTAAACCAATCAACAGTAGCTTTCATCTTCAGAGCTCTTCATGTGTTTTGTAGCCTGCGACAGGAATCCTGTAGATTCAGCTCTACAAGAGTTTTATACAGGCAGGTTATCTCCCCCTGATTAAGTTGTCCACCCTAAAAACATGTTTCAGCATGGTTGTGAGCTGCGGGGTTTGTCATTATTCCACCTTAACATTTCAATATTGACACACGGAATTCAGTATACTGACATGCACCTGAGAAATCACGATAGGCAATGCAGACAAGGCATCCACAAAGTCATGACAGCTTCCCAATATGGTCAGCCTTTATACATAGCATTTGAAACAGACAGTATACATTATTAAAAAAATTCATCTCTGTCTCCCATGCCCTCATGATGATAGCCCTAGGGCAAGTTGAACAAGAAGTTGTGCAGTGAAAAACCACATAACAGGCGGGGATTTCTCACCTTCTTGTTGCAGTTCGTCTATCTCCTTCTTGCGGTCTGCTTTCTTCTCGTGTTTCTCCTGTTCCTCAATGGTCTCCTCCAAATCTTGCTCATCCTCATCACTCGCCGCCTCAAACTCCTCATCTCGTAGCGGAGACAAATCCTGAAACAAACACCACTAACATTAACCCTGTATCATAGTCCAAATTTCTCAATATTTTTGCGATACATTCTCTATCACTGCGAAGTCAACAGCCAATGACCTGTAGGGAAAAGAACCTCTTAAATCAAACTAAGGTGAATTCTACTGACTCCCACTGGTACAAAGATGAAATTTGGACAGCTTGGTCAAAGATTACATACTTAGAAAACCCTGATTTCCTCATCAAAATTTATGCTGTAACCTGACTGATTCTCTACACTGGTAAGAGGTTCCTGGGTAATTCCGCCTAGCTGGCACACTAACCAACTCTGCCACAGAGACCCCACCCCTGCAGAATTCAACTTCACGAGAATATTCCAGATCAAACTCCCCATCTTTCACAACTGTGACAGTTAACCCACAAAATGTTTGTTTCTCCTGGCACAAAGTCGTCGCCTCACCCCATCGCCCTCCACATCAACTTCTTCAGACTCGTCTGCTAGACTGGCTGGCTTAGAGAACACCTCATGGGGAATGGTTTTGATCAACTCTTCAATAGGAACCTCGCTCTCTTTCTGCAGAGCCTCCACTTCTTCCAGTGTTGATTTCTGAAACAGCAGAACACCAGATTATTCACATTTTCAGGTATCACTCAAAAAGGTTACAAACCTATGTTTTTCCCAGGTGCTTTATACCACTGATTTTTATTGAACTGAAAAGAATTGGTGCTTGGAAGGCTAACGATCACCGTAATTCTCTACAATTTATGAACAGATAAACTGGAAACTAGCATTTTCTACAATTTTGGATTTTGGCACCCTTTTAGGGAGCGAATTTGGACAGAAACATATTCATTTCTTAAGAAATCTGAAACTAATGCCGTATTGTGTTAAATTACTTAGTCTTTGTCAGCAATGTTGAATACTGGAAATCTTTGAAACATTTCGGTTATATTTATTAGGCAATATTGTCATAATTTAGCCCTTTCAACATATACTGCAATTTGGGAACCTCTAAAAGAGTATCAAATGTATCTGAACCCTGAAACTATTTCTAACTTCCCTGCATTAAGTGGTATGTTACTGTTAATACTATATAGCAAGAGAAAAACAAATCCTTTGCTCCAGACAGTGACAGATGATTACCTCATCTGTACCAGCCTCTTGTTCTTCTCGCTCTATTGTCTCTTCATCATCAGAATCCTCTTGAGCTGGCTGAAAATCCTCTGGAAACAAATTTACCCATTTCTTGACAACACTGTCATGTTTTAAAGATATTTTTAAAGATATGGACAGTGAAATATAACAATTTCTGTAGCCTGCGACAGGAATCCTGCAAAGTAAATCTCTGCAAGAGTTTTATACAGGCTAGTTATCTCCCCTGGATAAAGATGCCCACACTGAACACACAATTTCAGTTTGGTTGTGAGCTGCAGGGTTGGAAATGTCAGTAAAATCATAGTTGCATATGTATTTTCACTACGTCTGACTGAATTTTGCATCACTTATACATTGAAGAAAAAAGGATTTCTTTAATGACCAAGTGGTAAAATTTATTGAACTTGAATAACAGTGTCAACTTCGAATGATAAAATCAGAAACGTGTGTATGTTTTAGAACACTGAAGTTTCCACAAGACATCTCAGACTTGGGTATAAACTGGCAAATATTATTTCTGATCTCACAACACAAGAGACATAGCGGAGCCATGAAATGACTCAATATCCTTAGGACTGTGCTGGAATACCATCATGTGCCGTTACTTGCCAATACTGTTTTAAGATTGGGTTTTATGGTCTGGCCACACTGTTGTTTCCCTCTAATCCTAATGGCCCTATGATAAAAGTCTTAACTTAATGGATTTCAACTTGTTAAAAAAACAAAAACCCTGTAAACAGCCGGTGTCTGGAGTTTCAGTGTCTATTGAGACGCTCTACTCCAACGAAATGAATACGGAGGAGATTTATTTACTGGACTTCTCACTTGAACAATGACAGTCAGGTTTTAATGGTTGGAGAAAACAGGAGTGCTTTGAGTAAAGCACTGATCTTCTCAGGGTACCTGATAAACCTTCTGACTTAAGGCTGCAACAACAGGACAAGACTTCAGTTGTTAAGGGCCTGATGGCCAAATCTGTGCAACCATTCCTGCTTACCGTCCCCACTGGTGTGAGCCTGGTCAGAGGTGGTGTCTGAGGCCACACTGCCCGCAGTGCTGCCCCCTGTCAGTCCTTCCGTTAACCAGGTGGAGTATTTCTCGGTCTGATCCACAATAAAGTTTAAGTGAAGGTCTAATGCCTTCTTTCGCTTCTCTTCTAATCGAGACTGCTGTTTGTATTGCACAACCTGGGAAAAGTTAAAAATATGCAAGATTATTATTCTTCTTTCCCCTTTTCCAACTGCTTTTTTACTCCAGAACAATTTACACACCTTTCAAAAGGGTCAGGATCTTTGTCAGAATTTGAACTCTGCACCTCCAGGATCAGAAGCTGCACTTCCATTACCAGATCAAATTGAATTTTCAGAATTGTTTAAACACCACTGGAAAACTAAAAAGGATTTTGAGTGAGTGCGTGTATGCTTGGGGTTAAATGTCATACTGAACCATCAGGGTTTGCACCCAGCTTCTTCAGGGCCAAAACTTGCACTTCCATTACCACATGGACAGGAAATTACCATTAGTACTAGCTGCAGATAATCACTAAATTTAAACGTTGAAATATCCAGGCACCTTACCTTTTCTATATTTGTCCAGAACTCCTTGATCTGTTTAGCCAACTGACTCGCAATTCGCCTCAACTTCATAGCTTCTTCCTTCTCAGCCCTTATTTCTCTCTGATGAACCTCTTGGTGATACTTGGCAACCATTCTCGCAATCTGCAACAAACAACAAAACAATCCTTCAGATCGAACGTCATATCAGCAAAACTTCATGTGAGGTTTTCTGCCCCAAAACAGTGGAGGAACAGAACCTTTAGAAAAATACAACTGCACAGATGCTGACATGAACATCATGGCTTGATTTCTTCTGCTGACTTTGTCATATGGTTGGGGGTTTTTTTGTTCTGGCTTTCATGCAGTGAAGTTTTCCTGCGCAATCTCGTTATATCCTCTACACAGATTATCCACAACATGGTTGTATAGCCTGTAAGGGGTTCATTAAAAGACAGCCACCAATTACCTGAAACCTGTCACTTTTCTCTAAAATTGAGTGGGCAGCTGCCTACTTTGATCAAATCTACAATTTCACATTATTCAATTCTCTGTCAAGCAGATGTCTACTATTCTACTATTTCAAAAGGATAATGATTGGTTAATATATTTATTTGTATCTTACAACATACTCAAGAATATTTAACCTCCATGACGGCAGCCAGCATTATGGTGGGAAGAAATCCACAGAGACCACACTGGATAAAGGCTCCTGGGTCATTGTGCAGCACCAGCCACTAACCACCTGGCCACAGAAGCCTCCGAAAGATTGTGAAAGTCACAGCCTGGTAGAACACCCACCTTCCTTGCCCCTGCTTTTTTCCACTTGCGTTCCTGTGCAAAGTCTGTGGCCAGCCACTGCATCTCCTCCAGGAGGTAGTCCCAGTGTGCCTTGTTACGTGGAGGCTCTTGGACCCGGGGCAATCGCCGCGATGACCACATCCCTTCCTTCCTCAGCTCAGACACACGCTGCATTACCTGTGCTTCCTGGAGAAACATGAAGAAAAGGAGAGGTCTGGGTCAATACATACAGAAGTGATGATTTCCTTTAGTTCCCAGACAACACAAGGGAGTACATAAATCCTGGTTGAATATAAAGCCAGATCAAGTCCCATCAACGAACAATGCCAAATTTTAGAGAATTCTTTTTTCAATGAAAACAGGAGAATTTTAGCTTACATTTTGTTTTTCAATTAACTTTAGCACAAGGTCAGCTTTTAAACTCTGAGGTGTACATATCCTTGAACATTTCTATTCAATTAGTATTCACATATTTCCAGAGAAACACTACATCTTCATAACTGCTCTTCTAACTTGGTTTCTAAGCTAAAAATTGTGCTTAGCAATGATTACCCTCTTCTACGTTTTCTCCGTTACCTACGGAGTCAAGTCTTATGTACCATGAACCATTGCCATGTGAAACAATAATTATTCCAGATGGAAGCAGTCATGAAGCTTTATCTAGCCACAGTGTAATTAGGGATGGCGATGATTACACACACCCCCAGAATGAGTAAGTGGCATGTGTGCAGCTTTCACAGACCAACACCTGTTACTTGTTTGATTGATTCAGTTTTTATACTGTACTCAAGAACATTTTACTTATATGACGGTAGCAAGAAGAGCCCGGGGAAACCCACAACCGCCAAGTTGTTACCTTCCCAGAGAGGAAGCCAGCATGAGCTGGATTTGAACTCACAGCGACAGCATTGGTGAGAGTGGCCATTATGCCACGCCAGCACGTTATCCACTAAGCCAGTATGATGAATGAAGGCATCACATGAAGCTTGTGAGGCATTTACAGCACTCATTTTTCACCAGAAAATTATACATAGCACAGACACGATGTGTTCTCAGTTCACAAACACTACAATTTGACAGTTTATTTAGACAAGCACTACATTTAATAAATCAAAGATGAATTTATGTTCCAGAACCTAACATAAAATTTCTTTAATTCTATAACAAGATTTCCCTCTCATCCTAGCAGGAGGGTACTAAACTCATCATAGTGAACTACATTCATGCTGAAATGCTCAGTTCATCTTAAATTCAGGCAACATGACCCACTAATGAGTGAGAAACAAACTCTTCAGCACTGTCATTTGTTCACTCCATTCAAGACCATTAACCAGCAAGAAATGCATGTTACACAACTGTGACAGACTCTGTACAAACACTCACCTGTTTAGCCCTCTCCACAATAGCTTCTTGAGATCCAAGAGGGCTGGCACACATAGATGAAAGTGAATGTTTTTTTGATACGGATAATCGGGCCTTGGGTGAGCCATTGCTGCGGAGTCAACAAGAGAAGTGATAAAGACATCTTTAATAGCTCTCCACATCCTGGTGAAGAACTCCGAATATGTTCATACACCATGGACAAAAATATCTCCATTGAATTACTTATGTTCACATAATGATGATGTTGTTAGCGAGAAAACTGAGGTTTATACTTTCAATGACATCTTAAGCTGGTCACCCCTCTACCACCCCTTTCAAAAACACAAAATTTCATTTAAATTAACCTTTGCTCTGCAGCATTCCGCAATGGATTCTTCAATTTTCCATTCGCTATTTGCATCTTAAAACATCAAATATGGGGAGCAGATGGAATAATTCTAGTGAAAGTGCACAACAGATTTTATTTCATGTTTAGTTATGTCGGCACTCTTACCTAATTGATGTGGTAAGAGCGGTTTTTATTTGTGAGGCGTTGAGGCTGGCAATGCACTTGGCCAGCTGGCTGTGAAGATTGGCAGGTGGAGACAAGGGAGACGAGATGGGTTTACTGCCCGAGGCGGAAGTCGTGCTGGCTGTGGTTGTGATGGACAGTGATGACGGTGCAGATGAAGTGACTGTAGCCGTTGTGAGGGCGGGCGACTCTGAAATCACACAAGGTTGGTTCTCTTGTAATACATAAATTTACAGAAAGGAATCAAAATCAGCTGAAATTTCTTTCAATAGCTAACCTTCGTGAATAGCACAAGGACTTGTTTTTGACATTTTGGTTTAAAATGAGTTTAAAGTATTACATCAACTATTCGGATATTTTTCGTTAATCAAATGACCTTATGGCATAATCCACTGAAAACACCATTCTTTGCAAACTCTTGTGAAAGTAGCCCTGAGGTCTTTAAGTGGAGGTAAAAGGCCACGATGTGCAAGTCCGAGAAAGTAACAGTACATGAAATTACAGGTGAATAATTCTAAAATATACTGATCAGACCTTGCCCCACAGAAAAAAGCACATGAGTTATGTATCATTTCTCAAACTGACACAAATCAGACCAAACTGAATGATTACATATATCTAAACTTTGGGAATGGTACCGAAGATGTTTTTAAAAATTCCTTGCAGACATTTATTCTGGCTTGTCTAGGACCCAATCTTAGATCCATTAGGACTTTCACTCACCTGCTGTCGTTAAACCTGGAACTGTCTGAGACAGAGATGTTGGCCCTTGATTTACAGTATTCACAGACCCTGAAAACAACAATTCTGTTGATTATCTTTATAAAATGAGCAACACTTGCATTGCTTCAAAAATACAGGATTTTTCACTTTTTCTGCATGATAAAATTATGCACCGTTTTCTTCAACTTGTCCCACACATTTCATACATTTTACCAAATTTCAAATGAAAGAAAAATCTTCAAGTTAATTAGCACAAAGCTCTGACACGAGCCGAGTGTGAACTTTTATGAATCAAATGATGCACAAACAGAAAGAAATTGTGTAATAATTACCTTGATTCAGAGCTGTGACATTTGGAGGTAATGTCTTGGAAATAGCAACTGGTGTAGAAAGCGGAATATTACTCCCTGCACCAGTTAGTACTTTCACCTATGAAAACCAGAGGACACATAAATTAGACATTACATAAACTGTAGTCTACAAGCTGCAAAATCAACAAAATCTACAAGTAAGTCAAACTTAGTCTTAACTTAAAAATAGTTTTCCGTGCTAATATTGTAACATAACTAAGGAATTTTTATGTTAACATGGGGAGTGTTATTTCTTCATAGCAAAACTGAAAACTAATATTTTAAGTCCTAATCTATGTTCAGGAATAATACCACAAGTCCAGGACAGTTCTGTGACCCAGGGGGTCAATCTCCGGAATAAACATATCACAATTTGACAGAAGAGAAATTGAACTGGCCGTTAAAAAAACGTTTTACTTTTACTTAATCACTGCACAATTATAAAAAAACAGTGTCACATCTTGTTTGAAAAGGTCAAACAATGCGTGGAGAAAAATTAAGACAATGTAATTATTATTTTGCTGGTGTTCTATGCCATACTCAAGAATATTACAATACAATGGCAGCCAGCATTATGGTGGGAGGAAACTGGGCACAGCCTGGGGTGGAAACCCACATCCACCAGAAAATTGCTGGAAGATCACCCCACTTATGACCGGAGAGGAAGCCAGCATGGGCTAGACGACCTCACAGCAACCGCGTTGGTGGGAGGCTCCTGGGTCACTGTGCTGCGTGAAAATGTTAACCACAAGGCCATGGAGGTCCCTAGGACAATATATGCAGCTCTGAGAAACTGTACAGCAGCAGGTCAACAAATTTTGGGTGTGCGAACACATTCCCTTCCACTTTCTTTTGGTTAGTCACACAGGAAACACTTCTAAATGATCAGGAAAACATGTCATCTCCAGGTTGTGCTAAACACATCTTGTTTTAGGTGGTCAAAGTTACCCAACTGGGCTGCTTTATACATTGAGATCTATGCAATGATTCGAGTATACTCATGTTAAGGTTGAGTGTACAAATCAAAACAATGCATTGCAAATATAACGCTTAGACAGAACAGTACAATGACTCACCTCATCATTATAGGTTTTCACCTGTATCTGATGATCATCTTCCTCATCACTGTCAAGGTTACCCGATTTAAGGAAATGCACTAGTTGTGGAGTCGGGCGCTTCTTCCATGCTAAATAGTCCATGATATTGCCACCGTTTTGCAGAAAGAACAATTCTGTCAAGTGTTCTATATAAGCTTTTCTAATTTCACCCATGTCTTTATATTTACTATCCAATATCAATTTACGTTGATGGGCAATTTCTGGAGTGGCTGCTGGCTTTTCCTCCACCCGTGGCCGTTTTCGCGGCGATGGGCCAAATGTTGTTGTGGCCGCTAGAGATTTTGTAAGTCCTTCGAACACATTTCGACTCAAGTTTGAGCTGGCAGGGCTCTGTGAGGTGATAGTTTCTCGCGCATGCCTTGAGTGAGACTGGCTGGTCGAGGGAACACTGGCTCCACCCACCGACCCTGATGGGCTTGCCAAGGGAGGTAATCCTCCGCGTGTGGGACTTTGGCCATGGTGATGGATGGTCCCGCCACTGGCACTGATGCTGGTGTTACCTGGGAGAGATACAGAGTCAGAGCCCACTAAAAACCCAGTTGTACCGACAGGTTGGCCAGGCACACTCTGCTGCTGTGGTAAGGCTCTCCCTCCACTGATAGCCCCACCTACAACAATGGAACAACAAAAATCTAACCACAACGCAACATATAAGACCGGCACTGCAGTAAAAAATTAACGACCCTACGACACTGAAAATCAATCACCAAATAGGTACCACCATTTCATTCATAAAATTCACTGTTTACAATGTGGTACTTCACATTACACTTAAAGATTTCATGATACCTTCATTGCCAATTCTCTTAACACAGAACTGGTCCAGGCCAGTATTGTTAAACAAAAAAAAAAAGCCTTCAGAGAATACATATTTCCTCGGCACTTTCATAATACTCGCACAAGTTGCAGAGTTTAAGTATCCTAAGCAAATATACAGGCCCACTTCAGAGATTATTCCAAATCACTTTTTACTTTCTTGCCTAAGTAAATGGAAAACTGAACTTGCACAAAGAGTTAAAAGCGAAATAATACATTTATATGGGACAGATCTCCTGAAAATTCTATCTGAAGTTAACATTAAGATTCACATATTTCTTGATCTTTCCAACACAAGATGCTAACATTTACAAAAAGCAAGAGACAATAATAGCTTCTTCATGTGCAACATTTTAAACCTAAAAGGCAAAGAAGGAAAGGTTGATCATTGTAATGCAAGAAAAAGAATTAGGAAAATGAAGAACCAAAAAGAAAACCAATTGAACTGGAAAAGTTGCAAATAATAACATAAAACCATTTTGAAATGCATTTTTCGTCAAGACAAAATTGTGGTACTGAAAGGAATACAAGAAATAGACATTCTCTCGTGGCAATTATCCTGGGTGTGAAATGAACTCACAAAGGACAAGCAATCCTCTCATTCCATGAAGTATGAGACTGGTGTAGGACAGGAAAATATCAAGTCATGAAAGAACACAAAATACAAGGATTGTAACTGACAAAGATGGAAGACTGAAAATTTAGCACACAGACCTAACTGATAAACACACAAAACTGAGTGCCATCACTGCTGCAGTAATAAGAATACACAATCCTTTGTTGATTCAAGTGCTAAAACCGCTCCGAACATGACAAGCGCAATAAAAGAGATGAATATAGGAATAGAGGGCATGCACAATATCAACTGATAGAGACAAAATGACAACAAATAAAATGTAGATGTGGAATACATATCAACAACTGTAACACCAGGTTAAAAAGTCACCGAAAATACAGCAATCAGGATGTCAACTTAGGAGATCAACAAGGATGAAGTGCTTACAAGTAGACAAAACTGCAAAACAGACCACAAGATCTAGTAAAATTACTTGAATTACCATCAACAGACTCAGTAGCACACAATTTAGTGTGAAATTAACATGAACAGGTACACGCTAACTTTTCTCACAGACTATCACAATAAAACAACGCCTCAAAAGCATCTGTCTTTCTGTAAGAACAGCCCATGCAGTCTTATCAATAACTCAGGCAAATGTGTGAGTTAATGTTAAACTGGAACAAAACAGAACAAAGAGGGATGGAGACATTTCACAGAAGTTTGTGAACCTACTTCTTGCATGTGAACTCACTCCACCACTTGACATGACCGGAGAATCAACACACAGCGAAGTGAAAAATCAACATATAATAAAGTGAGGCAAAGTGAAGCAGTAACATGTTATTTGTAACATCAAACAAACAAACATGCAGGGGTAATGCAATCACGAAGTACAATAACCGGCAAATGAAGCAATCACGAAGTACAATAACCGGCAAAGGAGCAATCACGAAATACAATAACTGGCAAATGGAGCAACAATGGAACTTTTGAAGATGAGTGCATAAACATCCACAAAAAAAAAAAAAAAAACAATTTGGGACTGTGAAAACAAATTGAATTCACAGAACACTGAGAAGTGGCTGCAGCATTAGAAAACATGTGACAATGAAAAGTATCGACTGACAAACAGATGTGGCGTCAAGTGACAACACAAAATAGTGAATGATATGCCAGACAACACTGAACAGTGGCTTCAGCATTTGAGAACATGTAATAAACAGATGTACCTGCAGCATGAGATAACTCAGAATAGTGACTTATGCAATGAACTGAACATCAATAATCCTAAGGACATAGCTTGACGGTCAGAGACAACAAATCCCATACAGAGCAGAATCAACAGAAACCACCAACAGTCTGGATATGCACAAAGCTTATGAACAGTCATAAACGTAGCATCTACTGATAGAATACAACATGGAGACGTAGCAAGAGCTAGGAGTATCTATGCCAATCCTGGGAGTATCTACGCCAATCCTAAAAGAATCTATACCAAGCATCGACTGACAAGAGATATAGCAAAACTGCCCAACAAAACTGCCAGGCAGTCACAGCAACAACTGTCTAGCAAATGTAGCAACAACTGTCGAGCAAATGTAGCAACAACTGCCAGGAAGACGAAGCAACCACTTGTAGGTAGCAACAACTACCGGACGAACGTAGCAACAACTTCCAGGCAGACATGGTGACAACTGTCAGACAGACATGGCAACATCTTCCGGGACAGATGTAGCAGTTTGTCAGGACAGATGTAGCAATAACTGTCAGGGCAGGTGTGGCAACAATTGTCCCGACAGATATAGCAACAACTGCCAAGAAGATCTGGCAACAGTTGTCAGGCAGATACTGGATACAGCAACAACTGACAGATACACTAACTGAAACACCAACAACTGACAGATACACCAACTGATACAGCAGCAACTGACAACATGGAGATGAAGCGGCGACAAAGCGCTCACCTGCCCCTCCGAGCTGCCTGTGAAATGTGTGACTAGCGAGAATGGTGGCACTGTGAGGGGAGAGGGCTGGCGACAGGACACCAGCACACGTGACAATGGCCGCAGTGGTCGGACTGAAAACCCGCCTCCCGAGACCCGGCGAGCCAAGTAATTGTGTGGGCAGGGTGGCCGAGGCTAGAGAGTGAGGGTGAAGAGGGCGATAGCCAGTAGTGTGCGCGATCAGACCTCGTAACTGTGGAGGAAGGCCTACAGAAGACAACAGACATGGGGGATGGTGACAGATGACAGACAGACAACACAAACAACTGTTTGGGAGTATGTTAGGTGAATGGTGTCATTTAGCTGTTTGCACAACTTTCCATAACTGTTACATAAAAAAGACACAGACTGTGTGCACTAAATACTTTTGCAGTTTTTTTAAAACTGTTTCCCACACTAAGTCATATTATCACTCCAGGATATTAGGATTTCACAGTGGCCTAAAACAGATTCACAATGCTTTACAACAGAAAGCTAAATAAACTTATATTTAAGTCTTGGAGACAATAAATAACTTTAATCTTATTTTGCCATCCTTGTAGTCATTTGATTTTTATTAAAAAGTAATATCAAAGATGAGTTGAAAATCTTTGTTTCACCTCAAACTAAAATATTCCTGGAATGCTATGTAGTTATAGAACAGTCGGTTTTTGAAAGATACATGAAAAGTTTATGTATGAGCAGAGTTTCAGAATATGGGAAACAACATGAGTGAAAATGAATACCACAAATGTCATCCAATTTCTGCAATTTCAAAAGTTTCACCTTAGATCTTTTAATCAAAAGAAAACTTTGAAACTTTCACACTAAAACAGAGATTGATTAGATTCAATACAGTTGGACAAACATAACTGACATCTCTGCTTTTGTTCAACCAATCTGTCGCTACTGGAAAGTTAATTAAACTTAAAATATAGGTACAAGACAGAAACACTCAAGGTTAAAACAGCTGTAAAATATGGGACAGTCATAAAAATCACAGTTATCTCCCTTCACGCAGCTATCAAAATATGTAGAGTGAGAACTCCACTTAATGAAGTTAAATCCAGAATCTTCGACACAATCAAAAGATCCTTTTTTAATCAAAATACCAATGCCCAAAAGGGAGAGAACTGATATTTATATCATGTCTTCCGGTTCCGTTTTGTTAAGGTAAGTCAGAGAAATAAGGATTGCAGCACAGATTGAAATCCACCAGTGAGTGTTGATAATTACCCGTTTGAGGTGGACATACAACATTAGGAGCTGTACCCTCTGTTTGAAGAGACCCAGCAAGTACGAGCTGAGGTACCGGGCTGATCTGGGGAAGCGCTGCAGACGACGGGCCAGCAGGTGGGGGCTGCACAACTGAAACAACAGCTGGCGTTTGCGCAGAAGAAAGCAGGCTGGAGGCGCCATTTGCCCCACCTACTGGCGCCCCACTGGACTGAGGTGCAGGATTCAAACCATCGTCAGCATCCCCACCACCTTTCTGCATGGCAATCTCTCAGAGCTGCCTGAAAAGAAAAACAACAAAAACACATAATTCTCATGTCCTGCCTATATATGCACTTCTCACATTAGCTGAGCACACGCCATCTTTAATTTTGACAGAAACCTTCACATGTAAACAAACACAACTGATTACACGTGTAAAACAAGAACTTACGGCTTGCTCGTGACAGAATCGGCCAAACCGAGGCATAAAAAAAAGAGCTCAGTACGTTGACAAGCAAGTCTCGAGTTGTAATTGGTGGTCAGTTTGAACGGTGGATTACACTGAAGAAAGAAAAAGGTCTCACGAATATTGCATATTAATGAGGCAAAATGTGTTGAATTTGAATAACGGCGACCATGACACTTAACTATCCAACACACCAATAGACAGGAGTATTTGGCTTCTGCGTTATACACTCAATTTTGATACTTAACCTTGAATGAATTGTATTTGGGTTCCTTGTGCTTTCCGTAACCACACATCCTTTTTCACTCGTGAATAAATGCATTATAGTCATAAAGGCTTCCATGGCACACACTCCTCAGTCACTCTCTTCATCGTTAAGCGGTGGGAAGATGGCACCAGTGGCCGAGGAGAGTGTGCCGTGGAATAATAAATCTCTTCTAAAGCGAGTAGGGACATCTGGTGATAGTGCGGTGGGTGCAGAGAGCAGGTCTTCAGGTTGGTGTCTTATTTGCACGAATCCTGGTCTCTCAGAAAGCAAAGCCTGGACCCTCGCTGGGTAGGAAATTTACACTGTAAGCGCCGAGACCCCAACCACGCTAGGCCAGTAGAAGAAAAGGAGTTGGAGTCTTTCGGGGATAATGAATGGACAAGTCTGGCCTTCTCATTCACTGAGCACATGACGTTTTATTATGCAACTCGGTAATGATGCATATTTACATGCATGTAACGTAGTCCTATTCTGCAACATTCCCCACTGCCCACGGTGGCTCATATTGTTCATTAAAAGTTATTTACCACAATGCACTAGGGCCGATACTAAAACGCAACACTTTGACATTTCTTATCACCGTTACAAAATTAAAAGGCATACATGTAGATCCATGCATATATAGATCCATGCGTAGTCATATACATTCATACTTCGACCAGAAACGCACATTTTGTAACAGGGTACAGTCAATCAAAAATCACACGTAAATCCGATTGTTTTGTTGTAGTCTTCTTTGTAGTGTGGATCTCACACAAAAATAGGTTTTCGACCTTTTTTTGTAACAACTTGAATGGAATTGAGGTTTGTGCACTACAGAACGGAATTTTGTAATCTCCCAATGCAATTGAATCGACTCAAAATTATCAGCTGTAACTACGTGCAACAAATGCTGCGGCCGGCATCGTAGCGGGCCATGCGGCTTCACCCGCCATATTCATTATGACCTGGCCAAGCAAGCTTCCTGTGCGCGCCATATTGAATCTTTTGCTAGAGCAGAGCGAACTTACCAAAATTTGATTCACAAATTTTACCGCGACAACCCTGCCATCAGTGGTGAAAAATCATCGATCCGATCAGATCAGCATCTGATCTCAAAATTTGTATACAGTGCGCCAAACATTGCAAAAATTTCAACCAGATTTTCGTGGATGGAAACCACAACACAATTTCATCAATCTTCCCTCTCCGACAATGAATGTAGCTGGTAAACGAGGGCTTTTCTGCGCCTGCGCAGCAGACGGTAAGCTATGTCGGACGATTTCATTGGTTGATAATTACAGAGATTGATATCATTGTCAGGCCACAACACGTGTTTATTAACACTACATTTGTGAACAAAAATGTGAATAACTTCGATGGGTTTTCGACAACAAATAAAACAATGGCCCAGGTTACAGGCGGCTAAGATGTTATGAAATGGGCATGACATTGTACAAAACCATGTCGCCACTGAAGAAAATAACTTTAGTTTGCGTGTGTGCATAGCCTATATAGCCTACGCCGGTAGGCCTATGCTTTTTTCAGTTCAGTTGGAAGTTTGTTGCACGATTGCATTTTTACAACTACGACTACAGTGCGTTAGGGAAATGTAACATAGGCATGTATAGGCCTACAAATGTCATTTTGTGATGGATTTACCACGCAGCACGTGCAAAAAAACAGGAAGTCAAATAGCCACTTATAAAGCCACCGGAATATTTGCAAAATTTGTAAATTCTAGTTTTCTGAGACAAATGTTCACTTCAAAATGAGCTGTATATTGATTACAACTTATGGCCCTATTCTCTATTGTCGCCTCCATGTAGGCCTATATAGGGCGTGCTTATATATGCAGTGTTCTTGTTTTGCACTGAACTGGGTTAAAATCAACGTGTATTGTTTTAGCAGCATTGAAACTATTTATTTTTGAATTTGAATATTCCAGAAGAATAATCCAGAAGAATATTTAATCGTTAGAAGACACGGCGAAGGGGGACTCAGTATACACAGATGAGGTTAGGCCAACTTCTTCACGATGTTTATTGGCCTAGAGTGCTGTGGTTTGACAGGCTACTCGGGATATTAACTGTATCGGTGGTAAGAAATGGCGTCTATTTTGTCATAGGTGTTTGACTGGGTGTTTGCTAGTGGTTGGGAACGTTGAATAGTTTGAGGGCTATTCTACAATCCGTTTCAAAGGATTTTGTTTAACATTTCATTCAATTGATTTATATATTTATTTGACTGGTGTTTTGCGCCTTAGGCCTAGGCCTACTCAAGGATATTTCACTCATACGACGGCAGTCAGTATTATAGTGGGAGAAACCAGGCAGAGGCCGGCGGAAGCCCACGACCATCCGCAGGTTGCTGACACCTCTTATCACGTGCGGTATTTCATTCCAGTACCAGCCTGTGCATATATTAGAGTCTTAACTATGATTTATTATTTATTTGATCATTGTTTAACACCACACTCAAGAATTTTCATCTTGGGTAAGAAGTAACAGGTAGGATATATGCTGCTGCTGACATCATTAGCCACATCTGGAATCCCGATTTTCTCTCTATGCCGGTGGACTAAGCTATATTATACCTTAGGTCAAGGTGAGAAATTGTCATTGGCTCATTACCTGTATGGGGTTCGAACAGAATTGATATCGATTTCCAAGGTTGTATATATAGGCCCTGCTAATGAAGCAAAGTTATCCACTGGGTTCGTAATCTGCACGTGCAGGTTATGTGAACCACTTATTGTGATTAGCGCTCAACAGGTGATGAATCCCCCTGACAAAATTCCATAACCATTGACTCCGTCTATCAACTGTAAGAACTATAATGATCAAAGTACACATGGCTTAACTACTTATTTCGAAAAGAAAGTTTAATCAAATGAATGTTAAGCTCTTACTAATTCGCTACATATTTCAAATCGTTCCATTTTCATCGGAATAGATCGCCACGATATGGCTGCAAAATTGCCGATGTGGCGTTAAGCCATAATCATTCATTTATTCAATCATTCATTCATTCATTCATTCATTACAATAGATGGCTTATGTCTTGATTAGAATTCACCCTTCCTTTACCTGGAGTCTCCCCTTCCTTCCTCTCCAGGCTTTTCCTTAGAAGAGCATATGGTATAACACCAGCGTCAGCTCAGTATGTGGTCAAACGGCAACATTAGGTCAGTATATATTATAAGGGCAACATTAGGTCAGTTCTGGTATATAGTATGTATATCCAATGTTGCCGTTAGTCGGTGTATGTTATAACGGTAACCTTACGACAGTGTGGCATAACGGCAACCTTACCTCAGTAAAGCATAAAGGCGACCTATGTAAACATGGCATAATGGCAACCTACGTCAACATGGCATACTCGTAACCTACGTCAATATGGCATACCTTACGTATGCCTTACGTCAGTGTGGCATCGCGGCAACATTACGTCAGTAAGGCATAATGACGACCCACGTCAATAAATATAAGCGTCATGTCCGACATTCGTATAACATTCGTAGCCCGTAAAGGGCGTTCCAAGTCGATAATCGCAAGATCCATTTCCAAAACAACGTTTAACACTAGCGCACAGAGAAAAGGTATGTTAGAAAATTATACAAATAGGAAATAAAGCAGCCGGTAACACACAAGAGAGAAGCGGTCATCGGTTTTCAATGATGCCGGGCAGACAGTGGATATTCCAGGCATGAGTTACATATCAAAGTTCAAATTCGTAGTCCGTGAATGAGTTCCAGGTCAAATAACAATTAAACAAGTATCTCAGTCGCGGTTTAATTGCAACTGTTCATACAAGCACCATGCAGATGCAATGAGCATGCTTTACGGCCCTAGCCCCATGTTGTGCGGTATTAGATACAGATCGAAAATGACGAGCGTTACAGACCTTAACCTAACAGATTGTGATTCAAAAGTAACGGACCATTACGTCTTTCCCGTTAATATGTAAGGATCTCATACTACAAGAGGCGCCATCTATAATGTTACGCATGACATGCTGGTCTGTATAAAAGTTTGTCTACAATATAGACGGTTACACTCGGCAACCAGCGCCCATCTATGTTGTTAAATGCCATGTACAGGGTAGATGTGTAAATAAGGATAACAGCGCCGTCTATGCGGTTGATCACAATGAGATTCTGAACGCTTTGTCCATACCTGCCAAAGAGAGCGTTATACTCATAACGGCTACCTTACGTAGCATGGCATAACGGCTACCTTACGTTAGCATGGCATAACGAAGACCTTACCTCAGCGTGGTATAACGGTGACATAACGTCAGTAAATAACAGCGATCTTACGTTAGTATATGACATGACGGCGACCTTACGTCATTATATGACATATCAGTGACCTTACGTCAGTATGACATGATGACGATCTTACGCATGGCATAACGGTGACCTACGTCAGTATGACATGACGGCGACCTTACGTCATTATTTGACATAACGGCGACCTTACGTCAGCATGACATAACGGGGACCTTAAGTCAGCATGGCATAACGAAGACCTTAAGTCTGTATATGGCATAACGGGAATCTTACGTCAGTATGGCATAACGGTGACATGACATCAGTAAATAACATGATGGCGATCTTACGTAGTATATGACATGAAACGGCGACCTTACGTCCTTATATGACATCACGGTGACCTTAAGTTAGCATGGCATGACGGGGACCTTAAGTCAGCATGGCATAACGGTGATTTGACGTCAGTATCTGACATGACGGCGGTCTGACCCGTTTCATCTGACCAACACACCACCTGAAAACCGCATATCCAGAGCGCATTGAAACATTGCTGTTTCTAATAAAAACATGAACAAATAAATAAATGAACATCATCAAACTATAAAATCCACGAAATGGACAGTATCGGTGCAAGTTTTGAGTGAGTGAGTGAGTGAGTGAGTGCTTGGGGTTTAACGTCATACTTTTCCAGGTTTTGAACTTTTATATAGTGAGTGAGTGAGTGAGTGAGTGAGCGCTTGGAGTTTGACGTCGTACTTATCCAGGTTTTGAACTTTTATAATAGTGAGTGAGTGAGTGAGGTGAGTGAGTGAGCAATTGGGGTTTGACGTCCTACTTATCCAGGTTTTGAACTTTTATATAGTGAGTGAGTGAGTGATTGAGTGAGTGCTTGGGGTTTGAGGTCGTACTTATCCAGGTTTTGAACTTTTATATAGTGAGTGAGTGAGTGAGGGAATGAGTGAGTGAGTGAGTGAGTGAATGAGTGAGTGAGCGATTGGGGCTTGACGTCCTACTTATCCCGGTTTTTGAACTTTTATATAGTGAGTGAGTGATTGAGTGAGTGAATGAGCGCTTGGGTTTGATGTCGTACTTATCCAGGGGTTTGAACTTTTGTATAGTGAGTGAGTGAGTGAGTGAGTGAGTGCATGGGGTTTGACGACTTATCCAGGTTTTGAACCTTTTATATAGTGAGTGAGTGAGTGAGTGAGTGAATGAGTGAGTGAGTGAGTGAGTGAGTGAGTGAATGAGTGAGTGAGTGAATGAGTGAGTGAGCGATTGGGGTTTGACGTCCTACTTATCCCAGGTTCGAACTTTTATATAGTGAGTGAGTGAGTGAGCGCATGGGGTGTGACGTCGTACTTATCCAGGTTTTGAACTTTTATATAGTGGGTGAGTGATTGGAGTGAGTGAATGAGCGCTTGGGGGTTTGATGTCGTAATTATCCAGGTTTTGAACTTTTATATAGTGAGTGAGTGAAGTGAGTGAGTGAGTGAGTGAGTGAGTGCATGGGGTTTGACGTCGTACTTATCCAGGTTTTGAACTTTTATATAGTGAGGTGAGTGAGTGAGGGAATGAGTGAGTGAGGGAATGAGTGAGTGAGTGAGTGAGTGAGTGAGTGAGTGAGTGAGTGAGTGAGTGAGTGAATGAATGAGTGAGTGAGTGAATGAGTGAGTGAGCGATTGGGGTTTGACGTCGTACTTATCCAGGTTTTGAACTTTTATATAGTGAGTGAGTGAGTGAGTGAGTGAGTGGGTGAATGAGCGCATATGGTGTGACGTCGTACTTATCCAGGTTTTGAACTTTTATATAGTGAGTGAGTGATTGAGTGATTGAGTGAATGAGTGAGTGAGCGCTTGGGGTTTGATGTCGTACTTATCCAGGTTTTGAACTTTTATATAGTGAGTGAGTGAGTGAGTGAGTGAGTGAGTGAGTGAGCGCTTGGGGTTTGACGTCGTACTTATCCAGGTTTTGAACTTTTATATATTCTATGTATGTGAAATTAAGAATGTACAGTTAAATATAAAAATGCAGTATGAACAAGATTTGGAAAAAAGCTAATTATATGACATGTATGGTCGATACACAAAACTACATAATAACAGGTTGTCGCTTCCAAGCAGATGTTTTCCGATGCCTTATTAGTGACGTATTCTACATATCCTAGACAGTGAAACGGCTTTTTTACATATTTTCTTTATCCGTATTGGAAACAATTTCCTTCTCGGTTGAAATATGTTTCCCTATTTAGGTTGAAAAAATTGCTGTGTAAAAAACAAATCCTGTGTACTAAAACTAAATTCCTTTGTGGAAAAGAATTACTTTAAGTCTTTTATATTAAACATTTATCTGTGAACCAAAAATTATAAGTCATACATGCTCTTTCTTGATAAACTCCTTAAAACTAAATAAGTCGTCGTACGGCCAAGTTCATATGTAGAAAACAAACTAAATATTCTAATATCATTTCTTGATAGTAATAGTATTTACATTTGCTGAACTTATGCTTCTATCTGTACGGACGCCTTAACTGGGAACTCGAATGGGCGGCACAAAGATTTCCAAACGCTACTGTTCATGAGTACAAACTAGATCTGTGTTTTATAAGCATATATACCCCAAAACGTATATGAATGTATACATGTCTTTTTTCAGTCATATGATGACAAGGAGTCATCAGGTGTCTGGACATATAGCCTACTGTGTCTAGTGACGGGGCAAGTCCATGCCGCTAAAGTGCTGCCGCCACTGAGGTATCATGCCAAAGACACCAGGCGTGACACCCCACTCAGTCACATTATGCTGATATAGACGTACAGCATAGAGAGTAAATCCAGAGCAGCTACGACAGGGTGATAGACGAACAGCATAGAGAGTAAATCCAGAGCAGCGACGACAGTGTGGTGAACGTACAGCATAGAGAGTAAAACCAGAGCAGCGACGACAGGGTGATAGACGAACAGCATAGAGAGTAAATCCAGAGCAGCGACGACAGTGTGGTGAACGAACAGCATAGAGAGTAAAACCAGAGCAGTGACGACAGGGTGATAGACGAACAGCATAGAGAGTAAATCCAGAGCAGTGACGACAGGGTGATAGACGAACAGCATAGAGAGTAAACCCAGAGCAGTGACGACAGGGTGATAGACGTACAGCATAGAGAGTAAATCCAGAGCAGTGACAACAGGGTGATAGACGTACAGCATAGAGAGTAAATCCAGAGCAGTGACGACAGGGTGATAGACGAACAGCATAGAGAGTAAACCCAGAGCAGTGACGACAGGGTGATAGACGTACAGCATAGAGAGTAAATCCAGAGCAGCATAGAGAGTAAATCCAGAGGGTGATAGACGAACAGCATAGAGAGTAAATCCAGAGCAGTGACGACAGGGTGATAGACGTACAGCATAGAGAGTAAATCCAGAACAGTGACGACAGTGTGATAGACGTACAGCATAGAGAGTAAATCCAGAGCAGCGACGACAGTGTGGTGAACGGCATAGAGAGTAAATCCAGAGCAGCGACGACAGTGTGATAGACGAACAGCATAGAGAGTAAATCCAGAGCAGTGACGACAGTGTGGTGAACGAACAGCATAGAGAGTAAATCCAGAGCAGTGACGACAGGGTGATAGACGAACAGCATAGAGAGTAAATCCAGAGCAGCGACGACAGTGTGGTGAACGTACAGCATAGAGAGTAAATCCAGAGCAGTGACGACAGTGTGATAGACGAACAGCATAGAGAGTAAATCCAGAGCAGCGACGACAGTGTGGTGAACGTACAGCATAGAGAGTAAAACCAGAGCAGTGACGATAGTGTGGTGAACGTACAGCATAGAGAGTAAATCCAGAGCAGTGACGACAGTGTGATAGACGTACAGCATAGAGAGTAAACCCAGAGCAGTGACGACAGTGTGATAGACGTACAGCATAGAGAGTAAATCCAGAGCAGTGACGACAGGGTGATAGCTGGCAAGTGATCACACGTAACCGTTGAAATACTGCCTTTTGTCAATTTACTTCATTTAGGGTTTTATTCTACTGGTCATGTAAATGCATAAACAGAAGCAAATTACACGCCCCCCTAGCACTATAAATTAAGCGGAATTAGGTAAAAAATGCTTTGATGTTAATTGCAATTTATTATAGGTCACTGGTCTAGACTTATTCCGTGCTCTAACCTCTCAGTGCTGAGCGCCAAGCGAGGCAGCAACACGCACATGTACCGTTTTGAGGTCTTGAGTAGGATCTGACACCTGGTAAATGGCGTCGTGCATTCGCAGTTCTCTTATGAACGCATGATTGTTTTGAATGGGAGGGTAAATTCTGATATTATGCATGGTATTTGATATTTACACTGATGCACATGGTGCTGGGTAATTGTTATAGGCCTGTATGCCCTCTGTATGCCTGTATAAAAATCTGGTTCTTACATACAGCTGTATTAGTAATTACATATATGACATAAGATGGGGCCTTCGTGGCCGATGTGCTTAGCATGCCAGCGCGACCCAGTGACTCAGGTGCCTCTGACCAATGCCGTCGCTGTGAGTTCTTGTCCAGCTCATGCTGGCTTCCTCTCCCGTCGTACGTGGGAAGGTCTGCCAGCATTCCGCGGACGGTTGCATATGAAGAGTGTCGGTTGAAGATAGGATGTCAAGCATACATATGTAAAGATCACAGAAATACCACTGAAATACAAAACTGACAAGATCAGCGCAGGGTTTGAATCTGTACAGTTCTTGTATAAAGCTATGTTTATTAGTTATGACTGCCATGTTCAAGTATAAAGTTCTACAATGTTGCGAAATATATATGTACATGTACATACAGTTATTTACTTATTTATTTGTTCATTTATTTATTCATTTATTTATTTATTCACTTATTTATTCATTGTTGCTTTTCGCCGTACTCAAGAATATTTCACGTATACGACAGCAGCCAGCATTATGGTTGGAGAAAACGGGCAGGCCACGGGGGGAAACCTACGACAGTCCGCAGGTCGCTGACAGAACGTCCACAACGTACAGCCGGAGAGGACGTCATGCAGCGCGAGCTGGTATAGAACCCACAGGGACCGCGATGGTGAGATGCCATGTCAAGACGTTTTATCTCGGATCCACCTTATATGACTCAGATATACAACAAACCCGTGTATTGAGTTTGCATTGTTTTGTACTTGTTTGTGTGAAATGTCATCCATGGAAATAACTAAGACCTAACAAAGTAAGAAATTCCAAAACTAAATGACACCCACCAAGGTATACTACATGCTACTCCTCCGAGGCGTGTTTGTGAACCAACCAACCCTTCTTGTAAAAGTAGCCATTTTGCAAACTAGTCAGAGGAATGGAGGCGTCATCCCTATAGGATCTGGCGAGCAGTCTAGCATAAAGATGGCGTTTATTTAAACCATAGACTTGTCTTGATCACATTTTGCCCGAGTAATCTCCCCTGAACTGCATATAGCGTCTTTGTATAGCGAAATAAGATTAGTTTTGTAGAGCACTGGAAACACTGGAACCAATGAACTTTTACAGGAACTTTACATAAATTAAGTTACGTGGCAGGTACGTAGACCGTACTTTGTTTATCCATATTATGCCAAAGTATTTGGTTGACAACCTAGATTCAGCCATACATACATGTTTAGTGGCGTGGGAATGAAATTAAAAGCGAAGTGGAATGGGTTGGGGATAAGGGTGCGGGGGCGACTATCACGGCACATTAGGCAGGAGTTCAGGGGCCCTCAAGGCCCCGGAAGCTCCGCGACCCTAGATAACATCTCAACCATTCTGAGGCATCGAGAGTTGGGGGTCTGAAGGATATAGAGCCAAGTGATATTCTGAAAATGAAGAGTATAAAAGGTTACCCCTTCACGGTAGGTGAGGGTTCATGGGGCCACTTGATCAGACATTCAATGTTGGGGAACCAAGACATGGAGTTTAAAGAGTACAGAGGCGTAAAAGCGACATGTTAAAAAAAAAAAAAAACAATGTTAAAAAGATTAAAATGGGGAGGGGGGATGGGCGGATATAGGAAGGCCGTTTAAAAGTCTATCTGAGCACATTAGTCCCGGACGCTCTCCAGGACCCTAGATGTAGGGTCTAACGGAATACGGAGCCGATCAGTCTGCAATGCGCCGAGTTTAAGAGTCGTGCTTCCAAGTGTAACATTTGGAGTGCGGACTTTAATGTGACAACCACAGATGAGCATCGATGTTTTTTTTTCACCACCGGTATTTAAAAGATATTTATTTCATTGATTGAAAAAAAAAAAGAATTTCAAGATTCCAATATTCTTCAAAGGTGTTCATATTCCAACTCCATTAAAAGTGTTCAGTTTTTTAAACTTTAAGGTGTTGATAAATTAACTTTTAATGGAGGTGGAATGTGAACACTTTGAAAAGTTTTAAAACATTAACATCAAAAGTATTCCGAGTTCTACCAGCAGCTTGCGGATGGTCAAACCGGCTCTGTCCGGTTTCTTCCCACTATATATAATGCTGGCCGCTGTCGCACAAGTGAAATATTCTTGAGTATGTCATCTAATAGTTGCAGTTAAAAAAATCTCTGTATTTTACCTAATTCTGTTTAAGCATTGTTTAGCATTTACATGAACAGTTAGAATAAAACCCTAAGTTGACAAGAGGTCGGAAATCACGGATTACCAGGAAAAAACCACCGACCTTCGGCAGGTACCCCGCAGCTGAAATATACTTTTAAAAAGCGACCACACAGTCCTTAACCGGCTTCCATACACATAACCGCTTTTCTATAGAATGGAGTGAGTGAGTGAGTGCTTGGGGTTTAACGTCGTACTCAACAATTTTTCAGTCATATGACGACGAAGGAATTCTTAGAGTGCATGTAATGTGTAGATTTCCACCGCTCTGTTGTTTAGTGCTGCTTTATTGAGACGCTTTACCGAAGGCAAGTAAGCCGTCCCACCCGAGCCATTACACTGATACGGGTCAACCAGTCGCTGTACTAACCCCTTAATGCTAAACGACAAGCGAGGAAGTTACAATTTCCTCTTTTAAGGTCTTCGGTGTGACTGGACCCAGGGTTGACCCTGGATCTACCGCCTCCCGAAGCGGACGCTCTACCAATTGTGCTATCGAGGCCAGTTTGTAGAATGGAAATTCTGCCCCTTTCTTGCAGAACATGTTTCATTTATTTATTTATTTGATTGTGTGTGTGTGTGTGTAGGGGGGGGGGGGGGGGGCGAGCAGAGCCTGGGGGAAGGCCAACAAACATCAGCAGCTTGTTGCCAGACCTGGCCTTCTACATACGGTCAGAGAGGAAGCCCGCATGAGCTGGATGAGAGGCTTCTGGATCATTGCGCCGCGCTGACGTGTTGACCACCTCGGCCCCCCAGAGCATGTTTTCCACGCTCATGCTATAACGTGTCAACAAATTGTTTCATCACACGGAAATACATGTACCATCTATATAGTTTTAATCATAACATTATTAAATATACTGAAGCACATGTAGGTTATTAGATCTGAATCGATCATTTGTCAAATGTAATTTATCATATCATACATTTAAGGTATAGTTAAGGTATAGTATAAGGTAAAAATTCTATTCAGCTTATCTACAAAATAAATAGCAAGCAATCGTCAGTACCTAGCCACTCATTTGGTGACGCCATTTTGCCATGTTAAACTATCTAGAGTGACGTCACAAAGTCTAGGAGCTCTCTTGTATCATCTGTATTAAACAATGTAACAATCAGAAAATACAAACAAAAACGCGTTCTATCCAACCAAAGAGTATCAGGTCTGTTCCGTGTTCAAAAGGGCTGATGTTTCTGAAGTTTGACGCTCGGTCAGGGCGATGTCCGTGGACACAAGCGTCTTGTTTTAGCAGTCCTCGTCGTGGATACGTGTAAGCATTTGGGCTAGCTGGCTGTACCGGCCTCAGGCGATTTACCGAACATAGTAGGCCCTTCTGATTGATAACAGACTCTTTCACTCAGATTTTGGGAAGATACTTTCGTAATAAATCAGACATTGCTAAGGAAAATAATACAACGCCAATATTTTCTCCAAGCACTGACTCTGCCGAGGCGATTTTCTTGCTGGCTCACCCTTAAAGCAGCATCCTTTCCAACACATACGCATTGTGACACGAACTGCTCCCTGCACATAAATGTGTTGTCCAAAATTAATCAGGTTAATACTTAAACTAACAGCTAAATCCAATGCATCGATATCTGTCTATCCGCAATAAGAAACCACAATGAAAATCGAGAGCTAATAGGTTTTTTGACGTGACAGCCAATTTCAGCGCTAGTGATTGGCCAAGTTCATAAGGGCTTCTCCAACATGGCCACTCGGAGTGAATTGTCCGTCAGTGCCGTATCCCCAGTGCTGAACTTCATCTTCTCGGCTTTCAAAACTGTATAGAATTTTTTACATATTTATTTGTGATAACTGCGTCCGATATTATATTTTCTATGTATAAATAGTGGCAGACGTTCACTTTAATTTGTCACACCGTAATATTTCAAACGAATCACTACAAGCACTTGTTACATACTTATGGCACTTCTGTCTGCATAGAACATCCGTTAAAGTAGATATCACATATGGTTCATCAGGACTGCGCATGTCTGTTTGATGTGCGATAGTCACTGTACATCGGGGTAGGCTAAGCTCTGTGGAGCTTTGTTTCCACCAGCAAGTTATTATTAGTTATCGATTGTGTATTTGATGAATAAACAAATCAATCTATCAGATAGAATACACACATTTACATGTTTGTGTTATTGCATTGTAGGGGTTAATGGAGCACTATACAGTGAGTAGTATTGTGTAAAGGAACACCAAGAAAAGTATGGCATAAAATGATAAAACAATTTTTTTTTTTTTGAAGAATAATGATCTGAAATATTCGGAAATGACGTCATCGATGAACACAGTGTGGCCACCTGACTTCGAGGCAGACGCCCTAGCCATTAGGCCACCGAAGCGTTCGAATCACATGTGTAGCCCATATAAAATACACTCTTAGGTGTATTTATACCTGATGTGTACATATTTCCTGTAAATGCAAATACATAGTTACTCATTTCAATGAACAAATTTTAGAACGTGCATGTGGCGTCTACATAGCCAACTGCAGGGAATCTCAAGTACAGTATAGTAGATGTGAAAAAAGGTGCTTTACTGTAGGGTAATAAAATTTGTTACTTTACACTTTTAAATGTGAGGCTGCTCAGGCTAAGAGTTTTCAGTGTCGCTCTCGTCACATCAGTGCTTGACCACGCAGTAAGGGTGTTGAGTTCGCATCCTGTCCTCGCTCCAGTGTGACGCAGGAGATTTGCCAGGTATATATCCGGTCTGTCGAATTAAGAGCAATTTTTTTTATAAGTTCGTTCACCTTTGCGTTTGGTGAAGACCCTTCATTAAATATATATATATAAATTAATTAATGTGAATTCTACGTCGCACGCCACGTCTAGCGTCTCCGGATGTGCAGGTGACATTTCTTGCCTGCAGGCTATGGACATACGTATACAGACTTAACTACATGTCGACAGACA
Source organism: Liolophura sinensis (assembly GCF_032854445.1). Lineage (NCBI taxonomy): Eukaryota > Metazoa > Mollusca > Polyplacophora > Chitonida > Chitonidae > Liolophura > Liolophura sinensis. Next base: position 1,179,697 of record NC_088304.1, read on the forward strand.
AAGCGTATACATGGCGTTGTAAGGAGTAATCGTCATATAGTACATAACAATTTCTATACATCGGCGCTCAAATGCATTTTTTTTTTTTTAAAAATTAATGATTTATTGATTTATTTACTTATTTATTTATTGATTGATTTGATTTGTGTTTTACACTGTTCTCAGGATTATTTCACTAAAACAATGCGGACAGCATTATGATAGGAGGAAAGCTGACAGAGCCCAAGAGAAGCCCACGACAATTCGCAGGCTGCTGGGAGACCTTCCGACGTACGACCCTTATATTTAATGAAGACCGTTTTTCTTTACCCATGTGTCTATGAATGTCGACCGATAAAACATATTAATTAATTTACAGCCTTACGAGTATTCAAATGTAGTCCCTCCGGTGCAACTTAGAATGTCAGTACAATAATGCAGTCTCACTAAGAAAACTACTTAAAGCTAGAATTTTCGCTGACCAAACCGTACTGTTTCAATCAACCTTACGAGTATTCAAATGTAGTCCCTCCGATGTACCCCTCCCCCCCCCCCCCCTTCCCCAACACACACACACAGTCCCATCTATGGGCTTGAGCAGTTCAAGCGTGATATCTCTTAGAATCCCGCACGCACCACTCCGGCAGGATGTAGGCTGACTTCAGGCAAAGTCAGTAATAAAAGCCACATACTGATTTTTTGACTCATGAACTTATTAAATTACCTTACCAATTAAAATCCACTACAGCCAAAGACAGAAAAACAAACAATGATTAATTTACTCTCTTATTTTCTCTATTTCTCTGTTTATGAACTAATTAATTTACAGTACAAATTAAAAACCACTATATTTCCAAGCACATAAAACCAAGCAATACCTTTTTTCACTTTCATTTTCTCTCCATCTTAATATCAGTAAACTCAATTACCCTAAAACTTAAATATGGTTATTTACTTAAGGCTGATTAAGTTATATTTATGTTTGATATTTGAAGTTTTTTTGTCAGTATAGCATTTTACACGTCCTATTAACTTCTCTCTAGTCGTGCAGAATGACAGTGCAGAATTAGACTAGTTCGATTTCAAACCTCATTTTACTGACAGACATAGTTGTCTCATGTCTTTATGAAGGCTGAATTAAACCGAAATATCGATGGAAATGGCATCCTTATTTGGAGTGGTGTCCGCCGTAATTGTACTTGACAGAGTTCGTGGCGTGTTCGTGCATTTTGTGCCACACTCCGTAATGGAACGGAGCAATATGTTTGACACCACTGTAATACGATTCCATTACGGCAGACACAATTTGTGTACGAATGACAAAATGGCAAAATATACGTATTTCTGTGGAGAATAGCAGAATGCGTCCTTCTCAAGAGTAGGGTTTACGATGGTCGCACGATCTGAGTACGTGCAGAACATGAAATAGTTACGCCATCCCATGAGTTTAATACAATACTCACCTGTAGAACGTCAGATATTCGGGACAGCCCCAGCGTGATCATGTGGAAGCGTACAGGTGACGTAAGACCATCACGAGAATGAATCAGAAACGCTAGATCTCTTCTGTTTCCGATATTGTCACAGTGACATAGTAGCAAACTCACAGAAATCGTGTTAATATCGTAGTAAGTTTGTAAAGACATCCTACGCAACGCGAACGAAACTAATTTCATCATACCGACATGGAAATTACACTAACATCGTAGTTATCGCGTGTGATCTTCGCTGTAAGCTCGTGATGTGATCGCATGATATCGTACCAATTTTCTACCCGATTTAAAGCGACGGCAAAAAGCGAAGCCACGGTGACACGAAGCGATGGCACCATTTTACCAAGAGACAACATGACGACAACAAAGGGATGTTATGAAGGTGCGAAGCGATGGTCCTTTTTTGATTATCAGCAACTTACAAACTAACATGGTAAACGATTTGGAATGATTTCATTCATATGCTTAGAACATTCCTTGCGCCTTTCCAACATCATTGAAAGCTACTGATTGCTTCTCTTTGCACGAGTACTCTCACCAATGCGGTCGCTGTGAGCTCATGCTGGCTTCCTCTCCGGCCGTACGTGGGAAGACCTTCCAGCAACCTGCGGATGGTCGTGAGTTTCCCCCGGGCTCTGCCCGGTTTCCTCCCACCATAATGCTGACCGCCGTCGTATAAGTGAAATATTCTTCAGTACAGCGTAAAACACCAATCAAATAAAATAAATAAATAAATATCTGCCCTGCAACAAGAATGTACCTGAAAGGATGGGACGTTATTAATGGCAAGCACAGCGCTAGCACTGCAACTATATCTATAGTGAAAAAAACATCTGAAAGTATTGTTAAATATGATTCGTAACTTGTGGAACATAGATTCACAGTACACGGACCATAAGTGACAACAGTAGACATTACAGCAGTACGCCTTAAAAAGAAACTTTTTGACAGAGGTGGAACACATACATGTAGTTGGTCTCTTGGGTTGTCTGTTCTGTCGTAAACTGTTACCGCATGTGCAATACATGGTTATTGGCTTACAAACTATGAGAGACAGAAACTGTTTGCCATCGGATAATCACTTTTCAGACAGTTAACCACCGGATATTCACGTTTCAGACGGTTAACCACTGGATATTCACCTTTCAGGCGGTTAACCATCAGATATTCATGTTACAGACTGTTAACCATCGGATATTCACGTTTCAGACTGTTAACCACAGGGTATTTACGTGCAAGATTGCTAACCACTGAATATTCCCGTGTAAGACTGTTAACCACCGGGTATTTACGTTTCAAACAGCTAACCACTGGATATTCACGTTTCAGACTGTTAACCATCAGATATTCACATTTCAGACAGCTAACCACTGGATATTCACGTTTCAGAAAGCTAAACACCGGATATTCACGTGTAAGACAGCTAACCACTGGGTATTCACGTTTCAGACTGTCAATCATCAGATATTCACGTTTCAGACTGTTAACCACTGGATATTCACATTTCAGACAGTTAATCACTCTATATTCACGTGTAAGACTGTTTATCACAGACATTCGCGTTCCAAAGTGGACATACCAACAGATCTCGATCGAGTTGGTGCAAACAACACCTGTCACCTGTCGGTAGAGCCTCCGCTTCCTGAATCGGGAGGAAGTCGTAACTTCTTCTTTTAGCGTTCAGCATGAAGGGCATAGTGCAACGACTGGTTGACCCGTATCAGTATAATGGCTCGAGCGGGGCGGATTACTTGGCTTCGGTAAGTCGTCTCAGTGAGGCAGCAATAGATAAAAGAGCGTTGGAAAATTCGTCCTGCAACAAGGAGGCACATTACATGCACTCTAAGGATTCCTTCGTCGTCATATGACTGAAAAATCGTGCGGTGTTAAACCCCAAGCACTCACTCACTCACTCACTCTATCTTTTCCTGAAACCCAAAAGACTTATGTAGCCTTCACGCTGTAAATGGCCGATGCGCCGTCGTGTACTTACACTGTGTGTCTAACAAGGCAGGTTAACATAATGTTTCGCCACAGAAATATTCCATATTCTTTTTTTGTACCATCAAAACCGCGACTAAAGCTTCCCTTTCCACCTTCCTCTCAATGCTTTATTATTTGTTCTCATCCTTTTGCGTCGTACTTAACAAATTTTCAGTCATACGACGACAAGGAAACATTAAGTGTGTGTACGTATAATGTATCTTCTTGTGACAGGTGGAGTCCATGCTTTCAACGAGCTGCCGTCACTGAAGTATCATGCCGATGACACCAGACGTGACACCCAAGCCAGTCACGTTATACTAACACCGTGCCAACCAGTCCTGTTTCCGCGCTCTCGGTGCTCTCTAGTCTCTCAGTGCTGAGCGCCAAGAGAAGCAGCAATTACCATTTATGAAGTCTTGGAAGCCGACGCCCCAACCCGAATTGCTTGTTATTTTCGCCATTATCATATATACTGGCCTATAGGAGCCTTTATATACGAGGGAGGCTCTCCACTATAGAATTTATTTAAAAAATATATATGTCATTCAAGAACGTGTAGATCAAATCCAAACAAAACGACTGGAAACCTGCACGAGGCATGAAGAGCCTTGGCTGAGCTTTGCGGATTTCAACTTGGTCGACCCTACCCATCTTTACCAGTCTCCTGTTTCGTTATAAGCAGACACTGCCTGTAGTTTCCCTGCTTCTATTCTACATGAATGGTTTTCATCTTCTGCCTTAGTCTGAGTACAGAGCAGTTTTCGACCTGACAACGTCTGTGACAATCGTTCAGCAATATAACGAAAAAAAATTCGCCATCTTGTTCATCAAGTTTTGATGGTAGCAAATACATGGCACATTTAATGGCACATTGAGCCAGAATTACCTGATGTACACACATCGAAAATTGCACTGGCGAGTCCCAAACCACGCCCATACACGTTTGGGCAACATTGGATTGGCAGCCTCCATACACCTGATGCATCTGACGTTCGACTATAACGCCAACGACGTTAAACCCCAAGCACTCACTCACTCTATAACGCCAGTCGTTATAAACAAAGATTCCAGTCCCTCTGCTTTCGCCTCGCCCTTTCATAATCTTACTTTGTATTTTTTTTAAACGCACTTTCGCCTTTCCCTTTCGTCGTTTCGTCCTTTGTCGCATTTTTATTGTCTAAATAATCTGTAGAAAGCGCATGATATGGCCGCTAACCTAAACATATTAATCCTTTAATTTTAACACGTAATCTCTTATCTGAGTGAGGCTAGAAAGCTGTCTGCTATCGCAGCAGATTGTGATGTTGAATACAACAAACATATTCTATTAATTAATTCAACATAACGATTCTATTAGAAACAGAATATTATGTTGAATATGACAGACTATTGTGTTTAAATAACAGAATACATTCCAACATCACTTAGACAACAGACCATCTGCTAAAACCGGCTTCCATATTTATGTCTTCCACTAAATATAGCATCAGTAGCGTCATCGTACATGTAGATCGTATATATCCAATGTACACCGGGGACAGTATACAACACAGGGCTTGAGCCGTGCTTGTCCTTACTCTTGCATCGTACACTTGTAGACATACGAGTTTTGTTGGACACAAAGCAGTGGGGGTTAACCCCTGACATATGCATATACCAGTGTATACGTATAGACCTACCGTCCTAGATCGAGAGCCACGCTGTAGGTAGGTAGGCCGATAAATAGGCCGGCGCGGACTGAATTGTTAATTTCTTGACACAGACAGATTCAAACATACTGATTAAAATGACAAATTCGTAAAGAGCACTGGTATACGTACTCTACATATATACACACACATACATATTGTACATACAGGTTAATCAGCAGCCACATCTTCGGGGCCTCATCTGTGACAAAGAGGAGTTATCTCCTCATGAGCTGTATCGCTGAACGTGCTCCAATAAGATCAGGACTGCCAACCGAAACAGGAAAGTTTACCTGAGGGGAACAGAATTCTCGTCCCTGCGGTGAACTAAGCTACTTATATATTTAGCTGGACTTTGATGCGGACAAGCCGTTTACGGTTAGTACACAGAGATTACCTGGACTGTCGACATGGGAAAAGGCGGGTAAGTCTTAATCTGGTTACCGTATTTGTAAACTTTCTTGTATAGGATGCGCTTTTATATGATTACGTTAAGTTGTGGGTAGGATTGTATCTGAAGCCCACTTGCGGCAGTGTACTAGACATGTATAACTGCCTGACCACAGTTCTCTTAAATCGTCCCAAATAGAACACAGTCAGTGAAATTAGAAATGCTCCAGTTCATGTATAGTCAGATATACACATTAGCTAAGCTGACCACGCTTGAATAAGAGATCAGAAATATTCTTGAGTACACCAATCAAATAAATAAATAGATAAATGTGTGGAGATTACTCATATGTTTGCCACAAGTCACAAATGACAATGTCTTGTGATACTGATGTGATGTGCGATGTATACGTATTCATTTTTTATGTAACCCACATTAAAACAGTTCATGGGTTTTTGATTATTGATGTGACTGGTGAGGGATATATAAACTCGTCCTTTGATACTGGGGTCTTTAATTAGGGATATAGAAAAATAACGATAATAATAATACAATTAAGCGAGGGAGGTACATTGGCAGACACCAATGAAGACTAATTCAGCCTAAGTATCTCATATTAGCACACCATGTTTAATGTGAGATATGGCATTAATTTATCGTGACCCGAAAAAGTTTATCCTGTTATAGTGATGGGCTAATTGTCATTAAGATATACACACAAAAACACTTATGTTGTACGGACACAAAAATACTTGTGTTGTATGAACACAAAAACACTTGTGTTGTATGGGCACAAAAACACTTGTGTTGTACGAACACAAAAACACTTGTGTTTTATGGACACAAAAGCACTTGTGTTGTACGGACACAAAAACACTTGTGTTGTACGAACACAAAAACACTTGTGTTTTATGGACACAAAAGCACTTGTGTTGTATGGGCACAAAAACACTTGTGTAGTATGGACACAGAAACACTTGTGTTGTATGGACACAAAGATTCCAACAGAAGTCATACTTAAACAACTCTGTATCTTGTATTGAATTAATACTTATGATGAAAAGAACTGAACACCGGTGTGTTCTACACAATACTACGCAAGTTTTTGTTGCCCCAACACAAGTTAGGTGGATATGCATAAATTACCTCATTTTGGTTCAACACAAGTTTGTGTTTTATTGTTTTGTAACACAAATATGTGTACTTCATATTTATTTAACACGTTTGTATGGGGGTAACACATTTCTGTGTTGAATGAAAACTACATAAGTTGTTTTGTTATATTTCAGTACAGATGTTTTTGTTTTAATGTGGGGAATGCGTATCTTACTGTATATAGCGTGAGGAAATCGTTATACGCTTGACGGGTGTACTGCTGCTGACCAATGAAATTGCAGAGCCGTATTCGTAAAATTGCGTAAAATTACGTATGCAAATTAGACAATTTCGACTTCACAATTTTTTTTTTACAGTCATACTGTCATTAGCTGTGAAATACAAATTCTAAACGAGGATATTCTCAGCGGTCACAGCACCATAGTGTACAATGAGTCGCCCTTTAGTGTACAATGGGCCGCACTATAGTGTATAATGAGTCACTAATGGGAACACTATGTACTACTATAATACGCAAGTCACTGTGAGCGTGCATTTTTCAACAGTCGTTTTTAGAGAGTAAACCTGAAGGATATTCGCTGCGCATGCCATTGTGCGAACCACAAAAGTAGATCCACGTAGCACGTATCCAATGTTACACCTGTGTAAGAATAACAAGGTGTAGGTATATAGGTACTTCCTTTACCAAACTACAGTTGTCTCATTTCAAGAGACAGCAAATAGACTGATCACCCCGAGTTGCGGGTCGGGGAAAAATTTGTGGTATGCATTTACCCATTCATACCACAGGGTGTGTCTATTTGTCACTCATTGCAAGTTAATGAATATATATCCCACATTAAGCCCATCAGTGTGCCCATTTGTCACTCATTGCAAGTTAATGAATATATATCCCACATTAAACCCATCAGTGTGCCCATTTGTCACTCATTGCAAGTTAATGAATATATATCCCACATTAAACCCATCAGTGTGCCCATTTGCGACTCATAGGTAAAGGGTGTATGCTGGCGTTACAGAATGGGTGTGCATTTTTGCAACAGTACTACACGTGTACCACTCACACACATCGATATTTAGAGAATATCTTGGCAAGTCTCGCCACTTAGGGAATTTTTCAGCACACTTTCAGCGTACATTAATTCTTTGTCCCAAGGCAAACCAAAGTATTCAGCGAAATGGCTTATTTCATAGTAAATCATATGGAAAATAATGGTATTAATAAATCGCTGCTGATTCAGCGTTTGTTAATTACATCTATATGTTTACTTCAATTTTAAAGTTAAGGGTTTAAGTTTTTGTTTTGGACGCCTTGTGTAAATGAGCTCCTCCCAAGGAGCCTTCAAGTCCACGAGCCACTTTAGCATTCAAGGGTCGAAGGGCACTGCCTTCATGCCTTACTGGATTATGACAGCTTTGGGCAAGCCGTATAACAAACCCGGCTAGTGGGCGGAGTTCATTTAAACAACGTATCAAACACAACATTCAACTATTAAAGGATCTGTGCCAAGAAGATGCATTTTCCAGGCTATAAAAGAAAGCAATGTTTTAATTTTAAAAGAAAATCTTTTATGGCCCCCATACAGTGAAGACTGACAGCCGCACAGCGATGTGTGCTTACTAGGAAGGCAGGCAAACAGGGCATGTGTATGTTTGTGATTTTAGAGTGCAGGCTATCGCTGCGTGAATGTATAAATGGAGATAAAGATAAGCCTGACATTAAATATATCACAGCTGTCGTAGATGGTTACAGGTTTGTTTGTCTTGTCTGTTAGGTAACCGACCGACCCATGTACTGTGTAAAACGTGCTCTTACAGGCAGGAAGTCCATCCACACCAGTATGCACCTAAAGTTTAAAGCGAATGAAGTATTGTTTATTTTTTTAAAGAGAATTACTTAATATTCCGGATAAGTAATTTTCTAAACTACGAACAAGTAGTTCGCCAATAACTGATTGATTTATTTATTTGATTTGTGTTTTACGCCGTACTCAAGAATATTTTACTTGTACAACGGCGGACAGCGATATGGTGGGAGGAAACTGGGCAGATCCCGTTGGAAAGGCCAATACCATCCGAAGGTTGCTACGAAACCTTCCCACCTATGGCTGGAGAGAAAGCCAGCATGAGGTGGACTTGAACTCACAGTGATTGTTTGGTGAGAGGCTCCTGGGTCATTACGCTGCGCTAGCGTGCTAATCAACTGAGCCACGAAGTCCCCGCCGATAATTGGGCATAGCCGTATAATACTGCACTATACGTCTCAAATTATCGATGGTATACCTGAAAGACTATTTGGTATATAGACGTGCTGTACTATTGCAGCCTGAACACTTATACAGCCGAAGGTTTCACCGTACAAACGCCTTGTCACATGCTGGCATGCAGTAGGCCTGGCAGTTTGCGTTGACAGCTGAGTGAATGTTTACTTTAACTAAGCACGTATAGGTCTATGTTTACTGAACGACCCATTTTAAAACCGCTTGTTAGCTTGAGACGCGCCTTAGTTGTAAGGTGGGCGAACCCAGGGTCAATCCTGAATCGGATCTCACCTAGGGACTTAAACGAAGAAATTGTAACTTCCTGGCTTGGCGTTCAGCATGAAGGGGATAGTTCAACGACTGGTTGACCCGTATCAGTATAATGGCTCGGACGCGGCGCCTTGAAGCAGCACTAAATAAAAGAGCGGTGGAAATCCGTCCTGCAACAAGGAGGCACATTACATGCACTCTAAGGACTCCTTCGTCGCAAATGACTGAAGAATGGTTAAGTACGACGTTAAACCCCAAGCACTCACTCACTCACTCGAAGAGAAGCCTAACTTTATCAGTGAAAAACTTGACAATTGTCTATGGTGAACGTGACCCAGTATGAGATCTCTGTTTTTGAACTGTGTACTATACCTTAGGCAATTTATAGAAAAAAAATAAAAAAGAAAGGAAGTTAAAAAACATTAAAGTATGACTAAAGGGAATTGTTTACTTGATTTATAGTTCATGCAGCGGCTTTATTTAATAGACGGGTAGCTATAGTCGGGAAATTTAAAGTCGCTGAAACACGATGTGGCCTACATAGATTTCACATTTCATAAACCTCAAGGTTTCCTAGCAATTCTACGTTTAGATCAAGCACGGTAACGATATCTATCAAATGCACGATAGTTTATTATACCAAATGTGCCTTTTTTAATCATACGAGAATTTGCTAATAAATATGATGAGAAGATATTACGCTGTTCGAAGAACTCGAATACAACTGGGCATAGAAATGCTAGTAATACCCGAAAAAAAGTTTGGTCAGGAATATTTGGTGAAAAGCTGCGAGCATAAAAAGTTAGTCACCGTGCACCAAGCACACCTTTCACCACAACTGTTTTGATCAATAGTATTTGTCGACTAAAAAAATGTGAATATACGCTCATTTCTGCGACTAAAGTTGTCTTGATCAAAATTGTCACTAAAAATAAAGAGTGAACGACATTGGTTTGGTCGAAAGTTGGGTAGGTTTTATGACAAAGATTTTCTTGTTTAGCGCTGCTTTTATAATCTTAATGTGATGACCAAGATTCCTATATCCGCTAGAAAAAATCCAGGATTATCTTGGTATATTAGGAGATAGATGTTCATGGCGAATAGATGACATTAATTTTGCCACGTGTATGTACACCCATGCTCAACGTAGCGAACACAAATACCACGTCCATTGACCCTAATGCGAGTTTTTATATATTTGCCCTTTTACTGATAAAGTGGGCTAATTGATGCTTGTGTTGATATCTACTCAACCCTTTAGCTGTTGTATGAAGTACCATCCTTATTGAAAAGCTGGCTTGCAATTCACCGAGGCACTTCGAACGGCAAACATGTCTTTGTTTACCTAGAGATTACTTGACAAAACGCAGTCGTAATAAATATCATCTATCCAGAGAATGGCTTTAAAACTGTGCACGAGTTCATGAGAGGAATGGGTGGTTTAAGAAAAAACATTGGTTCACCATGACGAGAAACAGGGCTTGGGGAAACGTGGACCAGGGGACACCGCGTTTTTGATATAGACAAAACAGTGTTAAAAATCTGTCCTGTCAAAGTACGAGGAAGCTGAGTTACCTCAGTTGAATTTTGAGCGTGGCATTCTCGACCAACCTTATTCATAACCTTGTCAAACCCCCATAGTTAGCGGTATTTCCGCGGAGCACACTTAATAATCAGCTGAAAGACACAATATCTAACGACATGGAGGCGACATTGAAGTCACAGTGTAATCAGAGTGTGCTAGCATTGTCACCTTAGTGAGATTACACTGTGCTTACAATATCGTGACAGGGTTATAACAGCGTGCAAAATGATAAAACCGTCGTGACAGTGTGAAAGAGTGTGCTAGGATTGTCACCTTAGTGAGATTACACTGTGCTTGCAATATCGTGACAAGGGATGACAGTGTGCAAAATGATAACACCTTCGTGACAGTGTGAAAGAATGAGATAGCATTGCTACGCTTGTGACATTACACTGTGCTCAAAATATCGTGACAAGGTGATAACAGTGTGCAAAATGATAACACCGTCGTGGACAGTGTGGAAGATTGTGTTAACATTTTCATGTTGGCGTTAAGCTGATTTCTCGTTTCAAGTGTGTTCATGGGTAACATCATTTCCGAATATTCCCGAGCATTGACGGAGAATATCCAGAAAATAAAAAGGGTTATAATCGAAGAAATATGAAATATAGTCTCAAAACTAAACCATTTTTTCTCATTGTTTTGGGCATCTCTGAATCCACTCTTCGTTTTATAATACCTTTTCATACATCTGTTAATTGTTTGTTCTCTCCTGCAGATATACCAGGATACGACTGGCCGTTTTGGGCGTTGTGGGGATCGTTGCCATCGTAGCGCCATCGGGCTGGGTCTTGGATTGGGACTAGGGCCGCCCAGAGAGGCCCAACCTGCGGGACAGTCCGGCAGAGGTTTCCCCCACGATGAAGGCTCCTCGATCTACTACCATCGATGGGGAGGTGGAAATCCCGCTGGATGGCAGCTACTCCGAGCAGGGGACCTACCGCTACGCTAGCGTGGCGTCTGACGCTAAAGTCTGCTCAACTGTTGGGACGTAAGTAGGATTTGTACTTGTTCACTTTCATTTCGCTTGTAAACTTACTGTATTCGCCGCACATTATATCTCTCGCAACGGGACCGCTGATTTTTAAAATTTTATGATTTCTAATGTTGAAATAAGCGGTGTTTAAAGAAGAGGGCGCCCAGGTGTTGTGGACATAATCATTAGTTTCTGCTTATAGCGAAACAAGTTTTTAATATTAAAGTTTATATTTTGTTACATGTTTCACATAGCTTAGACTCTACTGCATGCACTATCTGTACTATTCGCCTACACCTTTGCTGTCTTTTTGACAATTTCTGTCTCATTCTGTGGCGTGGACGAGTGATAATTCCAAGATATCTGGCTTCATTTCTGTCCTACTTAAAACTGCCACGACGTCAACATTTTGCACGTGAAGCTCTAGTTTTCGCGCACTGCGAGCGCACAGGCGTGTTTGACCTTTCACCTCACGGCACATCAACGCATCAATTCGTTGTCATTTTAAAAGCATCCGGGTCTTCCTACGTCTTCTTCACTCTAGAAGAAGCTTTCAAAACAACATTGTTGTCCTCCTTTACATTCTGAGCTGTTCTATAGCCAGGTTGTGAGATGTTTTTAGATGGTGTCAGTTTTACAATTTTATAGTTTGACTGAGCTTTTCTGAAAACTTACCCTATCAGTGGTCGTTGCCAGTGGTTGGAAAAGGTACATAAATGTCTCCGCCTATGTCCCTAATGTCCCTCACTGCAGAACAAGGAAGAGTTTTTCATAATTATCCGGCTTTTATCTTAGCCTGGCATGTGGGATGGTGCGGAATGGCACCCTAAGTAGAGGTGTTGTATCCCACTGCATCAATACAAAGGGCATTTACTTATTACGTATTATGGGACAAACGGCACTCATTTCGATATAACACCTGTATCAGCCTTTCACACTTGAACAGTTTTAATTTACTCCAAATTTAGAGGGCATTCAACCCTTCATCCTCAGTGAGCCGTTACAGGAGGTTTTGAAAAACTTGAGGAGTAAAAGTCTTTAAAACATTTACCGTTTAAATATGCACGGATGATAATATCCCAACACAAGCTTAACATAATTCAAAATTCAAATAGTAAAACAGTAAAATTATCATCTCATTATCTTGATTTTATTTAATTATTTATATATTTATTTGTTCGTTGTTTACATCATACTCATGGATATTTCACTCATAATATGACGACTAGCATTTAAGGGTGGAATGAAACGGGGAAGAGCCCGGGAGAAACCCACAGACTAAGGCAGCTTTTGACATTAATGTGGAGAAACGTGCTTTGCAAGGTCGCTTATGATGTTTTAGTGCCAAATGAGTTACAGTTTCGTCAAACCACATTTTCCTGGAATTAATTTACTCATTTGGCGTCGTCAACAGATATTATGTATTCATAGATTAGGGCTTTATGTTTCGGCAAAAGTCAAAGACGTGTAAGGTTTTTACGTACCAGTAAGATGCCTTCTGACCACGCATGTGTGCCCCCTGTGGATAGATAAGTGTGTATGGGTTATTTATTTATTTATTTGATTTGATTTGTGTTTCACGCTGTACTCAAGAACATTTCCCTTATACGACGGTGGCCAACATTATGGTGGAAAGAAACCGGACAGAGCCCAGGGGAAACCCACGGCCATCCGCAGGTTGCTGGAAGACCTTCTCACTTACGGCCGGAGAGGAAGCCAGCATGAGCTAGACTTGAACTCACAGCAACCACATTGGTGAAAGGCTCCTGAATAATTGAATTGTGGTGGTTGTGAGAGACTCCTGGGTCATTACGCAGCGCTAGCGCGCTAACCAATTGAGCCACGAAGGCCCCCTGTATGGGTTATAATGGCACTCATAAATAGCTACAGTAAGCACATCACGGAAGAGTGAGAAAAGTATTCTCAGCATATAAATAGGCTCTGGAGGCTAAAACGACAATATTGTATGAAAATGTGTCCTACCCTACATGCGCTTTCCGCAGCTTGACCCACCTACTGCCGCTTTATTCTGTTGTGTTGACACGGTGCATAGTTTCAAAAGATTGTCCAGGACAGATCAGGTATAGCCAGTCAACTGGAACATGTCAGTGACCGTGCTCCACAGAGCATTGATATGCTTCATAATGGAAAAGAAGCAAATCTAGGTCTTTATAAATAGATCAACCGCGTTTTTTTTTCTTTCAGCAAGTTGGAATACCTATATACATAAATAAGCGGTTTCCTCTCACCATAATGCAAGCCGCCGTTGTATAAGTGAAATATTCTTGAGTACGGCGTAAAACACCAATCAAATAAATAAATAAATAAATAAAATAAACAGTTGTAATTACGACTCAGCCACTAAGCTTCTGGATGAATGAATGCTTGAGGTTTATCGCAGTACTTAACAATTTTCAGTCATATGACGACGAGGAGTCATTATGTGTGTGGATATATATTGTGTCTTCAAGTGGCAGGAAGTCCATGTCGCCAACGCGACGCCACCACTGAAATATCATGCCGATGACACCTCACCCAGTCGCATTATATACTGACACCATGGCAACCAGTCCTGTTTTCCTTGCTCCAACGTCTCGGTGCTGTGCGCCAAGCGGGGCAGCAACGAGTAGCATTTTAAAGTCTTTGGTACGACCCGACCCGGGTTTGACCCGGGTCTCCGATTTCGAATTCGACGCTCTAACCATTAGGTCACCGAATCGGTCGACAAGTCTCTGAGTGGACACCAGTCAATCATGAGCGCCATATCAGGTAGAACAGTTTTTGGAGGGCATAAAAAGGTTATTTCGGACAAATCTCCAAGGCGTTCAATCTTAAAGCTGAAATGTCACCTACAACTATATAATGATGTTGAATCCAACATTTTAGCAGCAAAACATGTATAGTAACGAAAACATTCTAAGCTCGTCTGTACACAGAACATAGGACAAACACGGCTGTATGCAGGAGTCTCTTCTACAGAGAACAAACAGACCTGCATGGTACAGCTGACCTGGAGGCCTACATATACGATCATCTGAAGACCTTTACACGCATTAACCTTGTTTTTCACTGATTAGTTCAAGGGAATACAGGAGTAGTGCAACTCCGAAAAACGGAAGACTCGTTTTGACTCCATAGTTCGGCACTTTATTTATCAGGAGAACATCAGTTTAAATGCATCAATTTAAATATTTTGAATGTTCCCATGTGGTGAGCTACGATGCTGAGGGTCATATCACCATGCCGAAAGTAGGGAGTATGTAGGGAGAGCATAACTGCTTACATTTTACACGAGCGATGTTATACAATACACCATCATTAGTAATTCTAGATCATTCTAATAAACTACAAGGGTCCCTGTTGCCTAGTGGTTAGAGTGCCAGTGAAGCACAATGACACAGGAGCCTGCCTGCAGTCCTCGTCATCCGTATGTGAAAAGTTCTGCCAGCAACCTGCGAATGGTCAGGACTTGTCCCACCCCCGGCTCTGCTCCGTTTCCTCTAGCCGCTGGCCTCGGTCGTACAAGTGAAATATTCTTGAGTACAGCGTAAAACACCAATGAAATAAATAAATTGCAAGTAATATAGGCTTTTTTAAACCAAATTCCCCTTAAGCCGTGGTGCTAGAGGTTACTATGTAATGTAATTTGTTACTATTTAACCATTTACAATAAAACTCTGAGGTAAACAGAGAAAAGGCCGTCTTTCACGGGTAACCTATGACACAGACGTTAATGGAAGTGTGTCAAATTTTTATGACATTCTGTATGCGTCAATCTCTAACTCTGTTCCAAATGTTCTAATTCGTGAGCGCAAATTTCCACCTTGGTTTGATCAAGATCTACTAGCCGTTCTTAAAGATCAGTCTTATAACATCTAGAAAAAAAAGACAAAAATGACATTCATTTTTCTAATTTCGCTGCTCTGCGAAAAACATTCAAAAAGTTAAAACGGGAAAAATATAAGGAATATATTTCAAATGTTGAGTCAGAAACGGAAAACAACCCGAAACGATTCTGGGGTTTCGTAAAAGCCAAGCAATCACACGGCTCAATTCCGGGCTCTGTCAAGTATGAAAATATTGAGGCTAATGGCATCAACTCAGTCACAGAGTTGTTTAACGATTTTTTCTGTAGTGTTTTTACCAGACCCCAAACAACGGAAATGCCTCTGCTCTCTGTTCAGTGTAATGACAAATATCCACAAGGCCTGTGGATATGACAATATTTCAGGTCTACTATTGAAAGAGTTTGCAGAGGAACTGGCCGTTCCCCTAAGCTTAATTTTCAATGCATCTCTTCAGAATGGGTGCTTCCCAACAGATTTTAAGAGAGCTAACGTGATTCCAATTTTCAAAAAAGGCGACCGGACTGTCGTTACTAATTACCGCCTATATCTTTGCTACTACTCTTCAGTAAAATTTTTTAAAAGGCTGTATATGAAACACTGTTTCAACATGTTCGAATCAAAATAGCCTTAAATCAACATGGATTTTTTCGTAACCGTGACACAGTTACCAACCTAGAGTGTTATGTTGATGGTATCACGAAGGCTTTTGACGCAAAACTGCAGATCGATGCTGTGTACCTAGACCTATGTAAAGCTTTCGACAGTGTCTCTGATGATATGCTGATACATTAACTGAAGCAGTATGGCTTCCAACGCCCACTGTTCAAATGGGTGCCCTCCTATCTCAAAGGCCGGTCGCAACGAGTTGCCCTACCGGGCGCAGAATCTTCATGGAAGCCGGTGTTATCCGGCGTACCGCAAGGGTCTTTGATTGGTCCTCTACTGTTTAGTTTATATGCAAACGACATGTCTTCTTGTGTTCGGCACTCTAAATTGTCACTGTATGCAGATGACAGTAGCTTTTCAAACAAGTGCGTTCCGCGCAAGAATGTGAGCTATTACAGGATGACCTTGCACGTTTAACAAACTGGTGTTCAGTTTGGCAGATTAAGTTAAACGTGGACAAGTGTTGTGTGATATCATTCACGAATAAGACCAACAAAATTATATCTAATTATAGCATAGGCGGACGTGCACTTGAAAGAGTTGAGACTGTGAAAAATCTTGGGATAACATTGACCAGTAATTTGAATTTTCGAGTACATGTGACCAATACCGTTAAAAAAGGTTATAAAATGCTTGGTTTTCTCAAGCGATCGTGCATTTCTTTTACAAAAACCAAGTCACTTGTATCCCTGTACAGATCTTCAGTTCGCTCCAACTTGGAGTATGGGTCAATTATATGGTCCCCCACCCAAAAATATCTCTCAGACAAGTTAGAGTCCGTTCAAAAACAGTTTAACAAATATTTGTGTTTTAAAACTAATGACGCTTATTCCTCCGAAAAATACAGTGGTTTGTGTAAACATTTTCAGCTGACCACACTAGCTGATCGCCGTTGAGCTGCAGATTTAAAGTTCTTACACAAATGTGTTCACTCTATCGTTGACTCGCCTTACCTAGTACAGCAGGTCAACTTTAGTTTTCCTGCCCGGGCCTTACGACAAACGGCAACTTTCCGGCCTGCGTCAACTAGAATTAACACTCGAAAACATTCTTTTTTCATTCGAGCCATGAATTCCTATAATGACCTGAGTTCTAACCATTCCATAGAAATTTTTTCTTCACAACAATCTTTTAGACGGTCAGTTCACTCGTTTCTTTTTAACGGTTTTTCTGTGATTAACATATTTCGTGATCTTAACTTCTGATTATAACGGTTTACAATTCTTATTTCTTATGAAATTTCAACAAGAATAGTTTTATATATTCACCTATGTTTACACGTTGGCTTATAACATTTCTGTATCAAGAATTACATCATATGTTTACCTGTGATTACACTATCTTTGTACAAAAATTGTTTTTTATATTTACCTGGCTCTACATATGCGTATTATACGCTTCTGTTACTCTGTATGTATCCCTGTTATCAGACCTGTAAGTGGGCTCCTGGCCTGTTGGCTCTGAGTATTAATAAACCATAAACCATAAACCATTTGCCAGCTATCACACTATCGTCGATGCTCTGGTTTTGCTCTATATGCTGTACGTCTCACACTGTCGTTGCTGCTCTGGTTTTGCTCTCTGTGGTGTACGTCTGCCGCGCTGTCGTCACGACTCTGGTTTTGCGCTCTGGTTTTGCGTTAAGCAGTCAACATATCTCAACGCAGACGATAAAGTCACGTAGTAAAACAAAGTAGTTGGACGCGTATGTAGCTTTTCAGTGACTGATTTTTTTACCAGTGGACTGCCATTAGCCTCAAGTGACGAAAAAGGGATACGAAATTTATCCCAGCCTTTTCTTCCATGTCCTGGTCTCCACTTATGGGATAAATGAAGAGTTGCCATCAACACACAGCTGAGGAAGATGTTTTGTTATCGACTTACACACTAGCCTTTTTTCAGCATGATTGGAAACTGCTGAAAGATTCTCTTTGCATGACTCCGTGCTATTTTCCTACTTTACATACTGTCTTAGTTTGTGTTATACGTCATTTTGGGAGGTTACCTTATGATTATTGAACTGGAACGTCCTTACGAATGTCTGTTTCGAAGGATGGACAGATAGTGTGGCTTTTTGCCAGTGAAATGTGATGTGCTACTCAAATAGTGCTGTATATTGCAAGTGAAATATGATGTGCTACGCAAATAGTGCTGTATATTGCAAGTGAAATATGATGTGCTACGCAAATAGTGCTGTATATTGCAAGTGAAATGTGATGTGCTACACAAATAGTGCTGTATATTGCGAGTGAAATATGATGTGCTACACAAATAGTGCTGTATATTGCGAGTGAAATATGATGTGCTACACAAATACTCACAAAAATCTTACTCACTACATAACTGATATCTACCATCAGTTTACCAGACGGATTAACTAGTATAGAACTAGGATGTTATAAATTCAGACTTTCTATAATATATATATATATATATATAATTCAGATCTCCATAATGCGATTAAACTGTTCACCTTGGTCTCTTTGATAAACAGTATAGATTACCACGAAATTAAGGTAAAGAGTCTTGACGTGTATGCTCATCTCTTTGATAAACATGGTTAAGACTGTGTAGACCGCTTCGGTGGGCTAGTGGTTCGAACGTCTGCCTCTTAATCGGAAGATCCGAGAATAAACCCGGGTGGTGCATGGCATTCCAAAGACTTTAAAAATAGTACTTGTTGATGCCTCCCTCTGCGCTCAGCACTTGGTTGACCCAGTGTCAGTATAATGTGACTGGGTTGGGTGTCATGCCTGGTGCCCTCGGCGTGATATTTCAGTGACGGCAGCACTTTGGCGGCATGGAAGACACTATATATGCACACACACTCAGTGACTGCTCGTCGGCATATGACTGAGGAATCACACCCAATGATTGCTCGTCGGCATATGACTGAGGAATTACACCCAATGACTGCTCGTCGGCATATGGATGAGGAATTACACCCAATGACTGCTCGTCGGCATATGGATGAGGAATTACACCCAATGACTGCTCGTCGGCATATGACTGAGGAATCACACCCAATGACTGCTCGTCGGTATATGACTGAGGAATCACACCCAATGATTGCTCGTCGGCATATGACTGAGGAATTACACCCAATGACTGCTCGTCGGCATATGGATGAGGAATTACACCCAATGACTGCTCGTCGGTATATGACTGAAGAATTGTTAAGTAGTACGTAAAAGCTCAGGCGTACATATTAAGACAGCATCCATTGTAACTTTATCAAACCTTGACCAATACATTATAAAGGACATGCCACATAATCAAAGGATTTATGAATTAGATGAGTTAGTCATTAAATAATTTGACCATCTAGGTCGCGTGCTCGACTCCAGCGCTCGCTGTTTAGGCTGCAACATAAAGTAAATTGGCCTGTCATGTAGGCCTACTTTGCGACGGTTTAGCCTGAGCGAGCCATCTATACTTCTAACAACAGTCAAAAGCACGGCTTTTACACATGAATCAAACAGTCATGCGAGATTCAGAGAATTACCGGGTCATCTGCTTTCACCACTTCGCCACCCAAGACATACAGATATGATGCTCTTCTCAACCCTATGTTATACCTTGGTTCGAGAAGATGGGCCTTGCACAGATTTCATCAGTAATGTTTTCGCTTCAGATATCATTGACATTGTTTGTACATGTATTGTTTTCTCCGAAATTCACTGCTATCTCTCTGTTTCTGGATTCAGCAACATCATGGCCAGACAGGGTGGGTCGGCAGTAGACGCGGCTATCGCCACTCTCCTCTGTGTCGGGGTATGTAACATGCACAGCACCGGGATTGGCGGAGGACATTTCATGACCGTCTATATACGGTAAGTTCCGGAAGAGTTTAGGAGACCATTTCCACAAAAGATGTTAAATCACATTTCTCGTAATACTTTTTTCATAAATTATGTTGTGTGCAAGGCTCACTTGCACAAAGCACAATTTCATAAATCACAATTTCACAATCATAAAATTGATTTTATCGTATATCACGCTATAACATTAAAGCCTGTTACAAAATAGGTTACAAGAACCAATA